>NC_081321.1:93140933-93752683 GCF_026419965.1 Kogia breviceps
TAGCCCAGACCCCGGGGACTCTGAGCTGGATCTAATCTTCCTTCTTTTGGGGGAATTTATGATCTGGCAGAAGCAGAGCCTTTGGAGGCAGGCGAGAGGCTGCCCAGAGTCAGAGCTAGGAGGATCTTGAAGCTGGTCTGCTGGCCAAGTGAATTACCCAGGAAGAGGAAGTTGTAAAAGAATGTTCCAGGCAGTGGGAACATGAGCTAAAGCTCAGAGGTGTGAACATGCCATGAACTGGTTGTGCTTTTTTTTTTTTTTTTTTTTTTATAACTATGGGACTTCTTGGTGGGAGAGGGCCAGGGATGAGACCACCAGGGTCAGAAACTGGAGCAGGGACTTGGCCCTGCGGGATGGGGAGGCTTAGAAGGGTTCGAAGCAGGAGAGTGACAGGGTGAGGTTTGTGGATGGCGGGGAGCAGGGGCAGATACAGGCTGATGATGCCAGGGTCTTGGGGGAAGTGGTGAAGCCTGGACCAGGGCAGGCCTGCCCCTGAGGCTTCTTGTCACAGGCTGGGAAAGGGCCACCATCCAGGCAATGGGGGCGGCCCCGTGACCGCCTGGCCCCCCACCCGCAGGAGGCGTGCGAGCGCAGCCTGGCGGAGATGGAGTCTTTGCACCAGCAGGTGATGGAGGAGCTGCAGCGCCACCATCAGCGGGAGCTGCAGCGGCTGCAGCAGGAGAAGGAATGGCTCCTGGCCGAGGAGACAGCGGCCACAGCCTCAGGTGAGCTCCCTGGGCAGGAGCGGCACGGTGGGGCCCAGCCCTGTGAGCCTCCAAGCAGAGGCTCCTCCTCACTGGATTCGGGAGGCCTGTAAATAAGAGGTGAGGGCCTGGGTGCCAAACGTGGGGTGAGGGGTCAGGAGCCCCGAGATCTGGCCTCTAACCCTGCTTGCAAAGAGGAAACCGAGACAACAAAAGACCCCCAACTCACAGACCGTTGGTTGTGACTCCTCCCCCTCGGGGGCCTGCGGCCACTGGGAAGCCCCCCTCAAGCCACACACATGCCCTGAGCTCCAACTCCATGCCCAGGCCCGTGCCGTGTGCTGGGGAGAGACCGCTCAGCCACAGACCCTGCTCTCATAGGAGTGCCGTCTCACTGGGCGCGTGGGCTGGACCCTGGGGAGAGCAGGGAAACGTGTGAGCGTTTACCAAGCCCGTTACCCACGAGAGCAACCTGAGTCCTTGCAGTGCCCGAGGGAGTGAACCCATTTCACAGATGCGGTGACTGGGGCTCAGAGAAGTTAGCGACTTGTCGCAGGTGGCGTAGCTTGGAGGTGGCAGAAGCTGACGTCGGAGCTCAGAGCCCTCTGACTGCAAAGCAGTCAGTCTCTCTGAACCCTTCCCTCTGCTCTCCCAGGTCAGAAACAGGAATGCCCAAGATGCTGGCCAACTCTCCCTCTCTGTCCTCTGTACACCTGCTGTGTGTGCCTGGCATCCTAGCCACTTTCATAGGGTTTGCAGAATAATGGAAATGATGAAAGAGGCCACGCGATCTGGAACTTAACCACCTGCCACTGCTTCAAGCACTCAAGCCCAGGGCCCCTCATCCCAAACCCTGGGGTCAGTGCGTTTTGCATTTTAGAAAGATAACCCGGTATGTATATTAAATATCCTCTTCCTGGGCTTCCCTGGTGGCGCAGTGGTTGAGAGTCCGCCTGCCGATGCAGGGGACGCGGGTTCGTGCCCCGGTCCGGGAAGATCCCACATGCCGCGGAGTGGCTGGGCCCGTGAGCCATGGCCGCTGAGCCTGCGCGTCCAGAGCCTGTGCTCCGCAACGGGAGAGGCCACAGCAGTGAGGCCCGCGTACCGCAAAAAAAAAAAAAAAAAAAAAAAAAAAAAATCCTCTTCCAGCAGGGTCTGGGCTTCACCCTGAAATCTAGCACTAAGGTTTTGGCAAATTTTGGAAATTTCTCAAAGCCACACTTCAGCGGGATAATCATGACCACAAATAGCCTTGTGTCCGCTCAGCTTGGGGGTTGCCGCCAAAAGAGTTACAAAACACTTTCAGTGGCCAGAGCTTTGGGATTTGGGAATTATGGATAAGACTATGAATGAGGACTTGTTTAATCTTCACAACAACCCCGTGTGAGCGTGGAGAGAGACTCAGTCCTTGGGGGCTCACAGCCTGAAAATAAACCAGTGGGGGCCAGTGTCTGAGTACTGACTCGGTGCCATGCATTGTTCTGCATGCTCTACACCTGTCTCCCAACAACCCACGCGAGAAGGTGCTGTCGTCATCCCTGTTTTCCAGATAAGGAATCCAAGGCACAGAGGGGTTAAGTCCTCTGCACGAAGTCACACAGATTTGTACCGACCGCAGAGCCTGCGTTCTTGACCACTAGGCTGGGCCAGGCAGATGGACCTTGTTAAAGAACCTTCCAGGCTCTGCAGGGAGGACTGTGGGGGGTCTTACCAAGAAATCACTAACAACGAGAGGTACCAGTGGTCAGACATTGAGGCGTCTCCCCAGCAGGGTCCATCAGACAGGCACTGTCATCCTCCCTTGATAGACAGGCTCAGAAAGGTTGAGCAGCTCACCCAAAGCCACTCAGTCCATGACGCAGCCCGGCCCAGTGCTCTTTGCATTACCACTCTCTGCTCCTGTCTCCATATGGAGTCCCGGAGGAAGTGGAGCTTGTTGCTGCTGACCCCTCCCCAATCTCCCTTCCACCTCTCTGCCCTGCTTCCAGCCATCGAAGCCATGAAGAAGGCCTACCAGGAGGAGCTGAGCCGGGAGCTGAGCAAGACACAGAGTCTCCCACAGGGCCCGGATGGCCTCCAGAAACAGCACCAGTAAGATGGCACTTGGGCCCTGTGGTCTGGGGACAGGGGCTCCCTCTGAGCCAGGAGCCCAGCTGTCCACCCTGCTGATTATGAGTGGGGGACCTGTGCTAAGACCCCTGGCAGAGGGCATGTCAGTTTGTCCCCAGCTGAGACGCCTGCTCCGGTCACACGGCCCCGGGAACAGAAGCAGCGGGACCTCAGCCAGACCCCCACGCCAGTGCACACGGCAGTTCTCAGACCCCTTCTTGTCTAGCCAGTCTCAGTCTCCACCCTTCTCTTCCCCTCTTTAGTGTCTCCCTAGAGCTGGGCTACAGTATCAGCCAGTAGGTGCCCCTCTGCCGTGGCATGTTGGGGCTATGGAGGCTTTAGAGATGGGCTTCTCCAGCCCGTCCCCTCACAGAGGAGGCGCCTGCAGCCCAGAGAGGCCGTCACCAGTTCACAGCCCCACAGCCGGCTGAAGGCAAAACTAGGGCGGAAACCAGGAACCCTAAGCTGCTTTGAGTCTATGTGACCTGACCCAGCTTGGCAGAGGGCGAGAGAGCCCGAGCCATCCTTCCCCTCCTCTGCCCTGGGCAGGTCAGATGTGGAGGCACTGAAGCGGGAGCTGCAGGTGCTGTCAGAGCAGTACTCGCAGAAGTGCCTGGAGATTGGGGCCCTGACGCGGCAGGCGGAGGAGCGCGAGCACACGCTGCGGCGCTGCCAGCAGGAGGGCCAGGAGCTGCTGCGCCACAACCAGGTGGGCCTGGCCCCGCTGGGGTGGGGGTGGGGCGTGGGCATCCCGGCGCCCCTGCACTGACCACCCCACCCCTCCCAGGAGCTGCACGCCCGCCTGTCCGAGGAGATTGACCGGCTGCGCAGCTTCATCGCCTCACAGGGCGCCGGCAACGGCTGCGGGCGCAGCAGCGAGCGGAGCTCCTGTGAGCTGGAGGTGCGTCCACCCCTTGTGCCAGGCTGCCCGGCTGGTTCTTGGGGCCTGGGTGTGGGGAGTGCATCCAGACAGGCTGGGTCTGCCCTGTAGCCGGGAGAGGACGGGGCAGCTAGGAAGGACGCCTGCTGTGCACCCAGCACTACTGGGCTGACTGGGTGAAAGCCCTCCCATGGTGGGTCCTGCCACCCGCCTGCTGTGTGACCATGGCAAGTCACCTCACCTTTCTGAGCCCAGTGGCTCATCTGTAAAATGGAGCTAGCACCTCCCTTACTGGGAGAAGCCAGAGTGAAAAAATGTGTATGTGATCCCGGGGCCACCCTAGCCTTTTGTTGTTATTTAACAAAAATTTATATACAGCTTTACTCTGTGGCTGGCATTTCTGTAAGCCCTTGTATCTGCTAATTCATTGAAGCTTCCTAGCAGTCCTATGAGAAAGATGCCAGTACTGTTCCCATTTTATAGGTGAGGAAACTGAGACACAGGGAGGTCAAGTATCTTGCCCAAGGCCACATGGCTAGTCAGTATGAGAGCTGAGATTTGAACCAGGCAACCTGGCCCCAGAGTCTAAGCTTTTTTTTTTTTTTTTTTTTTTTTGGCGGTACGCGGGCCTCTCACTGTTGTGGCCTCTCCCGTTGCGGAGCACAGGCTCCGGACGCGCAGGCTCAGCAGCCACGGCTCACGGGCCCAGCCGCTCCGCGGCATGTGGGATCTTCCCGGACCGGGGCACGAACCCGTGTCCCCTGCATCAGCAGGCGGACTCCCAACCACTGCGCCACCAGGGAAGCCCCAGAGTCTAAGCTTTTAAGCCTCCTTCGTCCTGGCTGAACCTGTCTCCTCCTGGGTCAGGTCAGGGTAGCGGTACCTGCTCATCAGGGTTTGGGGAGGGGTTAGTGAGGAAGCCCAGCCCACTCTGGTTCACACTATGGCTTCTTTTCATGCTCTTTGCCCTGAGGTGGAGGGCCTGGCTCTGTGTTGAGGCCATAGCAGAGGTGACCGTAAGCTACCCACTCACATGGTATGGACAGGGTGAGAGAGCAGGGAGAAATCAGAGAGGACTTCCTGGAGGAGTCTGCTCCTGGGGACATGGGTCTTGGTGCAGGTTGGGAGCTGCATTCTAGGGGCCTGAGGCAGAGAGAAGCCATGCTTCAGAGCTGCGGTGAGCCAGGGTAGCTCTGGCCTCTGGCCCTGCATCAGCCTGGCACCTGTGACCCCAGGTGCTGCTGCGAGTGAAGGAGAATGAGCTGCAGTACCTGAAGAAGGAGGTGCAGTGCCTCCGGGATGAGCTCCAGATGATGCAGAAGGTGAGTCCCAGCCGGCCAAGGCGGGGCGTCAGCGGGGTGGGGAGCCCCTGGATCCAGCTGGGCCCCATCTTGTGAGCACCTGCTCTGTGCCGGCCACTCCTGGCCTCATCAGGCTCTTCCCGTGCCTCCCCACGTAGGTGTCACTATTCCCATTTACAGACAAAGAAACTGAGCCTAAGAAAGGTAAGTGACTTGCTCAAGGCCACATTTGCTTTTATTTAGTCAGAAAATATTTATTGAGCACCCACTATGTGCCCAGCACTGTGCTGGGTGCTGGGTGCTGGGTGACAGCCGTGGACAAGACCCAAACCCCTGCACGTGTGGAGCGTGCGTTGCAGTGAGGGATAAGCCGTGTTGCTGGGAGTTGGGGGACCAGGATTCGGGGCCCAGTCTGGCCCACCCTTGGTGCCACGTCCCTTTGTCACCCACTGCATGTTGGTGGCTCTGAAGTGTGTGTGAGCCAGACTCATGGAAGCGGCCCAAGCACTGGGCCAGGCTGACCTGGTTCTCCTCCCAGCCACTCACTGCTGTGTGGTCTCGGACAAAAGCTTCACCTCCCTGAGCCTCAGCTCTCATCTTGAATGGGATGAAAATGACGCTGAAACCTGTGTCACTGGGTGGAGCCGGGGGCCATCTAGGGGGGCCACCTGGAGGGAGGAGGCCAAGGGGGCAGTGGAGGGGCCTGGCTGCTTTGTGCCGGCAGGTGGGCAGGGCCAGGAAGGAGGGCTTCGTGACCTCACAACCCGTCCCCGCCCCCCAGGACAGGCGCTTCACGTCGGGAAAGTACCAGGACGTGTATGTGGAGCTGAACCACATCAGGACGCGGTCGGAGCGGGAGATCGAGCAGCTGAAGGAGCATCTGCGCCTCGCCATGGCCGCCCTGCAGGAGAAGGAGGCCGTGCGCAACAGCCTGGCCGAGTAGAGGTGGGCGCCCCGGGCGGGGCGGGGCCTGGAGGTGTGAGCTAAGGCCCATCCACACCTGACTCCCCCTGCCATCTGGGCCAGGGCACTTCTTTCTCCTCGCCTCCGTCTCCCTTTCTGTAAATGGGGACAGTGACACCAGCAGCTCGGGGTTGTCGTGGGGATCTGTCAGACTCAGCCAGAGGCTGCTTTGTAAACTTGAGCGTGTTTCTTCAGAGGTGGGCCAAGTGGGTTCAGGGTCTGATTTTCGCCCTGTCCCCACCACGTGACAGCGGGTGCTTCTTAACACAGAGCCACAGCCACAGCCCGAGCCGTCCACACCCCTCCTCGGGGCTGGCAGTGCCCTAACTGATCCGCCTGGGCCGGGGTGGCAAATCCGGTGTGGCCAGTCCCTCGTCAGACCCAGCAGCGCAGCACGCCTCACTAATCACCCACAGCGTTCCGTCCTCCCTGCTTCACACCCCAGACATCGCTGGAGGCCACGCTTTGCCCTACTTCTCACAGTCCTCCCTGACTTGGCAGAGTTTGAAACACTTTTATGATGTCTTTTCCTACTGCCCTGTCTACCTGCAGCTTCCGCTTTCTAACACATCCTTGGGGACTTCCTAAGGCACTCGGGAGAGGCCACCTTGTGGGCCAGCCTTGGGGAGAAGCCAGGAGGAGAGGATCTGGCCCAGCGTTTGGGGCCGAGAGGCATTGGAAGGACCTGCCAGCCACCCTTGCCTGGCCTAAGCCAGACTCCCGCACTCTTTTTTTTTTTTTATTGAAATGTAGTTGATTTACAATGTTGTGTCGGTTTCTGGTGTACAGCAAAGTGATGCAGTTATATACAGAAATACATACGTACATTCTTTTTCATTATATTTTATTGCAAGATATTGAATATAGTTCCCTGTGCTATGCAGTAGGACCTTGTTATTTATCTATTTTATCGATAGTAGTTTGTATCTGCGGATCCCCAACTCCTAATTTATTCCTCCCCCTCCGCCGCTTTCCACTTTGGTAACCAGAAGTTTGTTGTCTGTGTCTCTGTTTCTGTTTTGTAAGTAAGTTCATTTGTATCATTTTATTCAAGATTCCACGTATAAATGACATCATAAGATATCTGTCTTTCTCTTTCTGACTTACTCCACTTAGTATGATAATCTCTAGATCCATCCATGTTGCTGCAAATGGCATTATTTCATTCTCTTTTATGGCTGAGTAATATTCCACTGTATATATATATGCTTTATCCATTCATCTGTCAATGGACACTTAGGTTGCTTCCGTGTCTTGGCAATTGTAAATAGTGCTGCTCTGAACACTGGGGTGCATGTATCTTTTCTAATTAGTAGACTCCTCCACTCTTGTCTTCTAGATCCTCGTGGTCCAGCCCTGCTGCAGACCCCCAGCCCAAGGGGACCAATCGCCCTCCTTCCCTGCTGGATGGACGTCAGAAGCCAAGCTTTCTCCCCACCCTCTGTGGGCCGCACATGCACTCACACCCACTATACACACACACACACGCACACACGTCCACACACATACACATACACACGCACACTCTCTGCGTATCTGAGCGCGCCCCTAGCACTGGGTCTTACCTTGCACCTTCTTCAGGATTTTATATGTGAAGAGATTTTTATATAGATTTTTTTTTTCCTTTTTTTTTTTTTTTTTTTTTCCCCAAACACTTTATACTTTTTAAAAAGCAATTCCTGGTGGTGTGTGCCTCTAACACTGGCTCCCCCTGTGTCTCCAGACGCCTGCTTGGGCTTCTCGGCCCACAGCCCGGCCCGGGGTCTAGCGGAGGCCCAGCAGCAGCTATGGCAGGGTTGACTCTGCTGGGAGAGGCCGGGAGCCAGCCACCCTCTTTCTACCCTACCTCCCACTAACTACTTCCTGCCCTGGGGGGACCCACTCCCTGGGACTCTGGACGGAGGGACAGATGGACAAAGGGAGCCAGCAGCTGTCCCCATGGCCCCAGCCCCTCCTCCGAGGGGTGCTGGGCATGGATCTGCGGGGACCACCCCGTGCAGGCGTTTCTCTCCTGCTCCGTGAGCCTTCTTAACTTAATAAAATGTTTCGGCAGCTCTGGTGTCCTGGGTGGCTGGGCAGGGAGGGTAATGGAGGTTGGGGTTTCTTAAAGTGGCTTCACCACCCGCCCCCCTCAGCGCTCCACCCTTCCTGAAGGGGCAGCATGTGGGCTTCTGAGGGTGGGGTTGAGAATCTGGTTCCTCCACCAGGCTTTACAGCTCCACGTGGGGTTTGCAGACCAGCAGGAACAGCGGTGACACCAGGGAGCTAGTTAGAAACACCAAGTCCAGGCCCCGCCCTGACCTACTGAGTCAGGATCTGCACTTTAACAGGGCCCCTCGGTCTGAGAAGCCCGGGAGTGGGCGCTGGGCCCAGCCTTGGAGGGAGGAGGCTTTGTTAAAGTGCAGATCCAAAGCTGAGGCTTTGCGGGTGATTGACCTTGGCAGGCCACGCCCCTCTCTAAGAGCCTTCATCTGCTTCTCCATCAGATAGGTACCTTTCAGCCCCAGGCCTATGTTGAGGCTGTGCCCAGAGGGCTTCTCCAGCCCTGGCAGGGTTGGGGGCGGGAGCAGTGGACGTGGCCACCCCAGGCCCATCAGGCCAGGAGGCCTCATCCCTGCTGGCTGGCTGTGCTGCTCGTGGCTCCACGTGGGGCTGAGACGAGGCCCCAGTTCCGAGGTACCGCCAGTGCAGCCTGGGCGCTCCGATTTGCAGGGCTGTGGCGAAGGTGGTGATGATGAGGGGATAGCTTGAGCCGGCCCCACGCTCTTCTCGTTAACCCTCGGGCACCTCCTCCGGGCTGGGCACTGGGTGTATAGAGTTGAACAAGAACTGGCCCTACCCCGCACCGAGGCCACAAAAACAGGTCACATTGGGTTGGGTCCCGGAAGGCTGTGGGAACCCAGAGGAGACCCCCAACCCAGCCCGCAGGTTGAAGAGGGTTTTTGGAGGTGGCTTTGGAATATGACTCTTCTAGATGGAAAAATCAGGAAGGGCATTTCAGTTCCAAGGGAACAGCATAAGCAGATGCCCTGTGAACTTCCCTGGTACGTTCAGGGAATGACCCGCAGGGGAGTAAGCTTGTGGGGTGTGGGGGAAACGTGCCCTGTTCCCTTGCCAGTGATGGGTTTAGCAATGAGCATGGGATGCGTTGCAGTTCCAGCCAATGAGATGCCAGGGAAAGTCTTGGTTGGGGTGGAGGACTGGAGGGGGTCCATCTGGAAAGGTCTGCCTTGCTCTTAAAAAGGAGCACAAGGAGGGAGTCCCCTGGCGGCCCAGTGGTTAGGACTCCACGTTCTCACTGCCCAGGGCCCGGGTTCCATCTCAGGTGGGGGAAATAAGTTCCCACAAGCCGCATGGTGCAGCCAGAAGGGGGGGGTGGGCACAAGGCAGGGAGGCCTCTTTCTCTCAGCCTTTGGACGCTGCTGGATGAAGTCCCCACGTTGCCACCATCTCGCCTCACTAATATGCTAAAAATGGCCAGCAGAAAGAAAAAACCAGGGCCCCGAGCCATCAAATCACCCAGGCTTGGCACTGCCCTGCCTCAGGACTTCTTGTCTCATAAGGAGCATCCCACGGGCAGCCCCAGAATCCAGCTGGTTGAGTCCAGTGCCCTGCGCATCCTCACCATGCTCTGTTGTTGTCTCCCACCAGCACCCCCAGACCTCCCTCGAGTCCATCCTCTGTCTTCATGACTCCCTCAGCCCGAGTCGGGCTGCCTGTGTAGCACCTGGGCTATGGGAACGTCCTCCTCACCGGCTCCCTCCCACACCACCCTCTCCTCAGGCAGGGCTGCCTGGACAAACCGAAAAATCAGGCCAACCTATGAACACGTGCCCCACCTCAACCATTTAAAAACAATGAGAGTTCACTTCCACCCCACCCCACTACAAAACAGCTCAAATGAACAGGACTAATGATACCAGTGTCTGAGGATATGCAAAACTGGAATTTTCACGAACTGCTTGTGGGAGTGTTCTTGGTACTAGCACTGAGGAACTGTTGGCTTTTTTTTTTTTTTGGCCGCACTGTGCACTATGCGAGATCTTAGAAGTCCCAGCAGTCTTATAAAGTTAAATACGCACCTACCCTGTGACCTAGGATTTCCACTCCTGCATATACACCCAAGAGAAATGAGTGCTTAGGTTTATAAAATGACTAGTACAAAAATATTCATATCAGCCTTACTCATAGTAACCCAAATCTGAAAACAATACACATGTCTATCAACGGTAGAATGAATAAATAAATGGTGGCATCTTCATACATTAGAATACTATACTGCAATAAAAAAGAATTATGAGGACTTCCCTGGCTGTCCAGTGGTTTAGACTCCGAGCTCCCACTGCAGGGGACATGAGTTGGAGCCCTGGTCCAGGAAGATCCCACATGCCACGGAGCAACTAAGCCCGTGTGCCACAACTCCTGAGCCCGCGTGCTGCAACTACCGAAGCCTGCGCGCCTACAGCCCGTGCTCCACAGCAAAAGAAGCCACCGCAATGAGAAGCCCTCACACTGCAACGGCGAGTAGCCTCCGCTCGCCGCAACTAGAGAAACCCCGCGCGCAGCAACGAAGACCCAACGCAGCCAAAAATAAATAAAATAGATAAATAAATGCAAAAATCCAAAAAAGAGAGAGAGAGAGAGAGAAATAACAGCAGGTGTGGTTGGCGTAAGTGCTTAGAGATGCTCAAAACCTCTCTGGAAGGAGTCACACGTGTGCACACGCTCATGCACTCGTGTGCGCGCCCACACACATGCATACACGTGCACACACACAGCGTGAGAAAACGCAGGGGGAGAGGGGCCCTGGACATGCCAGAACCTGGAACGGCGGTTGCCTGGGGAGCGGGCTGGAGGGTAAGTGATGGGGGGGGAGGGATGCTTATTTCCACGTTAGATGCTTTTCTGAATTGTTTCCCAGGGGCGTGTGATAGCTAATCGCAAATAAACAAAAGCTTAAAAAATAATAAAATTGTCCCAAAGGAACACGGTATGGGAACGGCAGAGCTGAAGCCAAGCCCGGGGTTCAATTTCTGGTTCTGCTGCATACTTGCTCCAATCACCCTCTGAGACCTTGACTGATAAATGGGATTCAGTGAGGTCACGAGGGCACCACTTCTGTGCACGCCAGTCACAGCGGCCGTGCCCACCGAGGGGCAGCTGTTATCATTGCCGTTAACGGCCCGGTCAGACCTGTTCCAGACACCTGAGTGACACAGATGTGAAGGACACACCCTCCCCCCCGACCGAAGACAGCTCCAGGGAGGGCCAATGTTGCAACTGACCCAGCCAGAGGAGCCAAGGCCGCCTGGGGGGAAAGGTGACACCCACACTGAGTCTCCGGGAGACAAAGGTGAAGAAGGGCGCTCCAGGCTGGGGGAGCAGGGCAGGCACACCGGGAGCCACGCCCCGTAAACAGAGGTGTAGACGCGTGCTGTCCTGAACACCTGTGTGCGCTCCTGCCCCATACTGTTCACGCCCACACACGCTCCCCTGCTCACACTTCCAGCCTGCGCAGGTGTCCACACACGCTCCAGGGGCTTGCAGGTGGGCCGAGCGTGGAGGCAGCTTGAGGCTCAGGGGTGCGGGCTGGGGACAGACTGCTGACTACCTGTGTGACCCCAGGCAAGTCACTTAACCTCTCTGGGCCTCAGTTTCCTCACTTCTAACCTGGGGATAATAACAGTCCTGACCTCGTCAGGACGTGGTAAGGATTAAATGAGGCAGTTCCTGTAGGGTGCTGAGAACACTGTTGAATACATATTCACTGTTATGATTTCTAAAACACACTCAATGATACATTAATATCATTACACTGTGTTCATATTTCATAGACTATGTTAATGTTTTACTAAATGCATGCTTCGTGGTATGCATTTATATGTATTTTATGTATGCATACACACAAGCCTGTAGGCACCCACCACACGTCTCATGTATGCCTACATGCTCGTGCGTATGTGCGGATACAGCACACTCAAACACACACACCTGTCTGCACACATGCACCTTCTCTACGTGCCCACTTCACCTCTGCCCTCTCCTCCCAAGTTAAATATGCACACAGGGCAGTGAGGCAGGTGGTCTGAAAGGTCGCCCCAGCCCGAACAAGGCCAGTCTCCCAGGCCCCAGCTGCCCTGTCAGACCCGCTAAGAGTAGACCCAGACTGATGAGAGGCCAGGAACCACATTCCAGAGCCACTGAGTCACAGGCCACTGCTCTGCACGGAAAGAAGGCTCCAGGGTCACGGCGTGTGACCCTGCGCTCAGCGCAGTGCCTGGTGTTGAGCAGAAGCCCCATCTCTTGGTGAGATTTGACTATGTGAACAAATGGTTACCTATTGTATGAAACTGAGGATAGAGTTGTCCTGGGATTGTATATTTCATCTTCGTCTCCCCTCTGAACTGTGAGTTTCACAAAGATGGGGCTCGTGTCCGATATGTCTTTGTTCCCAACACCCAGTCCAGATTCTGGTATAGATTGGTCATCAGTGAGTGAATTAGTTAGGATATGTTTGGCTGTGAGTGACCATAGAGTAGCTTAAACAAGAAAGATATTTATTTGTCTTATCTGGAAAAGTCTGAAAGGAGGGATCACAAGCTGAGCTGAGTCAAAGTGTCTGGGATCCAGCCTCCTTATATATTTATATCTAGGACCTAGACCCCATCCTACACAGCCTTCATTCACAAATGCACCTCATGGTCCAAGATGGCTGCTCTAGGTCCAGTCAACACATCTGCATCTCAGTCAGGAACCTGGGGATCATTCTGGCTGCTCCCTCACCTCCAACAAGGAACCCTTTAGGGGGTCCTGTAGACTTGTCATCCTAAATATTTCTCACATCTGCCCCTTCTTCCGGCCTCCACTGCCACCCCTTTAGCTCAGTACCTGGCTCGCTGAGATGGCCCGTAACGGTCTCGCCACCCTCACTCTGCTCTTCCCAAATCCATCACCCAAACTGCAGCCTGTGAGAAGCAGTGGTCTCAACCAGGTAAAGCTGAAGCTGCACATATTACACCAGGACACTTGCAGGAGGAAAGTCACAGCTACATTGTCTGGAAAGCAAGAGGCTGGAAACAACCTAAATATCCAACCCAAACAGTAGTGTATTCGTTTCCTAAAGCTGCTGAAACAAATTGTCCCAAATTTGGTGGCTTAAAAGAGCACAAATTTATTACCTTACAGTTCTGGAGGTCAGAAGTCCAAAAAGGGTCTCACTGAGCTAAAATCAGGTGTGTGTTCCTTCTGGAGGCTCTGGGGGAGGATCTGGATTTTGCCTTTTCCACCTTCCAGAGGCAGCCTGCATTCCTTGGCTTGTGGGCTCTTTCCATCTCAAAAGCCCACGGTGATCCACTCTTTCACAACACCATCTCTCTGGTTCCTACTCTTTTGTCTCCCTCTTCCCCCACTTAAGGACCTTTGTGATTACATTGGGCCCCCCTGGATAATCCAGGGTAATCTCTCAGCTCAAGGTCAGCAACCTTAACTCCACCTGCAACCAATATCCCTCCTTGCCATGTGACAGAGCATACACACGGGTTCCAGGGATGAGGGCATGGACAGGTCTGGGAGCCATCTATCACAGTAGCACGGAGAGAAACTGCAGCCTCTTCCTACAGTGGAACATACCACATTCTGAGAGAGATTCACTGTGAAGTTGGCCTCGCTGGAGCCTTAGGGTCTCTGCCTTGCTCAAGTCCCCTTGCAAGGCCCTGAGAGGGATCCTAGCAATATGGGTCAGACAGTTCATTAGTAAAAATATGTTTCTGGATGTCATGATCTTTGTGGTATTTATTAGCTTTAAAAAAAAAAGATTTGTTTTGAGTTCTTTTCTCATTCTAAATATAAACTCACTTTTTACCTAATATTCTATTACTGTATTTTTATTTACTGGCCACACCCATGTGGTTTGTGGGGTCTTAGTTCCCCGAGCCGGGGCCCTCAGCAGTGAAGGTGTGGAGTCCTAACCATTGGACTGCCGAGAAATACCCTATTATTGCATTTTTTAAAAAAGGACTTCAAAAATTGTATAACTGTTAGGTCCTACAAAATCAGTAGGTGCTCTGACCACTGAGCGACAGCTGCTTGCTCCAACGTGATGACTCTCAAAAATACACTGAGTGAAAGAAGCAAGTCACAGAAAAAAACACCCATGATATGCTTCCATTTGTATACAGTCCAAAGCCAGGCAAAACTGAGCTATACAGTAGTGTATGGGGTTAAGTTCACATATGGAAAAACTATAAAGAAAAAGGAGAGAATTGCTTTACAAATTCCAGGATAGAGGTCACGGAGATATGGTCAGGGAGGGGGACACAGGGGGCTTCCGAGGGACTGATGATGATTCTCATGTGAACCTGAGCAAGGGAAACAGTTGTCTCCATATTGGTTTTAGAATTGTATTACATTGCATAATCTCTTGCATGGATGATGTATGTCATAATTTAAATTTTTATTTTAAAATAACTGGGTTAATTATTTTAAGAAACAAAATTTTAAGCTTAAAATTCTGTAGTGGCTTCTGAGTGCACTCAGAACAAAATCTACACCCCTTGCCGTGGCTTCAAGCCGCATGTACTCCAGCCGGCTCTTCGGTCTAATGGCATCTCCTTCCACACTCCTCATCCTGTCTCCATCCAGCCACACAGCCTCCCCGGCACTTGATGTACATAAGCCTGCCCATGACCCCCTTCCCAGGCCCCAATTCTCATTCTTATCTGCACTTGACACAATCACAATTTGTAATGATATCAATGCTGTCTCCCCAGTGGGCTCTGAGCCCCAGGAGACCAAGCTGGGTCTGGTCTGTTCACACCTAGCACTCAGCCAAAGTAGAGGGTCCTTAAGTGGGGGAAGAGGGAGGTAGAAGATCTCTCTCCTTGAACTCCAGACTCAGGATTCTTCCATTTACCTGACTTCTCACATCTCCACTCACACAGCTGGGAGGCATCTCAAACCGACCCCGGCCAGAACTCTCAAACCCTCAGTCTTCCCTGCCTCAGTTAACGACAGCTCCATCTTCGCCTGTTCAAGCCAAAAATCCGTGGGGTCCTCCTGGGACCTGACCACTTCCCATTCCCTCCACTGCTGCCCCCTGGGCCAAACTACCATGATCGCTCACCTGGATTACTGCAACAGCCTCCCAACCCTGCTCCTGTCCTTGCCCTCTGCAGCTTCTCTTCCACACAGTAGCCAGAGTTGACTATGATTAACTATTTTTTAAAATAAATTTATTTATTTTTGGCTGCATTGAGTCTTCGTTGCTGCACACGGGCTTTCTCTAGCTGCGGCGAGCGGGGGCTACTCTTCACTGCAGTGCGCAGGCTTCTCATGGCGGTGGCTTCTCTCATTGCGGAGCACGGGCTCTAGGTGTGTGGGCTTCAGTAGTTGCAGCACGTGGGCTCAGTCGTTGTGGCACATAGGCTCAGGAGTTGTGGCGCACGGGCTTTGTTGCTCCGCGGCACGTGGGATCTTCCTGGACCAGGGCTCGAACCCGTGTCCCTTGCATTGGCAGGCGGATTCCTAACCACTGCGCCACCAGGGAAGTCCCTGGACTTCTTTATTTAGTCTATTGCTTATCTATCTTCTCCACTAGAATGTCAGCTCCACAAGGGCAGGGATCTCTTGTCTCTTGTTCACAGCCCTATCCCAGTGCCTGGCACATATCAAGTGAACACCTTAGAGTTTCAAAGGCCAGAATGAATGCATGTCTGTAGTGGGAAGGTCATTGGCTTGGGAGTCTGTCATCTGTCACCCTCCTTCCTCCAGGTTGACCCACCTTGGACAAGTCATTTAGCCATCATAGACATCCTCTCTGAAAAATGGAGATGTTATGTATCCCTTGAATGTGCTAAGTAAATGCAGGCACATTCACACATGCATATTAGTAAAAACAGGACCCCTGGCATTCGAGTGCGATTTACGCTTTTCCATACAGGATTTCATTTCACCCTCACACCAACCCCAGAGGTAGGTAGAGCCCCTTTTTGATAGGTGAAAACACTGAGGCCTCTTTTGACAGGTGAAAAAAACAGCAGAGAGGCCTGGGCCCCTCCCTAAGTTAATGAACAGGCGATGTCTAACCCCCTCCCCACGCCTGGGGCTGCCCGGCCGTTCCGAGGCTCGAGAGGGTCCCAGGCGGGTCTCAGTGAGGGTCTGGCCATCGGGGGACTACATTTCCCAGGAGGAATTGCCCGCAGCTCTGTGGCTCCCGAATTTTTAAAGGGCTCGCGTTAAATGGGGCGGAGGGAGTTCTGCCGTCTGCCGGCTGGTAAACGGCTCTAAGCTGGGTGGGGGACCCGAGACCGTCCTGCGAGGGTACGTGGGCCGGGCCGGGCCGAAGTCAAGAAGCCCCCCGAGCTCTGCAGGGTCAGCGAGGCAAGGTGAGGCCAAGCCAATCTGGAGGCAGCCTGTCCTCTTCGTGCCCACCTCGGCCTCGGACTCTATGCCCAACTCCCGGAGAACCGCTCCCAACACCCCCCTTCCCCTCCAGTTCTCCCGAACTGGGGGAGGGGCGGTGAATCTCGTCGCCAGCGGGGAGAAGAGCTGTCCCCCGGCAGTAAAAGCCCCCGAGACCCCGAGGCGACCCCTCCCTCCATTTCTGGCTTCAGTTCTGGGAGAGAATTTACAGGTTGCTGGGATGGGCGGGGACTCGGGATGTGAGAGCTACAAAGGGAAGTGAAGGCCTGGGGGCGCCGGGGGCTGAGCCTCGCAGTGCGCCCCCCCATCCGTCCTTCGTAGTCCCGTGGCCTCCACAGTAGATGAGGGTGATGGGGGGAGTGATCGCGTTACCTGCCTCCCCAGGCAGGAGGCGCAAAGGATCGAGAAACGGGTGGAGAGCGCTGTGCAAATAAATTTATTTCATCATGGTGCCACTGGATTCGTTCAGTCCTTATTTTTAGACACCCAGGGACCTGGGATGAGGGGATGACATGTCTCTGGGAGCACAGGTTGAAACGACATCTCGGACCTGGGGCTGACTACGTGGATGCCTATTTTCCCATCAAGATCTTAGTGGGAACCAGAAGAATTGTCTTTGAAAATAACCAAAGCAAACCCGCCAGAATGTTGTGTTTTCCAAACAGGAAACTTCGGGGTAATTGACAACATCCAAATGAGAAGGTTGACCTTTTAAACTAACCTGGCCTTTCCTGGCTTCTCTTCCCCGCTTGTGACACCAAAATAAGCCCGGGAGAAGGCATCCCATACCGATACCGAGTCTCAGGACTCCCCCTCCCCTTTCCCAATCATTTGGATTAATCCATCCCTTGGTGTGTGTGTGTGTGGGGGGACCCATTAATTTCCCTGGCCTCAGAGACTCCCAAGTCCAGTAGGAGCCCTTCCCCCAACATCTCCCAGTTACGACCAGTCCCCCCCATCTAAACCTTCCAACCCTTCCCCCCACCCTCCTCCTCAATAGCTGGTGTCTGCAAACAGCTCCGGGACCGTACAGGAGAGCCGCTTTCATAATTCTGACCAGCTATAAACCCCCACTACCAGCGTATTAAGTGAAGAGTGGCCGCCTCTTTGCTTAGGGAATAAAAGCGAGCTGTTGAGGGAGGACGCTCAGAGAGCGAGCATCCTAGAATCTCAACCCAGGGCCCCTGCCAAGCGGGCCCCTGCGGGACCTTGCACGTGAGTAGGACTTCTGTTGCAGACAAGGGGTCCCAGGAACTCTGGGGTCCCATCTGCTGGCCTCTAGACCGCTAAAGCCCCTCTGAGCCCCCAAGGTTCTCTACAGATGGTGGCGCCCCTTGCTTTCCTCATCTATACCTGCCAAGCAGCACGGGAAAAGATGTATACATTTTAACAAAGACATCGCATCTTCCCAGCAAAATGGCGGTGGTCCGGGCCACGGCTCCCTGAACAACTCACACTTTCCGAGGATTAGTCAGGACTCAAGCAGCGCGACCCCCTCCTCGACCTCCCCGCCAGAGCCCCATTTTCCCAAGCTCCCAAAGCTCTCAGGGCCTCTCCTCATCGCAGGGGCCCCCAAGACAGTCTTTGGTTAGAGCCTGCGGGGCAGCTCCTTCATTGTGGACCGCCCCCCTCACTGCCTTCAGGGAGCCTTGGGAGGGGGACTGGACCCCCCAGGCTGGGCCCTAGGGGTAGGGGCAGCGAGCTCTGTCTCTGACACCCCCAAATTCCTAGGCTGAGGGAGGACCATAAATGAATTCTCAGTTAGAACATATGGAGGATGTGGGGGTCTTTGAGGAGAAGAGGCGACTCGGAGACCCCTCCTCATTCCCTCAGGGGACCCAGGCAGCATTCGGGGTTCGGTCTCAGGAGAGAACCTCGACGCAGAGGTCAGGGGGCGCGCTGGGGGAGCGAAGACAGAGGAGGGGGAAGGGACAAAGTTTGAAAGTGCCCTTCCAACTCTTCCAGGGAAAGTTTGCTTAGGGGCCCCATGGACAGAGAGAGGGTAGAGGTGCGGGGGGCCCGGTGGCGGGATGACCCCCGAGAGGTGACCGGACCCCGGGGGAGGGACCCCTCCCCCCTGTCCCGGCTCGGCCCGGCTGGGAGTCGCCCAGCTCGGGGCCGCGTGTGTTAGTTGGGGCCGCTTTCGGGCCGCTCCGCCGGGCTGGGGGGTCCCGCCGCGGGCCGGGAGCGGGGTCCCCGGTAGCCCCAGGGGGGAGCTTTGCTACGGGGGGTTTCCCGCACCGGGGCTCCCCGGCCCCGCGGAGCCAGCCCCCGGCAAAGGGGAAATGTGCCGGCGCGCCAGCGGTCCTTGGCGCCGTTTGGGGCGCGTGGCGGGCGCGGGGGGCGGCGGCCGGGCCGGCGGGACGCCCGGTGGGGGAGCCCAGAGAGCCAGGCAGCGGCCCCGGGCGGCGGCGGGGAGCGGGAAGGCCCGGGCCGGGGGGAAAGGTCGGATTTGCTCAGCGGAAGAAACACAGATGGCGGCGGCGCGGCGCCATTCCGGGCCGGGAGCAGGCAGCCAGCAGCCCTGTCCTCACCGCGGTCCGCCCGCCGCCGCTAAATACCCGGATGCGCCGCCCGAGCGCCAGACGCGGAGCTGGGAAAAGAGAGGCAGAGGAGGCGGAGGCGGAGGCAGACCCGGGCGCCGAGACCTACCGACAGACCGGCGGGGCTGGGCCACGCAGACCCGGCCCAGCGAGTTCCCCCCGCGACTCGAGCACGGTCCCCGAGAGCCGGCCTCGGACTGGCCTGGGAGCCAGAGGCGCCAGAACAGATCCCGAATCAGGCTTTCCTGGGCTTCCGACGAGGGCTGGCCCTTCGGAAGGTGCCTTCTTCAACAGCAGGACCAGGCAGGCCACCATGACCGAGAACTCCACATCCACCCCTGCGGCCAAGCCCAAGCGGGCCAAGGCCTCCAAGAAGTCCACAGACCACCCCAAGTATTCAGACATGATTGTGGCTGCCATCCAGGCGGAGAAGAACCGTGCTGGGTCTTCGCGCCAGTCCATCCAGAAGTACATCAAGAGCCACTACAAGGTGGGTGAGAACGCTGACTCCCAGATCAAGTTGTCCATCAAGCGCTTGGTCACCACTGGGGTCCTCAAGCAGACCAAAGGAGTGGGTGCCTCGGGGTCTTTCCGGCTGGCCAAGAGCGACGAGCCCAAGAGGTCAGTGGCCTTCAAGAAGACGAAGAAGGAAGTCAAGAAGGTGGCCACGCCAAAGAAGGCCGCCAAGCCCAAGAAGGCTGCCTCTAAAGCCCCAAGCAAGAAGCCCAAAGCCACCCCAGTCAAGAAGGCCAAGAAGAAGCCAGCTGCCACGCCCAAGAAAACCAAAAAACCCAAGACTGTCAAAGCCAAGCCAGTCAAGGCATCCAAGCCTAAGAAGGGCAAACCAGTGAAGCCCAAAGCCAAGTCCAGTGCCAAGAGGGCCGGCAAGAAAAAGTGACAATGAGGCTTTCCTTGTGGACACTCCTGCCTGTCTCCTATTTTCTGTAAATACTTTTCTCCTTTCTTCTCTCTGATCCCCATCTGCAACCCTTTGCCCCCTTTCCTTCTGACTTTATAAAGAGACAGTTTGTATTCCTCCGAAATTAGGGAATAATTCATTTTTCCTTAACCAATGATGCAAGGACAGCAACAACAAATCTCATCTCTGTAATGATGAGAATGTACTTATATTTTGTTATGTTGATTTGTTACTAATATGCTTATGGGTTTGGGGATTTGGGTGGGTTTGTGTGTTTCGTTTAGTTAGATGAAGGTAAAAGTCGGGGGGAGGGGGAGGGGGAGAATGGGCAAGGCGGCTTCTTGTGGCTAGATGACAGCGAGCCCAGGAATTGTAAGGTTTGTAGGAATACCTATGAGGCCATCGAGTTTTCTTTAAGTTGAGCACTGCTTGTGAGAGTTTCAGAACCTAGGCGCGGAGGAGAGGGGTGGCAGCAGCTGGACGGCAGAGGAGGGAGGTGGAAAAAAAAAAACCTCTCTAGGCTGGCTTCCACCTCCCAGTGGTGAGCAGTGGGGCGTCCAAATCCAGTTTCCTTGTCACTTCTGTTAAGTCTGCCCCAGTGGCCTCCCTATTGTCCTAGGGACGTGGAGGGGGTTGAAGTGACAGCTGGTGCGAGAAACTGTGGCTTCTCTTAGTCAGCTGGAAACTAGCCACTGGGGGTGGGGGGTGGTCTCTGGCTTCCAAAAGTCTCCTGTTAAACAGGAGTGGAAACTCTGGGGGAAGGGTGGAGAGTCATTCAGCCAAGTGCCTCAGTGTGCCCTGTTGAAACTTGGGTTTTTCCACACAATTGGATTGTATCCTAGGAGGACCTTTGTGCTTTTCCCCTGATTTTTGGTTCCTCCTGTACGAGAGGTGGCTTTGCTTAGCAGCCTGGTGGGGCTCCAGCCCTGCCGCCCACCACTTAAAAACCTCCCGACCTCTTTACTTCCGAGTATTTTGTAAGTAGTTGTAGATGGGGGAGGAGGGGAGGGAGGGGAGTGGACAGTAAGACATACTGCAGTGGACTTTGAATTGCTAAGTAGTTTTACAGAGCTAGGTCTGTGTGTATGTGTGTGTATATGTATATATACATATCTAGGGCTAGTATTTAGTTTCACACCCGGGAGCTGGGAGAAAAAACCTGTACAGTCGTCTTTCCCTTGTTTTAATAAAATAGAAAAACGCGCAATTGCGCGTCCCACCCACCCTCCCCCGCCTCCTTTTTGTTTGTAAAGAAGTGTTATTTGTGTCTGGAAGAATTTGCTGTCCTTGTAATTTTCAAACTTTAAAATAAAATTGAAAAAAAAAAAAAAAACCTGAGTGATGTGTCTTTTCATACTTCTAAGACTGGAGGAAAATGCGGAGCAATTGGACTGGCGAGCAGTGGGGGAAATCTGGGGGCCTTTGCACCTGAGAATCGGGGAGAGTTCCAAGAGCTCGACAGAACCCGGGAAACGCTAGGGCCGGAGCGCAAGGAATATGCCTCAGTCTGCTTCTAGGTGTCTGCTTCCGGCGTCCAGAGGGCATCCCCTAACCTTCCGAGAGGTGGGTGTGGAGGCAGGGCATGGGAATGGGGTGGGGGGTCTGGTGGGCCCGGCCATGACTTGCCTTCCAACCCCCGTCGCCTCCCCTCCCCCCACACGGACAGCTCCAGTCTCAACTTACAAATCAATCCACTTTCGTTCTCTGCAGATCCCGCCAGGCCCCGCCCGCCTATCCCGGGGTCTGCTTCTCCTGCCCCGTAGCTGAGCCCTTCTCACTCCTATTGGCTGCCGGAGCCCGGCCCCCGCCACGTGATCAGGCCGCGGCCGCAGTGCGCAAGGCCGGGAGCGGGCAGGCGAGGTGGGCATGATGTGGGCTGGCCGCGTCCTCCGCGCTGCGCTCTCCCGGGTCCCCCAAGGCCGCCGCGCGCAGTCAGCGCTGGCTCAGCTGCGTGGCATCCTGGAGGAGGAGCTGGAAGGCATCCGCGGAGCTGGCACCTGGAAGAGCGAGCGGGTCATCACGTCCCGTCAGGGGCCGCGCATCCACGTGGACGGCATCTCCGGAGGTAACTCCCCCTCCTGGGAATCCTCAGACCTGGCCGGGTGTTCGAGGGCCGTTCTGAGGCTTTCGCTGAAATGGAGGTCCTGGAGGCAGTGGGCGGGCGGGAGCGCACACGTAGCCGCTGGACCCTTTCCCAGCAGGCGGACTTGCCGCTTCCCACAGTTAACTCTAACCTGGTTAGACCAGTTTCCACGGAGGCCCTTTGAGCACCTTTTCGGCTTAGATGGCAGGGCTGGATCGATCCAGCCCTATGAAAACGTGAGAAACAGAGATAGACAGCTGGCTCCCACCGTACCGCTTCAAGGAAGGGTGGTGGGAAGGTGGCAACAAGAAATCCCGCATTTCTGGAGCTGCTGCTTTGTTCAGGCTTCTCCTAATGGCTGCATGTGGACTCCTGCAAACGTCAAAACGTGGGAATGACTGATCCCGTTTACAGACGAAGAAGCTGACGCTCAGAGATGTGAAGTGGCTTGCCTAAAAGCCCCCAGCTAGCTGCAGGCAGAGCTGGGCTTTGGTCTAGATCTTCTGGTATATTGGAGCTGGAAGGTCAGCTAGATGGCCATAGAGACCAACTTCCTGGCCAAAATCACAGGGAGCAAGGGGCTCGAGGGCTGCTGCAGAAGCCACACCAGGAATTGGCCCGCCAGGCCTCCCTGGTTTCTGTCTCATCAGTGGTCACTGCCCATCTTGTCTGTGCCAGGCCCCAGGTGGGTGCTGGTTACAAACAGGCCCCCCGGACTGACTGCCTTCTGCCAAGGAAATAGGCACGGAATCCTGGGTGCTGTTGTGCTCATTTGAAAAACAGAGGTTCTGGGGATTCTCTGCCTTTCCCCAGGGAAGCTTGGAGCAGGTCAAAAAATGGGAAGTGAGGAGCCCTAGGTTCTCATCATGTTTTTGCCTCTCCCAAGCTGAGTAAACCTTGCCCTCTTGAAGCCGTAGTTTCCTCCCCGGGTCACCTGTGTTCACGTTGGGCTTTGTAAGTCAAGGGTCAAGGTGCATGCAGTTCTGTACCAGGCAGCAAAGTCGACTGTGTAGAGTTTGAGGACCAAGGCAGGCGTCTGGCGCAGCCCTCTTCTTTTACCCACGAGGAAACCAGGGCCCAGATGAGGGGTTGCTGGTGGTCTTCAGGGACAGAAGAAGCCAGTGAGGAAGGGCTGGTTCCTCTGGGTGTATGTGATCCAAAGCCAGAGTTTAAACTTCTCATCCTTCAAGGCGCAGCTCTGAGAGTGCTTTCCTAACCCTCCCTCTCCTGTAGCTGTTGGATTTGGTGCTTCCAAGGGTCTCCCAGCTCCCCATCCTGGCCTCTGCCCCAGAACAGACCATACTGTGTGGTAGTTGCCTCCTCAAGGGTGAATCCAGGTTCATGTCCTCTCTGAGTCCCCAGGGCCTGGTCCTGACACCTTTCCAGGCCCTTCTTGGCCCTGAGCTGCTGTGTCCGTTCCCCCGTCCTCCACCTCAGGAATCCTTAACTTCTGTGCCAACAACTACCTGGGCCTGAGCAGCCACCCCGAGGTCATCCAGGCAGGTCTGCAGGCCCTGGAGGAGTTCGGAGCTGGCCTTAGCTCTGTCCGCTTCATCTGTGGCACCCAGGTACACAGTAGGTGTTGCCCGGGCCGGGGACGGGCGGGGAAGGAAGGGAGGTGGTCCCCAGCGTTGGGTACTGACCCCAGATGTCTGCTTCTGCTGTTAGCAGGGTTAGTTTAGGCAGCGGAGCTCATCCCACCAGAGCTGTCCACTGGAAAGGCTGGGTTCGGGCTTCTGTTTTGCTGTGAAGCGCTGGGCAAGAAACTTTCCCTCTCTGAACATCCATTTCCCCACCTGCAAAACAGAGCTCCTTACACCTGTTCCTCTTCGGGAAAGGAAGAAGAGAAGGCAGGGACTGAAATGAAGGTTTCCTGAGTTATTCTGCCTGATCTCAGTTCCCAGCACCATTTACTGGTTCCGGTACTGTGGGCAAGTGTCTTAACTTCTCTGTGCCTCAATGCCTTCATTGGTAAAGTGGGGATAATTTTACTTAACAAAATTATCCCAAGTGAAAGAGTTAATACATGTAAAAATGCTTAGAACAGTGCCTGGCACATAGTAGTATGCAATAAATGTTGGTTATTAATTTTATTTTGTAAATGTTACAAAGTGAACTTTTATAAACATGAAACAGTGCTTGCTATGTGTCAGGTGCTATGTTAAGAACATTACAAATATTAACTCATGTGTATAATAATCCTAAGTGATAAGTGCTGTTTTTGCTCCTGTTATAGGGGTGAGGACACTGAGTCCCAGAGAAGTTAAGTGACTTGCCCAGGGGCACACAGCCTGTTGTGGTGGGATTTGAACCCAGACGGCTTGTAGCTCAAGAGTCAGTGCTTCCGAGTCCTTGTGATTATTATTACTTGTCCTTTCAGAAAGGTTGAAGGTGAAATGAATGGAACTCTTGGCTCCCATCCAGGGCACTTTAGACTGGACAGCTTTCAAATCTAAGAAATGGAGGCCCAAATGAACGTAGAGTTACTTACGTAATCTTCGTTTTTGCCAGTGAGCAACAAAGGCACTCGGTTTGATATCGGGGAGACACATCTTCCTTTGTCGTTAGCACCCATAATTCTACCATCAAACCCCCATTATAAAACGAAGACCCAACCAGGAAGAAGAGCACCCAGTGGGCCCCTAATTCCTCCGTGGGAACCACGTGCCAGATTCCTGCTGGCTCTGGGTGAACCTTGTGGTGCAAAAAGTAGGAGGAGGATCTATCTGTGGTCCTGTGAGCCTCTGTCCCCAGGGCTTGTCCCAAGTGGCCCAGAAGGCAGTAACCCTTGTTTCACTCACTTACTTCAGAGCATCCACAAGGATCTAGAAGCAAAGATAGCCCGCTTCCACCAGCGCGAGGACGCCATCCTCTATCCCAGCTGTTTTGATGCCAACGCCGGCCTCTTTGAGGTGTGTGAGGCCACGGGCGGGAGTTGGTGAGACCTGCGAGGCTGTGGGAGGCTTGGGAGCGTGCAGTGCGGAGACCTTGGCAGGATGCCTGTACCACACCTAGAGGCTCCAGGGTCTATTTCTTATGGAGGTCAAGGTTGGGCCAGTAGGTCTCCAGGGGGAATCCTGGGGCTTATAAGGAGGCCAGCTTCCAGGGCATTTGGAGGATAACCTACTTCAGCTGGAAGGCTGAGGGTGTTAGGGGCCACACATTCACCAAACATGTTCACGCCTCCTTTGGCTAGAGCAAAGCCCCTGATACAGCCCAGTCCTGGGGCTCTGGGGACCAAGACAGAGGCAGGGGGCTCCTGGCCTCCCTGCCCAGGAGAGTGCCCTGGTTGGCAGTGAAGTATTGATTCAGGGAGGAGTCATGAGGGAGGGAGAACCCCAGGGTGGTTGGGTGATGGCTCTACTCCTAACTGCCTTCTGCCAGGCTCTGCTGACCCCGGAGGACGCAGTCCTGTCGGATGAGCTGAACCATGCCTCCATCATCGATGGTATCCGTCTGTGCAAGGCCCACAAGTACCGCTACCGCCACCTGGATATGGCCGATCTGGAGGCCAAGCTGCAGGAGGCCCAGGTGGGGCAAGGCCTAGTGGTTCTAGGGGCCAGGACTGGGCTTATCCTCAGTCTCGCTGCCGTACCCAGCACTCCCCCCGCCCGCACCCCCCGGTGAAGGAAGCGAGGCTTACGGGGGCCAACTCCTCACTCACAAGCAAACAGCCTGAAAGTTCGAAACAACCAAGATTTGAACCCAAATCCTCAGACCCAAAGCTTTATTCCGTTGCACGATACTGCCTTGGGTTTTAGTAAGCACCTTATGCGTGGCAGGCCCCTGCTAGGCATAAGTGGGGGGTGAGCTTATGGGCAGAACTGGCCACACCCCATCCTGCCCTCGGGGAGAGGAGACTGTGACATCCTTCCGGCCCAGTGCTGAGTGTGGCTCCAGACCGCCCTGGAAGAGGTGCGGAAAGCTCAGAGAGGCCCCAGTGAAGGAGAGGATGTACCAGCCTCAACGTGGTGGTGCTTACGTGCTCACCTCTATGCTGGGCACGGGGTGAGCTGAGCCTTTAGAGCCCCGAGTAGCCCAGAGAGTGAGTGGTTTGGCCCAACTCAGGAGACCGGCTACCTTCTGTATCTTCCCTGCAGAAGCATCGGCTGCGCCTGGTGGCCACCGATGGGGCCTTTTCCATGGACGGCGACATCGCACCCCTGCAGGAGATCTGTTGCCTTGCCTCTCAGTACGGTGCCTTGGTCTTTGTGGACGAATGCCACGCCACTGGCTTCCTGGGGGCCACAGGACGGTGAGAGCACATGGCACCTGAGGTGGGTGGGAAACCGGGAGGCCAGCCCCCAAGCCCAGTCCATGATCCTGGGCACTCAGGTGGCCAGTGGTGGCAGTGGCAGCTTCCCTTGCAGGGGCACAGATGAGCTGCTGGGCGTGATGGACCAGGTCACCATCATCAACTCCACGCTGGGGAAGGCGCTGGGCGGAGCATCAGGTGCCTACAGGCTTGTGCCCCTGGGCTCCCCTCATCTACCTGCAGGGCCCTGGAAGCGTCTCGGGGAAGGTGGGGAGGGGAGACCTGGGGCTGCAGGGGAGAAGACAGCGGGGACTGTCCTCTCAGGAGGGGCATGGGGTAAGCTCTGGCTCCTGGCCTCTGACTGCCACCCCCCCATCTCCACCTCTGTCCTTGTTCTCAGGGGGCTACACTACAGGGCCTGGGTCCCTGGTGTCCCTGCTACGGCAGCGTGCCCGGCCCTACCTCTTCTCCAACAGTCTGCCACCTGCTGTCGTCGGCTGTGCCTCCAAGGCCCTGGACCTGCTCATGGAGAGCAACGCTGTCGTCCAGTCTATGGCGGCCAAGACCCAGCGGTGCGGTCTCGGGCAGGGGGGGGGGGGCAGCGGGGGTGAGGAAGCTGGTGAGGGCCTGCCCTGCGCGCCTGCGTAGGCCCTAGCTCCCTGCCTACGGGCTCTGCCTCTGCCCACCCCACTTCCCCAGCGGCTTGCACTGGGACGCGGCTCTCTTAGCCAAGGGCTGCCTGCTTGCCCACCTCCCTCTTCTCTCTGCCTCTTCCTTCCATTTCCTGGCGCATTTCTCTGCAAACACTCCCCATCTGCCTCGCGGGGTCTGCATCTCTGTCTTTGTTGGTCCCTCCTGCAGACTTGGCCACACACCTTGGGTCACATGCCCATCAGGAGAGGGTGTGATTGCTCCGCAGCCCCCCAGCTCCCTGTGACACCCGATTTGTGCCCACAGATTCCGCAGTAAGATGGAGGCTGCTGGCTTCACCATCTCGGGAGCCAGTCACCCCATCTGCCCTGTGATGCTGGGTGATGCTCGGCTGGCCTCTTGCGTGGCGGATGACATGCTGAAGAGAGGTAAAGGGGGCCGGGGCATGAGGAGTGGCTGTGGGTCCTAAAAGAAAAGGAGGGAGCCCCTAGACTGTGAATACCCCCCTTCCCCCTGCCTACTACCCCTCTTAGACCAGCTGTCTGTCCAAGCTTGAAAACCCTAGGCCATGGGGCAGTCCCATGTCTGAGATCTTGGACAGCTCCCTTCTCCTCTGTGGTCCTCAGGAAAGGAGGAGCTATATATCACGCCCCAAAAGCCTGTCTGGCTCTGGTGAGCCCCAGGTTGACTCTCTCTACCCTCCCAGGCATCTTTGTCATCGGGTTTAGCTACCCTGTGGTCCCCAAGGGCAAGGCCCGGATCCGGGTCCAGATCTCAGCGGTGCACAGCGAGGAGGACATTGACCGCTGCGTGGAGGCCTTCGTGGAGGTGGGGCGGCTGCACGGGGCAGTGCCTTGAGTCCTGGGTAGTGGCAAGCAGAGCGAAGGTCCCCCTCCCTCCACAGTGACAGAGAGGGGGGACTTTGACCAGCCCAGGCCGGAGGCTGTGAACTCTGTCAGTTCTGGGGCCAGGCTGGGGTGAGGCCTGTGCTTGTGGCTGTGAGTGTGAAGTAACAGTGTGGAAATTGGCTGTGACGTGTTGGTCTGCTTTATTCTCTCGGAGCAGCCCCAGTCTTGCGCTGGTCGATGAATCAGGCAGGAGCTGGGGCTCTGAGGGCCAGCTCCTGAGGACTGTAATAGATCTCAGAGCTGACCACCTCCCCCAAATTAAGATGGGACCCAGGCAGCTCGGGTGATAGAGGCTGGAGCCACTGTTGGGCTCAGTTGGATTCTTTCCCGCTGTAGAGGCGGCTGAGCCCCAGCCCTGCAGGCCCCTTCCCGTGCCACCCACCCGCCTACTCTGCAGCCTTGGTGGACACCTCGTCCTCTGCTCCACATCCAAAGGATGGCCTACAGCTGCCCAGATAAGAAGGGGCTGGGCGCCCAAACCCATGCTTGGCAGAAGCAGGAGATTCAGCCCCAAAGGAAGGAATGTCTGTCGCTACTGGAGAGGCCCCCGATGGTCTGGAACTCTGTGTTCTAGCCCACTTTGTTCCTGCCTCTGTGGCCTTAGGCAGGCCCCTCCCCCGTGTGTGCCTCAGTTTCCCCCGCTGTACCAAGAGTGGCTGTTACATTGGTATCGGGGCCTTTCCATTTCCGTATTCCCGGGGCCTGCTGGCCTGAAGATCAGCCGCCAGGGGGCGTAGCGCCCTCAGGCTCTGCTATCGCGCCACCCCCTCCAGACTTCCGGCCTTGGACTCAGCTGTTGCTACAGCCCCGCAGGCAAGGCCCCACCCTGCCTTGCCCCCGACGACGGCTCACTGCTTCCCTGCTGAAGGTGACAGTCCCCTTCCCACGGTCGCAACCCCTGGTGCTTCTCTCTCCATTGCTCTCCCCACTCAGCCTTACGGGCACCTGGTTGGGGGTAAAGGATGGGTTCTGAGTCACTGCGCCTCCAGCCTCAGCATGGTGCGGGCTTGGGAAGCTCGTAGTTTGCTGGCGGTAGGGCAGGGAGGATGAAAAGGCCCTTCTTCATCAACGATGGGACCATATTTCCGGAGCCCCCCACCCCCAGCCCTCCCTTCAGCCTGGGTGTCTAGGGATGGACAGTCTGAGTGAGCTCTGGCCCAATCCATCAGGATCTTTTTTTTTTTTCTTTGGCTGTACGCGGGCCTCTCACTGCTGTGGCCTCTCCCGTTGCGGAGCACAGGCTCCAGACGCGCAGGCTCAGCGGCCATGGCTCACGGGCCCAGCCGCTCCACGGCATGTGGGATCTTCCCGGACCGGGACACGAACCTGCGTCCCCTGCATCGGCAGGTGGACTCTCAACCACTGCGCCACCAGGGAAGCCCCCATCAAGATCTTAATGCTGGGATTCAGAGAATCCTAGCCTGTGATCCCGAGGAGCTTGAGGCTGGGGTCCAGGAGTTCGGGGTGCTAGGGGATGCAGTCCCGGGGGAGGGGGCTGCTGTGGCCACATCAGGGGCACAGACACGGGTAGGGCATCTGGCACCAGTTGCACTCCTACAGCAGCAAGTACACACAGCCTGGTGCCAGGCCCCTGGCCAAGCCAGCAGCTTGACGTGCATGGCCTGCTCAAGCTGGCAGGTCATAGTGCGTGGCCATGAGCAGCCACGGGGTGACAAATCGCAGGAGGTGAGGCTGAGATAAGGTGGGCCTAGGTGATGTCCATCAGCCAGTAGCGCACAGTGAGCACCGTTGCGTCCTGTAGTTCCCAGGCGCCGCCGCTGCCATTGTGGGGCTGTGGCAGTGCCTCGACACCGTGGGCCAGCTTGTCGCGGTAGAGCACCTCATCATCAGCCAGCTTTCGACTCAGCGTGTGGAGCTGTGCTGGCCCAGGTCCACCGCGGCACAGCTCCTCCACCACCATCCAGAGCGGTCATAGGAGGTGCCAGCAGGTGCAGTGGCAGCTCTGGGCACACGTGCTTGGGCTTGGGCACATACTGGTCATCGCCAGAGGCCAAGACAGGCTATAGGGCCGAGGGCCAGTCGCGGACAAGCTGCACTTACACACCCTGCGGAGCCTGGGTCTCTGGGGACCACTCTCAGGGCCCACCATCTGTCCTCTACGTTGGGTGCAGGGTTCGAGGCCACAGTCACCAGGAGCAGCAGTTGGAGCAAGGGAAGAGGGGGTGCCTGGGGCCCGCTGGGACTTCCCCACAGGTGGTCCCGCTCTGGTGGCCACCATCCTTCCTCCTCCTCTGCTATTATATCAGCAGCTCAGCCTTGCTGCTGCTGGGAGCTCTTTGCCCTAGTACTGCCCCTGTCCATCCAGAGCTTAGCCTCCAGCAAGGAGGGACATGGTGGGCTGGGGGCTCCCAAGCGGAGGGAGCACAGTGTGTCAAGGGCCTCGGGGCTTTCAGGGTCCAGGCCTGCCACATTCGTGAGTCCAGGCTTCTGGGAATCTAACAGTGCATTACTTTCATACAGGGTGATTGTGGACCCCTAAATTCTTAAATCCCAGCACACCAAGTCTGGATCCTACAATTCTGCTCTTCAGAGATCACACGATTCTACAATTCTAATTCCTTAATTCAATTTGTGTGTGTGTGTGTGTATGTGGTACGCAGTGCTCTCACTGCTGTGGCCTCTCCCTTTGCAGAGCACAGGCTCCGGACGCGCAGGCTCAGCGGCCATGGCTCACGGGCCCAGCCGCTCCGCGGCATGTGGGATCTTCCCAGACCTGGGCACGAACCCACGTCCCCACGTCCCCCACACTGGCAGGCGGACTCTCAACCACTGCACCACCAGGGAAGCCCCTTAATTCAATTTTGATAGCTCTGAATTCAGGTTTGGAGAATCTAGGTATGATCCCTAATATCTTCAATTCAGTGAGTCTCTGCTTCCAAAAATTGGGGGTTGTGCTGCATCTGGGATGGGTGACATGAGGCTTTAGAGGAGCCTGAGCACTGGTGGAAATCCCAGGGCCCATGGGAAGCCAGTTCTGAAGAGTCTCTTTCCCGGCTCCTCAGGCCTTGATTACAAGTCCTGGCCTCATCAGCGTCCCCTCAGACTGTTTTCTCTCCCCTTTCACAGACTTCTCCTTGACATTCACCCCACCCTCCCAGCTTCTAGATAGACACCACACAGTCCCCCCCACCTCTCCTCTCCCTTAATTCATTGCCGACAGCCTTCTGGCCCCACTACCCTTGTCTAGTTTTCAACGACCACCTTGTTGCTAAATTCAATGCACCTCACACCCCCGGTGCTGGCCTCTAACCCCCTGGAAGCATGTGGCCATGTGGCCCACTCCTCCAAGAGGTCCAGACCAGAACCCCATGACTGAATGACACAGCCATTCCCCAAGACCTGGTAACCTCTTTGGCTCTTGCCTGGACAAGAGGCTCCTAATGGCTCACTCATTAAATCGCTCCCCTTCTATTCATCCTTTTAACCCCAGGCCGCAATAAACAAATTACAAAATAAATGGGCAGGTCCTGTCCCTGCTCTAGAACCTTCTCTAGTTCCCCATTGCCCTCAGGCTAAAGCCAGACTCTTTGGACAGGCACATAAACCCTGCAGGCTTCGGGCAGACTGAACCCCTGGAACAATCTTAGGGAAACTGATGGGTCTCAGGATTCTCAGGGGCCAGGAAGAGTAGTCCTATCTGAAGTCTGCAGAAAAGGGGCTCCTGGATTCCTAACATAGGAAACCCCACTCAAGACTAGGAGTCCCGGGACTTCCCTGATGGTCCAGTGATTAAGACCCCATGCTTCCAGTGCAGGGGGTGGTCAGGGAACTAAGATCCCACATGCCACACAGTGCGGCCAAAAAAAAAAAAAGACTAGGGGTTCTTTCTGAGCTTGGGTTGGAGCCCTTCTTGGAGCAGGGAGCAGAGACGATGGGGAAACAGGACCACAGGAGGTGAGAGGGCCAGGAATGGACTGGGCCCTGGGCACAGAGGGGTTAACTACAAAGCGAGAATCTCAGAGAACGAGATCAATGGGTTACTCGCTGCAGAAAGAGGCAGAAGCAACGCAGAGAGGCAGAGGAGAGCTGGACAGAAGAGCATGCCACCTGGGGGACATCAGGGAATGAGAAGGAGGTGGTTACTTCTTCGGAAGGAGTGCCCAAGTCCAGCTCAGCAGAGGAGGGCCAAGGAGAAGAGGGCCCTTAAAGGAGAAGAGGCAGCACTGGGAGGCAGACCTGTACCTGCAGGTAGGCACCAAGGGGTGGCCACTGAGCCAGGAGGCAGCTTCAGCCTGGCCCGTTCGCCCAGGATCAAGCGGAGCCCAGTGCCCAGGGTCGAGGTGGGTGTTGCCTATCGTGGGCTTTGCGGGGACCTGCTGCATGCTGGGGTGGGAGACACAGATATCACCTTTCCTCCCTCCTCCCTGCCTGGCTCCCTAGCCCTTAATACGTCCAGCCACCCCAGAGGTCCAAGCATGTAGGGAGACCCCCAGGTAGCAGTCGATATGGGCCATGGGTGGGGCAGGGGTAAGAGTGAGCACAGCTTGCATAGATGCTCGTGTGTGCACACACACGTGCGCGCACAGATCGTCAGAAGCACTACCTGTTACAGGCTCTCAGATGAGCGCTCCAGCCTGGGAGTCAGGGTACCAGGGTGGCAACAGCCTCAGCTCTGCCACTCACAGTGTGATATTGGCCTCCCATGTCCCCTCTCTGAGCCTCAATTTCCTCATTTGTGAAAAGGGAGCAGGGACTTATATGGTTCTCCCAGCTATGCCACTGTCATGCTCTCACTAAACTGGACTATCCAATGACTCAGGGGTGTCACTCATGTTTGGCTGAATTTGACCTATGTCCAAAAGTCTTCCTTAGGACTTCCCTGGTGGTCCAGTGGTTAAGACTCCACCCTTCCAATGCAGGGGGGCGTGGGTTCGATCCCTGGTCGGGGAACTAAAATCCCACATACCGCTCCCACATACCGCGTTGTGTGGCTAAAAAGAAAAAAAAAAAAAAAAGCCCTGTATTTCAGATCCCCATTGAAAACATCAGCTCCTGGGGTTGGAGATGCCCCTTCCCCCACCCCACTTTGCCTGTATCTTTACCTGCATCATTGGTTGAAGGTGTCTATCAACTACCTAATCAGCCCTTTATGCCCTGGGCTATGGGGGTGTTCCCTAGGAAACTGAGAAACCCACCTTAGACATCGATGAGACTCTGTCAGGAGCTTGCACAGTGGGTCCCAGTGATAACTTTTGTCTCTGTCCCCACCCCCACCCCCATGCCACACAAGCTTCCAGCCCACGGGACGTGGCCAGGCCCAGGGTGGGGGACTAGACCCTGAGTTGAGTAACCAGAGCTGGGGGCTCCTGCCTGAGGACTCCAGCTTCTCTTCTTCAGGTGCCTGTCTGATGAGGAGATGGCTGATGCCCAGAACGTTTCGCTAGACAGCCCAGGGAGTATGGGGGCTGTGGCAGTGCCCGTGGTCTTTGCCCTCATCTTCCTGCTGGGCACAGTGGGCAATGGGCTGGTGCTGGCAGTGCTGCTGCAGCCCGGCGTGAGCGCCTGGCAGGAGCCAGGCAGCACTACGGATCTCTTCATCCTCAACCTGGCCGTGGCTGATCTCTGCTTCATCCTGTGCTGCGTGCCTTTCCAGGCCGCCATCTACACGCTGGATGCCTGGCTTTTTGGGGCCCTCGTTTGTAAGGCTGTGCACCTGCTCATCTACCTCACCATGTACGCCAGCAGCTTCACACTGGCGGCTGTCTCGGTGGACAGGTGAGCTGTGTCGGGGACCTGGCCGGGTCTGGGCTGGGGAGGGAAGACCTGATGGCCTTAGAAAGGAGAGAATGGGGGACCAAAAAGGGACATGGGAGGGGGAAAAGGAACAGCTCCCTGGCCCTCACCAACCAGCCTCTGGGCACCTGCAGGGCATGCTTGAGGGGATCATCCGGCCCTCCCCTCAACTCCATTGGGAGCTTCCGGAGAACATCTCCGTGTCCCAAGTGTTAGCACAGGGCCTGGCACATGATGCTCTGTAAGAGTGAAATGAATGGCAAAAGGAACACACCAATGAATTCATCAGATATTTTATTACCGCCCACACCTGGCTCAGGTTGTGGTCAGACTGGCTTTCATAGCTTGAAACTTGGGGTCAAACCCAGGCTCACTCTCTAGCTGACGACCTCGGGCCGGTCACTTCTCTCTGAGCCTCTGACCCAGCCCCGCCAGGTGCCAGGCGCTGCTCTAAGCGCTTTGCGCGCCGACTCCGTTCATCCCCACAACCTCCCTACGAGGCCGGGCGCGCGATCCCCGCCCACCCCCGAGGTTCAGACACGGGCGTTTAGGCGGCCGCCCGCCCGCCCGCCTCGCTGACGCCGCGCCCGCCCGCAGGTACCTGGCCGTTCGGCACCCGCTGCGCTCGCGGGCCCTGCGCACGCCGCGCAACGCCCGCGCCGCCGTGGGTCTGGTCTGGCTGCTGGCGGCGCTCTTCTCGGCGCCCTACCTCAGCTACTACGGCACCGTGCGCTACGGCGCGCTCGAGCTCTGCGTGCCCGCCTGGGAGGACGCGCGCCGCCGCGCCCTCGACGTGGCCACCTTCGCCGCCGGCTACCTGCTGCCCGTGGCCGTGGTGAGCCTGGCCTACGGACGCACGCTGCGCTTCCTGTGGGTGGCCGTGGGCCCCGCGGGCGCGGCGGCGGCCGAGGCCCGGCGCAGAGCCACGGGCCGCGCGGGGCGCGCCATGCTGGTGGTGGCCGCGCTCTACGCCCTCTGCTGGGGCCCGCACCACGCGCTCATCCTCTGCTTCTGGTACGGCCGCTTCGCCTTCAGCCCGGCCACCTACGCCTGCCGCCTGGCTTCGCACTGCCTCGCCTACGCCAACTCCTGCCTCAACCCACTGGTCTACGCGCTCGCCTCGCGCCACTTCCGTGCGCGCCTCCGCCGCCTGTGGCCCTGCGGCCGCCGCCGCCCCCGCGCCCGCTGCCTCCCGGGCGCCCGCCGCGCCCTCCGTCGCGTCCGCCCGGCGTCCCCAGGCCCTGCCGACTGCCTCGCGGACGCTAGGCCTCGCGGGCGGCTGCCAACGGGCGGCGGCTGGGGCGGGGAGCCGGGTCGGGAGCCGGCCCGCGGCAGAGAGGCTGCCCGGGCCCTGCCTGCCCGAGGAGCGGAATAAACCTTGTCTGCCTCCACTCTGCCTCCACTCTGCCGGGTGTACGTATGTCTGTCATTCCCCTTGCCCCTGCACAGGACGCCCCTAGGGGATGGGGCCAAAGCCAGGAGCCCTCTGAGGAGGAGTGGCTGAGCTGGGGACAGACACTGAGTCCACTGAGTGGAGACCCCTGGGCGGTGAAAATGGTTCAACGCAGCCAAGTGCAGGCCCTTAGCTAGGCAGCCCCAAGACGCTGTCCGTAACCAGTCTGGCAAGAAGGAGGGCAACCCGTGTGCCCATCTGTATGGGGTGCTACATTCCTCAATCTAATTATCAAAACGCCTTTGCAAGGCAGATACAATCAATTCCACTTTATAGATGTGGACGGCAGGAATCAGAGAGGCTCAGTGATTTGTCACATAGCTAGTGTTTGGCAGAGGTTGGGTTCAAACCCACTGCTGTTTAACTTTTTCTACTCAGTAGAACCGAGTATGGTTTTTCCCATTTTTTTCCTCCTCAGATCCCATGGTTTCCAAGGTTCTTCTTGGTTTTTCCTGATCCTCCATCAGCCCTCCTCCCCAACCCTGCAGCTCCCCACGCGCAACTGGAGGCCCTAGAAAGCTCAGAGGGCTCCCAGCCCCCTTCCTTTGGAGAGTTCTGTTCAGTGCTGAGGGCTTCCCCCAGCCGTCAAGTCCTAATCGCCTGACCCAAACCCCTCGCATTATTCTTTCAGCCATTTGGTGCTCCTGGCTACGGGGAGACGCCGAGCCACACTCGGGCCCCAGCTGGCCTTCCAGCAGCCCTGATTACCCTGCGGCCCCCTCCCTACCTGTCCCTGCACACAGCTGGGGTAGTGTGGTGCGGAAACCTCCTAATTAACCAGTCTCCATGGTTGCGGAGCCACTCACTTCCTCCCTCACCCTAAGCCAATAATGTTTATTAGCTTCTGGCTGAGGCCTGAGACCTTCGGCTTCCGTGTCTCCCCAGCACCCCTCCCGGCTGCTGGGCACCCTGGGAAGGCCCTCCCTGACAGCGGGCAGCTGCTGAGACCTCATCACTGCCTGCCACCTGTCACAGACGCAGGGGTCAGGACGGCAGTCAGCCTTCTCAGGGGGAGGTTGAGACGCAGCTGGGGAGCGACTGCTGCGAGGGCGCAGCACAGGGGCTGACACCTGGTCCTGTGCTCTTTCTCCCACGTCTCTGCCAAGATGTCCCTGGCTGACTCAGGCTGCAGTAGTGGGAGTGTTTCCTGGAGGGCAAGGGGTGTGATGCTGCCGCCTCTGCAGCCCCCAGTGTGGCCTCTGTCTCCCCGAGGCCATCACTCACACCTCGCCTGGCTCATCCGAGCCTCGTACCAACCCTGGCAGGCAAGGGATATTACCTCTATTTTCAGAAGTGAAAACCGAGGCGCAAGGAGATGAGGTACTTGACCAAAGCCAAGTGGCAAATTCGAGACAGAGCCAGGATTCTAACTGGGTGAGAGGGATGGCTCTCAGGGCAGCTCAGGCAGCATCGGAAGAACATCTAAGAGCATCTGACAACGTTTGCTACACAACAGTGGTGAGTGCCTGCAAAATACAAGTGGGGAACAAAACCTCCTGAGGTTGGCTTATGCTGTGGTTGGTCCGGTCACCCAGCTGGGGTCCTCTGTGGGCATGGACAGGTGACCGACTGGGAACAGCCTCCCTCTAGGATGGGCAGGAGACAGTCGCCCAGCCGGGGGGTGGCAGAGCCAGAGCCTGAACCTGCATGAAACCCCAGGCCCAGGGGAGGGGTCGGTCAGTGGAAGCCCTCCACACACAGTGGCCTGGCAGAGGGACACTCGTACTCGTACAGCCCAGGCCCGTGGCTGGACCCCAAGGCCAACTGCTTCTGAAGGGGTCTCTCTGGCCCATTGGAACCAGATAAAGAAGCCCAGACACCCCGACTAATGGAGGGCAGTACAGCCTGCCCAGCTTAGGCACACAGCCGGTATTTGATACATGTGGACAGAGGTGCCAGGTAAGGAAAGACATGACCCTCTCCTTTCTCCTTTCCTTTATCCCTCAAACATTTGAGTGCCTGCCCTAAGCTAGCCCCTGAGAGGAAGTCAGAGACAGCGTGATTTTGGCCTGGTCTCTGCCTTCTGGGAGCTCTGTCTAGCTGGAGAAGCAAATACCAAAAGAAGAAAGGATAGCACGTGTTATGGGGCCATAACGGAAAAGTACACACAGTTTGAAAGGGCCCAGAGGAGGAAACTCCTGCCTTCCTGGGCAGTCCAAGCAGGAGTCCCAGAGGAGATGACATTTAATATGCATTTTCCTGTTAAGAGGTGGGAAGGGCCTGCCAGGTGGAGCAACAGCTTGTGCCAAGGCAGGTACAGGTGGGAGCAGCAAGCGGGCTTGTGTAGCTGAAGCAGGGCGGGGTGGGGCCTGGGGAGCCTGGGAGGGTGGATGCAGTGAGATCACGTGTGTCTCCTAGGCTAGCTGCGGGGCAGGAACTTCATCCTTCAGGCAGGCAGTGAGGCCACTGAGGGTTTTCAGGAGGGGAGGTGCCCTAGGGTTGCTGTGTAGAGGCTGGGTTGCAGGTGCCAGGCTGGCAGCAAGGAGCCCAATCCAGAGGCTGCTCTGTGAACCCTGGGCCAGAAAAGCTTCCACCAAGGGTCTGGCCTAGGACTAGGAGATTATTTTTGCCATGGCTTTGGCAGGAAGATTGATGACCTGCTGCTGGGCTTGGGCTTGGCCCCCGAGGCTCCTGGGTCTGCTTCAGGGGGCTCATGAAATGCTTGGAAGAGCAGGTGGTTATAATCCTTTGGTGGCGAGAGCCGAGTCCTGCAGGGCCGGGGTCAGGCAGTGGGGGCTGGGGTAGAGGCTGCGCAAGCCCTGGGCTCCTCTACCTGCGAGCTGGCACAGCACGAGGAGCCGAGGGCCTGGGACAGGGTACGCGGGAGCCCCAGCAGGAAGTGAGGTGGGAGAGGTGGGGGGGGGGCAGCTGCAAAGGATTCTGTAAATCTCGTCCCAAATTGAGACTGTACCTTGTCCTGAGGGCAGTGGGGAGCCACGAAAAGGTTTTAAGCAAAAGAGGGACCTGATCAGATGTACTCTTTGGGGAACTCTTGCTGGCTGCAAGGCAGGCTTTTCCCGGGGAGGGAAAGCAGAATGAGACTGGGGGCAGGGAGACCAGTTAGGAGGCTGGTGTGAGAATCCAGAGAGATGAAGACATCCAAGACCCCGGCAGCGGGTGGGGAGACATGGACAGACGGGACAAACACCTAAGAGGTGCAGCTGTTGGGACTAAATGGTGATTAACTGTTGTGGGGTAAGCGGTGTCCCAGATGACACCCAGCCTCTGGCTTGGGTTCCTAGGGGTGGCAGTGGGGGTGATGAGGGCGAGGGCTGGGGCGGGAGATGCTGAGCTCAGTTGGAACATGTTGTGACCAGGGGCCTGGGGGACACGGCGGGAGTGTCCACGGGGCGCTGGTGTACTAGGCACCTGCTGTATTTCAGGCCTTGCACTTGGCTCTGGAAGTTGTGTCTCATCTGCCTTAGAGTTTTGAAGATGGAGAAACTGAGGCTCAGAGAGATTAAGTAACCTGCCCAAGATCACACAGGTAGCCCCAAACAGAGCTGGGGTCTAAATCAGGTTGGTCTGATTTCAGGTCCACGGTCTTTAGGGAGGAGAAGGGGCAGGTAGGAGTTTTTTGAAGGGGAGGGAGGAACCTGAACACGCAAAGGTGACCTCCACCCCCAGCCATCCACCGTGTGTAGGAAGCGTGGCCAAGAGTGAAACTCAGCCCGGGGACGGGGACGCGCCCCTCTCCCTGCCTCAGGCCAACGGGAACAACACCAGCTATCAACTTCCAGCTGTGAACCTGGGGACATAAATACCAGTTAACCACCCCGGGGTTTCCTATTAATGAACATCAGTCCTCAGCCCTGATGCAGGGCTCATTTGCGAGTCGCCGGCTGGATCCTTGACGGCACGAGGCCAGAGGGACACGCTGTGCAGGGGTGGAATTGTTTCTGGCTTAAGAGGACAAGATTGATTTATTGAGGCGTCTGCTTGGTGCCACCTTGCTTTAGAGGCCTGGGCTTTGTGTAGGAGTGAGACTGAAGCAGGAGGAAGGGGGGTGAGGGGTTGAGGGGCAAGCGGTGCCAGCCTGGAGTTCCTGGGGGTGCTTCAGACGGTTGTGGCGCTGGGGAGGGTGCTGGACTGGGCATCTGGTGGACTTGCCAGGTCAACTCAGAGAGGTGGCATAGTGCAGGGGTCAAGGCACGGGCTGAGAGCCACATCGTTGGGTTTGAATCCTGGCTCCTACACTTCGTAGCTGACCTCTCTGCTCCTCAGGACCCGTAGAACTGAGCCGTCTGAGCCAGGCTGCGTTCTAGGCACACCGCCTCGGGCGGCTCCCTCGTGCTGCCAGCTATATGCGAGGTTTCAAGGGCTCTCCCGGGCAGACCCTTGCCTCCATCAAAAACCCTCACAGTCTGGGAATTCCCTGGCCGCCCAGTGGTTAGGACTCCAAGCATCCTCTGCCAGGGGCCTGGGTTCGATCCCTGGTCGGGGAACTAGGATCCTGCAAACCACGTGGTGTGGCAAAAAAAAAAAAACCCTCACCATCCAACCGGGGAGGTGCGACTCACCTGTCTCTGCCCCACTGGGCATGCTGACGGCCAAGTGCTTCTATAACACATGCCATCCTCCCCAACCTTCAAAGCGGGAGAAAGTCACCAGGCTGGCGTGGACCAGTCACAGAGACAAGGGACCACTCTGGCCCCTGGTCTGGGGCTTCAGGTAAGACTCCTTTGCTTCCCTGAGCCTATTTCCTCAACTGTGAAGTGAACTGATCATATCTCCTTGCAGGCACCAAGGTCTTGGAGTTAGCTTGAGAGCCAGCATCAGGGGGTCTGGGCTAATTCACTTTGGGCCTTATTGCTGGGGGGAGCCAGGGACTTAGTTGGGATTACCCAGGCATCAATCGGTCCAACTTCCTGGTCTCCTAACCCTGCCTTGGGCTCAGCATCTAAAGCAATCTGGGGAGCTGGTGGGGCTTTTACCCGGAGCTCATGGTGCCTGCTCTGGGTAAGGATGCATCTGATCTCCAGGGTGGAGGTGACAGCTTGCCTCACCTGCTTTTTGTCACCAGGGCAAATTTTCAGACCTCAGGATCTCCACAGCCTGGCCTCACCTCTCTCTCCGGCCAGCCCCTCACCCTCCCGGGCCCTGCATTTTTCCAGGCCACCTCCTGGCCCCAAAGCCAGTTTGTGCCTGTCCATGCGCCAGGCCCGGCTCACGCAGCTCCCAGCTCTCCCACCACCCCGGAAGGCCTGCGATCGTTTGAGCAGCCACCAAAGATCAGCAAAGACCATTCCCGACCCAGCTCAGTTCCATCGCCTCATACCGTCCTCTCTCTCCTCCAGGTGACCAGGTGCAGGCCTTGTCCACCGAGCACACCGTGCCATGTGCTCAGCGAGGAAAGGGCCCACCCCTCCCTGCGCGGGGACAGAGACACTCAGTAAGGTCAGTCGGTTTCTGTGTCTCAGGAGCACTGGGGACATTGGCACTTTGGGAACCTTGGTAGAGATTCCTGGGCTGGGCTGGGTCCTGCGCTGCTATCTGACCTCAAGCAAGTTACTCTCTGCCCTGAGCCTCAATCTTCTGCATCTATAAAATAGTGGGAGCAAGGGCACTGGCTACCCTTTTGGCTGCAGACACTAAATCAAAGGGCTTGTGTAAAGGGCCTGCTGGCACACAGTAGGAGCTCAACAAATGTTGTCGCCCTCAGTTTTAGGAAACTCTGCTTTTGAAAAAGCTCTCATTTCAGGCGTGGTGGAAACAGCACAAGCTTTGGGGGTGGGTCCAGGGTCCAGCCCAGCTGCCTGGTTGGGTCACTCTGGCAAACCTGCATTTTCTCACCCGTCCAAAGCATCAGCAAGGCCAGTTATCTCACAGCATGGTTGGGAGAAGTTGTGAATATTCCCTAAGCATTACCACCGTCTGCCATGGGCAAAGGCAGGGATTTTATTTTGCTTTTTTGTTCCCTGTTGTATTCCTACCTGGAACATTGCCGAGCACGTGGCAAGTGCTTGATAGATATTTCCAACGTGAATGAAATGGGAGGTATAAAGCAAAGGACCCTACCCAGCCGGTGAAATCAGCAAACAGGATATCTTCTTACTGCCCCCCCAACCCCCTCCCTGCTACCCCCACCAACTCGGCAGCTCCCAGAGCAGCTAGCAACAGAGCTAACTCCTGTGTGGGCAGCCTCTGTCCAGTTCTCCATCCTGCCCTGCCCAGCCCCGTCTGCTCAGGGCCAACTTGTGTGTTTTCTGACTCACCCTAATGTCTGAGGCTGAGTTTAACTGGCTGGATCTTCAGAGAGATTTAGGATTGCAGGAAAAATCATGGCCAGAAAAGGATCGAGGCAGATTGGCTAGCTGCCTGGCTGTCTGGCAAGTGTCTGATGGCTGGCCCATAAGCCACCTTCATCTGTCAGGCCCTTTGTTCACTGTCTGTACGGCCAGGGTGAGGTTCACGATGGCCCCCTCGCTTGCCCCAGTGGTCATTCTCCTAGTTACAAGGCTACAGGGCCAGGGATGGGTGGGCGGGGCACCACAGGGATGGAGGATGCTGCAGGGAGGCACCCCACTTGCCAGGTGGGGATGGCTTGGTCCAGGCCAAGGACTTGTTAGGGGTTAGCCCGTGAGTCTCCGAGGCAGGTTAGTTATCTTAGAAATGAGCAGTCATCTCAGGGCAATTTCACAAAGTCCCAGCCCACCCCACCTCCTCAGCTCTGCCAATAGGAAGCAGGCTGCCCTAGGGGATAACGGGTCCCAGAAGTGCCCACGCAGTCCCCAGGATGCCCTGGGCAGGCCTCTCACCTATCTGCTCCCAAAGTTCTGCAGCAAGAGATCCTTACCTCTTCTGAGTGTGGACCCTACTTAGAATAAAAGCTATAGACCCTTTTATCAGTACATGCATACTCTCCACACAAAATCTTGCATCGTTTCGGGGGGTTCATACCTCTCTAATGGCCCACTAATTGAACCCCTTAGACCTGAGGTTGAGAAACCTTGCCTCAACGCTCTCAAGGGTGATCATCCCCGGAGGCGTGCTGGGGGGAGGCCCAGAGAAGCAAGCTCACCGAGTTTGAGGTCCCTTCCCTCCCATCCTGCTTCTCCTCTGCCCCGGGTTCTTCCCTGCTCAGCCGCACCCCTGGGGCCAGGGGCAAAGTGGGGTTGTGTCCAGGCACAGGCCCCAACAGAGCCCCCAGAGGAGGGCAAGCTCTAATGTGCCCCCTGGGCCTGAGTGGGCAGGCTCACCTGAGGGGGTTAATACGTGGACAGGAAGGGAGAAAGGCCGCCCCGCCCACCCGCCTGTCCACTCACAGGTCGCTCCTCACCTTACTCTGGCACACGGCCAGCCAGCAGCCACCCTGCTCACAGCAGCAGCAGCTTATGTTGCATGGACACACTTTACTGCTTCCTCTGCCCTCCCCTCTCCCCAGTCTTAGGGAGGGTACTTTCCCCAACCCTGCCGACCTGGTGGGGCTTGCAGCCTCCCCTCTCCCAGGGTCCTGGAGGCAGCCCCGGGCCTGTACCTCGGCCCCAGAGAGAGAGACCCTTTTTTTCCTTAGGGTCTGGGGAACAGCTGGGTCCCATGAGTTCAGTTCAAGCCTGATCAAACTGGGATTTGGGAGACAAGCTCCCCTCCTCCGAAAAGCAGCCAGGATTCCTACTGGGTGAGAGGGAAGGTGGGGCAGAGCCAGAGCAGACAGGGACTGCCGAGCTGGAAAAAGTCTGTCTTTGCTCTGCAGTCGAACACTTCCTGGGAGAGGGCTGGGCACAGCAGGCCCTCCCTTCAGGCTTCCGGCTGTGGCAGATCCCTGCCAGGAGGGGGCGCCGGCGTGTTTGAGCTCCAAGGGGAATAACGTCTGCTCCCGTTGGGGCAGAAGTGGCAGCGGCGGGGGGTGGCGGGGTGGGACTTCTTTGCAGCGTGTTTTTGGGCCTTCAAACAACACAAATTTATTCTCTTATGGTTCTGGCAGTCAGAATCTAAAATCTCTCTGGACTAAAGTCAAAGGTATCGGCAGGCTGGTTCCTTCTGGAAGTTCTGAAGGAAGAATCCATTTCCTTGCCTTTTCCAGCTTCTGGAGGCCGCCTGCATGCCTTGGCTTGTGACCCCTTCCTCGAGTTACTCCGATTTCTTGCTTCCATCACCACATCTCCTGCTTCCTCTCTGAGCTCCTGCTTCCCTCTAATAAGGATCCGTGTGATTATATCAGGCCCGCCTGGATAATCCAGGACAGTTGCCTTGTCTAAAGACCCTTAACTTAATAACATCTGCGAAGTCCCTTTTGTCATATAAGCTAATGTTCACAGGTTCCTGGGATTAGAACATGGCCATCCTGGGGGCCACTCCTCCACCTACTACAACGAGGCTGCAGAATGGTGACACCCCCCTGGTGTTTCAATGATTGGGAGAAAAGAGGCTGGGGATCACCTGCTTTGGGTTCAGCCAGGCCCTTCCTAACCTTGTATTTCTAAGGTCTAGGCTTCACCAACCCCCTCCTTCCAACCAGAGAAACTCACTGCCATGTCTCCTTGAAAGTTCGGTGACAAGCCTAAATCTAAGTGCTGGTGAGAGGTGCGGGGCCAGCCCAGAAGCCCCCTAGACCAGAGGGTGCCTGCCCTAAGCCAAATCCTGCTGGCTGCAACGAGCCCACGGTTGGAAAGGGACACAGAGAAGGGTCTGGGGCCTGTCGAGGGTGCCAGGGAGGCCATGGGACAAGTGAGGCCTGCTAGGATGGCGCGTCGGCCAGAGCCGAGTGAGGCGTGGCTGCAGCGCCGTGGGAGCCGAAGGAAGATGCTGTGGGCTGCAGTCCCGGCCCCCAGGGATGATGGAGACAGCGGCGGGGAGTGGCGCTGAGGTCAGTGAGAGAGCATCTCTGCTCGCAGCAGCAGGGGGCGAGGGCCTCTGGCAGACAAAGTCCCAGGCACTGGGCTTTTCCTTTGTAATGAGATGGCAGTGGGGCGGGGGAGTGGTGGAGCGGGAGGGCGGGGAGCCTCTCTTGCTACCTCTTCTCCATGTTCTGCATCTGCAAGCTGAGGGAGGTGAAGCTGGCCAGCAGGTCGGTCACTTCATCCACCTGCGGGATGAAACCGAGGCTCTGTTATGGGGTGCCCCCGGGTCCCCCCAGCAGCACCACAGGCATGGAGGGCAGACACCGTCTCTCCCCGCAGGGCACGTGGTGGCTTCACCGTGACTAGGGAGCAGCTGTCCGAGGCTGGATCCTTGCCGCCAGGTGGTCTCAGACCACCCCAGAGAGAAGGGCCAGGGCAGCTTCAGAGGAAGTAGACGAGGCTCTGAGGCCCACAGTGGGTGACAGGCCGCAGCCACGCCTCTCTCTCCCGCGTCAGAGCAGGGGTGGGCTGGCCCTGAGGCTCCAGACGGGGCCTGGGTCTGGACCTGCAGCTGCGGCTCACCTGCTCCTTGGTGCTTGTCATCTGGAGGCGGGTGCAGAGGTCATCCAGCCGCTCCCGCTGCTCGTGCCGCCCCAGGCGCTCCAGGTACTCCCTCAGCATTTGGATGATCTGAAACCAGAAGGTGGCCTGAGGCCGTGCTGGAGGCACAGAGCGGCCTGATGCTGCTGCCGAGGGGCACACTGGAACAGGTGCCAGCTGGGGTCCGTGTGAAGCCACCCAGCAGCCCTGGTGCCGGAGGCGGGCGTGTCTGTGGTTCGGGCAGCACCTGCCCAGGGTCTGCTCAGGGCCGCAGGCTCAGCTCAGGGGGGCGCTCACCTGCTTCACCTCCAGCCGCACGGCCTCCAGGCACTGGGAGTGGCCTTCCTGCAGGATGTTGAGCTTCGACTTGGCCAGGTGCAGGGGCGTGCGGCCCGCTCGGTCCAGGGCATCTACCCGGGCCCCTGTGGGAGCAGGCAGAGGTGAGCATGCTGGGGGTGAGAGGGAGAGAGGAGGGAGAAGGAGAGGGGACCACTCACCTCCTCGCAGCAGTGTGGTGATGACAGGGACGTGGTTGGTGCACGCCGCTGAGGGAGAAGAACAGGGACTGAGAGTCGAGGACCACGGGGGCGTGGCCTGGGTGCCCACCACAGGGAGCAGGACTATGTCTCTGAGGGTCCCGATGCCAGGTCACGCCCCCTGAGAAGGCATCACCAAGGCAGCAACTGGGAGGGACTCGGTGATCAAATCCGACTCCCTCCCTGTACAGCTGGGGAAACTAAGGCTTGGAGATGGGACCTGCCTCACCGTGAGCAACGGTGTGAGTCAGCCGCAAGGCGGGAACCTCCCCTAACAGAGCTGCTGCTGAGTCAGTTCAGGTTGTAAAGTCAGCTCTGCTCAGGGCACAGCCAACTAGTGATGGATGGCGACAGCCATGGGACATAGCCCAAGGGGAGTGTGGCCCTGGGGGCTCAGGCTCCCCCCAGATGATAGCAGAGCCTCCTGGGAACCTGCAGGACCCCAGGCTCTCCATCAGAGGAGCTTGTCTGTGCTGCCCAGAAGTGTGTCTTGGCAGCTTGCCAGGCACTTACCCAGGTGCAGTGGCGTGTTCCCCAGCCCATCTCGCTGATTGGGGTCGGCTCCATGGTCCAGAAGCAGCTGCACTGGAAACAGGAAAACCCAAGAGGAGCTGTTGGGGGCTTCTAGCAGCAGCACCCTAACCCCCAACCGTAACCTAGCTAAAGAGGCTCACTCAAAGTGGGGAACACTGAAAGCTGACAGTCCCCCATGCTGTTTCATTCACTCACTCACTGGCTCATTCGCCCCTAAGGCTCATGTGCAGGACTCTCGGGCCAGGAACTGAGGATTCTGGGAGGGGCCCCTGGCCTATGCAGGTATTACGGGACTGAGACTTCAGGGGTTAAAAAAGTTCTTCCAATAGCAGTGGCTGCTAGTGAAGGCTCTCAAGGGCATTTTCTGCTCCTTCCACAGCCAAGCACCATAGTGGGAATTAGGCCAATAGAAGATTCTGAGCACCCGCTCCTTACGAGTCTCTAGGTCACATCAGGGGTGGGCTGTGGTATCACCAGGGCTCACCAATTACCCAGATGGATGTGCAGGCGGACTAACTCATGTGAGGAGGCCAATCTGAGCCTCACAACATATACAGAAACTAATTCAAGAGGGACCATGGACCTAAATGTGAAAGCTATAACAGGCCTGTAGAAGAGAACAGAAGAATATCTTCATAACCTTGGGATAGGCAAAGATTTCCTAAACAGGTCACAAAAATACTAACCATAAAAAAGAAAAGATTGACAAATTGGAATCATTAAAATTAAGAACTTGTGGGACTTTCCTGGTGGCACAGTGGATAAGAATCCGCCTGCCAATGCAGGGCACACGGGTTCGATCCCTGGTCCAGAAGATTCCACATGCGGTGGAGCAGCTAAGCCCGTGCACCACAACTACTGAGCCTGCGAGCCACTACTACTGAAGCCCGTGCTCCTAGAGCCTGTGCTCCGCGGCAAGAGAAACCACCACAATAAGAAGCCTGTGCACCACAACAAAGAGTAGCCCCTGCTCGCCACAACTAGAGAAAGCCCGTGCACAGCAACGAAGACCCAACGCGGCCAAATATAAATAAATAAATAAAAATAAAATTAAAATTAAGAACTTGTGTTCATCAAATGAGAACATTCAGAGAACAAACAGACAAGCTGAGAAAAAGTCATTTATATTTAATAAATGATTTATATCCAGAATATATAAAGAATTTCTACAAATAAGAAAAAAATAGGCAACTTGTTTAAAAAAATGGATAAGAGACTTGAACAGATACTTCACAAAAGAGGATACAAAATGGCCAATAAATACCTGAAGATGTGCTCAACAACATTACTGACCATCAGAGAAACGCAAATTAAACCACAAGGAGATACCACTATACTAGAAGGGCTAAAATTTAAAAGAGATAATACCGAGCATTGCCAAGGATGTGGGAAAATGTGGAACTCTCTTACAGTGCTGGTGGGAGTGGATAGTGGTAGAACCATCTTTGGGAAAAGTTCGGTAGTACACACTAGCTAAACGTGTGTGTACCCCAGTGACCCAACAATTCTAACACAGATAAGTGCTTATATCCATCAAGTCACATGTACAGACACGTTCCTAGCAGCTTAGCTCCTCCTAATAGTCCAGACCTGGAAAAACACAGATGCCCATCAATAGGAGAACGGGTGAACTATGGTCCGTCACACGATGAAACACCAGCCAGCAATGAGAGCGGAGAACTACCATTACTCACAACCTTCAGGGGTGAGTCTCAAGAATATAATTCCTTTTTTTTTTTGGCCGCGCGGCATGTGGGATCCTAGTTCCCCGACTAGGGATAGAACCCTCCCCCATGCATTGGAAGCGCAGAGTCTTAACCAGTGGACCACCAGGGAAGTCCCTCAAGGATATAATTTTGAGTGAAAGGATTCAAGATACAAAAGAGTGCATATTCTGTGCTCCCATTTATGTGAAATTGAAAAACAGGCAAAACTAATCTATGGTGATCAAGGTCCACACGGGGGGAAAGGATTGGAAGGGGCAGGAGGCAGGCTGCTGGGCGCTGAAAATATTCTATATCTTGATCCAGGAGGTGAGTGATTACAGCAGTGAATACACACAGAAAGCTCACTGTTTGTAAGTTATGCCACATCCAAAAAAACCTTATAAAACGGGGGGCTGTCCCACTGCTGCCCTTAGCACTGAGTAAATGTTGCCTGAACGTCTTGAAGGACTGGTCCGACCTCAGAGGCAAATCATATTCTTCCCCCGGGTGGACCCCTGGCCCGGTCTGGCAGTGCCAGTACCACAGGCTACAGGAGTGAGGGGCCAGGTCTTTCTTATATCCAGCACCCGGCTGAGCAGACAGCAGATCCTCCCCAAGCCCCTCTGGAGTGATGCTACTCGCCCAGCCTCCCTCCCTCCCCCTCCCCAGGACTCACCAATCTGGTCATTGCCGTTGCAGGAGGCGAAGTGTAGGGCTGTGCGACCCTTGTCGTCAGCTGCGCAGGGATCCGCGCCATCTTCCAGCAGCTGCTGCACTGACACCACCAAGACAGAGGGAGCAAGTGGAGAGAGCGGCAGTGTTAGCCAGGCTGCTGCCCCAGGGCACGGATGAGGACGCTCAGGGGCCCTTCCAGGCAAGGCATTGACAATGTTTGGGAGAGCTAGTCCCTCCTAGATGCTGGCCCCACGGGGACTGCCATGACAAGGGACTTGTTCTCCTGAGGGCACAACTGAGGGCCCGTACTCTGGGTGCTCAAACTACGTGTCTAGGGATAAAACATCATAGAAGAATCTCGGCCCTCAGGGTCAGAAATTTGGGAGTCATGGAAATCCCCAGCATAGACTGTGGCCCCGCCCCTCTACCTGCATCTGGCTACACATCCATTCCAGCTGGACACAGCCGAGCGAGCTGTGGGCTGATTCATACTTTGCTCCCAGAAGGCAGCCCTTTAGAGTGGACAGAGCACAGGCTCTGCCACACAGACCAAGTCCCAGGCTAAACCAAGCAAAAAGGAAAGGAGTTCATTGCCAACGGCATGGGGCAGTGGGAAGGCCTAGATCTGGCCCCCATTCACCAGCAAGTGGGAGGAATCTCTGCCCTGCTAACCCCCAGAGCTGCTGTAATGAGAATAATGGATACGAAATTCCTTCCTTGAAAAGTACGGAGCCATTATGAAGTGTGAGGCGTTACGTATTACACGCCCACGTCAACTGAAAGGCAGAAATTGCTGCCAAACATCGTTTAGAGCAAGAAACAAAATGCTCTAGTAAATCCCCCAGCAAACCTCTCAAGGGCTCGAGTCCTTCCAAATGAAATCCAGGTATCTCCTGCTTCGTGAACCTCTCTCACCTCCTCAGGCTGAGTGAGCTGCCCCCTCTCCTGCATCCCCATAGTGCCCCGTTCATCCTGCTTCTCTCATATTAACACGCTGTGCTCTTTTAGAGTAACTATGACCGTAGACGGAGCACCAGCCAGGCATCAGGTACCTGCCGGCCAAACCCTTCAACCACTCAGCACAGTATCACGTCCATGGTACAGACCAGGAGACAGACTCCAGCCCAAGGCAACAGGAGGCCAGGCTGGGATAGGAACCCAGGTTTCTCTGCCTCGAGAACTTACACCTCTCCAACTAAATACAGGACTTCAGTTTCCTCGGTTTTGTGTTTATTTTATTTTTTTTAGAAGTGGTGTTGCTTTATACTCTTCTTCTCCAACTATTCTGTAGGTTTTTTGTTTTGTTTCTTAAAATCTTGGACCAAGATGTGACTTGTCCTGCTCCACGAATGTTGCTGACTGACTGACTAAATGAACGAATGAAGGTGGTGGGAAAGGTTTATGAGAGTGGAGGAGAAGGAAGCGCTTCCAGTCACCTCCGTGTTCATCAGTACCTTCACCAAAAGAGAGCCAGTATCCAAGAGATAAAGCAAAGCTAAAATAGTCAGTTCCATTTTTGTGATTTGTGCAGCTACAGTCTTTATGGAAAGCACTTTAGCAACATCTATCAGAAGCCGTCAAGATGTGCGTATCCTTTGATGTAACAACCCCATTCCTGGGAAATTATCTTAGAAATGAAAAACCAGTGTGCAAACACGTGACTGACTAAATAACTCTTGCTTTGTCCCTCTGAAGGCATCATGTGCATCGATTACAAATTGTGGTTATAACTGAGGAATGGAATTACAAGGTGATTTCTACTTTTTACTTTATAAGCTTCAAAAAAATTGTACAGCTACATATTCATTCTATAAATAGGAACAAATAACACTTCCCTTTTGAAAAAACAAATGGTTATAAAGACTATGAAAAATGTTTATGATACACAAAACATTATGCGGGCTACAAAATTGTGTATACAGCACAGTTTGCAAGCCCTCAAGAAAATTCCTCTGCATAGGAAAAAGGACAGGAAGGATATTCACCAAAATATTAACAGAGACTCCTTTGCTGACATTAAGAATGTTTTTCTTGAAGATTTTTCTAATTTTCAAAACATTTTAAATGCACATATGATTTTCACATTTAAAATCTTTTAAATGATTATGAATTCACAGAAAGGCACTTACAATTTAACAATATCAGGGTATAAATTTTACATCCACTATAATTGCTAACCTATACCAAAAAAACCAACAAACATGCAGAGAAAGATTAAACAAAATGCTAACCATACAGGAAAAGGAATGAAGAGGCTAATCTACAGCCAGTTTTGCTGTCAGAGTCCTGCAAGAGCCTGGTAAATCTAAGAGCGACTTAGATTTGAAGATGTGTGTGTCACAGACTCTAAATGGAAAATTACAGCATTTACACCAAAATAATAAAACCACCATGTGGACACCTGATTCGAGATAAACTGGACGTGGGACTTCCCTGGTGGCGCAATGCTTAAGAATCTGCCTGCCAGGGCTTCCCTGGTGGCGCAGTGGTTGAGAATCCGCCTGCCGATGCAGGGGACACGGGTTCGTGCCCTGGTCCGGGAAGATCCCACGTGCCGCGGAGCAACTAAGCCCGTGAGCCATGGCCGCTAGGCCTGCGCGTCCGGAGCCTGTGCTCCGCAACGGGAGAGGCCACAACAGTGAGAGGCCCGCATACCGCAAAAAAAAAAAAAAAAAAAAAGAATCTGCCTGCCAATGCATGGCTTCAAGCCCTGCACCAGGAAGATCCCACATACCTCAGAGCAACTAAGCCCATGCGCCACAACTACTGAGCCTGCGCTCCAGAGCCCACGAGCCACAACTACTAAGCCCACGTGCCACAACTACTGAAGCCCACATGCCTAGGGCCCATGCTCCACAACAAAGAGAAGCCACCACAATGAGAAGCCCTCGCACCACAACGAAGAGTAGCCCCTGCTCACCACAGCTAGAGAAAGCCTGTGCACAGCAACGAAGACCCAATGCAGCCAAAAATAAATTAAAAAAAAAAGATAAACTAGAATATATCCAGTATTTTATAACTATAAATGGAGTATAACCTGTAAAAATTGTGAATCTCTATACTGTACACTTGTAACTTATATAATATTGTACATCAACTATACTTCAATTTTAAAAAGAGAGAGGGACTTCCCTGGTGGTCCAGTGGTTAAGAATCTGCCTTCCAATGCAGGGGATGTGGGTTCGGTCCCTGGTTGGGGAACTAAGATCCCACATGCCACGGGGCAACTAAGCCTACACGCTGCAACTACTGAGCCTGGTGCTCTAGAGCCCGTGCGCCACAACTAGAGAAGCCTGTGCACCACAACAAAAAGACCCCGCATGCCACAACCAAGACCTGATGCAGCCAAATAAATAAATAAATAATAAAATAAAATTTAAAACTAAATAAAGGGACTTCCCTGGTGGTCCAGTGGTAGAATCTGCCTTCTGATGCAGGGTACGTGGGTTCAATCCCTGGTCAGGGAACTAAGATCCCACATGCCACAGGGCAACTAACCCGAGCGCCACAACTACTAAGCTCACACACCTCAACTACAGAGCCTGCATGCTGCAACCTACAGAGCCCACGTGCCGCAACCTACGGAGTCCATGTGCTCTGGAACCCGTGCGCCACGACTACAGAGCCCACATGTCCTGAAGCCTGTGTGCCACGACTAGAGAAGAGAAAACCCACAGGTCACAACTAGAGAGAAGCCCACGCGTCGCAACAAAAGATCCCGCATGCCTCAACTAAGACCCAAGGCAGTCAAAAAAAAAAAATTAATTAATCTTTAAGTAAATAAATGTGAGAAAGAAAATAAAAGAAAATAAACCCATTAAAAAAAAAGATAAACTAGACTTTCTGTGAAACGGAAGTATAATTAAAATATTCTGTGGCCAAATACTCGAGATATTAAAAAGAGAACACATCATCTTTCCTTGAAAAGCTATATAGGTTGCTACCCAAATATTCCACAATATTAAAGTTCATGGAAAAGAGATAAAAGTGGAGAGCGTTGAAAACCCCCCCAGTTTCCAGGCTTGCTCACTATGCTCTGCCAGGGATAAGGGACCCACTCAAGGCCTGTGTTTTAACGCCCAGCTCCCTGAGGGGAACGACCTTTTCTCCACGCCTGCTATAAACAGGCTCTCCTATCCCTCGGCTGACTTTGACTATGAGCCAAGGAATGCAGGCGGCCTCAGAAGGTGGAAAAGGCAGGGAAACAGATCTCCCTTGAGCCTCCAGAAGGAAATACAGCCCTGTGGACACTTTGATTTCAGCCTGGTGAGACCTGTGTTAGACTTCTGACCTACAGAACTGTCTGATGATAAACTTGTGTTGTTTTACAGCATTATCTTCGTGGTAATTTGTTACAACAGCCAAAGAAAACCCATATACCACTTTTCCCTGATTCACAGAAAGAATTAAGTCAGTGGATACAATTAAAATTTTTTTCCTATAGCTTGTCTTATAGCTTTGATGCTGCTACTGCCCTGTCAGCTAGCACATGGTGAAGAGCAACAACAAAAAAACAAAGTGGTGTCCTGCTAGGAGCCCGTCCCATGCCTTTCAGATGTTCTGTCAACTAAAGTTTGAGAACCACTGACCCAACTACCACAAGGCCTCCGGGAGCAGTGGAAGGTGGTGGCTCTCCTGGCACTTCAAATTGACTATTGATTCCCATTAACCACAAGTTCCAAAAAGCTCCTACTCTGCGGCTGGGTGCCAGGGATACAAAAGCAGACATGGTCCCCACCACCATGGAGCCCACAGGGTGATAAACGCTATGACATCAGGAAGTACCGGGTGACAGGGAAGCATGGGAAGAGTGAGCCAGACTTGTCATCTGCAAGATGACTGCAGTTATACAATAAGTACAGCGAGCCTGCTCCCAGGGGTGAGCCAGCAGAATTCAAGCACTGTCTTCCCAGATACTGGTTACCTGGGTTTTTCCTTCCCTGACCAGACCAGGGAGCTGGACTCCCTCTGCACACTCACCTGTTTCCACATCGTTGGCATTGGCTGAGTCCCTCAGCCTCTTCAGAGCTGTGAAGACAATAAGAGTGCCAGTTAAAAAAAAAAAAAAAAAACAACCAGCAATGGCCATGATGAAGCAAAAAGTGATAGCTTCCTAGCTACCCACCATTCAGCCACAATAGCATCTAAAGAGAAAGAAAGGGGCCAGGATACAAGTGACGCTACCCTGGGAACCAGGAGAAACCTGAAATGTGACACAGCTAGTGCAAAAGCCACATTTTGTAGCAAATCCTCCAAGGCCTTTGGAGCCAGATCTTGGCTCTGCCACTTGTCGGAGCTGGGTGACCATGAACAAGTTAGTTAACCCCCTGGGCCTCAGGTCTATCAGGTGATAGACCTGCAAAACAAGGTTGAGCTCTTTCCTGACAGACCTGAGTTGTTGCAAAGACCAAATGAGATGATTTACACGGAAGCACTCTGTGAGCTGGTTACACAGATAATCTTATATCCTCCTTCAAAACAGACCACTCCCAAATGACTTACTTAAATGTGATGATTCCTATGCAGAAACTTTTTTCTCCACAATGACACTACCTGTATATTAGAGGCTAAAAGAAAGCAATGCCTTTATCATCAGAGAAATGGACAAAAATTGCAATTCATATATATAACGATCCCTTACATTCATACAGCACTTTCAAATTTTCATTTAATCTTCATAACACCACTAAGATATGACTAGGTATTAAAGGGACCCTAAAAGTCCCCATTCTTAAAACTTTCAGGGTGTTGGTTTCCATGGCATTCATAAAATGTAAAAGACAATATGGTAGAAGTACCAGAGCAGGAGTTCTAATACCAGCATAGCCAATTTCTAGCTACGTGACTTGGAGTAAGACAATTTCTCTGAACCTCAGTTTCACCTTCAGTAAAATGGGAACAGTATCTGGATCTCAGTGAGTTATTACGAGGATCAGAAATGATCACAAACCACCCAACAGTGTTTGGCACACAACAAAGGCAGAATAATAACTATATATTCCCTACCTTACTTAATAACTCTGGCAACATCCCTGTAAAGCATACCATACCCATTGTACAGATGAGAAAACTAAAGCTGAAAGGTTCTATAGTTTGCCTAAGACCTAAATGAGATAGAAAAGTCCAATCCAGGTCTGTGCATTTAAAGAAATAAGTTGGTAGGACTTGGCTCTGATATGATAATATTCTCCAGTATCCCATTTATTATCTACAAATAAACACCTGGAATCAGGAAAAGTTTCTATTCAGGAACTACCAAATGTGAAAAGCCACCGGGACTGGTTCTGAGCAGGAAGACTACTTTTTTTACACGCATGGCCCTTAGCAGCCATAATACTACTATTGGTACTGAAAGTAGACTCAGGGGTCACTCCAGGTCCGTAGCTCAGACGTCGGAGGACACCATCCTGCACGAGCTGGGGAGATCAGGGCCCGATTCTCAGCCGAGGGCCAGCCCCGCCTCCCGCCGCGCTCCTCACCGTGCACCTCCTTGCCCGTGGGCCCGAGCCGGCGGTGGGGCCTGGCGGCGCGCCTTAGCCGGCCGGAGGGGATCTTACAGAGCAGCTCATCGCGGGGCTCTGCGTCCTGCTGCCACAGGACGTGAAGGTAGCGTAGCGGGGACTGGGTCCCGCCGGCCGCCCGGCCTGGGAGCCCCGCGCCGCCGCCCAGCGCAGACCCGAAGTCGGCGAAGGAGAAGAGGCCCTCGGGGCCCGTCAGCGGCTCTGGCGCCACAGCGCACTCGCCATCCGAGCTCGAGCGGCCAGAGCGCGACTCTTCGTCCGCGCCCCCGGCGGCGGCTGCCATGGCAACGGCTCCGTGCTGGCCTGGCCGCGGGAGCCGCGTGCTTGATGGACCGACCGACCAGCTTCCCTCCGCCCTAAGCCTCGCTGTCAGAGGACAAGCGGGCGGGCCTGGCCTGCAACCACGGCAACCGAATGGGGGTGGGCTCGGGCAGCAAACGGGGCGGTTCTGGGCCAATGAAAACCCTTCCAGCCTAAACCCCACCCCCTACACCCCATCGGGAGTAGTACGGGCCACAGAACTTGGTTCGCTGCAGCGTGACTAACGGATGTAAGAACCAATCATAAATTTGAGATGCCTACGTCCTCGCCGTACGTCCCTAAGCGGAGCCAATAAAACGGGAGTTTAAGACACTTTTTTTCTTCCCATTTCTCCCATCGGATCAAGGGAAAGATAACGGGCAGATGCCCTAGCCAATCATGTTAAGATGATTTGCAGCCAATCACAAAGGAAAGTGAAGAAGCCAAAGGAAAGGGATTGAGAGGTAAGAAAATGTGTAAATTAATGACCGATAAAAAGCCCAAACAAAACAACACAGAACTTCCCACAAATACAGAGTGTAAGTAGGAAAGTGAGAATATGTTAAAATGTGGGGCTAGCAACACAAAGTGTGGAGTGATAGTTTCTAAATGCGATAGATCCCGTTCGTTCTCTCGGTAACCGTGGGGTTGATCACTGATTTACAAAGAATTCTATAATTCAACACCAGAGCGACCGACGCTTGAGTCCGAGAGCCAGTCACTGACCCAGGTAATTCTCTGTGCTAGGTCCTGGACGCAGAATCAGACTCGGTGCCCTCTGAGACGCTCAAGTGGGACGGGAGAAGTCAGAGCCGGAAGCGGAAGTGTTCCGCAAACAGCTGATGATGAGTTTAGCAACCCCTCCCAGGTGCACTGTTTTGTAGAATTTTCACAACCCTGAATCCCACAAACACTTCTATAAAGTGAGCAAGGAGGACCATCCCTATTTTATAGACGAGGAGCTGAAACCAGAGAGATCACGGATTTGTTCATGGAGGCCCAGCTCTCTCGAGAGGAAGGCTGTGTCCAGGCAAAAGTTGTTCCTTGTCATTCAACGCAGTGAAAATATAATCTTGGGCTTCCCTGGTGGCGCAGTGGTTAAGAATTCGCCTGCCAATCCAGGGGACACAGGTTGGAGCCCTGGTCCGGGAAGATCCCACATGCCGCAGAGCAACTAAGCCTGTGCGCCACAACTACTGAGCCGGCGCTCTGGAGCCCGCGAGCAGCAACTACTGAAGCTCTCGCGCCTAGAGCCGGTTCTCCGCAGCAAGAGAAGCCAACGCAATGAGAAGCCCGCGCACCTCAACGAATATACGTAGCCCCCCGCTCGCCACAACTAGAGGAAACCCCGCGCAGCAGCGAAGACCCAACACAGCCAAAAATAAATAAAGAAAATTAGAAAAAAAAAAAAAAAAAGAAAATGTAATCTTTCTCTGACAGTTGAAAAGCACTTTCAGATTTTGCAGTGTTCTCAGAACACCACTATGAGGTTATCATTGTAATGTATGGAGAAAAATGTTTATTTGAACTCTACTCCTCTGCCCGATACGGGAGAAGGACATAATGCCAACTCCACTTGTAGCTAGAAGGAAACCGAGGAAAGAAATAAACATTGAACGTGTACCATTTACCAAATGCTTGATATGTATTTTACCATTTAGTTCTCCTTCACAAGAGTCTTAGGTAGATATTATTATACCCACTTTGCAGATTAGGAAATTGTAGTCCCTAGATGTCATATGAATTGTCCAGGGGTACGGGACTAGAAATTTGGAGGACTGGGATTTGAACCCAGAAAAGTCGTCTCTTTCCATCACGCTGATCTCTTTACTGAAGAGCCTACTTGAAATCTGCCTCCAGAAAATTTAAGTGACATCTGGATATTTATACCTCACTCCTGCTGAATGTACCCTGAAATAACTTTATTATTCATTTTTCCTCTTTTTCCATGTAATAACCTCCAAAATAGTGGTCATCCCTCCAGTCCCTCTGTGAAGAACCAAAGGTGTACTTGCTGTCTAAAGTACAATTCTCTTCACATCTCTAGGATCTGCCCACCCATTGAGCTCAGGCTAAAGTCCAAACCTTTTATCCTAGCAGTCAAGACCCTTGATGATTCTGACCCAGTTGTCTTTGCAATCAGTGTCTTTCTCCTACCAGTGGATCTTCAAACCATCTGGTCTACGAAGATGTTTGCATTGTCAGAAATCTTTTAATTTAAACAGGATCCCTAAACATCTAGGGGTGGCTGTTACTTCTAATTTTTTTTTTTTTTTTTTTTTTCGGTATGCGGGCCTCTCACTGTTGTGGCCTCTCCCGTTGCGGAGCACAGGCTCCGGACGCACAGGCTCAGCGGCCATGGCTCACGGGCTTAGTTGCTCCGCGGCATGTGGGATCTTCCCGGACCAGGGCACGAACCCGTGTCTCCTGCATCGGCAGGCGGATTCTCAACCACTGCGCCACCAGGGAAGCCCACTTCTAATTTTTAAATCAACTTTGTTGAAGTACATAGCCCAACCCTCTGTGTGTTGCAAGAACCACTTGTTATCTTGGATTGGAAGAACGGGATGTGGGTTGAATGTGGACCCAGTTAGCCTCACCAGCAGGATTTTAGACTGGAACTTGGGTCTATGAAGCTGTATTCCCTCATAATGACTGGCTCAGCAACTGGCACCAGCATGTTGTAGCTATTTGACTGACTGACTGATTAAATGAATGAATGAGTAAAAATAGTAGCCCAGTGGTTAAGACCATCAGTTTTGTTTGTTTTAATTTATTTATTTATTTATTTATTTTTGGCTGAGTTGGGTCTTCGTTCCTGCGCACGGGCTTTTCTCTAGTTGTGGCAAGTGGGGGCAACTCTTCATTGCGGCGCACGGGCTTCAGTAGTTGTGGCTCGTGGGCTCTAGAGTTCAGGCTCAGTAGTTGTGGCTCGCGGGCTTAGTTGCTCTGTGGCATGTGGGATCTTCCCAGACCAGGGCTCAACCACTGCGCCACCAGGGAAGCCCCAGACCACCAGTTTTGAAGCCACAAATGAGTGGGTTTATAGCTTTGAGCAAGTGACTTTCCTTTGCTTATCTTCAGTTTCCTTATCCATGAAATGAAGGAAAGAGTACTACCTATATCGGACATCCCTGGTGGTGCACTGGTTAAGAGTCTACCTGCCAGTGCAGGGGACATGAGTTCGAACCCTGGTCCAGGAAGATCCCACGTGCCGTGGAGCAACTAAGCCCGTGCACCACAACTACTGAAGCCTGCGCGCCTAGAGCCCATGCTCCGCAAGAGAAGCCACCACAAGAAGTCCACGCACTGCAATGAACAGTAGCCGCAGCTCGCCGCAGCTAGAGAAAACCTGCGCACAGCAACAGACCCAACGCAGACAAAAATAAATACATACATAAATAAATAAAAGAGAAGTACCTATATCATGTGGTTATCACAAGGACTAAATAATATAATGTGAGTAAAGCACCTTTACTGAGCTGGGTAAAGAATTAGGGCTCAAAATATGGTAGCTATTGTTGTTATTATAAAAAGTTTAGATGCAGGCTAGGGCCCGTGCAAATCCTACGCAACTGTGGGCACATAACACTGGCATGAACTTGACCTAAGGGTGCTGCAAGCATGCATACACAAGTCATTTATGTTTGGTCAATCAGCAAATAGAACATGAAGTACTTCACGGGAGACAAAGAAAGTAATGTTGCTTTGGGGGAAAAGCTTCTGCCTGGGAATCCAAGAGCTTGTGTTCTAAGTCCTACCCTGCCGTGACTCACCTCATGATTTGGGGGCAACTGTTTCCTTTCTTTGGGCTTCAATCTTCCCAGCAGAAGGTATTGTTTTAGGTCAGCTATTGACACTGGCTCAGGCTGGCTTGGCTTTCCTTTTATTCTTTCCCTCATCCTGTTGGCCTACACAGTATTTTATTTTTTGGCTTTTGTTTTACATTTTATCTCTTTGTATCAACAGGGGCACAAGAGAAAAGAGCAAAAAGCAGGTTGCCCCTGCTGTCTCAATGCCACCAGCCGCTTCCTTCCCGTGGCTTCAGATGTGATAAAGAAAGCTCTGGCTTTCTGTAGTTTTATTCACAGTCCTTTTTTTTTTTTTTTTTTCCAAAATAGCACAGGGCTTCCCTGGTGGCGCAGTGGTTGAGAGTCCGCCTGCCGATGCAGGGGACACGGGTTCGTGCCCTGGTCCGGGAGGATCCCACATGACGCGGAGCGGCTGGGCCCGTGAGCCATGGCCGCTGAGCCTGCGCGTCCGGAGCCTGTGCTCCGCAACGGGAGAGGCCACAACAGTGAGAGGCCCGCGTACCGCAAAAAACAAAACAAACAAAAAAAACCACCAAAAAACAATATACCACAAATGTACTTTATTTCTTCCCATTCACCTAAAGTAAGTTAATTAATCAAAATAATCAGTGAATTTTCTTTTTTTTAATGCCCAAATCACAGTTTATTATATGTTTTAAAAAATATATCTTTACTGGAGTATAATTGCTTTACAATGTTTGTTAGTTTCTGCTGTACAACAAAGGGAATCAGCTATTTGTATACATAAATCCTCATATCCCCTCCCTATCCCACCCCTCTAGGTGGTCACAAAGCATCGAGCTGACCTCCCTGTGTTATGCAGCAGCTTCCCAGTAGCCGTCCATTTTACCTTTGGTAGTGTATGCATGTCTGCTACTCTCTCACTTCGTCCCAGCTTCCCCTCCTCCCCCGCTCCCCACCCCGGCGGTGCCCACAAGTCCGTTCTCTACGTCTGCGTCTTTATTCCTGCCCCGCCACGAGGTTCATCAGTACCGTTTTTTTTAGATTCCATGTATGCTACACAATATTTAAGAGCAATGTGAACTAGTTGCCAACATATAAAAATTGAGAGCTTTAACATAAAACTTTTGATTTCCAGATTCTCTTAAAAATGAGAAGAGGGAACTCCCTGGCGGTCCAGTGGTTAGGACTCTGCACTTTCATTGCCGAGGGCCGGGGTTCAGTCCCTGGTGGGGAACGAAGATGCCCCAAGCCGGGCAGCGTGGCCGAGAAAAATAAAAAAGAGAGAGCAGATATGGCAATACAGGACCAGCTGGCTGGAGCTGCACAGCAACTCTCCTCCTTAGATGGGGTGTGCTGCAGTTCCCACCACTCTCACACTCTCTGTTACCTCCACATTGAGGCCTAAAGACAATTGCCATTTATCCTCATACTTTTCATACTTGTGATGTTGTTTTTCTTTTTTCTCTTCGTGCCACACGGCTTGTGGGATCTTAGTTCCCCGAACAGGGATCGAACCCACGCCCCCGGCAGTGGAAGCTCGGAGTTGTAACCACTGGACCGCCAGGGAATTCCCAGTGACGCTGTTTTTCTTAAATGGAGTTAACAGGAAATTAAAATATCGGTTGTCTTTATCAAATGTGGAATAACGAAAACTAGTGTGGAGGAAAGTTATTTAGTATCTAAAAACATGACATACAGTAATTATGTGACTTCTTAATGTCATGCTAAAGTATTTCTAATAAACCCACGTAAGGGACATCTGACTCTTTGGGGAAGTTTAACTTTGACTAACAATTGACTAGGACTCAGTGATGTTGTTTTTTTTTGTTTGTTTGTTTGTTTGTTTTTTTTTGCGGTACGCGGGCCTCTCACCGCCGTGGCCTCTCCCGTTGCGGAGCACAGGCTCCGGACGCACAGGCCCAGCGGCCATGGCTCACGGGCCCAGCCGCTCCGCGGCATGTGGGATCTTCCCAGACCGGGGCACGAACCCGCGTCCCCTGCATCGGCAGGCGGACTCTCAACCACTGCGCCACCAGGGAAGCCCCTCAGTGATGTTTTGTATTATAAATCTGTAAAGTTAGAAGTTAGCTTTTAGGAAACTGACAAGGTGCAATAATTTCTGTATGTCCAGTGGAGAAGATAACCCCAAAGGTTATGGTTTTATTATTCTGTAGGGTAGGAAACAGATTTGGATCTAATTTAGTGATTGTATTTCATCATTTCTTTGCCCATTAACTATTCTCAAATTCTTTTCAAGCCAGCTCTGTCATACTGTTGTTTCCTTTATTAATGATCAAATAAGCTCACTCTTTATTGGCAGAGCTACATTTTTAATCTCTTAGTGGCTTTAATCTTTTGTCTATTGTGTAAGTTCCAAAAATTTTTGGTTAGTTATTTGTTGTTAATTTTACTTACAATTTTTTAATATAAATTTATTTATTTATGGCTGCATTGGGTTTTCATTGCTGTGCGCGGGTTTTCTCTTTGCAGCAAGTGGGGGCTTCTCTTTGTTGCAGTGTGCGGGCTTCTCATTGTGGTGGCTTCTCTTGTTGCAGAGCACGGGCTGTAGGCGTGCAGGCTTCAGTACTTGTGGCACGTGGGCTCAGTAGTTGCGGCTTGCGGGCTCCAGAGCACAGGCCCAGTAGTTGTGGTGCACGGGCTTAGTTGCTCTGTGGCATGTGGGATCTTTCCGGTCCAGGGCTCGAACCCATGTCCCCTGAGTTGGCAGGCAGATTCTTAACCACTGTGCCACCGGGGATGTCCCTACTTATAATTTTTAAATCAAATTTATTGAGGTATAAAGTATATACAGTAAAATCCCCCCCCACACAAGGGGATGAAGTGCACAAGGCTGGTGATTTTGACAAATGTATACACTTAGGTGACTACCACCCCAATCAAGATATATAGCATGACAATTATATTTTTACCAGTTTGAGAATTGATCTATTGATCTTTTAGACTGCAGAGAGAGGGCACTGTGTTTTAAGAAAAGTAAGTGAATATTTATTTGCAGGCAAGAACAACAGTCTTCAATATTCTCTGTGAAAGAAGGCTACAACTTAACATGCACTCAGGAAACATTCATTGTTTTTTTCTATCTAGTGGATTCCTATACCAGATGATCCCTGAAGACACCTCTAGCTCTGATTTGTAAAGACTCAGCTACTGGTCTCTCAAGGTCTACATACTCCTGCCCCAAAAGGCAGTGAGCAGAGGCTTCTGAGATCATCTCAGGAGAGTGAAACAAACCAGACAGTACATGAACTACAAACAAACTGGAGATTCTTGGGAAGTGGGGCTTGAAATGAACATAGCTGAAGAACCCAGGACGACTATAAAACATAACTAATGGCTTTTCTGAGTCAGAATTTCCTGCCTCAAATCCCAAGCAAAAGATCAAGAGAAACAGTGTAGCCTTTCAGCTGCTGAATCCTCTCAGCCAACTCTCCCAGGTAAAATTATTCCAGGAGCTTTGTTCTGCCCACAGTTTCTTTCCCTTTGAAGTACTGGTTTTCCATTAACCAGGGAGACTTGCAAAATCAAACACCCTGTGATCAAACATTTCATTGTCTACAATGGGGGTCCAGCTGCTCTCAGGTCAAAGTTGGATTTCTAAGCAGACTAAATGTGCTGCCAAGCAATGCCCCAAATTTCCATTCAAATGCAATTCTACAAATAGGGAGGAACTGGATACAGGAATGGTGAGGAAGCTGCTACAATATAAATGAAGTGATAGTGGCTTAGACTAGAATGATAGAGGCAAGGTGGTGAGAATTGAGTCTGGAAACATTTTGAAGGTAGAGCCAAGCAAGGGCAGATGCATTGAACGTGTGCTGTGAGGAAGACTCAAGACAAGGGTGGTTCTGAGTCTTTGGCCCGAGGGACTGAAAGAATGGAGTTGCCCTTAACTAACACGGGGAGAACTGTGAGAGGAACAAGGTTGAGGCAAAAAATCAGAAGCTTGGTTTGGAAGCGTTAAGTTTGAGGGCCTATTAGACATTCAGGTACTCACAGGGGCCATGAGTCCACTTCATGGGTGGGGTCTGGGATGGAGATAGAAATGTGGGGAGTCAATGGCAGATGGACTGCCATTGGACTGGATAAGCCACCCAGGAAGGGAGGGTAAACAGAGGAGACCCAAGGACCAACCCCAGGGAGGAGGGTCAGTCCACTATTTAGTGATTGGAGAGGAGGAATCCACAAAGGAAAGTGAGAAAGAGTAGCCAGTGAGGAAGGTACTCCCAGAGCCTTTACTATTCTCTAAGTTAGGGCATGCATTCTGGAAGAGGTAGAAAGTCCTAAATAAATAAACAAAATATATGTTAGATGGTTAGAAACAAGGGATACACGTTTCTGGTGACTGACGCTTACATGAAGAATAAAGAACAGAAAGTGACAAAACCAAAACTAGGTAGGAAGGAGAATATTTATTTAGAACAAGAAATCACAACACAAATTGTGGGAGAAATCTTGCAGTTACAAATTGCAATTTGTAATTTTAAAAAGCTGACAACACAAACATCACAAAATCCAGAAACGAATTTAATTTTCTTGAACACCTCCATAATATTTTTTTCTTTTTAAGGTTGCAAAAACTTTGATCACCTCTTTATAAAACAACAATTTTGTATCATTTTCCACAATGAGAATGGAAAGATAACTTAGTCTTTCCTGTAGCATGTTAGATCAAAAATTTTTTATTACTGATATTTTAGAAAAAATTTCTTCTGAGTTCGCAATTCTTTTCTAGTAATGTTATTAACATTTGGAGAGTTGTCAAAGTTGAGGGCAAGCTGTATCAAATTTTTCTCATAGATTAACTGTAATTTCAGGTAATTTCAAGCTTTCTAGGGCCCTGATTAACCTTATTTCATTGAGGACACTCATTGATCACAGCGGATTAGGTGTATCTTACACACGGAAGGCCAGCAATAACTATTCACGTTAAAGTGTCACATAAATATATCCTACTAAACTCAAATGTTCCCAACAGGATTTCCTTTAGCTGAATCCCAAACGCCACTAGACCCAAGGGGAAGTGTGACAGGGGAGAAATCGGAGTAGAGAGCGGTTCTAAGCGATTGCAATAAAAATATTACTTTTGCAAATTTTACAAAAACATATGATCATTTGAGCACGTTGCTGAGTTACCCTCCTTGCGCCGACGAAGAATCTCGATGGGTCCTTAAGCTTAGTTCCACGACGGTTATCACCTCTAGGAAACAGAAAACGGGGGAACGCAAAGCAAAAACGCGGTACAAGGAGTTGGGGCGTGGCACTGATATTCTAAATGGCTAAACTAAGGCCCTTGACCCACACATCGGTCTGTGTTGGTTTGTTTTATAACCCAGTCCCTAACTCTAGGGGTTCCTCAGGAGCCCAACCCAACCCCCATGCCCGATTCCGAACACCACCCACAGAGCTCAAGGCTGCACGAGAGGGTGGGTCCCACGACTCTCTCCTCACATCACAGCTGGCTTCATCTTTGCCTGCTCCAACCTTAACGTCCAAAGTCGTTGGGCGCCTTTTCTCAATGCCCTCTCACTCTATTGGACTAAGCCTCAACTTTTACACCCAGTAAGTTTAGACTTTTGGGGGCGGAACGTTTGAAGACTTTTTTTTTTTGCCGCAGGCAAACCTTTCGCAGCTAAATCCACGATCAGGCCTCCCCATATCCGATTTTCCCTTCACGTGAGAGGGCGGCCGAGGAAGCTGTCAGCCATCTTTTGAGTGGCATTACTTCTTGTTTCAACTACTTTGCCCATCCTTTATTACGCCGAAATATTTCACGTGTTTATTTCTAAATTTTTTCAAATATTATAGAATCACCTTCCTTGTAGAGCCTCTATTTGAAGAAGGAGGAATAATGTATGAGTTCGTCGCCCTTCCAAACATGGCTGCCTCAGGTTTCCGGCGGCCCCGGAAGAGCTTCCTGTTTCCCGGCAGCCTCGAGGGGGGCTGGACTTCCGGCGTCAAGAGGCAGGCGAGGCCCGCCTTTTCCGCTCTTTCCGGGCCAGGGCCGCGAGCGCCGCAGCCATGTCGTATCCTGCTGACGATTACGAGTCTGAGGTAATGTGGTCTTGAGCGTGTGCTGGGCTCCGCGACAGGGCCAGGGCTCTTTGGATGCTGGGCCCCGCGGGGAGACGGTGTCCGGACCTCTCCGGGAGCACTCGCGGGCCGCGACCAGCCCCAGCCGGCCTCCCCGCCTGCGCGTTCCTCATGCCGTTGCCGCCCGCAGCTCCCGTCTCTTGATCAGCCCGTCTCGGCCCGCCCATCTCGTGTGTCTGGTCCCCTGGTCCTCTCCTTTTCCAAGTCTGGGAACGGAGGCTAGTTATAGGATTCTGTGTGTCTGTAACTGCACTCTGATTTCTTATGGTCTGGGTTCAGTCTTGTCAAGCCCCGCAGATTCCCACAGCCTCTTGTGCTTTGCTCTACCTTATTGCAGTCGTAACGCGGTATTGTCTTTGTTTATTCTCCCTTTTCTCACAGGCTTGTGAGTTCCTCAAAGTACGAGACTGGGTCTTATCCATCTTTGTGTTCTTAGAACCTAGAACGAGCATTTTGGGTTCACGAATTGGTGACTGTCTTGTCTGTATCTCGTTTATAGGCTGCTTATGATCCCTATGCTTACCCGGGCGACTATGATATGCACACAGGTGAGTCTACAGGTTTCTCTGGCCAGCTTCTAGGGATTGGCACCTTTTTGGATGTCTCAGAGCAGCTCTGACAGGTACCTGCTTAAAACTGGGTCTTGATGGTCCAGGTTTAGAGTCAGTTCCTAGCTCTCAGCAGGAGAGCTATTAAACCAGGTCTTATTCATGATCCACTTCAGAGTCGCAGAAGGGAAGGGTTACTGTCCTGACTGTGGTTTCCTTGTTGAAGCTATTAGCTGAAGAAGAAAATCTTGTTGTGAAAAGTTAAAGTAATTGAAACCAAGTCCAAGTGAAATCTTTTTTGGAAGGTTTTTGATGTTTCCTGAGTTGTTACAAGTAACTTGGTTTGATTTAGCATTTAGTAAGTGCCATGTGTTGTTCTGGGTACTTGGTGTGAAGTATTTCATTTACCCCTTACAGCAGTTCTACAAAGACATAAATTAACGGTACAGGTGAGAAAACTTGAGGACAGAGAAGTTTAGTTAACTTGCACCAAGTCATATGGGTAGAAAATGGCAGTCATTCATTTATTCAAAAACTATTAAGTGCCTACTAACTGCCCTTCGCACAGTTCCCCCCCTCCCCCCATAACTGTTCCAGGTCTTGAGGGTACACCTGGGTGCAAGATAGACAGGGTTCTTGCTTTCATAGACGTTAGGTTCTGGTGCGGGAAACAACAAGCAAATAAATAACTTCAATAAAATAAATAAGTAGTGGGAAAATATTCTGAGGAAACAGGCCCATGGGGATTGGGAGTGACATGGAGAGGATTTATATTTCTGAGTGTTTAAAAGGGAATTATACTCAATTTTATAAACTTGAGTTTTGTTTAGGGGATGGCCTTGCCCTTTTGTTATGTCCTATATGTGGATTTGAAGTATTTATTATATCTAATCTCTAGGAGATCCGAAGCAGGATCTGGCTTATGAACGTCAGTATGAACAACAGACCTATCAGGTGATCCCTGAAGTGATCAAAAATTTCATCCAGTATTTCCACAAAACTGTCTCAGACTTAATTGACCAGAAAGTGTATGAGCTACAGGCCAGTCGTGTCTCCAGCGATGTCATTGACCAGAAGGTATATGAGATTCAGGACATCTATGAGAACAGGTATGGGCCATGGGCTAAATTATCTCTTACTGGGTGACTGGCTTAGTAATGCAGTCTCTAAAAAGGGGTGATGTTTATTCATTTCTCTGTAAATGTTTATGTTTATTTAAACATAAGTATAATAATAATAAACAGATGTTTATTCAAGCCCTCTGTAAACCCGAGGAGTTTCTGTGATTCTGCTTTTTCTGTATTTTCTGATTTACCCTTCACAGTAACCCCATGAAGTAGGTTCTGTTGTTTTCCTCTTGGCCATGGCTCACGGGCCCAGCCGCTCCACGGCATGTGGGATCTTCCCGGACCGGGGCACGAACCCGCATCCCCTACATCGGCAGGCGGACTCTCAACCGCTGCGCCACCAGGGGAGCCCTGTTTTCCTCATTTTATAGATGAGAAAACAAAGCACAGAAAGGATAAATTTCATAGCTAGCTAAGTGTATGTGCTGAGTTTTGAACCTGTCCAGTCTGTCACTAGAACCTAACTTCTAAACTTCTCAACACAAAACAGGGTGAGCCGAGCTCTGAGTGGTTGCTTCTGGTTTTGAGAGGACTGCCCTTATGTAATGGGAGTTAGAAATGAGACAGGTCAATCAGAGTTGGATAGTCAGGAAAGACTTCATCAAGGAAATAGGGTTGTGAAGCATCTTGGGCAGCAGTGTTTGCGTTGGATGCTCAAGGGCTGTTGTGGCATCAGACTGCAACAAACAGACTGATTTGCTTCCGTGTTTGGAGAAGGGGAGGAGGCACAGTGCTCCAGGAAGTAGAAGGGGAGGTGGAAAGCTAAGGGAGGGGGGTGGGGCTGTCTAAAAGGTAGTTCTCAAGTCAGGGAACAGTAAGCAGTGAAATATGACTAGAGTTTATGTTACAGAGGCAGGAGATGATCATGAAGAGCTTGGTAGGTGCCTAGATAATGTAAAAGAAATGTTTCACCTTATCAAGAAAGATTGTCTGGGGTGTAGAATTGGGTTGAGGAAAGTTGTAGAGTTGGAGGCTCTGGCCCTGGCTCTGTTTCCGTGACTTCTTTCCTTTTCGGAGTTTGGGTACTTATTTATAAAATATGAGGATTGTCTCTTCTCAGATCCTTCCTGTTTTGGAGTTCTAGAATATTTTTTCTTGATTTTCAGCTGGACCAAGTTGACTGAAAGATTCTTCAAGAATACACCTTGGCCTGAGGCTGAAACCATTGCTCCACAGGTTGGCAACGGTAGGTGTGAGTGTTTTGTGTCCTGTGTGTTGGATGGGGTCCTATGACTGAGGCTCATTAGAAAGCTCAGGACGGGGCTTCCCTGCTGGCGCAGTGGTTGAGAGTCTGCCTGCCGAAGCAGGGGACACGGGTTCGTGCCCCGGTCCGGGAAGATCCCACATGCCGCGGAGCAGCTGGGCCCGTGAGCCGTGGCTGCTGGGCCTGCGCATCTGGAGCCTGTGCTCCGCAATGGGAGAGGCAACAACAGTGAGAGGCCCGCGTACTGCCAAAAAAAAAAAAGAAGAAAGCTCAGGATGATCTGTGTCTATTTTGCTCGCCATTTTATTTCCCCAGGGTTTGGTACATAGTGAATTTCTTGGTAAATAACTTGTTGAATGAAAGCTGAATAGATGAAGAGGGGACAGAAGTGTTTCACATGTGGTGAAAGCTGAAGTTAGGATTTTTGTCTTGACTGGTTTCCTTTTCCCTCCATAATTTTTGGGGTCATTACACTTGCTCCAGAATGGACTCTGGCCTCTCACGTTTCACTTTCTGATGGTGTCTTTTATATATGGTGTGAAGTAAGAAGAGCCAATTTCATTCTTTTGCATGTGGATAGCCAGCTGTCCCAGTACCAATTTTCAGAAAGACCATTCTTTTTCCATTGAATTGTCTTGACACTTCCCGAAATCTGTTATCATGTAAATGTAGAGGTTTATTTCTAGACTGTCACTTTGATTCCATTAATCTATGTCTATCGTTATGCTTGTACTAACCACACTGTCTAAATGATTGTAGCTTTGGAGTAAGTTTTGAAATTGGCAAGTGTAAGTCCTCCACTTTTGTTGTTCTTTTTCAAAATTTCTTTGGGTCTTCTGAGTCCCTTGAATTTCCATGTGAATTTCAGGATCAGCTTGTCAGTTTCTGCAAAGAAGCCAGCTTGGATTTTGATAGAAATTATGTTGGATCTGAAGATCAATTTGGGAGAGTATTGCCATTTAACAATATTAAGTCCTCTAATCCATGGACATGGGATGTCTTTCCATTTATTTAGGTGTTTGATTTCTTTCAGTGGTGTTCTGTAGTTTTTTAACGTACAAGTCTTTCACTTCTTTTGTTACAGCCAACATTTTTTGAATACTAAACAGTAGTATCATCATCGTTACTCAGGTTTAGAACTCATTCTTTTTTTTGCGGGGTGGGGGGCGGGCACACAGTGCGGCCTGCGGGATCTTAGTTCCCCGACCACGGATGGAACCCATGCCACCTGCGTTGGGAGTGCAGACTCTTAACCACTGGACCTCCAGGGAAGTCCTAGAACTCACTTTTTTTTTTCTTTTAATTTAATTTATTTTTTATACAGCAGGTTCTTATTAGTTATCTATTTTATACATATTAGTGTATATATGTCAATCCCAGTCTCCCAGTTCATCCCACCCCCACCCCCACCACTTTCCCACCTTGGTGTCCGTACGTTTGCTAGAACTCAGTCTTAAATGTGTTTCCGTGTTGTTCAGACGTTATGCTCTGTTTAATATTTTATCTATAAAGAATATAATATTGTGTATGTTGAGCACAATAGGAGTCCTACAATACATGTTTTCAAACAGGTAAGGATTCACAGGACTCAGAGTATAAAAGATTTGGTATAAAAATCCCCCTCCCATTTCTATCCCGAGTTGTCCGTTTTCCTCTCTGGAGCCATCTAGTGTTCACCGTTGTCTTGTTTATCCTTCCTCTCATACTCTGTGCGTGTGTAAGCAATTAGGAATAACTTGTTCTTTGTTTACAAAGACTAAATGGATGCTCCTTTCTTTCCATTTTTAAAATGTATTATGTTTTGGGGGAGTATTCTGCAGCTCCAGGATTCCCAGGACTACCCCCAGGTTTGATTATTTGCTAGGAGGATTCATAGGACTCAGCTCTGGGGCTTTCTACGGAGCTACCAGAGCAGATCATTACAGACTCAATGTCCAGGCATTTTATTGGGTGCTGGTCGTGTAGGCACATCCTCTGCCTGACATGTACTGAAATTCCAGACTCCCAGAAGGAAAGCAGGTGTTCAGTATAAACCATGTTGTTTGCACAAACAGTTTAGGGATAGCAGACCACCCTTATGAGATTGGTGGGAAACCCTCTTGAAATCTAGCTTCCCAGATGCCCAGCAAGGACCAAGTTTACCAGCAGGCCTTTCTAAGGATAATAGTCTCAGGCCTGTATGTTAACTTCTGCACAACATTGATATCCAAAGAGCTCATCCCCGCTTTTTTAAAAATTTATTTATGTATTTATTTTTGGCTGCGTCAGGTCTTCGTTGCTGCACGCCGGCTTTCTCTAGTTGCAGCCAGAGGGGGCTGCTCTTCGTTGCGGTGTGTGGGCTTCTCATTGTAGTGGCTTCTCTTGTTGTGGAGCATGGGCTCTAGGCACATGGGCTTCAGTAATTGTGGCACTCAGGCTCAGTAGTTGTGGCTCGCGGGCTCTAGAACGCAGGCTCAGTAGTTGTGGCTCACAGGCTTAGTTGCTCCGTGGCATGTGGGATCTTCCCGTACCAGGGCTCGAACCCATGTCCCCTGCATTGGCAGGCGGATTCTTAACCACTGGGCCACCAGGGAAGTCACCCCCTTCTTTCTTTTTAATGGTTGCATCATATCAATAGGATAAATTCCTTAAAATAGGATGTGTAAGTCAAAGATCCCCATATATTTGCAATTTTTATACTGTCATATCACCTTCCATGGAGCCATTAGTATTTATGTCCTGGTTAAACAACTGTATGGCAAAAATATCTAAATGGTGAAGGGAAATGGGCCTGAATGAGATTAAGATGAGGTTGAAAGAATAAAGTGGGAAATGACTTTTCTCGTTGCATGTATTCTTGGGATGTAAGTGTTAGAATTTTGATGTTATTTGGTTTCTGAAATCACATTTACCACTTTACTTCCTCCTACCAAGGGCTAAAACTGCCCGAAGACCCCAGTTGTTTGGTGGATTACTAAAGCACCCCTCTGCCATCTCTTTCAGATGCTGTCTTTCTGATTCTGTACAAAGAATTATACTACAGGCACATATATGCCAAAGTCAGTGTGAGTATCTAAACGTTGCTGGCGGTTTTTAAACTCTATGCCATTTTTGTTCCTGGAAAACAATTGCTAGTTTATATTAGTTCAGTGTCCAAGAGTGGTTGGCATGTTTTCTGAGCTTTCTTTTAAGAAAGGATGGAGGGAATGATTGAACCCAGAAAGCTGTGTGTCTGTTTCAGGCAAATGGTACCACTGCATAGCCTGTCCATCCTTTTTAATTTCTTTATCCCCACAGTTCTTGACTGGACACTTATCACATGCACTGGGTTGCAGGACGTCATCCTAGAAGTGTGTTCCCAGGTACCTTCAGATGCCTCCCGTGGAATGCCCTTGCTTTTTCCCTTCAGTGGAGCCTCCTGCCCCCTGAGAAATACATACAACTGTCGCTGTGTGCCAGGCACAATTCTAGGCACTTGGCACGCGTCTGCATGTCTCTAATCCCCAAGGTGATCCTGCAAAGTAGGCAAACTGAGGCGCAGAGAGGTTGCTTTTTCTCAAATTCGTGCAGCTAGTAAATGGCAAAATTCTTTGAAGCTAGGCCTGTCTTATTGTGACACCATTGTTCTTTCTACCGCACTCTTCCAAGCTTTGGGCACTTGCTGGATTCTTTTCTTCCTGATTTCTAAATTTTAGAGTGCCCTAAGTCTCTTAAAATACTATCTACACTGTTTACAGGCATACCTTGGAGGTATTGCAGGTTTGGTTCCAGACCACTGCAATAAAGTACATATCGCAATAAAGCCAGTCCCATGAATTTTTTGGTTCCCAAGTGCATATAAAAGTTATGCTAGGGACTTCCCTGGTGGTCCAGCAGTAAGGAATCCACCTTACAATGCAGGGGATGCAGGTTCGATCCCTCTTTGGGGAACTAAGATCCCACATGCCGCGGGGCAGCTAAGCCTGCGTGCCACAACTAACCCGATACAGCCAAAATTTTATTTATTTATATATTTATATATTTTTTGCTGTACGTGGGCCTCTCACTGCTGTGGCCTCTCCCGTTGCAGAACACAGGCTCTGGACGCGCTGGCTCAGCGGCCATGGCTCACGGGCCTAGCCTCTGCGGCACGTGGGATCTTCCCGGACCGGGGCACGAACCCGCGTCCCCTGCATCGGCAGGCCGACTCTCAACCACTGCGCCACCAGGGAAGTCCCAAGAATTTATTTTTAAATAAATAAATAATGTTTAAAAAAAAAAAAAAAAGTTATGCTACACTGTACTGTAGTCTGTTAGGTGTGCATATAGCATTGTATCTTTTAAAAATGCACATATCTGGGCTTCCCTGGTGGCGCAGTGGTTGAGAGTCGGCCTGCCGATGCAGGGGACGCGGGTTCGTGCCCCGGTCTGGGAAGATCCCACGTGCCGCAGAGCGGCTAGGCCCATGGGCCATGGCTGCTGAGCCTGGGTGTCTGGAGCCTGTGCTCCACAACGGGAGAGGCCACACAGTGAGAGGCCCGCGTATCGCAAAAAAATAAATAAATAAATAATTTTTTTTTAATGTACATATCTACCCTAGTTCAAGGCATTATCTCTTGCCTGAATGACTGCATAACTTCTCACCTGGTGTCAGTTTCCACTCTTGCCCGCTTAAGTTTATTCTCAACCTAGTAACCATGGTGTTCCTTTTGAAACATAGTCTCATCAAGTCATCCCCTTCCTCACAATCCTACCATGACTTCCCATCATACTTAGAATAAAATCCCAAGTCTTAGTCATGGTCTTGCTTGACCTGGCCCCTGACTTCCTTGCCAATCTCATTTCCTGCATCTTTCCCTCCTTCCCTTGGCTCCTAGCCATACTATGTGACACTTCTGAGCACATATCACTCTCTGACATTGTCTTATTTATTTGGGTTTTGTTTGCTTCCCCCACTAGAGGCTAAACTCCACCAGGGCACGGACTTTGTCTTGTTCGCTGCTCTAATCCAGTGTCTGATCCCCCATGTTGACACGTTAATTGTTGGAGCGTGTATGTGCAAATTAAAGAAACTGCCACCACAGTCTCCTTAGGGTATTTCCATCTAAAGAGTTCCCAGCTTCTCACACTCACTCTCATCCCCCTGAGGATGACTTGACCTGACGAGAGCTCTGGCCTTGGCCCAGGAGCCCCCCACCATCAGTGGCGGTAGGTGAAGGAGTTCTTGTTGCCAAAGTAATGCAGGGGGCCATGTTTTTCTGGCATCCCAGTGAGCTCTCTGACTACCTCGTTTGATAGAAAGTAAAGATTCTCTCCTATCATTGATGCTGTGGCTCAGGTACTTTGCAGGCTGGGCTGGTAATCTAGCCAGCCTGTATAACATGGCTTTCGGCAGAACGTGGCATCAGAGCCCATAGTATGGCTGGTTGCCACCTCTGATCTTCCTCTGGTCTGTAGATGAAGATTCAGCAGAACTTTGTTGACCCCATGATCTCTTCACTAGGTACCAGATGGGGAAGTTTCACGTACATGATGGGGGGGAGTTGGAGGGGGAGGTTTTCATTGAAAGAGCATTTACTGTATTAGGCATTTTGACTTCATAATCTCATTTTTCAGAGGGATTAAGTACCTTGTCAGACCCTACAGTTAGTAAGCACTGGGGCTAAGACTCCAAGGCAGTGTTCCTTCTACTCCATCACAAAATACACCACACATCACGTTGTTCCCCAGCTCAGAAATCTTCAGTGGTTCTAAGTTGCCAGCCACATGAAGTCTACATCAGGGGTCAGCAGCCTGCTATGTACAGGGCCAGATAGAGAGTATTCTAGGCTTTGAGGGCTGTAATGGTCTCTGTCGAATCTGTTCAGCTTTGTAGCAGCCATGGACAGTGAGTACACATGGCTGTATTCCAGTTAAGGTTTTTATTTACAAAAACAGGTGATGGTGGATTTGCTGACCCCCGGCTTAATTCTTGTTTGGCACTGTAAGACCTCTGCATTTCTGGCCCCGTGTAGCCCAGTGTAGCATTGTCTGCCTTACTCCCTAACCTTCAAGCACCACGATTTTACTTCTTTGCCTTCATTAGTCCTGTTTTTCCTGAAACACCTTCCCCTCACTCCTCTGCCTTGCCAGATCTATATGCCTGATCTTTAATGGTCAGTTAAAGTTTTTGGTATAAAACTTGACCATTGGCGTCAGGTATCCAGTGCCCCTTTGAACTGCTGTAGCCCTTAACTATCTTCCCTGTCACTGGAGTGCTCTGACGTGCTAAGAAGGGGAGAGCCGACGTCAGTTCTCATATGTAGTTGACCCTTGAACAACACGGGTTGGCACTATGCGGGTCCACTTATATGAAGATATTTTCAACACATATTTATAGTGTTACCGGATCCACCATTGGTTAAATCTGCAGATGTGGAGGGTCAGCGAGCGATACATTATACACAGATTTTTGACTCTGGAGGGTTGGTGCCCCAACCCCTGTGCTTTTCAAGGATCAGCTGTATTTGTTTTCAACTGTCAGTGGCAGGCCATGAGGAGAACACATTTAGATTAACTGTGTCCTCCTCTCTCTGCTTTCTTTACAGGGGGGACCTTCCTTGGAGCAGAGGTTTGAATCCTATTACAACTACTGCAATCTCTTCAACTACATTCTCAGTGAGTCTGAGGTTATGATGAGACCTCGTATTGGTCTTCAGCTCTTTTTAGCAGGATTTTAATGTGCAGGTGGGAAGAGGGGGAAGTCTTGTGGTTCATCTTCCTTTTAAGAGAAATTATAAAATGCATTCTGCAGCCTTACTGAATGGGCATAGTCATTGATTGAGTCTGACTTTTCTGTGGTCTCTTGCCCAGATGCTGATGGTCCTGCTCCCCTTGAACTCCCCAACCAGTGGCTCTGGGATATCATCGATGAGTTCATCTACCAGGTATCTGGTCAGCCTTGGCCTAATTTGGAATAACTGGTCCAGACAAGGAGCAGCTGTTACCATTGTTTGTGTTGTTAAAAAGATCATGGTATATAGCCACCCTAGGGTAGCGTGAAGCACCCTGTGGAAGTGGCCTCTATGTTGTGGTCTTTTGAATCAGTGAGGTCTGAGAGCTCCATTCTGAACTCAGAAGTCTGGAGAACTGAGCTCTTGACATTCACCACGTTCTTAACTGACCTTGAGAGGTGGTCTGGCGGGAAGAACACAGGTTTCCAGGCTTTGGAGTCAGCTAGGAGTGGGTACTTGTCTGGGGACTGCCACCTGGTGGCTCTGGAGTGATGACGTGTCGCTTAGCTCTCTGAGCCTCACCTTCCTTGCCTACAGGAGAAAGATTCTATATCTTGATTGTGGTGCTGGTGATGTGAGTATATGTTGGATCAGAATGAAAGAACATTTTTATCGAAAGGGAAAAATTACCTATCTCAGAGTGCTGTTGCTAAAAAACATAAAATAATTGATTTTGGAAAAACATCTTTTCCATGTTTTACAGGGGTGGCACAGTTCTTACTAGGTATTTCAGGAGAAATCAGTTTTGTAATAAAGCAGTTATTTGAGCCCCATGGATCAAAGAGACTTTGAGTACAGAGTGCTGATAAGTTGTGATTGGTGAGTTGAGGAAACCTTCCTGGGGCTCTTTGAGAAAGAGGCTTCCTGCTCAAGACAGGCTTCAGTGCCTTTGTGCAGTGAAGGCCACAAACCACACTGGCCTGGTTTGCCCTCTCTGGCTCCTTGGCTTGTTATTTGGCATAATTTTAGAAGATTGGCTGTCCTGTTGGCAGCAGCAAGTCAGCGAGGATCATCTGTGCTAAGGTTCTTCATCCATCTTAAGATAATCCTAATTCCCTGGGCTTAACTGGTATTCTCTTAAGGGGTTTAAGTGCTCTTGCTTCTAACCAAGACTGGCCAGTGTGGGCTAGGTGTTAGTCCTCCAGCCAGTCTTTGTGAAAAGTGAGAGCACTGTAAGCCGCTTAAGAAGAAAACACCAGTTAAACCGCGTGGGGTGAGGGGCTCTTCCCCACTGCTCTCTTTTTTATTCTTGTTTTTTGTCTTTTTAAAAATTAAAAAAAAAAATTTTTTTTTTTTTTTTTTTTTTTTGCTCCTTATTCTTCACCACTCTTTCATTTATTTCTATTGATGCAGTAATATATGAATGTGTTGCTCTTGTTGAGATTTTTTTTTTTAACTGCAGGTAAAGTGAAAGTGTCTTCCTTGCCTTTGCAGAGGCATCAATTACTGTCTGGAAAGATAGTCATCATATAGAGACCTGCCTTGTTTGTGCCATGTACATGGTGTACCACTCTTCTGGTGTATGTGTTACAGATAAAGTCTATTTCTAGGGATGATTATAAGTAGAATTGTTGGGTGAAAGATATTTGCTTTTAAAATCATTTTATAAATTTGTTTATTTTATTTATTCTTGGCTGCATTGGGTCTTCGTTGCTGCACGTGGGCTTTCTCTAGTTGCTGCTCTTCATTGCAGTTTGTGGGCTTCTCATTGCGGTGGCTTCTCTTGTTGCGGAGCATGGACTCTAGGAGCGCGGGCTATGGTAGTTGTAGCACGTGGGCTCAATAGTTGTGGCTTGTGGGCTCTAGAGCGCAGGCTCAATAGTTGTGGCAAACAGGCTTAGTTGCTCCGTGGCATGTGGGATCTTCCCGGACCGGGGCTTGAACCCGTGTCCCCTGCATTGGCAGGCAGATTCTCAACCACTGCGCCACCAGGGAAGCCCTTAAAATTATTTTAAATCAGATAAGTAGAGTCACAATTTGCATGCAATAAAGTGTACCAATTTTAAGTGTACAGTTGATGAGATTTGACAAGTGTATACACCACCACAATTAAGATGTAGAACATTTTGTCACTCGGGATTTTAATGAATAGTAATTACTGCCTTCCTAAAAGGCCGTGTCAAATTATACTACTACCAGCAGCATTTGAGAGCAAGTTTTCTGTACCGGATGGTATCGATCTAATTTTTGTCAGTTTGATAGGAAAGAAATGGTAATCATTTAAATTTACATTTCCCTGAAGAGACTGAGCATTTTCCCTGCTAACTGACCAATTCTGTTTTTCTTCGAAGTGATCATTAGTATCCTTTGCCCATTTTTCTATTGGATGATCTTGTTCTTTTTGGCTTATGAGAATTCCTTCTATATTCGGTATACTATTCTTTGTTTTGTTTTGTTTTATAAATTTATTTTTATTTTTGGCTGTGTTGGGTCTTTGTTGCTGCGCGCGGGGTTTCTCTAGTTGCGGCGAGCGGGTGCTACTCTTCGTTGCGGTGTGCGGGCTTCTCATTGCGGTGGCTTCTCTTTGTGGAGCATGGGCTCAGGAGTTGGGGCGCATGGGCTTAGTTGCTCCGTGGCATGTGGGCTCTTCCCAGGCAAGGGATCGAACCTGTGTCCTCTGCATTGGCAGGTGGATTCTTAACCACTGTGCCACCAGGGAAGCCCTGATACTATTTGTTTATTGTAAGTTTGGAAACGTTTTCTCCTGCACTCTTGGAGGAAGATGATATTTTAGAGATGAAAAGTAATCTTAGGTCATCTAGAACGTAGATTCTAGGTCCCTGGTTTTCAAACCTGTGTGTGCACCAGAAATCAACCAGGGAGCTTTTAATTCTGACAGAGTAACTAGGTCTCCTGTGCTAGTCTCTGGGTGACAGATGGAGCCAGCCCAGTGCTGGTCCTAGATAAAAACCCTGCCCCAAACAAATAACTGTGGTATGTACCCTATATGTGCCTTATACTTGGCCAGGTTCTGTGGTTGGGACAGGGGTGACTCAGACTGGGTTCCTGTCACAGGTGAATTGATGGTCAGCTCTGGAAGGGAAGACACACACATGCAGGTACCTGCCCCATCTCTACCATGTATGAGTAGATCTGTTGTAAGCCACCTGATTCTGGTGGCCAGGCTGATGGCAGTGTGCTGCCCAGAGACGTTAAGTAACTTTAGACTATGTTTGACTCCAAATCGAATGTTTTTTTCCACAAATTACCTCTCATTTTAGAGCTTTTTACTTAGCTGTGGAATAAGTAACATAGTAATGAAGAAATCCACAGCTTAATCAAAGATGGCTTTGAAAGAACCAGTAGTGCACAGACTGGTGTAGCGGGAGAAGTGGTAGCAGCAGCGTGTTGTGTGCTTGTGCTGTCCCTTTGGCGTTAACACCACTGCCGCACGTTTCCCTTCTTCCTCAACAGTTTCAGTCGTTTAGTCAGTACCGCTGTAAGACTGCCAAGAAGTCGGAGGAGGAGATCGACTTCCTTCGTTCCAATCCCAAAATCTGGAATGTTCACAGTGTCCTCAATGTCCTTCACTCCCTAGTAGACAAGTCCAACATCAACCGACAGCTGGAGGTGTACACAAGTGGAGGTGAGCGCTGCCTGCCACCTGTGCCTCGTGAGTAGAGGCCGCGGGTAGTGCGGAGGAGCAGTGGGCTGCTCCTCTTCGGTATTTGGGTGTGAACAGGAGCCGAGGGCTGATTTGGGGACTGCTGGGCTTGGCAGTCTGTTGGCCAACAGACTGAACAAGCACTTCTTGAGAGCTGCATTTGTAAACACTTCTACTCCCTCTCCAGGGCCTTTGTTTATATAAGCACTTCTCAAACTTTTTGGTGTGAGGACCACTTTACAGTCTTAAAAGATTAGGAATCACAAGGTTTATCTATATACAGATCTTGTTACAGTGAGAAGAGTGGTGTTTTTACAAACCTCTTTAATGTCTGGCTTCATAGAAGAGAGCTGGAGTCTCCTGCTTCTTCACTCAGTCTGTGGCAATATGCTGTTTTGGTTGAAGTATCTGAGGGAAATCTGGCCTCACACAGATATTTCATTGGGACAGGGAAGAGAAACTTAATAGCCTTTACAGGTAGCCTGGCTCTTCTCTGCTTCTGCATCAGAAGTTGACAGGGGGGGTAGTTTCATACAGGTTAGTTGCAGTGTGGAATCTGAAACCTTATCAGTAAACTTATAGTTTGTTACATTAAAGTTTATTGGTTTATCCTGCAGCTTGAATGAGTTTTTTTACCCATGCGTGTTTTTGTAAAATACTGATTCATTGAGCTATCAAGATTTTCTGAAAGTTGACACATTTTATTGTACAGTTTTTTTTGTTGCTGTTTTTGTTGTTTTAATTATTTATTTATTTTGGCTGCGCCAGGTCTTAGTTGCCGCATGCGAACTCTTAATTGCGGCATGCATGCAGGATCTACTTCCCCGACCAGGTTTCAAACCTGGGTCCCCTGCATTGGGAGCTCGGAGTCTTACCCACTGGACCACCTGGGAAGTCCCAATTATACAGTTTTTCTAAACCACATCTGTTACTTTGACCATCAGCCTTATCAGATAGGTCTTCATTGGGGAGCTGTTGAGTTCATAGTGGCAGATAGAAGTTTTATGAAATCCTAAGTTTTACTTAAAAGCTCAAGTTTTCATTGGCAGCAAACACTGCCAGTTGTTTTCATTGACATCTTAACAGGCTCACTGCACTCATTTTTGAGAAAATACCCATGTCTCTATTCTTAGTATGTGTATCAGTTACTTTTTCCAAGTAAAAATGGGGTTTTGTGGGGAAAAGAAGGTGACTGGTTTTTTTATTGCAGGTGAGCGATGGTAAAGAATACAGTGATGACAGTAGAGTTCGGTGCCACTAACCCGATTGATGCTAAGTTGTCCGTAGTTTTACCCGCGTTGTTTTGCACCATCAGTGCAAATGTCAGCTCAGTGAGAAAAGCAAACAGTATCTTAGGAAGATAAATAGGAACACACCTAAATAGTGTTATTAGGAAGATAGCTTTGATCTCATGGACTTCCTGAAAGGAGGGGCCTTGCCAAGTAACTCTTATTGGTGAGAGGGGTCCTCTCATATTCTCAGGTGTGTGTGGGTGGAGGGACCTGCCACACCCCTTAGGTGACTTAGAAATGTAAGCTTAGCATAAGGCCAGGCATGACGTTTCTTGGTATTCCTTCGAAGGCAGTTATTCCCTATTGCAGGAAGCTTTAGAGACTGGCAGTAGATGAAAAGTTTACTGAAGGTAAACTTCAAGGGTCAGGCTTGCCCTCCTTTCACTGTCTCTGCTGAAGTGCTCACAGTGTCTGTGTGTCTCTCAGGTGACCCTGAGAGTGTGGCTGGGGAGTATGGACGACACTCCCTCTACAAGATGCTTGGATACTTCAGCCTGGTGGGGCTTCTGCGTCTGCACTCCCTGTTGGGGGATTACTACCAGGCCATCAAGGTGCTGGAGAACATCGAACTGAACAAGAAGGTAATTCATTCCCTGTTTCCTCAGGCCCACCTTCCCAGAGCCAGAAAGTCTGTCTGTCTGCTTCAAGAGAGACTCTGATCTATTATTAGGACAGATTTCACAGAGAATAAAAGAGGATTCTTCCCCAGGTCAGTGGAAAATTGAGATAAGAACTGGGAAAACCACTGCAGGGAAAATCTGAACCTGGACCAGGTGGTTTCTCTTTGGTGCTTAACAACACTTAAAATATTCAGCAGTCTTTTGATTCTATTTTCAAACCAGACTGAGGCTGGCAGATTTTTACTTTTCAACTTTCACTGAAGAATTAATGAAAGACTTACTTAGTTCTTAGGTGTCACAGGTAATGATACGTTAGCAGTGGTTGTTTTCCTAGCCACAGAAACTTGGTACGTTTTTGTTTGATGTGTGTGTATTTTATCTGTCCTTTCTTTTATAGGGCTTATTTGGAAAAGCAAGGACTAGAAAGCGAGAAAGAATGTGGAAGTGAGGTGTAGATGATTTAAGAGCTGAAAGAAATTTTAGGGTTAACTGGTCCAGTCCTTTTCTGTTACAGCCAAGAAAATGGAGTCCTCAGGTTACATAATCAGTAAATGGTACGATCTGCACTCAGAGCCTCTGACTTCAGAGCCAGGATTCCTCTGGGTAGTTCAGGGCCTCTGCAGGGAGCTCTCAGTGCTTCTACCTCAGCTGACACTTGGCCCCAGCAACTTTCAGATCCTACCTGGGATGAATTGGTCTTGAGATTCATGGCTGCTGCTTCTGCCTCCTTCCACAGAGTATGTATTCTCGTGTGCCCGAGTGCCAGGTTACCACATACTATTATGTCGGTTTTGCATATTTGATGATGCGTCGATACCAGGATGCTATCCGGGTCTTTGCCAACATCCTTCTCTACATCCAGAGGACCAAGAGCATGTTCCAGAGGACCACGTACAAATATGAGATGGTAAGGAGGCCTCTGACCAGCTGACACACCTATGCCAACAGTTTTTGGGTAAACGCCTTCCAAAATTTTGCTATTTTATATGCTTTTTATCAATAGGATGATTTTTTTAATGGCTAGCCTACTTAAGTGTTTTCTTTGTTACACCTATTACTTCAGATCGTTAACACCCTGATATTAAGGACAGGATCTTTTGTTTCACTTTTATTCCCCAGCAGTGCCTAGAGTGTTCACTGGGCTGTGGGTGTTTAAAATCAGTTAGATGTGGGTACTGCCCTCAAGCAGTTTGCCTGGAGGAGGGTGGATTCAAAACATGCATAGAATTGGGAGCAGGTTTCTAAGCAGAGCAAAGCTGTTGAGACTTGGGCTTCCCTGGTGGCGCAACGGTTGAGAGTCTGCCTGCCGATGCAGGGGACACGGGTTCGTGTACCGGTCCGGAAGGATCCCACATGCCGCGGAGCGGCTAGGCCCATGAGCCATGGCCGCTGAGCCTGCACGTCCAGAGCCTGTGCTCCACAACGGGAGAGGCCACAGCAGTGAGAGGCCCGCATACCGGGAAAAAAAAAAAAAAAAAAAAAAGATGTTGAGACTTGGAAGTATGGTCATGTAGTAGCGCAATAAATCATCTTGGCTAGAAGGCAGGAGAGCAGCCAGATCGGGGTATTAGAGTCTGAGATAACCTTCACTACCCAGCTAAAGTATTTACTCTTTATTCTGGAGGCATTAAGTGCCATCAACGATTTCTGGGTGAATTGATCATACATAATTGGTATTGAACGATTGACCTGCCAGTGATGTGTAGGGTGGATTGGTGAGACCGAGGCAGAGGTACCAGTAAAGAATCCAGGAAACAACTACAGAGGACCTGGAACTAGGCCAGAAGTTCCGTAGAGCTAGAGGGAGGATTGGAGGAGACATTGGGAAAGTTAGCTGAAGGGTGTAAGACAAGGGAGAAGTCAGAGGTCTGTACAGAGTGTACTTGGGAGGATGGTGGGGACCTCAGAAGATCCATTCCTTTGACCCTGCACCGATCTCTCCCTCCACCCCCAGATTAACAAGCAGAATGAGCAGATGCACGCCCTGCTGGCCATCGCCCTCACCATGTACCCCATGCGTATCGATGAGAGCATTCACCTGCAGCTGCGGGAGAAATATGGGGACAAGATGCTACGCATGCAGAAAGGTGACCCACAGGTCTACGAGGAACTTTTCAGCTACTCCTGCCCCAAGTTCCTGTCACCTGTAGTGCCCAACTATGACAACGTACACCCCAATTACCACAAGGAGCCCTTCTTACAGCAGCTGAAGGTGTTTTCTGATGAGGTGCAGCAGCAGGCCCAACTCTCAACCATCCGCAGCTTCCTCAAGCTCTACACCACCATGCCTGTGGCCAAGCTGGCCGGCTTCCTGGACCTCACTGAGCAGGAGTTCCGAATCCAGCTTCTTGTCTTCAAACACAAAATGAAGAACCTGGTGTGGACCAGTGGCATCTCTGCCCTCGATGGCGAATTTCAGTCAGCCTCTGAGGTGGACTTCTACATCGATAAGGTATGACTGCCCCTTGGGCTAGGTTCTCAAGGCACCTACTGTTCTGGGCATCTGGGACACATCATTGAACAAAATCGACAAAGATTTTTGCCCTTGTGCTGGTATTCTAGTGTTAAAAAAATGATAAAAAGCGTTACAGTTAAGCAAAGCATGTAGTAGTTTGGAAGTTGCCATGTGCCGTGGAGTAAGTTGGGGTAGTGGTGGTGGAAGGCACAGGCTGCAGTATTAAGTAAGAGTAGACTTTGTTGAGAAAGTGAAACTGAAGCTAAGCCTTGAAGGAGGTGTGGAAATTTGCAAGCAAATATCTGGAGGAAGAGCATTCTAGGTGGAGGGAGCAGTTAGAGCAAAGGCCCTGAGGCAGGAGCGAGCCCAGACAGCTGCAGTGCGGCTGGAGTGGCCTGAGAGGAGGTTGTGGTAGGAGATGAGGTTGGAGAAGAAGGGGGAAGGGAGCTTAGTAGACTGCTAGAAGTACTTTAGTGGGTGGGAAGCCATTGTCCTGACTTGTACCGCCCTAGATTGGTGCTGCCTGGTTTTGAACTTGATATAATGGAATTATGCAGTATGTGGTATTTTCTGTCCAGCTTCTTTTGCTCAACATTATATTTGAGAGAATCACCATCCACCATTGTCATATGTAGCAGTAGGTCAGTCATGCTTATTGTTCTGTGATGTGTGATGGTCCAACTTCTACTGCAGTTACTGACCACGATGTTTCCATTCTTCTACTGGTGGACATTTTGGTGGTTTTTGGCTATTGAACAGTACACATAACGGTGGGTTTTTTTTTGGTTTTTTTTGGTTTTTGGTTTTTTAGGGCTGTGTTGGGTCTTCGTTGTTGCGCGCAGGCTTTCTCTAGTTGCGGTGAGCACGGGCTGCTTTGTTGTGGCGCACAGGCTTAGTTGTTCTGCGGCATGTCGGATCTTCCTGGACCAGGGCTCAAACCGGTGTCCCCTGCACTGGGAGGCGGATTCTTAACCACTGCACCACCAGGGAAGCACCCATGAGGCAATTTTTTTAAATAGCCTACATTTTTGGTTGCTTTTAGAAAGATGTCAGTCTACAGTACACACATACGTATACAACATCTCTTAGGGATGCGTAACTCTAAGAGACAAATAACCTCACAAGACCTATACCATACATATGTGTGTATTTATCCATTGCTAACAACTACTTTTTTTTTTTTTTTTTTTTTTTTTTTTTTTTTTTTGCGGTACGCGGGCCTCTCACTGCTGTGGCCTCTCCCGTTGCGGAGCACAGGCTCCGGACGCACAGGCTCAGCGGCCATGGCTCACGGGCCTAGTTGCTCCGTGGCATGTGGGATCTTCCCGGACCAGGGCACGAACCCGTGTCTCCTGCATCGGCAGGCGGATTCTCAACCACTGCGCCACCAGGGAAGCCCAACAACTACTTTTTATTTATTAAAATACTCTTTTTTCACAACATTGTAAATAAACTATACTCCAATAAAAACTAATTTTTTAAATCTATTTTTGTCTGACAGTTTTTAATAAAATTTGCATAACAAACTTCACCACTTTAAAGGGTATAATTCCATGATTATTAGTTTATTCACCATGTTGTTGTGCAACCATCTCTGCTGTCTAATTCCACAGCATTTCTGTCATCCCGAAAAGAAGTCCCTGCCCGTTAACGGCATTCCCCATTCCTCCTTTTCCCCCCAGCCCTGGCAAATCAGTGATCTTCCTTCTGCCTCTGTGGATTTGTCTATTCTTGATATTTTCTAAAAATAGAATCATGAAATATGTGGCTTTTTGCGTTTGATTTCTTTCATTGAGCATCTTTTCAAGTTTAATCTAGGTTGTAGGAGGTATCAGTACTTTATTCCTTTTTATGGCCGAATAATATTGCACTGTCTGGGTACACGACACTTTGTTTATCCGTTCATTAGTTCATGGACAGTTGAGCTGTTTTCACTTTTTGGCTATTATGGATTATGCTGCTATGAATTTTTGTGTACAAGTTTTGTGTGAACAATATTCTCTTGGGTATATATACCTAATTGTGGAATTGCCTGGCCAGTTTGGGTAGTTTGTTTTTGGAAGCTCATCTTTTTTTTTTTTTTTTTTTTTAAACATCTTTATTGGAGTATAACTGTTTTACAATAGTGTGTTAGTTTCTCCTTTACAACAAAGTGAATCAGTTATACATATACATATGTTCCCATAACTCTTCCCTCTTGTGTCACCCTCCCTCCCACCCTCCCTATCCCACCCCTCTAGGTGGTCACAAAGCACAGAGGTGAACTCCCTGTGCTATGCGGCTGCTTCCCACTAGCTATCTAATTTACATTTGGTAGTGTGTATATATCCCTGCCACTCTCTCACATCGTCACAGCTTACCCTTCCCCCTCCCCATATTTGGAAGCTCATCTTGCTAAACCAGATCCTCTCATTTTAGACTTCATGGCTTTTTGAAGGCTTGGTATTTGGCAGAACTTGGCTATTCCTGCCATGAATAGACTCACCAAAAGCAGAAACATGTCTGTAGTGGAAGTTTTTCAATGTTGTTTTTAAGTCATGTTTTTAAATATCAGAACTGTCTATCCCCTGCAGTATTGCATCAGCTAGCTAAAGTCCTTTTTGAATTCATTCCCAATGCCTGACATGTACACGTTCTTTGGCGATATCAGTCATTTGCTCCATCCCTCCGTCCCTTTTAGTGACCCATTGAACTGGTCCCAACCATCTGGATGGTCTTTATTTTTTTTATTATTATTATTTTTTTTTTTTGCGGTACGCGAGCAGGCTCAGAGGCCATGGCTCACGGGCCCAGCCGCTCCGCGGCACGTGGGATCTTCCCGGACCGGGGCACGAACCCGCGACCCCTGCATCGGCAGGCGGACTCTCAACCACTGCGCCACCAGGGAAGCCCTGGATGGTCTTTAATAAAACACTTCTCCCACGATTTAACAACTTGGTTATTACAAATAAAATTTTGCTGTGAGGTCATATTCATGTTAAATTAATAATATGATTTAAATTTCCTACATGGAAATGTTTTTATTATTATTCCTTATCGGTTCAGGTTTGTCTTTGGCAAAATACTTTCTATTTTTTTTTCCTTTTTTCATTCTTGACTTGAAAAAATCCTGTCAGAGAGATTCAGAAAGGTCTTGGGTCTTAACCTAGATTATGTCATAATTTACAAGTAAAATGGTGCTCAACAAAATATTTTGAGCTGAAAAACAATTTAAAATCTAGACTAATTTGCAACTTTATACTCATAAACAGTGTATAAGAATAAAATGCTATTTTAAATGTTACTCTTGCCAAAAGATTCATATTCGTTAAAAAGACTAGAAAATAAAATAAATGAATTAACAAGAAGAAAATAAAAATCAGCCATCTAAAAAGAAAGAGTTGCTATTGACTGGTAATGCTCTTTCATAGGGGTTTATCTAGCACTTAGCATCACTGCTATTTGCAGGTCTGTAAGTGGCTCTCCCTCACTGCTCCTGTCTGGCTGCTTTTCTCATAGGACATGATCCACATCGCAGACACCAAGGTGGCCAGGCGCTATGGGGATTTCTTCATCCGGCAGATTCACAAATTTGAAGAGGTGAGAGGTCTGAGAGAGCAGTGTGTGGGCTGGGGACAGAGGTTAGGAACTTGGTGGGGAGTTATAAATTTTTTATTTCTCATTTCTGTTTTCAAGAAAGCCTGAAATTGGCCCTTTAAGTTTCTGAGCTAGACTGGCTGGCTGCTTGGGGTTTGGGGAGCGGGGTTGGGCCTGTAGGAGTTGCTGTGTCAGCCTTCTCTGGAGCATCTCTTTCCAAGATCTCCTGCTGCGTGTGGCCAGCTCCCTCCCTGCTATTTCCTGACATGGGTGGATTCACTGCCTGCTCTTACCCATCCCTCCCCATTCGGCAGTTACTCTCTGACTTAGACAGGTCTGGCCGGTTTCTGCAGGTTGAGACCATGAAGCTCTGTTCTGACAGACTTGGTGCATTCCACATCCTGCCCTTGGAGAGGTCTTATGGGTCACTTTTTGTGGCCATAGCTAGGGCCACCGCGTCTTGGTGCTTTGAGTCCTCCAGCAGAGGTCACTGCTGTGCTGTGGTCCATGCTACCAGACTCCTGCAGGGTAATAATACAGCCTTGGCAAGTCTAGGCACCCTGGGTCCCTTTCCTGTCTGTAAAATGGGCAGAGCAGCGTGGGATGTACGTTTGTTGAGTGTGAAGGGCAGATAGAACAAGCTGCGTGAATTATGTGACACCATAAGAATGTCATGTGGAGGACCTGACGGAGCGTTTACACGTGATAGTATGCGACACCATAAGAATGTCATGTGGAGGACCTGACGGAGCGTTTACACATGATAGTAGACAACTCATGCTCATGTCAGAGGCGCGGCCTGGCCTGGTGATCGTGCACCCTGTAGGAAAAGGTTTGGTGAAAAAGCCATATCTGACTGGGCTTCCCTGGTGGCGCAGTGGTTAAGAATCAGCCTGCCAATGCAAGGGAAATGGGTTTGAGCCCTGGCCCGGGAAGATCCCACATGCCGCAGAGTAGCTAAGCCCGTGCACCACAACTACTGAGCCTAAGTGCCACGACCACTGAAGCCTGCGTGCCTAGAGCCCATGCTCCACAACAAGAGAAGCCACTGCAATGAGAAGCCTGCGCATCACAACGAAGTGTAGCCCCCGCTCGCCGCAACTAGAGAAAGCCCGCGTGCAGCAATAAAGACCCAACACAGCCAAAAACAAACAAAAAAAACCCCATATCTGACTTTGCTTTTCTTTCTCTTCCAGCTTAATCGAACCCTGAAGAAGATGGGACAGAGACCCTGAGTATATTCATCCTTGACACTACTCAGGAACCTATTTTGATGTTATCATAGGTGGGGAGTGTTTTTGCCACCATGAAGCCTTTACCTAGCTCAGCCATCAGCCAGTCAAGTGAGTTGAAGTTTATTTAAATCAGGGAGTGAAATCTTTTAAATAGGTCTCAATAAAGGATCTTCTTTAGAGTCAGATTTGTCATCTCATTATTGTTGGGGAGCATCTGTGGACAAGGGCAACAATATGTAATTTCCCATTTATCATGAGATACTTTCTCCTGATGCATTCGTTATTGGTGTTTTAATTATTTAATCCCTGGATTCATAAAGCTTTATACAGTATTACAGGACATTTTCATATTCAGTATCTTATGTGCATCTCACAAGAATGCTGTAAGCATTAATGACCTGCCATAATTTGCATGCATGTTCGTGGAAGTGCTGGGTTTCAGGAAGGAACTACTGAACACCTACTGCCAGGACTGTGCTGAAAGGAATCCATGTACATTGCCTATACTTCACAGCTCGGGTTTAGGAGGATCCCCATTTCACTGATGAGGAAACAGACTTGGGGAGTTAAGTGACTTGATCGAGGTCACGTAGTTATAAAGAAAAGCAAAGAGTTGGCTCCAAACTCTACCGTCTTGTGCTGCCCAGGTCTGATTTTTCACACTGAAAACTTTGGTTTATGTCGTGGGCGGCCTCTCCCACCCTCAGTGAGGTTCGGAGCTACTGCTTGTCTGCCAGAACTTTCACGGCCAGTCACAGCTGAGTTATGTCTGTTTTTCCCTCTCTGTACCATCCCTCCCTTAAACAACCATATGGGATCTGCCATCTTGGGTATTTCTTTGAGATGGCACCTTCTGCATCCCCAAACCTAGCAGCCCACACACTGTTACCAGAGCCAATCTCTAATCTTTTCTAACAAAGCACAGATCATACTGATCTATAATTACAAACTTTACTGAAACTCGTTGTCTCAGGTAACCCACACAACCTACCCATCAAAGATCAGATGTTCTTGGAGCTGTAGAAACTTTATATCCAGGAGTAAGGCCCTCGGAATGGTCTCAACAGTTTACGCACTATCTCACTCTGGAGACGGGTAGTTATTGATGAGGAAAGTGACGCTCAGAGTAATTAAATAGCTTGTCCAAGGCCAAAGTAGTAGGTAGTGAAGGCAGGTCTTTCGTTTCTCAAACTTGTGGTTTTACTTTAGAAAGCCCTACCCTAAGACTGGCAGCAAGAGGTGAAACAGCAGTAAATACCCTATCAAAATCTGCATGGTCGGGACTTCACTGGCAGTCCAGTGGTTAGGACTCCGCGCTTCCACTGCAGGGGGCACGGGTTCCATCCCTGGTGTGGGAAGTAAGATTCTGCGTGCCGCGCTGCATGGTCTATATTAGCTCCAAAGCAAGGGGATGTTTCCTGGAACTTGGACAGGCGTAGCTGATGAGGCTGCTACACACCCCCCCCGCCACCACCAGTGAGAGGGTTGCTGTGAATTCTCAAGCTAGGCTTTGTGCTGGTTCCTTTTGAGTTTTTCTGGTTATAAGGGAGCTTGAGAACATGGAAAGAGCCACTGGCTTGAAGGCATGACACTTAGATTCAAGTCCGAATTGTCTCACTAATTTACTATGTGACCTCTGGGCACACCTGAGGGTCCCTAGAGCCTGCGGCCAGGCAGAGCTGGGCCTGCTCCAGGGGCTTGGCATGGGGATGGCAGTGGCTGGAGCTGGGTGAACTGGCTTCTTCATCTGGGTGTCACCTGTCACTCGGGTGGACACCAATATGGCTCTTGGGGTGGAAGCTTCTGCTTGCAGGAGCCCCGTTCCTTGCATGTAAACAAGGATAGTAGAATCTGCCTTACTGGGCAGTCATGAGGAATAAATGAGATGCTCAGTTATTTCTCCCCCATGCTTGGAATTCATAAGCTCTTCTGTATCCTTGTTTCCTAGTAGTTAATGAATGAATGCTGGTCCCCGAAAAGATACATCTATGTTCTAACCCCTGGAACTTATCAGTGTGACGTTTGGAAAAAGATGTGAGTTAAGGATCTCGAGATGAGTGCACCCTGAATTATCCAGGTGGCCCCTAAATCCAATGACGTGTCCTTAGACACAGAGACACAGGGAGGAAGGGGCCACATGAAGACAGGCAGAGATTAGAGTGATGCAGCCGCAAGCTAAGAAACGCCTGGAGCCACCAGAAGCTATGAGAGGCGAGGAAGTGCTCTCTCCTAGAGCTGACACCTTGATTTTGGACTTTTCACCTCCAGAACTGTGAGAATAAGTTTCTGTTTTAGCCACTAACTTTGTGGTAATTTGCTGCAGCAGCTCTAGGTGTCTAATACAATGCCTGCTGTGTATCAGGCACATCATAGGATTTTGTGCACAAAAGGTTGTATCCTTTTTTCTACAAGTGAGCCAGCCAGGCACTGCTAGGCGAGAGGGAAAAGGAAGTGGGTAAAAAAGAAAACCCCTAGAAAACAAATAATTTAATTTTTCAGTTAAAAAGAAAAAAAGCCCCTGTCCTTATAGGACTTAAATTCTAATGAGTGGAGACAGGTGGTAAAGCATGTATTGTATGTTGGGCAGTGAGGTATCTTGTGCAGAAAAATCAAGGGTAGGAGTTACCCTTTTGAATTGGATGGTCAGAAGAGATCACACTAATTGGTGTCATTTGGTGAGAGACATGAAGGGGGCAAGGAGGCCACATTGCAGATACCTGAAGAAAGTGTTAGGAAGGGGAAACTGCAAGTGCAAAGGCCCTGAGGTCAGAGCATGTTTTGTATGTTGAGAGAATGTAGTGAAAAGGCCAGCTGGAGCAGAGCTAGCAAGGGCGAGGGAGGAAGAGGCCAGAGACCAGTGAAGCTCCCTCCCGATCATGTGGAGTCATAGAGGCCGTGTTGAGACTATAAAGGCTGTGACTAAGTCTGAGTTAGGAAGCCATTCTCCTCCAGAGAGGTTACACAACTTGTCCAAGTTCCCAGAGCTAAAGAGGAGCCAGGACAGAACCCAGGTCAGCCCAGTTCTAAAGCCTGTGCTGTCTCTGGGATGCCATCCTTCCTCCAAAAGGAAGGAAAACCAAAAGCAGCCTCTTAGTTAATATGTAATAAGTCCAAACGTTCATAGAGCTCTTGGTAGCTTTCCAGGCACTTCATCTGTTACCTTGCTGGAGTCTGAACGAGTGGCAGCATTGGGATCCTGCCAAGCGTTTGGATTGCCAGGCCAGTGCCAGCCAGGCCTTACTGCACCCCCCGCCCCCAGAGCCTGTGTACACCCTGGTTCCCTGGCCTCGTTAAGAATGGTCCATGCAGTACCATCTCTTCTGTACCCACAACCAGTCCTGACATTTGGCAATGGTGACTCATAGGATATAGACCCACCTGAGCACCCCCGGTGTTAACTTGTTTTGCTTTCACCACCAGAGTCTCATGGTTCAAGTCAGAGTCTCCCGTCTCCACCACTAAAATTATGCCAGGTCAAGGTGTGTTGTGTCTGACCTGGTCCCTCAGCACTCTTCTTTTTTTTTTTTTTTTTTTCTGCTTCTTAACAGTAAATTTTATTTTTTAATTTAATTTAATTTTTTTTTTTTAGGTTTTGGGGGAAATATTTTATCTGCATTTTGTTAATAAACAAAATATAACATGCATTCACTTTTTTCACACACACACACACACACACACACACACACACACACACACACACACACACACACACACACACACACACACACTGCATTTTATTTTTACAAGAGATAAACTGACACCAGGCATTGGAAGTGGATGACCGCAACAAAAGCAGCAATGATTGCAGTTACCAAACACGAAACACACTCATACTGTGTCATAATATTGACATTCAGTCCAGTCATCCTCCACTGTGACAGCTCTTTTACTTTGCAGTGAAAATTGATTTGTATATTTTTTGCCTCTGAGTCCTTGTGGGATTTTTTTAAATTATTATTCAAACAAAAAGTCACAAAAATTATAATCATCCTCATCCGTTCACTCAGTCCCATGTAATTAACTTTTTTTCATCTTGACCTTTTGTTAGCACGTTTATGAATTCATCAGTTTTCCATTAGAGTTCTGAAGATGCTTATTCATTCAGTTCAGCAGTAGAGTCAGTTACCAGAAACCTGTCCTTGTCAGAGTCCTTTCCATGAATTCCTTGAAGATGAAACCCTTTGACAGGAACATTTTTGCAAAAGCATCAGCGTACACCCAGAACTGTCTGTAAATGACAAAAGACTTAAAAATGACCACGGTTAAAGATTTGATGAAAGTTCATAATAATGCAATTGACAAGGAAATTTAGTTATTTCTGAGAGATACATTTTAAAGTAATAACTAGAATTATGACTTATAACGTTATACCAGAACATATAAGATTTTAGAAATTTCATGTAATGTCTGAAACATTTAGATTAACATATGTCCATACAAATAACCCAAAGAAAGTTTAGTATTAGTTGTTTTTTTATACTGCAGGTTCTTATTAGTCATCAATTTTATACACATCAGCCTCAGCACTCTTCTTACCAGTAGATGGGCCATTTGAGGAGCTCAAGGTCACACAGAGCCAGTGTGTGAGAGCCTGGCTTGGGCCGTTTCCCAGTGTCTTGGCCCATGTCCCGCGGCAGTGCTGGGCAGCCGGCAGCCCTTGTGAGGGGGCAGGCACGGCTGAACTCCGCCTGGTACCGCTGGAGGAACGCAGGACTTTAAGCAGCTGCAGCCAGCTCGCAGGGTTTTTATTGCAGCTTGCCTGGAGTGGAAGAAGCAGGTTCATAATCCTCCCACGCGTAAAAGGAGTGAGGGTTTTATTAGCAGGGAATGGGGGGCTCTGGGTGGTGCCAGTTACCAAAAGTTCCTGCACCGGCAAGATAAGGCAGCACAGCAAAGTGTGTGGCTCGGGCTTGGCCAGACCTGGGTTTGAATCCCGACTCCACATGCTAGCTGTGTAACTATGGACCAAGTTACTTAGCTTCTCAATGCCTCACTTTTCTCATCTATAAAATGGGGGGAGCACTTCACTTGATTAAGTACTTAGCACAGCACCTAGCTGTAGTGTGTGATTAGCGAATGAAGTCCATTATTATTAGCTGGCCATGACCTTGGAAATCACAGGCATAGATTATATGGATCAGCAAGGCTACTTCATGGTGGAGCTGGGACTCAGAGCCTGCAGACTCACCCAGGGGCTTTCTCTACTCCCTGTTCGTTGGTGGACCCAAGGCAAGTCTGTGTAGGGACAGTGTAGAGACCAGTTCACAAAGAGGCTGAGGCACTTGTCTAGAGTAGCCTAGCTGTAGAGGAGCTGGGGCTCCTGCAGAGCGGTGGCAGCAGGGGTGGAGACAGGCTGGAGAATTCAAGAGCCCTTTGGGAGGTTACAGAGGGCAGGACTTGGCAGTTGACCAGATGTGCAGGGGCAGGGGCGGGGAGATGCCCAGTCTTCTGGCTTTTGCAGCTGCAGAGACAGTGGAACCACGATTGAGATGGGGGTGAGTGGGCAGGTTTGAAACAGGAAGCATGTGAAGGTGGGTAGAGAACTGGGTTCAGACATGAGTTCAAGGACCCTGTGAGACACCCAGGTGGAGATGCCCAGGGTGTAAGACTTGGGCAGAGGCAGTGAACAGCTGGGGCCAGAACCGTGCTCTTCAGACCCCAAGGCTGGAGCTGGTTCCTCGCCACACAGACCAGCCTCTGGTGGCCTTGGCTTCCTTTCCACAGTGTGGACTGGACTGCAAGCCCAAGATGGGGCTTCCCTTCCCGGAATGGCCTTGGCCTTCGGTGGATACTGACCACCTCCTCATCTGCAAAATGAGGCAGTGAGACCTGCTGTTGTCTGAAGGCTGCAGCCCTGCAGCTCTAGAACTCTTGGTAACATTCTAGGATTAAATGGGCCAGGAGCCCCCATGAATACCTGAGAAAAGGGAGGCAGCAGTTGGGAGCAATGGCCTTTGCAATAAAGAGAATTAGTTGAAAGAATGAATGAACGATGAAGGCACAAGGAAGTGAGTCAACGGGGTTCATCAAATGAAACGAGACAAGTGTATCAATAAGTGATGGTGTGCCTTAAATCCTTTCTAGAAGGCAGATGCATAGAGTGAATAAATGATGAATGAAGAGTGTGGGTGTGCTGCGCTGCGCTGGCTTTTCCTCCCGATGGCCTTTCATCTCCGTGCCCACCTGCCCACCTGCCCCGCACACTGGAGAGGGGCCGGCCTGGGCTGTTGCTTGGGGTCAGGAGCCAGGCTGTGGTGTGGGGGAAGCGCATCAGGAAGAGGTCGAGAGGGAGGCAGGGGGCGGCCAATTGGAAGATCCAAAGTCTGACCAGCAATTTTCCTGATGTTTCCGAGAAGGACGCCGGTACAGGAAGCAGCAAGTCATCTGGGTTCCCGTGGCTCCACATTCCTGTCAAACCTGCGGCTGAAAAACCCGGCTTTCCGTATTCCTGGCCCCGCCCTTGATTAAGGTACCTTCCTCCGGTTCCCACCCCCACTCCCATTTCTCTCCCTGGGGCTGGTGGACTTGGAGGGTGGCCTTCTCCACTATCTGATCAGGCAGGGGGCCCAGATACAAGTCCTGACACTGCCCTCTTAGAAGCTGGGAGATTTCAGGCAGGTTGCTTAACTTCTCTGGGCCTCTGTTTCCTCATCCATCAAATGGAGTGAGTAGTTCTTCCCCACCTGCCTCCCTGGGCCCCTCTGAGCCTCAGCATATAAAGCTGTCGAGTGTGATACAAGTGTTTGCTGTTACTCTTACCTGTCCCAGTTGTGTTGTATCGTGTCACCTGGAGATGAGGTTCGCCCACGCTAACCTCTCTCTGTTCTATCTACCCGGAAAACAACTCACTCAGAGCTTCTGCAGGAAAGTCTCATGTTCTGTTTCAAATGGGAAGAGCTGCCTCGCTCACAGTTTCGTGTAGACAGTCAGGTAGGTGGGAGACAAACCGTCCTTTTCTAGTGTCTGACAGCCTTGGCAGGTGGTCTGACCTTCTGGCTGACCGAAATCTCTCCAGCCTGACAGCCCCTTCCTTGTCACTTGGTCCTCAGAGGAGAGGTGACCTTCCCGGGGAAGGGAGGCTCAGAAACCGTTTCCCACCCTGCCTGTTTTGACTTGCAGATCTGGCCGGGTTGATACTGAGGGGTAGTTGAGAGGGCTCCAGCCCCCAGGACCTCAACGGTAACCCCAGTCACCCCTAAAGAGTCCAAGCATAAATGGGGCTGGCTTTGAAGACCCAACTCTAAGTCAGGCCCCTCTGGCCTCCCTCTCCCTCCTTCCTGCCAAATTTCTGCCCCTGAGCCCCACTGCAGAGCCACAGGCACCAACTTAGGGCCTAGAACATTCCATCTGCATCCAAGCACCAACCCTGTTAGCCTTCCAGTACTAGTCCTGTTTATTGCCATCGGAAGTGAGCTGGGAGTGAAACAGGAGGGAAGCGGGCAGGGCACAACCTTTGTAAATTTTATTTTATTTTTTTGCGGTACGCGGGCCTTTCACTGTTGTGGCCTCTCCCGTTGCGGAGCGCAGGCTCCGGACGCGCAGGCTCAGCGGCCATGGCTCACGGGCCCAGCCGCTCCGCGGCATGTGGGATCCTCCCGGACCGGGGCACGAAACCCGTGTCTCCTGCATTGGCAGGCGGATTCTCAACCACTGCGCCACCAGGGAAGCCCAGGGCACAACCTTTGAAAGAATAACATAGCCCGAGGACATGACATAAACTGATTAAAACCAAATAGGTCCAAGATGGCAGACAAGTCGACTTCCACTAGACCTTGAGCCTCAGTATATGCTCACTGTAACACATCAGCAAGCTAAATGACACATCCACAGACGCCATGACAGTTCCAAGACCAGCCATAAAGATCAAAAAGTGGGCAGTGGCCCATTTCCTGGAAATCCCCGCCCCTTCCCCCCAAATAGCTGGAATACTCCTCCCACTCATTAGCCTATGAAATTACCCACCCCTATAAAAACTGACAACCCCATACCCTGGTGCCTTTCTCACCTTCTGAGACGGCCCACACTCTGTCTGTGGAGTGTGTTTCTCTCTAAATCAATCCACTTCTTACCTATCACTTTGTCTCTCACTGAATTCTTTCTATGATGAGACATCAGGAACCTGAGCTTCATTAAGCCCTGAAACCAGGTGTGTGATCTCAGTTGGAACACTGTGGGTTTGGGCTGGGTTTGAGTCCCCGCCGCATGGGTTCAAGTCCCAATCTGGGTTTTGGCTGGGTTCGAGTCCCAGCACGTAGGTTCAAGTCCCAATCTAAGGTGCACGGTTTCAGGAGCATTGCTGCCAGGGCTGCCAGGGGCTGCAGACGTGGGGCACCTGGGAGGTTCTTGCTCACCAAGCTCACAGGTACGTGGCAGTGAATGAACTTATAGTGAAAACTAGGTATGCAGGGGTGAACCAGACACGACGCTGGCCTTAGTCCACCAGCGGCACAACCTTGTGGTGAAAGTTCTTTGTGAAGTCAGAAAGAGCCAGATGGTGTCCTGACCACATTTTGACAGCTGTGTGGCTTCGAGAGGGCTTTACCCTCTCAGAGTCTTATCCTCATTAGTAAACAGGGATCATGCGAAGCTCACAGAGTTGTGAGAAACCAGTGGTAATGCACATCAACAAGAAAAACACCACATGGGAATTCCCTGGTGGTCCAGTGGTTAGGACTCTGCAGGGGGCGCGGGTTCGACCCCTGGTCGGGGTACTAAGATCCCACGTGCTGCGTGGTGCGGCCAAAATTAAAAAAAAAAAAAAAAGAAAGAAGAAAACACCACACACACAGACGCACATAAACACACACACAAAATGTCTAGCATACGGTTAGTGTCAGTAAAGTTTATCAGTATTTTTTTAACATCTTCATTGGAATATAACTGCTTTACAATGGTGTGTTAGTTTCTGCTTTATAACAAAGTGAATCAGCTATACATATACATTTTAAAAATATATTTTAAAAAATATTTATTTATTTAGGCTGCATTGGGTCTTCATTGTGGCGCACGTACTCCTTGTAGCGGCGCGTTGGGGTCTCTGGTTGTGGCGCATGGGCTCTAGAGTGCACAGCCTCAGTAGTTGTGGTGTGCAGGCTTAGTTTGCCCCGTGATACATGGGATCTTACTTCCCCGACCAGAGAACAAACCCAAGTGCCCTGCATTGGAAGGCAGATTCTTAACCATTGGACCACCAGGAAAGTCCCAAGCCATCAATATTCCTAAGGATTGGGGACTTCCTGGTGGCGCAGTGGTTAAAATCCCCCTGCCAATGCAGGGGACATGGGTTCGAGCCCTGGTCTGGGAAGATCCAGATCCCCTTAGTTGCTGCAGAGCAACTAAACCTGTGCGTCACAACTACTGAGCCTGCGCTCTAGAGCCTGCGAGCCACAAGTGCTGAGCCCGCGTGTCACAACTACTGAAGCTCATGCACCTAGAGCCCATGCTCTGCAACAAGAGAAGCCACCGCAATGGGAAGCCTTGGGAAGCCTGTGTACCGCAACGAAGAGTAACCCCTGCTCACCACAACTAGAGAAAGCCCACACATAGCAACAAAGACCCAACACAGCCATAAATAAATAAATAAAATATTCTTAAGGATCGGATCTCACAGTCTAATGGGGAGAGACACATATGCACAAATAAATGCGATACAATGTGAGCCACTATTCAAACGTCGTTTCCTCCACACAGCCTTCAGGGATATACCCTCAGTCCCCGGACAGGAGATGAGAGGCTCCTTGTGGAAGTGCTATAGCACTTTATCCATCTCTATATCACCTCCCTTGTCTTGTCTTTCTGTAACTGTTTATTGTGATTGTTTACATGACTGTCTCCCACACTGGCCTGTCAGTCCCTCCAGGGTAAGCATGTGGAAATTCCTCTCTGAAATTGGCAAGGATTCACCTCTAGTTTCCATCTAATTCAAGGGTGGGAATCTGTAAGAAGACCTGGAGTTGTGGCTTCCATCTGGGCCTATCAGGGAAGGCTTCAGGGAGGAGGTGATGTCTGGGCTGGGCCTTGAAGCCTGTGCAGGATTTGGAACAGCAGCAATACATGTTTCAGAGGAAGCCAAAAGGGGCGGGGGACAGCATGGCAGGCTGAGGCCTCCCAAGCATCCTGTAGCACGGAGAGTGAGGGGCTGGGGCTGGGGTTCAGTCCCAGCTCCCCCTGTAACTGCCTCTACCACCCTGGGCAAACACCTCCCCTCCTTGGCTCCAGTCTCCTGTATACTGACGGGCTTTGCTAAATACTCCCAAAGGGTCCTTTCCAGCCTGGATATTTCAGTGGCTTCTTTGACCTGCCTCCTCTCTGGGGACAGACCCAGAAGGCAAAGTAGGAGTATTTCCCAACTCAGAGAAAACCCTCCCAGTGACGGGCAGCACATGGTCCTCTCTGCTCTGGAGGGTTTAATTGGAGAGTCGTTTCATTTTGGGGTAAAGATTCAAACTTACTTGCCCAATCCCAGACAGATTTTCCAGAATGTATGTATATATATAGTATGTGGGGAACAGTAGGGTCTGTGGAGATTGGCTTGGAATAGCTGCCCATCCTCAGACATTGCTGGGATTCCAGGAAACCAAGGCTCATTCCGGCGGGCTGGGACAGGGGCACAGGATGCTGTCCTGGCACGCTCAGGGCATACCTGTGGCGAAGCGAGGACCAGGAGAGCTGCAAAACCTCCCACGTGCCTCCAGGCCCCAGCTTCCGAGATCCCACAATGTTCCTATTGTCCCCCGGGGAGCAGCTCAGAGCCAAGGGCCTGGGTAGGGCCCTGAGAGAAAAGCACAGTGGTCAGACCCACATGGATCTTGGAGTCAGAGAAGCTTAGAAAAATGAAATCCTAGAATCAGAAGCTCACAGGTACGGAGGCTCCAAGCTGTCCAGACTGGAAGGATTGTCCACTTCCTAAAGTCCTGCTCCCTCACCTGTTATTTTTTTCATTATGAAGTTATATTTGCTCTACCTGACTTACCTGGATTTCTCGTCTTCCAGTGATCTGCTGTGGCCCTCTGTGTGAGCAAATTTCCTCTTGCTCATTTGGGGCTGCTTTTGTTTTAAAATTAGAGCCCCTTTCGCTTCTAGCGCTGTTAATTAAACTGCAAACAATGTTGTGTTGGTATGGGAAAGTTCATTTGTTTTTTCAAGTGACTGGTTTAAGATTATGATCAGAGCAAGAGTCTAAAATTAATCAGCAGCAAATATTGGATGATTCCACGTATAGGAGGTGTCTAGAGGAGTCAAATACACAGAAAGCAGAATAGTGGTTGCCAGGGGTGGGGCAGGGGTGGCGGGCAGGTATTGGGTGTGGGTACAGACTTTGGGGGGTAATGAAAATATTCTAAATAAAATAATGGTTGCACAACCCTGTGAATATACTAAAAACCACTGAATTGTTCACAAGAGTGAACTTTATGGTATGTGAATTATATCTCAAAACTGTTATTTTTAAAAGTTATACCTGCTGTTGTTACAAATTCGCACCATCATGACTTGTAAAAAGTGAGTCTGGGGCTTCCCTCGTGGCTCAGTGGTTAAGAATCCATCTGCCAATGCAGGGGACTGGGGTTCGAGCCCTGGTCCAGGAAGATCCCACATGCCGCGGAGCAACTAAGCCCGTGCGCCACAACTACTGAGCCTGCGCTCTAGAGCCCACGAGCCACAACTACTGAAGCCCTCTCGCCTAGAGCTCGTGCTCCGCAACAAGAGGAGCCACCGCAATGAGAAGCCCATGCACCGCAGGGAAGAGTAGTCCCCACTCACCGCAACTAGAGAAAGCCTGCACACGGCAACGAAGACCCAACGCATTTGGATAGATTTTTTCCTTTCTTTGTGATGTGTTTTTTTTTTTTTTTTTTTTTTTGCGGTATGCGGGCCTCTCACTGTTGTGGCCTCTCCCGTTGCGGAGCACAGGCTCCGGACACGCAGGCCCAGCGGCCATGGCTCACGGGCTTAGTTGCTCCGCGGCATGTGGGATCTTCCCGGACCAGGGCACGAACCCATGTCTCCTGCATCGGCAGGCGGATTCTCAACCACTGCGCCACCAGGGAAGCCCTGTGATGTTTTAAAATTCCATATATCTGCACATGTAAATGTTTATACACATAAGTATATATGATATATATGTTATATATATAAATTCTGTTTTGCAATAATGGAATCCTAGTATATCTGTTATTTTACAGCTTGCTTTTTTTCACTTATTTTGAGGATGTATTTCCATGACACTTATTTAAAAGAATTTTATTGGGCTTCCCTGGTGGTGCAGTGGTTGAGAGTCCGCCTGCTGATGCAGGGGACACGGGTTCGTGCCCCGGTCCGGGAAGATCCCACATGCCGCAGAGCGGCTGGGCCCGTGAGCCATGGCCGCTGAGCCTGTGCGTCCGGAGCCTGTGCTCCACAACGGGAGAGGCCACAACAGTGAGAGGCCCGCGTACCGCAAGAAAAAAATAAATAAATAAATAAAATAAATAAAAAGAATTTTATTGAAGTATGGTTGATTTACAACGTTGTGTTAATTTCTGCTGTATGGCAAAGTGACTCAGTTATACATATTCTTTTTTTCCATATTATTTTCCATTATGGTTTATCACAGGATATTAAATATAGTTTCCTGTGCTATACAGTAGGACCTTGTTGTTTCCAGGACATTTTATTTTTTTGTGGCCACACTGTGGGGCATGTGGGATCCTAATTCCCCGACGAGAACCTGTGCCCCCTGCAATGGGAGCATGAAGTCTCAACCACTGGAGCGCCAGGGAAATCCCCCAGGATGCTCTTTTTAACAGCTGGTGGTTTTCTGTTCTCCAGCTGTATTGACACTTAATTACGCCGTGTCTCATGAACATTTAGGTTGTTCCCAGTGCTTCGTTGTTAGCGAAAAATGACCATATTTGTATGTGCATCTTTGGGGCCCCTGGGATAGTATTTCTGGAGGGTAGAGTCCTAGAAACAGGCCTGCTGCATCACAAGGTGGGCAAAGGCCCACCTTTTATAGATGTTGACATTGAACCTTTGACAGGTGACATATTTATCCAGGGTCTTGCCAGCAAGTCAGTGGCAAAGAGAGTAGGTGGTGTGTGAAATGGGGCCAACCAGGCATCACCTCCCACGCCCAGGAAGGCACAGACACAGGTGGACTTGCGGCTCTGAGAGAGAAGCACCCCCCCAGGCCCCGCCTCTGAGCAGGCACAGAGTCAGGTGGGGACTCAACAGCCAGAGATTCCCAGAGGCAATGATGACATTCTTTCCCCCTCAGCCTCTCCAGGTCCCCAGCATGGCCCTTCCTGTCCCTTTCATCTTTCTGAAATTTACCTTGAGATCTGTGGGTGACACTGAGTGCAAGCTCTAAGTGCTGTCACTCATTCACTCAGCCATTCCCACCAGTGCTCACTCCACCCCCCACCCCGTGGGGATTTTTTTCATTCTGTCTTTGCGTCTCCCTCCATCACAGCCCACCTGCAAAGCAAGCTGGCAGGAAGAATAGGAAGTGGACAGTATGGCACCCTTTCCCAGACTAGTCAGGGGCCCCCTCTGGTCGCCTGTTCTTCCTTGGGGCTTCTTTTCCCTTTGCCCCTTATCATTCTGGACGAAGAGTAGCCACTAGCCTTGTCTCACTCACCCCACTAGCCAGCACTTCCCTGCCAGGATCCTGCCTCGCGCTATTACTGGGAATAACTTAGAAGGATTCAAGCTACCTGCAATGACATCTCTCACGGGCTCGCATCTGACTTGCTTTCTTGGGGGAATGGGTGTCATTCAGCTCAGATGTTCCCACCACAAAGAGGCCTTCCCTGGAAGCCCCGTCTGTTCCCATGGTTCTCTGTCACAGTGTCTTACTTTATTTTCTTCCAAGCCCCTTTCACCATCTGTTTTGGGGTTTTTTTTTTTTGTTTTTTTTTTTTGCGGTACGCAGGCCTCTCACTGCTGTGGCCTCTCCCGTTGCGGAGCACAGGCTCCGGACGCACAGGCTCAGCGGCCATGGCTCACGGGCCCAGATGCTCCGCGGCATGTGGGATCTTCCCGGACCGGGGCACGAACCCGTGTCCCCTGCATCGGCAGGCGGACTCTCAACCACTGCGCCACCAGGGAAGCCCCCCTTTCACCATCTGAAATGATCTTCGTTGCTTAATTTGTTCCCTGCCTGTCTTCTCCACGAGAATGTTAATTCCGTGAGGGAGCAGGTACTTGGTCAATATTTGTTGAATCCATGTTTGAATATAAATGCATGCACAAGGTCTGGAAGGTTCGACTTCATACTGACAACCATGGGACTTCCCTGGTGGTCCAGTGGTTAAGACTCTGTGCTCCCACTGCAGGGGGCCCAGGTTCGATCTCTGGTCAGGGAACTAGATCCCATGTGCATGCCGCAACTAGAGACCCGAAGCAGCCAAATAAGTAATTAATAAATAAATACTAAAAAAAACAAAAACAAAAAACTGACAACTGTGGCTACATCTCAGGAAGGGACTGGGGTTGAGGGAGACAGTCAAGTAGGAACTTTAGCTTTATTTTAAAATTTTTGATGAGGAGAGTGTATTTACTTCTTAACTGATAGTTAAAAAATAAATACACCAAATGAAGGGCTCAAATCCCTTAGTCCTAATCCTGATGTTTTGGTATGATTTGGGGCTGGTGACCTGACTTGCATAGCTGTCTGTGGCTTCTGACCTCACCTGTAAACACAGTCCCACCTCCCACCTGAACCCTGGATTTACAGTCTGCACGGCATTTTTCCATTCATTATCTCACCAGATTACCCACAACCTTGGGACACAGGCAAGGCAAAGATTATTATCCCAATTTTATAGGGTAAGAAATTAGGATTCATAGGGGTGGACTGTCTGGCCTGTGGTCACACAGCTGTGGTCATGCAGGCCCTTGCCTCCTATCATGATGAGCTGACTCAGATAATGAGTTTATAGACCCCACAAATGGCTAATTAGGGCCCAGAGGCTGGGCTGGGTGAGCTATTATCATGGCAAAGGGATCAAGGTCAGATCCGAACCTGTCTTCAGGGACCTGAAGGGAGCCCCTTAGGCTGGTGAGGAGAGGAATATAATCCCCCCTGGGCTTTAATGAAGAGTACTGGTGGTCTTTGGAGGCCAAGGTGGGTGTGGTATCAGGGTCCTGAGCCCAAGTCCCTGATTTAATGAGAGTACCTGGAACCCTCCTTTCTTAGAGTTGCTTTCCCACAGGGACAGGGCCGGAGGTGGCAGCGAAGGTTTGGTGAGGCGCCAAGGGGACTGGCCAGGCAGCCTGACTCATGGCAGCCCTTTCCTAGGTAACCTGAAAGTCGGAGTTCTGGGCCAAGATGGTGGCCTCCCAGCTGTGGACAGATCCGGAGTGTGAGGCTGCCCCAGGCTGGCAAGCTGGGGTCCCCTGGGTCATAATTGTATTCCGAGCTGGGACTCAGTGAACCTCTGAGGAGGTGGGATTCCCCAAGTTGGCCTCTTTCCTCCATAATTTACTCACAAAGGTCCAAGGGACAAGCTGGGTACAAAATGTTTTCAATCCATTTTATCACACGTTTACCAGGCACCAGGTATCAATAGTTAGAATTTATGAGTGATGATTAATTGTGAGGCACATCTGACTCCTCTCAGCCACTTTGTAAAGCAGGAATTATTCGCATTATTAAGATGTGGAAACTGAGGTTCATGGAGGCACACGGTCACATGGCTGAGTAAGTGGGGAAAGCCAGGATTCGAGCCTGGGTTGATATACCCCTGTTCCTTCCATTCCTCCAAGGGCTGATGGCTGACAGAGATGACGAGGATCCTGCTCCTTCCTTTGGGGTGGTGGTGCGACAGACTCATCCCAGCTAACTATTGCACTGGTCAGAGTGATGTCACTGCCACGGCAGCCTAGTGGAAGCTGATTCATCTCCTGGAGGTCAGGAGAGGCCTCTGGGGAGGGTGGCTAACCCAGGTCTGGATGGGGGAGCAGGAGACTGAGGCTGCAGAGGTTCCAAGGCCAGACACCCAATGTCCCATTAGACAAGGGCCTGCTTCCCATAGGTCCTTCCCATGGGACCCCAACCCAAGTCAGGATGCCCCAGTGGGGAGGGGTGAGATCTCTGACCCTACACAGGGGGTGAGGAAAATTGCAGGACCCGTTGTCAGGCTCAATACATCACTGGGTGGACACCTGGGCCACTGCGGTGGTGGTGGTGGGGGTCCCATGGGTGGGAGCATGGAGTCTCCTGGTCAGGCTCTGGGGGGAGGGGAAGGTGGCAGACAGAACTACCTGGAGGTCAGGGGTGTTTTGGAGTGGTGAGACAGGGTGAATGAAGCTAGGGGTCATCTGGGGGTGCTTTGGGGTCTGCTGGGGAACTGCCTTATGGGCGGGGGGTGGGGAGAATGCCTCTGCAAAGTTTCAGGCCAGGGGAATGTGGGGGATTTGCAGGTCCTTAGAGTGGGAAGCACTCAGGATGGGAGCAAGAGGGGAGGAGTTCCCGGTGGGCAGCGTGGTGGAGGTGGAGGAAGAAGTCACTGTGGGGAGGGGATAGTTTGCGGTGGGTGAGGGGTTCAGGGGCCATCCCAGAGTTCTTTGAGGAGTCCACGGCGGGGAGTGGGAAGGGGTGACCGGGATCGCCGAGGAGAGGGGCGGTGGGGTGCTGGGCCCGTGAGGCGGGTGTGAGTGTGAGTGTGTGTGTGTGTGCGTGTGTGTGTGTGTGTGAGTGTTCGCGTTCGCGTCTGGGGGGCGGAGCCGCCGCTGGGTGGGGCGCCAGGCCGCCGCCCCGTCCCCGCTCCCCCGCGGTGGCGGGCGGGGACCGAGGCCAGCGGGACGCCCGCGCCCGCGGCCGGCCCACAGCGAGGGGAGCGGGCGGCGGTGAGTAGGCGGCGGCCGGCCGGGCCGGGCCATTTGGGCAGAGGCTGCTCGGGCAGGTCCGAGCAGGGCCGGGCGGGAAGCAGGCAGCCGAGCCGGGACCCCGCTTCGGAGCCCAAGCGAGGACTCCGAGGCCGCGGCCCCGCCTCCTCCCCGCCCGGCGCCCGCCGCTAGCGGGTCGCGCCCCGAGCTCCAAGCCGCGCCGGCTGGGCCGCGCCGGAGCCACAGCCGCAGCCGGAAACCGGCTCGAGCCGGGCCCGAGAGTGAAGCCCGGTCCCGGCGGCGCCCGGAGCCGGGCCTGAGCCCCGCGCGCCTCATGGCGGGGCCTCGGGTCGCTCTGCTGGCCTGGTGCCGCCGCCAGTGCGAGGGCTACCGCGGCGTGGACATCCGCGACCTGAGCAGCTCCTTCCGAGACGGCCTGGCCTTCTGCGCCATCCTGCACCGGCACCGGCCCGACCTGCTGTGAGTGCCGGGAGGGCGGGCGGCCGGCCGGGGTCAGGGCGGCGCGGGCTAGAGCTGGGGACCCCCGCCCCCCTCAGTGACGCGGACCCGGGGCGGCGGCAGGCGCCGCCCCCGGAGGCCGAGACTCCCACCCTCCCGCGGGCCCCCAACGCCTCGCGGAGACCCTCTGATCCAGAGCACCCCTCCCCCACTTGGTCTCTTTGACCCCGCCCACTGGAACACCGCCCGCCCCCCATGCTGGTCTTTCTGCTGAGGCCCTGGCCCCGCCCACAGGGCACTGATTTCCGCCAAAGGGACACCGAAGCTCCCAAGGCCTTGCCTCTTTGAAGGAGCACCGAGCCCTCCTCGGGGGCCCTGGTCCTTTCTTATACTAAACTCTTAAACAGGCGCTCTGAGCAGCCCCCTCCACGTGGGGCATTGAGGCCTTTTCCCTCTGTGGGGCCCCCTTGCTTTGATTCCCCCATGCGATCTTGTTTCCAGGGCCCTAGCACAGTGCCTGGCACGGAGGAGACCCTAGGTTAATAGAGGTCAGATGAATGGATGTAACCCCCTCCCCATTAGGACACAGACCTGTCTCCCCAGGTGTGTGCCCCATGACCCTGCTGTCCTCAGTGGGGCAGGGAGGCTGCGTGAAGACTCCTAGCGTCTGACCTACAGCCCTAATGGGCTGCTCCAGGGTGTGAAATGGCCTCTTCTTGCCCCCAGCTGCCCAGTGAGGTTCCACGGGAAAATTTATTCAGACCCCAGAGCAGTTGACTTGGTGTTTCTATCTCAGCTCCCTCTTGCTTGGGCCGTGGAACCTCTTCCATTCATCCATTCATTCATTCATTCATTCATTCATTCATAAAACACTGAGTGCATGTTTATCTGGCAGCTGCCATTCCTTATACTTCCGGTCTCATCTGCAAATTGGGGACAAGAGTCATGGTCCTTGTCTGTCTTGCTTACAGCCCCTCGGACAGGGCTCCCCAAACCCAACAGGGTCTGGAGTCTTCGTGTGTCCGTTCCACCTCCAGACCTGTGCTCCCCAAAGACAGCACCTGGGAGGCTTTGATGAAGGAGGGAAAGGAAGGGAAGGATTGCCTCAAGGATTCGATGGTGTAGATGCATTTAGTTTATTCTGTACCATGTAGGTGGTGGGGTGGGCCCTGGAGGAGAGGGTTTTGGGGGGTGTGGATGCAGAAGTGAACGAGATGAGGTGGAGATGTAGGTGGGCTGCTGCCTCTTGTGGAGTCTGTGACACGGGGTAAGGGGGCTCAGGAGCTGGGCCTTGAAGGATGGAGAAGAAGGGTACCCAGATTGGACCCACACATTAGAGCGGAGGGCTCGAGGGGTCTTCTGTTTTGGCTGGGGGCCAGGTGGTGAGGAAGGGTTGGCCAGTGTGTGACAGGACTCAGGTGTCAGGCTAATCCACGCAATGGACCTGAGCCTGGCAGCACAAAGTGCAGGTTGCTTGGTTTCCGGTCAGTTCCTCCATGTCCTAGGTGTGCAGCCTTGGGAAAATCACTGGATCCCTCCAGGCATCAGTTTCCTGGTCAGTAAAGTGGGTTGATAATAAGACCTACCTCACAGGATTGTTGGGAGAAATTAAATGGGACAATGAACATTCAATTAACATTAGTTATTATAAGTAGTGTTATTAAGCAGGAAGGGATGATGAAAGGGTCTCATTCCTTCATTTATTCCACAAGTGTCTGCAGAGTTATACTCTGTGCTGGACACTGTGCCTGGTAATGGAAATAGCTACTAACCAGCCAAGAGGCAAACCCCACACAGTCTCCCACAGCCTATGGGGGTAACAGATGTATAAGCGGTGCTGTAACTCCACGTGGGAAGTGCTGTATCAAAGGGCTAGGTTGGGAAGGCCTCCCAGCCGTCACATAGACTTCAAGGAGTTAGCAAGAGCCGGGTCAGGGCCGAGGGAAGGGCATTCCCGGCAGAGGGGACCACCTGAGCAGAGACACAGGCGGCACTGTTGGAGCCCATAGCACAGGGCAGGGAGGGCTGGGAGATGTGGCTGGGCCAGAGTTCTTAGGGCTTCCTGCTGGCTAAGGAGGGTGGATGCGGCCATGGGGAGGGATGTTGCTAGAGTTCGTGTGGAGCGGAGGGGGCTTCCCTCCTGAGAAGAGATCCAGAATCAGGTCCAGGCATTCATTTTCAAGGCAGGCCAGCATCTGGGCGGCCAGCCCATTGCACGTGAGAAAAACTGAGGCCCAGGTCCTATATGAGGCATAGAGAGGACCTCGGTGATGGCTAGGGAGGATCTCCATGAGAGTAGGGCTGGGGTAGGGGTGAGGGCAAGCACCATCTTCTAAAGTGGTTCAGGCTTCTCGAGCTGTGGGCTCATTCCCCCTCCCCAAATCTAGGCATCTTTAAGCTCCCTTGAGGGACCATGTGGGTTTCATTTTTGTGCTCCTCATCTCCCCCAGAGCCAAATGGAACCTCCCAACCTTGGAAAACTGAGAAAATATGTTTCCAAAGCCTAGATGTTGATTAGGGACGAAGGTAGGGGAGGGAGAAGTGGAGGAAAAATCGTATCGTGGGGACCTTTACAGTTTTCACGCTGTTTCCGGCATTTATGCATTCAGTAGACATTTATGGAGTGCCTACTAAGTACCGGGCACTGTGGAGGGTGTTGAGTGCATGCTGTGAACAAAATGTGACCCTAACCTTCTAAGAACACTGCTGGGAGACTGAAATAAACGGCCCAGACAAGCTGCTTTTGTCTCATTCAGCCTCAGAACAAGCTTTTGTTGGGGGCTGGGCTGGTGTCACAGTGTCCCCAGGGTTTAGAGAGGTTGTGTAGCTTGCTCAGGGTCACACTCTTAGGCAGTGGCCAAGCAAGGGGAGGAGTTGGGGACCCAGCTGAGGGGAGAAGGAAGCGGTCTGGCCAGAGGTGGCCAAAGGGGCTGAAGTGCATACACAATACCCTCCCCAGTCCACTCGGCCTTTTGGCCTGGGGCACCTCCTGGGATTTGCAAACTACCCCTTCCTGCCTTGGCCCACGGTTCACTGTACCTTGATCTCTGCCTGGAGAAGTTAGCAGGCTGGTGGGCAGGAGGAGGAGGGCTCTCTCTGTGTCTGTGAGGCCTGCCTTTCACAAGCCTGGTCCTCCCCACCAGCCTGGGAGGTGGTACGAGGGCCTCCCCTAGTTTGCAGATGGGAAAACGAAGGCCGCAAGGACTGCCGACCCGCCCCAAGGTCACACAGCCTGATCTGGAAGAACAGGGCCTGGGACCCAGACTTTGGAGGCCGTACTGCCTTCTCCGGCCTCTGGGCCCACGTCTCAGGCAGTCAGGCTGCAGTTTCCAGCCATAGAAGGACAAGGCTTGGGGCGGGTGCGCCCAGGAGGCTGCTGAGCGAGAAGGCTGGGTCTCCTCCGCCGGTTTCAGCCACTCCAGCAGCTGGAGCCAGGAGGTGGGGAGGGGAATAAATAAAAGCTAGGTTACTCCGGCAGGCCCTGCCACTTCTCACCTGTCCCAGCTTAGGAACTGGGACACCCTTCACTGCTCCCCGAAGGATGGTGCCCCCAGGAGTGGCCCAGCAGGGTTTGCCAACCGTTCAGTGCCAGCAGCTCTGGAGAATGTACCATTTCCAGGCTGGTTCAGACTTGTTCTATTCCTGGCCTCATTGAAACAACATTCCTCTTCGGCCTGGGTTAGGGTTTCAGCAAGTTGGTGTGGCTTCTCCAGGTTTTGTGACATGCAGTGGCAGGAACAGAAATGTGGATTCCCAGGGCGGCTTCCTCTCTCTGGGCCTCAGTATCCCTATCTGTAAAGTGGGGTAAATACCTGCCAAGTAGAGTTGAAAATAAATTCAAGACAGGAGCTCAGCCCAGTGCTCAGCGTGACGTCAGCCACCTGTGGTTGTCCTTGTTGTCACCAGCATTGGTCCTGGTCTTAGTTTTGTCTTTGCCACTGAGTCAGGACATGGCTTCCTGGGGGATAAACTTGAAGCCGGGGCTTTTCAACCCCACCCCTTCTGAGTGATTTCCAGCCTCTGCTTGGAGGCCCCCGGGGGCTATGTGCTCATTCTCTGCCCCACCTAGCAGCCCCCCGCTCTATTAGCAGCGTTCCTTGCCTCAGTTTCCTCCTCCACAGTCCACAGACCCCTCCCCCAACCCTGCTGAGACCAGGCTGGCTGGGATGTGGTCACCTCCACTGGTCACGCCCCTGCCCCAGCCCTCTCCTCAATGCTCCTCCCCCACTTTGTCTCTTGCAGAGAGTTTGATTCACTTTCCAAGGACAATGTCTTCGAGAATAACCGTTTGGTGAGTCCCCCAGACAGATAGAAGCCCACGAGGCTGTGTGTTTTGGGAGGGTGTGTGTTGGAGGGCCGGGGTCTTGCAGGGTGGGAGCTGACGTGAGGGGCTCGTGGACCAGCTCCCGGAGCAGCTGCCTTGCACCGGGACCCTGGCTGTCCCTCTCCCCACCCCCTACCCCCCCCCCCCGGCCCGCTTGTGCCTGGAGCACCAGACCTTCCCCTTCTCCAGGTCACAGTCACCCCTCCCTGCCCTCATCCCCCTCATCCCGCTGAGCAAAGCTGGGTCTATGCAGAGTGGCGCCCACTGACCCTGCCTCGGCTTCCTCTTCCCGCTTGTGATCGCTTCTGTGCACCCCCCATCCTTCTCCCACCCCTGCACCTGCCCCCCACCCCACACGTTTCCCCCCCTGCCTCAAACCTTCCCCCACCCTGGCATCTGCCCCCTCCCCCAGGCCTTTGAAGTGGCTGAGAAGGAGCTGGGTATCCCTGCTCTGCTGGACCCCAGTGACATGGTCTCCATGAGCGTCCCTGACTGCCTCAGCATCATGACCTACGTGTCCCAATATTACAACCACTTTGCCAGCCATGGCCAAGGTGAGAGGGGTGCAGCCCTTCAGGAAGGCTGGCCTGGGGGTTGGGTGCAGCCCTTCAGGAAGGCTGGCCTGGGGGCGGGGCACGTGTCACACTGTCTTCTGAGCTGCGAACAGGCACAGGGAGGCCGCTCATCATTCATTCACTCACTGAAATATTAATTGAGTAAAATAACACTGTGCTGGGCCCGGCGGGTACAGCGGTGAAGGAGATCGCTGCCTTCGGGGAGCTCATAGTCTGGCGGGGGAGACAGACAACAAAACGCGTGAACCAGTAAACTGAGCGAAATAATGTCAGAGGAGGGAATTCCCTGGCGGTCCGGTGGTTAGGACTCGGCGCTCCCAGTGCAGGGAGCACGGGTTGAATCCCTGGTCGGGGAACTAAGATCCCACAAGCCACTTGGTGCGGGAAAAGATTAAAAAAAAAAAAAAAGTTAATAATGTCAGAGGAGACAGAGCAGGATGAGTTCATCCGCTGTCTGTGAGTTCACCTCTCTGGCACCCACCCTTACTTCCTGTTTGCAGACACCTCCCTGGGTTTTTTTTTCCTCCATTGGGGAAGTGGTCCTGTAGGGCTGTTGTGCACCATCTTCCCCAGCAGTGACCTTCAAGGCCTGAGAACTAAGAGGCTGGGGAATTGCATGGGGTGGGATAGGGGGGCGGGGGTGGGGGGATGGGAGGCTGCAAGGGTATTTCTCTGCCCTGAGTCAAGTCACTGGGTGGCTACTGAGCCTCCTGCCTGGAGAGTCCCCATGTGGGAATCTCTCCTGGGCCTTGTCTTCCGCAGAGAGGAAATGGGCTCAGAGAGGGGAAGGAAGGAGCTCAGGGTTATACAGCAGGAAAACCAAATTCAGGTGTCCTGACTCCTGCACTGTGTCAATACTGTCAGGGGTCCTCTGGGGGTGGGCCCCTTGCCCCTCCGCTGCCGTGTCACTCCTTCCTCCAGCCTCTGCTCTCCATGTGGACAATCTCAACCCATCTCTTGAAAGAAAATATTCTAGGAAGTAAGGATTTTTTTTTTTTCTTACTAGGAGTAAAACATGCTTACTGTAGAAAATTAGAACATAGAAAACATTAAAAATTAAAAGATTAAAATAATCTCTTACTCCCCATCCCCCCATAATGCTAGGGATTAATATTATAATTGAACAAATAACATTATATGTATTTTACTAGAAATAAAAATGAAAGTATTTCTCAACTGCTGAGTGTCTGGTGAGAGGCAGCGTGGACTGAACGTTTTTGTGCTGCCATTTACTGTCTGGGTGACAGTGGGCCACAGGGTCACCTCTCGGCTTAGGTAGGGTCCCCTTTGCGGTGAGGATAAGAACAGCGCCCATCTCACAGGGTTGATGGGAGTAAATGAGGAAGAATGACCTGTGTCTGGCCCTTATTGAGGACTCAAGGTTACTATTATTATTACTTTTTTATTCCACTGGTTAGAGTTTAGCTTGCTCACCTAGAATCACAATTCAGTCTTATCTTCTGGAGGATTCCCTGTGACCAAACCCCAGTCTCCCTCTACTAAGCTCTTCTCTGGAGGGCCTCCTTCCGGGGACCTGCGGGGTGGGCAGGTGGGGCAGGGCCCTTGGTAATACTGTCGGTGGTGCCCACTTTGTTCCCGGTCCTCACCAGGCACCCTGGGGGTGAGGTCACCCTGGTGGCCCAGCTCCCTGTGCTCTGCCCGGGGCGAGAGCACCCCCTGGGCCTGTGGGGAACTCCTGTCACTAAAGGCACAGCTTGTGCTTTCCATACGGCTTGGCCTCTAAATGCAAACCATTTTTATTCCACCTGCTGCTCAACCAGAGGAAGTGCAGCGAGGTGTTCCAACGCTGGAGGCGAAGCTGGCTCTTAGGCTCCCCCAGATGGTCCTGTTCTGTACTTTCTGGGTGAGGGGAGGGATTTCAAGGGTAATTTTGACGAGGCTTGACTTTCACTGGACTGGGTAACTTTGGAAGCTGGCCGTGGCTGAGAAAACACCGTGCCGTGCTCTCCTTTCATCTTGTGCCAGGCTCCGTGGAGGCTGGTGACCCTGGGCATGTCAGCTGACCCCTGACCTCCAGGAGCCACAGCCTAGTCTGGAACCAGAGTGTGAAGGAAGGAAGCTGAGGGCCTCAGAGGAGGGGTACCTCCCCGCTACCAGGGTGACAGGGGTGGTGTCATCAGGATGAAGCCCAGTTTCTTAGCGGGGCCCCTGAGGGCCTCTCCCCACTTAGCTTAAGCCACTCACTGCCCCAACTGTAGTCATACTGAATTTCTTGTGCTGCTTTGAATATATCACATTCCTTTACTGCTAAGCCTTTCTTCTTGGTGATCCTCCAGTCCCTGTCCCCACCCCCCATGCTCTGGCACATTCTTTCCTACTCATCCTCTCATCCCACATTTTGCCTCCTCCAAGCAGCCTGCCCCTTATATACTCCAGGTGCTCTTATAGCCCCCTGCCCTGCCCCTTAGTGAACATATAAGACTCTGGTCATAGTATCTCATAGTATCTCAATTACTCCCTCTCCCCTGTAGACCTGCTACATGACTCCAGCACCTGTCACTTATTCATTCATTTAACAAATATTTATTTCGCCTCTACTGTGTGCCAGACACTGTGCTAGGTGCTAGGGAGAGAGCTGAGAATGATACAGACTCATGGAGCTTGCAGTCTAAAGGATGGGGGTGGGAGAGAGAGAACAAACTAATTAATATAATTGCAGATGAATCTGATAAGGAAACAAGGTAATGGTGTAAAAAGCAAGGAGAGGAGGAAGTGGCTATTTTAGGTGAGTAGTCATGGAGGGCCTCTCTGAGGAGGTGACATTTGAGCTAAGCCTTGAACAAGGAGGAGAAAGAGGCCATGTGAAGATCTGGGGAGGAATATTCCAGGCAAGGGGGCAGCAGGGGGCCTGTGTGCTCCAGGGGAGTGAGGGAGAAGGAGGAGGTGAGGCCAGGGTGGGGGGGTGGGGTAGTGGTGGTGGTAGGGAGTGGGCCCCAAATTTTTGACCATGACTCATGGTAAGAAATATGTTTCCCATTGTAATCCATGTTCATGTACACATATGTCACTGAAACAAGTTTCAGGAAACGATCCTTCCCCTTCAAACATGAGATGCCTGCAGGTATTTCCTTCTAGTTCATCTTTACAACGTGCTGGTTGCAGTCCACTCAGTTGATTTCGGGGTCCATTAATGGATTGTGACCTGAGGTTCTGGCAATGCTACCTTAGACCACAGTAAGGAATTTGGATTTTTTTTTTTTTTTTTGGCCGGGCCTCACAGCCTGCAGGATCTTAGTTCCTCAACCAGGGATCCAATACAGGGCCCCCTGCATTGGAAGCGCCTAACCACTGGACCACCAAGGAACTCCCTAGATTTTATTTTTAAGAATTAGCATACAGTAGTATTGATTTTTCTTTTGGTATACAGTTCTCTGAATTTGGGGGTTTTATTTTATTTTATTTTATTTTTTATTTTTTATTTTTTTTATTTTTATTTTTTTTGCGGTATGTGGGCCTCTCACTGTTGCGGCCTCTCCCGTTGCGGAGCACAGGCTCCATGGCCATGGCTCACGGGCCCAGCCGCTCCACGGCATATGGGATCTTCCCGGACCGGGGCACGAACCCGTGTCCCCTGCATCGGCAGGCGGATTCTCAACCACTGTGCCACCAGGGAAGCCCTGGGGGTTTTATTTTAATCACTGGGTACAGAGTAGGCGCTTAGTGGATATTTGCTGAAGGAATGAAGGAGCGGAGTCATGGAGGAGGCAGGTGGGCTGGGGGGGTGGGTTTCTTCTGGTTGGAGGGCGTGCAGGCAGGGTTCCGGGCCGCACCTGCCCACTTGGGCTTGGTTGGGGCAGCTTCTCGGCCCCGGGGGGCCACAGCCCATCTTCCTGAACCCTCAGGCCAGCGCCATGTGCTTCCTCTTCTTTTCTTCCCTTCACCTGTTCAGCCTCGTGGGAAGTAAGCTACCCGTGCTTTCACGTGTTGGGCGCTGATGGTTCTGTGCTTGTCCTGGTGCCTTATTTTATTTTATTCTTAAAAATAAATTTACTTATTTATTTTTAGCTGCGTTGGGTCCCCGTTGCTGCGCGCGGGCTTTCTCTAGTTGTGGTGAGCGGAGGCTGCTCTTCGTTGTGGTGCGTGGACTTCTCATGGCGGTGGCTTCTCGTTGCGGAGCATGGGTTCTAGGCACACGGGGTTCAGTTAGCTGTGGCTCGGGGGCCCTAGAGCTCAGGCTCAGTAGTCGTGGCGCACGGGCCTAGTTGCTCCGCGGCATGTGGGATCTTCCCGGACCAGGGCTCGAACCCGTGTCCCCTGCATTGGCAGGCGGATTCTTAACCACTGCGCCACCAGGGAAGCCCCCGGTGCCTTATGTTTCACGCTGCCCTGTGCGGTGGGAGTCACTGTCCCGCTTTGCGGAGGCCTGGCAGGGTTGGATAGCTTGCCCTTGGCCCTTAGTTTGGAAGGAGGCATCCCCTGCCTGTGTGAAGCAGGAGCCTGGTCCCACTGCGTCAGTGGTCTGCCCTCAGGTGGTAGCCATGGAGCTCAAAGCTCAGGCCAGGTTGGGCCTCCTGGACCTCCAGGGTCTCCAGCTGCCTCAGAGTCTCTTTCTGGTCTCTTGGCAGCCGGGGTCTCATCACCCAGAAAGGGCCTGGCAGCATCCTCCCCGCCATCCAAAGCACCCACTCCTGCGGAACCAGGAGACGGGGCTCAGGTAGGCAGATGCCGGGGGTGGGCAGGTGGGGTGGGGGGACAGCTGCCACTGCCGCGTTCAACGGGTGTGCCTGGTCCCTTTCCCGTTGGCTTTGGAACTAGATTCTCACAGGCCAGGTCAGGGCAGTAGGGGCAGGAGATGGCAGGCCTGGGAGGGGCACGGGGCGTCCACAGCACTGACTCTCCATCACGGGACTGACAGGACTCACCCATGCAATACAGCGAATTCTCCCCTTGATTCCCGTGAGACAGAGCTTTAAACCTCCTAGCGTGATTCTGCTTAATCCTCTCAACAACACTGGGAGGTGGGTATTGTGTGTCCTGACGTACAGATGAGGAAACTGAATTTCAGAGAGGCTTGGTCATTTGTTCGAGATCTCTCAGCTGGGAAGTGGGGGCCGCACTGCCAGCCCCCTGCTCCAAGATGCTTAGGGGGTGACACCAGCGTTTCCCATCTGGACAGCACTTCACAGTGTGCAGAGGGCTTTTCCCACCTGCTCTTCTCTGCGCCTTGCTGGAGGACCTCTTGGGGGACAGGGAGCCCAGCCCACGGTGGGTGCCCAGTGAGCACGTGCAGGGCTGAGACAGGCAGGGGTTATAGGATTCCATTTGGCAGGTAGGGACCTGAGGCTCAGAGACGAAAACAGCTTCCTCAAGGTCACAGTGCTTAGAAGCTGAGAAACTGGGACTTAAATCCTCTTGGTTCTAGTTGGGGGGACAGAGAAGGCAGATGAGGTGGGCCTAAGAGGGCAGCCACCTGTCAGGCAAGGCCCACCTGTGGGGACGGGAGAGAGACAAGAGCAGCTCAGGGGAAGGGGTTATACAGCCGGAAGCTGCCTTTCTGGCGGAGAGGGCCCCAGAAACTGGAAGTCTGGAGTTTTATGTTTCCATCCTGACTCAGTGACCTTGAGCAAGTCTTTCCCCCTTTTTGGACTTCAGTTTCCTCATGTGCAAAACAGTGACAGTCCCCACCCTCTGCCCTTCTGGGGCTCCGATGGAGCGTGTAAGCGCTGCGCACTCTTGGGGGATGGCCACCGTTTGGGCGGGGAGCAGGGAGTGCTCTTGAACAGGATGGCTGGTGACCCCGACCCCACCCCCAGTCTGCCCACCCCATTCCCTGCAGGGTGACGAGTGCTCCTCGGGCAGCCTGTCGGAGCAGGGCGCCCACCGGACCCCCAGCAGCACGTGTGCGGCCTGCCAGCAGCACGTGCACCTGGTGCAGCGTTACCTGGCTGACGGCAAGCTGTACCACCGGCACTGCTTCCGGTGAGTGGTGGGGGACCCTTGCGGGGGGCAGGGAGCTTCCCTAGATTCAGCGCCATGGTGCGCCAAGCCCCTTGGCAGGCTCGTCACGCTGGGGCATCTTGCTTGTCCCCATTTTACTGATGAACAAACGAAGGCCTAGTGAGAGGAGAAGACTTGGTCAGTCACAGAATGAGAGACAGAAATGGGGCCAGAGCTCTTTGAGACTAAGTACCTGATGATGATTAAGCAGCGGAATGTGCTCTAAAAGCTGTTGAAAAAAGAAAGCACTTTAAAAATCTTATTTTATTTTTAGTTTTTTTCTTCCTTTTTTTTTTTTTTTTTTTTCCTAAAGAAAGCAGTTAGAAAAAGAAATCTTAGTAACAACTTGCTTTCAGTGTGTGGCTCCCAGGGGAAGCCAGGTCTAAGAAAAATGGAATAAGAGGTAGTGAAAATATAAATAGCTTAGAGAATGTATGAAAATGTTTTATATGTTAGAAAAAAAATCAGCAAAGAAAATTGAATAGTCCATGGAATCCAGTGACTGGGAGTTATAGTGTGTATTCATTCAGTTGTGGTTTAGAGTATGTGTGTGTGTGTGGTGAGTGGTGTGTGGTTGTGTGTGGTGTGTGTGTGTGGTGTGTGGTTCTGTGGTGTGTGTTGTGTGTGTTGTGTGTGGTTTGTGTGGTGTGTGTGGTATTTGTGGTGTATGTGTGGTGTGTGTGTGTGTGTGTGTGTCTGTGGTGTGGGGTGTGTGTGGTGTATGGTGTGTGTGTTGTGTGTGTGGTTTGTGTGTGGTTTGGGGTGTGTTGTGTGTTGTATGTGTGTGGTTTGTGTGGTGTGTGTGTCTGTGGTGTGGGGTGTGTGTGGTGTATATGTGGGGTGTGTGTGTGTGTGTGTGTGTGTGTGTGTGGTGGCTGGACCCGGAACCCCAGGTATCTGATTGCAGAACTGAGGTGTCATGGGGGAAAGATCTCTAGGAAGGGAACCATTGCACAAACACAGTCACGTCTGGCCATCAGGGCAGTGTTTTAAAACCTTTTTATGGTGACATACGTTTGACACTGTGACCAGTTGTAAGTACATCCCTGAAATCAAACTTGTATAAATAGATGCACAACTGGAATTAGAGTTTCATGAAACAGGTGTGATACATTCTGATATATCTTATTTTATTCTATTTCATAACAAAACAAAACAAAACAACCGGGTTGGTTGAAAACCACTAAATTGATTTCTTGAGCCACTAATGGCAGCCTGCACACTGGGTGGAACCTCCCGCGGAGCTGGGGGAACCTTTGCTTCCTCTTGCGGCAGAAACTGAAGGCGTGTTTCACAATTTATGTTGCTGATTTCACATGGTTTGATTGTTCTGCTGTGATTCTGACATTTACCCTTTTTCTTTTCGGCTGGGAAGTTCTGGGTACTGGGACGGGATCCAGGCTGGCAGTTGGGAGGAGGGGTAGCCAGCACCCTGGGCCGGGCTGCCTGGCTAAGTTGATCCCCCCCATCCCACCCTGTTCTCCCTGGCAGGTGTCGGCGGTGCTCCAGCACCCTGCTCCCCGGAGCTTACAGGAGTGGGCCAGAGGAGGGCACCTTCGTGTGTGCGGAGCACTGTGCCAGGCTGGTCCCCAGTGGGCGGTCAGGGGCCAGGCCTGCACTTCCCCCACAGCCAAAGCAGCAGCAACTTACAGAAGAAGCCAAGGATGTGGAGAGAGGCGGCCCCAGCCCTAATGCGGCTGCAGGGGCCGAGGTGGACGTACCCAAGGCCGGCCCCGAGGACCGATCCCAGATCCCCACCAAGCCCTGGGTTCCCGGCAAACCACAGGAGCTGGCCAGCACCCCAGGCAGCCGCCCCACACCTGCCCCCAGGAAGGCCTCTGAGAGCACAGCCCTGACGCTCCCCACGCCCCGGCCCCGGTCCAGCCTGCAGCAGGAGAACTTGGTGGAGCAGGGAGGCGGCAGTGGCCTGGTGAATGGTGAGCAAGGGCCCAACTGGGGCTGGGCGCTTCCTGAGGTGTGCCTGGCGCTTAAACGTACACGTGCCTGGGAGTATTCGTGGGGCTGCGCTGTCCGTGTCTGTGTGTGCTGTGGATGTGCTGGGGACAGCTGTGGTGCTGAGGTTATTAATTCACGCCGCAAATAGTTGCTGAGGCCCCTCGGTGCACGCTCTGTTCTCCATGCCGCAAGGACACAGATCCCTGCCCCATTCCGTGTGCCCGGGATGTGTGTCCTTTTGTGTCCATCTTGTGTGCTTCAGTTTTGGGCTGTAGGGAGTACATCCTGTGTGCCTGTGTCCCGAGTATGTCTGGTTCTGTGTCCCTGCTCAGGTGACCTCCCCTCCCAGGCCCAGCCTGTGTGCTTGTCCACATCTGGATGTCTGGCAGGGGACAGCTCAGGGGCTGGGGGTAGGGGAGGGTGTGTCCCCGGTCAGATGGGCCCCTGGGGCACTCCCCAGGCTGGCCTGTTCTGCAGTGAAGACCCCTGCCTCACCCCTCACTGTCACACCTTCCCACGTGACCTCCCTGGGCTTCCATGAGCTCGTGGAAACATGGTTCCTTGTAACCTGAGACGTGCTGGGCAACTCTTATCAGAGGAGGCCCAGGGGAGGGAGACTCCCAGGGTCTCCCCCGGGACTTGTTCGTTCTGTTCCGCACTCGTGGAGACCCGTTCCTGAGCCGGGCGCTGGGGATAGAGATGTTGTTCAGACCTGTCTGCGCCTTTGAGGTGCTGCCAGTGTCGAGGGAGAGATGGACACAGACATGAGGATTTTGGTAGAATGTAGATGTCTGTTAAGATGGGGGAGCAGAGGCTATGGTGGGATTCATGGAGGACACTTGGCAGTCAGGGGAGGCTTGCAGGAGGAGGTGACCCTGGGGCTGAGTTGAAACAATATTTCCTGTCCACTTTGGGGAAGTGTCAGAGGGGCACTTGGATTCCCCCTTCTTTTTTAAAAAAATAAATTTATTTATTTATCTATTTATTTTTGGTTGCGAGCGGGGGCTACTCTTTGTCGTGGTGTGTGGGCTTCCCATTGTGGTGGCTTCTCTTGTTGCGGAGCATGGGCTGTAGGTGCGTGGGCTTCCGTAGTTGTGGCTTGCGGGCTCTAGAGCACAGGCTCAGTAGTTGTGGCACATGGGCTTAGTTGGCCCGTGGCCTGTGGGATCTTCCCAGACCAGGGCTCGAACCCGTGTCCCCTGCACTGGCAGGTGGATTCTTAACCACTGCGCCATCAGGGAAGTCCAGGGTTCCCCCTTCTTAACTGAAATACGAATGGGGTCTCTAGGTGTCCTGGCCTTGCCCCTTTGACCTTCTCTACCTGTCACCTTTGGTGTTTATCTAATCTCCCTGAGTGCTGGGCTGGGAGGTACGAGGGTGCAGGTGAGGTTGCCGTGGCCAACTGGAGTCCATGACCTGCCAGGTGGGACGCAAGGGCATCCTCGGTAAGGCAGGCGCTTGGGCTGGCTCCCTGGGTGCCCCACTCTGCTGCCCGGCTCACAGCTGCCCATGAAGACCTGTTTCACTCTCCTTTCCCATCTAGGGAAGCTGCATGAACCCCCCATCCCCAAGCCCAGAGGGACACCCAAGCTGTCAGAGAGGTATGCTGGCCCTGAGGGGTTTCAGGGCCCTGGTAGGGGGAAGGGGAGTGCCCTGGGGTCTGGGAGGGTAACAAGGCCATGTGACCCACCAGCACACCCTCCCGAGAAGGGGTGGGGCTCACCTCTGGGGGCAGGAGCCTGTGCCCACATCCCCTTCCCTGTGGCTCCCCTGGGACTCCCTCTCCTGTGGGCAGCGACGCCTGGTGGAGACGGCGGCCTCTGGGGTCCCTTCACCCCTCCAAGCCTCCGCTGCCTGTGGAACGAGGGAGGCCTAGGCCTCGCTGCTAGAGTTGTGCGAACAGCAGCAGAGTATAGAAGACCCAGCAAAGCTCAGCTGTACACCTGGCTCGGATCCTCCAGCCCTGGGACCCTGTGTCACAGGCGAGGACATCGATTGCCAGCTCTTCTTTGGAAGCTGTGTTTCCCCTGTATGGTCCATGAGAGAGAGGGCGGGGGAGAGAGAGACAGAGACAGAGACAGAGGAAGGGGAAGAGAGAGGCCCCCGTCTTTCTGTTTCAGCTCTGGGCCCAGACTGGCCCCACTGGGCTGGGGTGGGAGAGGAGAAGGGTGTAGTTTCTCGTCCACCCCCTTTGGGCTGCACTCAAGACTGTCTGGGGAGAGAAGGACACTGCCCCCCTTGCCTCCTAATGGTTTCTGCCTCTTCTTGCTTCCGTCCAGGACACCAGCCCCCAGGAAAGACCCCCCATGGATCACACTGGTGCAGGCAGAGCCAAAGAAGAAGCCAGCCCCCCTGCCCCCGAGCGGCAGCCCCGGGCTGCCGCCACCAGGCCGGGATAGCAGGCAGGTGGAGAACGGAGGTGTGCATGAGGTGGCCCCAGGGGGCCCGGAGGTGGCTGGCCCGGAGCCCAAGCCCTACAACCCCTTCGAGGAGGCAGAGGAAGAGCCCCCAGCTGCACCCCGCCCGGCCACCGGCTCTGCCCCGACTCACCCAGAGTGCACACCCAAGTCCCTGCACCCCTGGTACGGCATCACTCCCACGAGCAGCCCCAGGACAAAGAAGCGCCCTGCCCCCCGAGCACCCAGTGCGTCCCCCCTTGGTGAGTGCTGTTCTCGGGAGCTCTCCTGACAGTTGGGACTCTGGGGTGGGGCACCTGGGTCAGCCCAGGGTCAGAGAAGGGCACGTGGTGCCACGGGATCCCCTCCAGGCCAGGTGCCATGTGTGTCATGTCTGTCCTCAATCCTTGAGCAATCCTGTGAGGTAGGCATCATACCCCATTTTGCAGGCGAGGAAACTGAGGCACAGAGAGGGTAAGTGATTTGCCCAAAGCCTCACAGCGCTTAAGCGGTGGAGGCAGGATTTGAACCCAGACTCCTGACTATACTCTTAACCCTTTGTAACCCACCTCACAGGGCTGTTGTGAGAATTAAACGTGTTATCCGTCGATGTGCGTAACACCGAGTCAGGCTCGTGGAAAGTGCTGGGCAGGGGTTAGCTCCAGTCCTGCCCATCTAGTCACTCTCCTCCAGTTGCCAGGCGCCTCGGGCTCTGACCTGGCTGCGTGACACAGGCGCTAGTGACTCTGAGCAGTTCCTCCCCTGGGTCTGTCCTCCGTCTCCCCACCCGGAAAAAGGAGGTGGTGGGCCAGCTCCCAGGCGCTGTCTCTCCTCCGCCCGGCCCTCCCTCTCGCTGTCTTGCAATATTCTCGAGCCCTGTGCCTGGTCACCTTCCACCACGGCTGGGGTCCAGCTGCCTCTGAGACCTCAGTGGGAGGCCCTCAGACAGTGGGTCCAAGAGCACATTAGAGATGACCGGAGGCCGGTGCTTAGGTGGCCCAGGCCCCCCTTTCCGGCCCCTGCTGGTGCCCTGGGACCCTCCAGCTGAGCGTGGTGGGTCAGCTGATTGGAGGTGATGGGCGGGTGGGAGATGCAGCCAATGGGATGAGCTCTGAGTTGGACACAGCTTGGTCCAATCCCAGCCCTTCTCTCTCAGTCTGTTGCCTCACTGGGAAAGCGCAGATGATACTCTGAAGCATGGTGTCCCTCGATGCATGAGGATGAAACTGGCACGGGGCAATGCCTGGCCTGGAGCCGGCCACTGCCAGGGCTGCCTGCCCCTCCCTCTCCTGCTGCCCTCCCTCCCACCTCTGCTTGGGTCAGAGGCAGAGAAGGCAGACAGAAGCAAGGCTATTTTTTGGCCTTTTCAGTTTGGCTTTGCCTTGGGTCACATCAGACATGGGAGGGGAAGTGGAGGCTGCAGCCACGCTGGATGAGGAAGCGAGGGCCGTAAGGAAACCAGGGCTACGACGTGCCACGAGGCGCACGCCAGAGCCCGAACAGCGCAGGATGAATTTGGATGATTTGTCTGCCAATGACCTTGGTCCAGTCACACCTTTGCTGTCCTCTGGGCTTTTGCCTGTCTGGATGTGGAGGACTTGGGTTGCCAGGGCGTGCAGCTCTGTCGAGCGTGGAGCATGTTAGGTGAGGCCGGAAGGTCTGACTGTGCCCCCTCATGTGGCACCCACTTGTGTGTGTGTTTGTACAGCTCTCCACACCTCCCGCCTGTCACACTCGGAGCCACCCTCAGCTACCCCGTCGCCAGCCCTCAGTGTGGAAAGCCTGTCATCCGAGGGCTCCAGCCAGCCTCCAAGTGGGGAGCTTCTGGAGCCGCCAGTTGTGCCCAAGAGCTCCTCAGAGCCTGCTGTCCATGCCCCTGGCACCCCTGGGACCTCGGCCAGCCTCTCTGCCAACTCCTCCCTGTCCTCCTCTGGGGAGCTGGTGCAGCCCAGTGTGGACCGGACACCTCAAGCCAGCCCTGGCCTTGCTCCCAATACTAGGGGCAGCCCAGGTCCCCCTCCAGCCAAGCCCTGCAGTGGCACTGCTCCCACCCCTCTCGTGCTGGTTGGAGACAAGAGTCCTGTGCCTTCGCCTGGAACCTCATCCCCGCAGCTCCAGGTAAAGGTGAGTGCCTCACCCTCGCTAAAGGCTGCTGTCCTGTCTAGTGGCTGTGGGCCTGGTCTCAGGGCAGGGTCTCTGACCCTTCCATTGTTGCTGGCCCTGACTTGTTGGGTGACCTTGGCTGTGCCCATCTGCCCATTCACCACTCCAATCATTGAGGCACAGCTCCACCTCTCCTTCCTTTCATCCATTAGCCAGACCTCCCGTCCATCTGTTCACGTCTCCACTTGCCTGGTCTTCCATGTCTTGAGGCGTCTAGCTCTTATTTACCTGCCTAGCACATGCACGTGCTCATTTGGGACACATCCACCAGCCGCCACTTACCCACACGTCCTGTTCACCCTTCCATTCACCGAGGTCCTATTTGTGCCAGACCCTGGCACGGTGGCATTGAGACCCTGTCCTTGCCCTCTAGGGGCTCACAAGCTGCTCAGGGAGACAGGCCTAGACGATTGTTCCACAAGGCCACCTGGGGTAGAGCACAGAGGGGAGGGGATGACTCCCTTCTTGGGGTCATTTTCCTTCTCCAGAGCCCTCAGTCTCCCCTGCTGTAGAATGGGGCAGATGGTGTTCATTGAGTCCCTCCTGTGTGTATGGGCTGGCCTGGGCTCCAGAGGTGAGATGACCGTGGAGGTCCCTGCCCCCCAGGTGCTCACAGCCAGGTTGGGGTGGGGTACTGGGATGAGTATGCCTTGTGTAGAGTTTGTTTTTGGGGGGACGGGGAGAGGAGGGGTCGGCCCTCAACAGGCAGAGAGGGCCGAGGAAACAGCTTTACTGGCTGCTTCTCTTGTGTGCCACGGCAGGGGTGTGGACAGCCCGTGCCGTGGGCTCCCCTTACCGGGCCCCTTCCCAGGCTGGCCCCGCGCTCCATCCCCTCTGGGGGCTGCAGTGGGCACGAGGAGGGTCTGCTGGACACCCATCCCTGGGAGCTCGTTTTCCACTTGACCTCTGTGGCTGGTGAAGCCCTTGTTTTTCAGTGTCAAGCCAAGAACCGGGTCACGAGGGGTCACGAGGGGTCACCAGGGGTCAGGACATTCCTCTGGGCACCTGGTTCATGAGGGGGCCTCTCCTGCCACCAGGGTCCCTTTGCGCCACCAGGTTCTGATTCTGCACTTTTTCCCGTACTCTGCAGCCCTCTGAGGGCCCAGCCGTAGTCCTGTTCTGACCCACCTGACAGAGGATAAGTCTGGGGAGGAGCCTGAGCTGTTGGTTTGTGCACCTTTCAAACGCCACTTAACCTTCCCTGGCCTGGGCAGCCGCCTCCCGTCCAGTTGTGCTGTGTGACCTGGAGGAGGCCCATCCCATCTCTGGGCCTCACGCTGCTCCGAGGAGCCCCAGGGTTCCTTGCTGCGGGAGGTGGGGGAGGGAGTTGACTTTGGACGCCCCGCCCCTTCCTCCTACAGGCAGCTGCCTTTCAGCATATCTCCTGTCCCGAGGTCTGTGAAAGGTTGGTCTGAAGGAGTTCTGTGGCTGAGAACCCCTGAGGGACTCAGCGGCCTTTGGGCTGTTTGGCCCTGCTGGGCCCCTCTGGGTGTGACTGTGGAGGGTATGGGCAGAGCCCAAGAGGACTTCCTCCTGGGGTGCCCCATCCCTTACCCTAACCCCAGGATTCGGAGAGAATCCGAGACCCTGGGGGCAGGAGACAGGCAGGCCCCTTGGGTGGGTGCTGCCCTGTGGGGCCCAAACTATCACCCTGCTGCGCCTGGACTCCGGCCTGGCACTTTCCTTGCTTCGGATCCCAGAGCAACTGCCAGCCTGAAGGAATCTCCCCCAGGCTGGCACAGGTGAGGTGAGCGGGGCTCCTCCCTCCTCCCCCAGCTGTTGGAAAGCCCGGTAAATACTCCTGGGAACACTCCATGGCCTCAAGTGACGCCTGGGGAGGGTGGTTGGAAGATGCTGGCACTGCCCACGTGGCAGGCAAGGCCTGTCCCAGTGGGGGGGCCTGCCCGGCTGTGCTGGCCTCAGGACAGGGATTACCCCAGAAGGACAGAAAAATGCCGAGCTAGGGGGCAGCAGAGGATGGGGGTCTTTCCTGGGCAGGAAGGGAGCTACCTTCTTCCTCCCTCTACTGAGAGTGGGTTCCCTGTTTTTGCTCTTCCTGGCTGGGGGACCCTGGGCAAGGAGCTGAACCCCAGAATCCCCGCTGGGAAAGGGGTGGCTGTGAGGCCTCGATGAGCTACTGTAGCTCTGTCCCACCCTAAACTGCACGTCCTGACCACCGCCCCCAGCGCCGGAGGGCTGCCCCAGCCTGAAATAGTCTCACTGCAGCTCGGGCCCTTGGGAAGAGCGTGACCTTGAGCCAGTTACTCAACCTCTCTGAACTGGAGTTTTACTCAGCTGTAAAATGGGCACGACACTACCCACCTTGTGGAGTGGTTGTGAGAATTGAACAGGAACGTAGAGAAGCATCCGGTGCGGCAGCAGCTCGCGGGAGGCGCTGGGAAGTGCAAGTGTTTGTTGAATGGCTGAGTTCCTCAGAGACTGGCTGCTGGGGGTTTCTCTCTTCGCCTGATCCCTACCGCCTGCTTTCCATGGTCCCATGTGATCAAGCTGCCTGGGTCTTACTGAGCCCTCCCTGACTTATCTTCTGCCACATCTCCCTGCCTTTAGTCTTCCTGCAAGGAGAATCCTTTTAACCGGAAGGCATCACCCACGGCGTCCCCAACCGTAAAGAAGGCCACCAAGGGCTCCAAGCCAGCGAGACCGCCTGCCCCAGGACACGGCTTCCCGCTCATCAAACGCAAGGTACAGCTGGGAGCCCCAGACACCTGGCTGCCTGGGCCCGGGCCCCCTCCCTTGGCCGCCTCAGGCTTCCCGTGGGATTCTGCCACAGGATGGGCTGCCTGGGCAGCTTCCCTCAGATGCGGGAGGGGGCGTGCTTGGGAGGCCCAGCTGGGAGATTTATCAACTTGCAGCCAGGGGGATTTTGAGCAGATGAGCTGCTCTGACCAAAAGCATTGGGTGATGCATTTAAATTGTTACTAATAATAGTTCAAGGATCAAAGCATTCACATGACATACTTCTACTTAAACAGCTTAGAGTGTTCTCAGGTTTCTCTCTCTAATAGGGTCACTTTCGCACATTGTGATATATTTTCTGGAGTGGCAGAGGAGGGGAGGAAGTTGCCGAGAGAAGCAGGAAGTTGTATCGCCCTCTGGGCATGCCTGTCTGGCGCTGGGACCAGGAGCGTGGCAGGGGCGTGGCTGTCCCTACACCCACCCCTCGCCACACCTGGGTGTGGGGCGGAGCCAGGGCACAGGGCCTGTGGAGGCCAGTGCTGGCCGGAGAGAAGAGGGAAGCTCCTCCTGGCGGCCAACAGGTGGGAGGGCGGGCTGACCTTCAGGTAACTGGGCGCCGTTGGGCAGGTTCAGGCTGACCAGTACATCCCCGAGGAGGACATCCACGGAGAGATGGACACCATCGAGCGCCAGCTGGATACCCTGGAACACCGTGGGGTCCTGCTGGAGGAGAAGCTGCGTGGTGGAGTGAATGGTGCGGGAGCTGCCGGGGGCCTGGCGGGTGGGACTCGGGTAGGGGGAGCCTCTCTTCCAGGGTAGGAGCCGCCTTGGCCCTTTGAGGGTGGGGACTGCCCCCAGCCCTGGCCTCAGTGGGCATCTGGTTTCCAGAGGGCCGTGAGGATGACATGCTGGTGGACTGGTTCAAGCTCATCCACGAGAAGCATCTGCTGGTTCGGCGGGAGTCCGAGCTCATCTATGTGTGAGTCCTTGCTCCCCTTGGCTCCTGGCTCCTCTCCCCAGGATCCATAGAGCTTAGGACTGGGAATCTTCACCTTCTTCCCTTATCAGTGACAGCACAGGGCAGGCAGCCGCAGAACTAACAGTCACCTTATTCCCACCTTCCAGCTTCAAGCAGCAGAACCTGGAGCAGCGCCAGGCCGATGTGGAGTATGAGCTCCGGTGCCTTCTCAACAAGCCAGGTGGGTGTGGCCACACCCACTCCCCAGGCACCCGCCCTGGGGCCTGGTGACATGGAGTGGTGGGCTGGGGAGTGGGCAAGACCGGGCCCTGATGGGGAGGCACAGGCAGAGCCTGGGAACAGGGCAGGAGGTGCTGTCTGGGTCATAACAGGTGAAAAACAAGCTCAAGCCAAGACGGGAGAGGGAACAGCATGGCCAGTGTGGTGGGGCTGTGACATCTGTGGTGTTGGGACGACAGGCCTGCAGAGAACACCAAGACCAGGAGCAGACTGGCTTGTTTTTTGTTTTTTTTTTACAAAGTATTTTTTAAAGATTTTTAAAATTTTTTAAAATTTTATTTATTTTTGGCTGCATTGGGTCTTCGTTGCTGCGTGTGGACTTTCTCTATTTGTGGCGAGCAGGGGCTACTCTTCGTTGTGGTGCACGGGCTTCTCACTGCGGTGGCTTCTCTTGTTGTGGAGCAAGGGCTCTAGGCGCGCAGGCTTCAGCAGTTGCAGCATTCGGGCTCAGTAGTTGTGGTGCACGGACAGGCTTAGTTGCTCTGAAGCACGTGGGATCTTCCCGGACCAGGGATCCAACCCGTGTCCCCTGCATTGGCAGGCGGATTCTTACCCACTGTGCCACCAGGGAAGTCTCGACTGGCTTGTTTTGGTACCCTCCTCTCCTGGAAGGTGTGGGTGGGCTCCTGGCGGGGAGGGGTCAGGCTCCAGGGCCCAGGGCTGCCTTGCTGAGCGAGGGAGAGCAGGTACCTGTCCAGAGGCAGCTCTGGGCTCATGGCCGTTAGGCCAGAGCATGGCAGGGCTCTGCTGGCAGGGGGAGGGCCGGTGGAAGTGCCCCTGCACAGCGTGGCTCAGGGTGACTCTGGGAGGGAGGGATGGGATGTGCTGAGAATGGAGGGGGCCAACGGGAGGATTGGGTGTGGAGTCACACAGTCCTGTGTTCTGCCGCTAACTTGCTGGGTGCCCTTAGGCAGCTTCCTTAGCCCCACCGAGCCTCAATGGCTTCATGTGTAAGACAGGGATGAAGGCGCCCACCTGGGCGGGTATTCTAAGGCCCAGGAGCCGGTGGATGTGGAAACGCTCTGTGCCCTATGAGGGGCTGATGGTTATTACGTGGCTGAGTTGGGGTCTGGCCATGACGTGGAGTGAGCATAGCTGTGGGCTGAGAGAGACCACAGGACTGTGGAGTGTCCAGAGGCTGGAGCCAGGGCTTTTGACCACTTCTTCTGGCCCAGGTGGTAGGAATCGTTCTCATTTAACAGATGAGGAAATGAAGAGCCAGAGGGACTGAGAGTCTTGCACGTTGGTGGAGGAGCTGGGCTTCTAGCCATGTCTCTGACTTGGGCATGTCCCTGCACACGCAGCCCCTCCTGCCGGCTGGGACAGTGGCCCTGCTTTTCCACTGACCAGGGAACTTGGGAGGCTGGATGTGACCCAGAGGCAGGAGTGTCCCTGAGGAAGTCACAGAATGTCCCAGCTCTTCGCTGCCACCTATGAATCACTCCCCAATCTCTGGAGGCTGGGGCGTGGCCGCCACTCAGAGGAAGCCGCAGCGACACCTTGTGGCCGAAATGGGGACAGCGCCTCTGTACCCCAGGCCAGCCTGGCCCTGGGCTTTTTGTTTTGTTTCTCCAGTCCTCTCTGTGGTGGCAACACATCGGGGCTTGTCATCCTGCCCTGGTTGTTGCCTTTGGAGGGTGAGACTGGTTTATAAGGCCCCAGGTGGGCTGGCTATCCATAAGACACTGTAAGGATCAAAGCATTCCAAGGCTGGCCGCGTACAAGCACTGGCTCCACCCTTGCTGTATGACACTGGTCAAGGACTTAACTTCCGCAAGCCTCGGTCTTCCCACACGTAGGTTGGGGATATAACTTACCCAGGCCCCAGATTTGGGAAGCAGCAGAGTAGGATTTGAACTGGGATGGTGACTCTGAAACCCATGTTGTCCCCAGAACTGTGCTGGGTCAACGGTTCCAGTTTTGGCAAGAGGAGGTGGTAGGGGCAGATGTTGTCGAGGGAAGGTCAGGTGTGGGCTTCCCACCCCTGGGAGCCTGTGGGCTGGGTGAGAGGAGTACCAAGGTGTAGGTGGGCCTCTGAGGGTGGTTCCGTAGGATGGCTCAGGTTCTTGAGAGGCGGCTGGAGGGGCAGCAGGTGTCTGAGACATCAGGGACACCTCCTGGCAGGGCTCCCTGCCCCCAGGGACCCCTCTAGTCCACCCTCCTTCGTGGCATTAGACGAATGTCCCAATATTACCCCTTGGGTCACATTGCTTCTCTTGCATGAGGACCCCTGGGGTTCCCTGTTATCTCCCAACCCCTGCCCCACTCTGGCCAGCTCGCCATTGGAGGCTCTCAGCAGGCCCAGCCTGAATCCTTCCCCCAAGAAACCACCTAGTGAACATTCGTTCAATGAGCGCATGAACATAGCAGGAAACTCTGTGGCACGTGCTGTTCTCTGTTCTCAGAACACGTGTTGTGCTGGACCTCCCGGAGCCCCCTTGGAGAGTTTTTTTGGTAGGCAGACTGGTATCCTTGGTCTCTCCTATGACAACCTTCATTTCTCCAAAAATTTGTAATCCCCACCCATCTGGGGTCCCCTCCCTCAGAGTGTCCAGCGTGGGGCTGGTCCGCAGCCACCCTTAGCACTTAGGTGTTAGTTCCTCGCTTCCTGGGACTCATGTCCCCAACTTTTCTCCTCGGGCAGAAAAGGACTGGACAGAGGAGGACCGGGGCCGAGAGAAGGTGCTGATGCAGCAGCTCGTGACCCTCATCGAGCAGCGCAACGCCATCGTCAACTGCCTAGATGAGGACCGGCAGAGGTGACGTCGCTGGGGGAGGGGTTCCCCGGGGCTTCCTGGGGGCGGGGCCCTCACTGCCAATCATCCCAGCGCCGTTTGCTCAGCCTGCGTGGACTTGGAGTCTGGAGGGGCCTGAGAGATTACCTCGTCCTTCCTCGCGTGGGACACTCAGCTTCCCTTTCTCATTTCAGGGAGGAAGAGGAAGATAAGATGTTGGAAGCCATGATCAAGAAGAAAGGTAGGGCCCCTCCTGGGGCTCCGGCCCACTTGAACTCCTGGAGGGTGGGGGGTAGGTTGAACAGAGGGTTGGAGTGGGCGCTACAGGGACGGTGTGTGCGAACTCCTAGCCCGTTTTGCCAAGAAGGCCGCGTGTAGCAAGGCAGGTCAGCCTACGGCCGGCCAGGAGAGTGGGTGTGGGATGCCCTGGTGCCCACGGGAGGACGGTGGCGTGTGGGAGCATTTCCCAGGGCACGTCTGCCTTAAACTGTGCGTTCCTCCTTGAGATCTGCAGCTGGTCTAGGAGGGGTCTGTGGGACCAAACAGCAGGCCCCCCCGCAGATACGATAGTGCCTAGAATGGTTAAGAGAGCACCGGACTGGGAGGCACGAGCCCTGGGCCTAATCTTGGTTCCACCAGTGACTCATTTTGTGGCCTTGCGGTGAAGTCTGGGCTCCAGTTAGACTGGATTCCAGCCCCAGCTCTGGCACTTCCCAGCTGGGTGGCTTTGAGCCAGCCACTTCACCCCTCTAGGCCTCGCTCTCCTTGTCCGTGGCATGGGGGTGATGGAGGCACCCACCTCCCGGGCGTGTGCTGAGGATGACTGAGGTAATGCGTATAAAGCACTTGTTCCAGGGCCTGGCACCGGCAAAAAGTTTGGTTGGTGTTAGTCTGTTTCAAAACTCACGTTTTCCTCGTCCATAGTATAAGTTAGGGGTGGGGCCAGATGATTTCTGGGGTCTCTTCTACCTCTGACAGTCAGTGTTCGTGTTGTAACCCACAGGCCTGTGAGCGCCAGCCTAGGGGAACCAAGCCTTTTAGAGATGAATGTCTGCCACGCTGTAGGGCTCCCCCATTGCTTTCACGGGTGCTCGTCTCCCGATCCCCTGCCGAAACACTGGGAAGGGGTAGGGTCCCGTCCTAGAGATGAAGAACCGGAGGCTTAGAAAGGTGAAGGGGCGTGCCCATGGTTCCAGGAGAGGTGGTAGCGGTGGGCTGAGCCTGTGGGCCGGCGCTCCTAGGCCATCACCACCACCCCCGGCCTGCCCCGATCGACTCCCCTCTCCCTTCTGCAGAGTTCCAGAAGGAGGCTGAACCCGAGGGCAAGAAGAAGGGGAAGTTCAAGACCATGAAGGTGCTGAAGCTGCTAGGAAACAAGCGTGATACCAAGAGCAAGTCCCTGGGAGACAAGAGCTAACAGCGCGGGCTGCCAGCTGGGGACTCCACCGCTCCTGGCTCGGCCCCCGGGCTGTGCTCTGCCAGGGATGCCCGGCTTCCCTTCGGGATCAGTCGAGGGGAAAGATGACTTAAGGGGAGGGAGCCTCTGGGTGATGGCCTCTCCCTCCTCAGGGTCCTCTGGCTGGTCTGGGCTAAAGAGTTTTCTTCCCTCTCCTCTGAGCCACCGGCAGCTGCGCCTCAGCCCTGCGCAGCCTGGTTTTGATGACCCCAGATGCTGTGACTGACCCCGGGAGCGAGCTGGCTCGTGGGTCCGGGGAGCGGCCGCAGCCGAGCACCCCGCCCCTCGTCGCCCCCAGCACCTGGCCTGCCGTGCCGGCAGCTCCGTGGTCCCTCTTCCCTTCTGTAGCACGTGCAGGGGAGCCTTACCTGTCAGAGTCTTTGGGTCTTTCTGCCCACGAGGTCGGCCCGGGGTGGACCTCTGGCCTGGGTCTCCCGCTCCTGCCCTCGTTCTGAGTCCCTGTCTTCCTTTCGGTGCAGGCGGCCCTGACTCTCTCCTCACTCAGGACCTCTATTTATGAAGTCTCTTAATTAAGTTCGAGGTAGTTACTGTGTCCTTAGACACGAATGGGCCTGGACGGATCCCGCCCTCTGTTCCTCAGAGTTCTAGGAGCTTCCGTCATCTGCCCTCATTCTGTAGGAGGTCTCCCTGTCCAGGACACCGTGCTGGAGTGGGTGGGAGCTGAGTGCTGAGCCCCTGCAGGGGGGGTCCCGGGGAGGCAGGCCCCAGCTGCAGTTCTGGCCCCTGCCCCGCAGCCAGATCAGCAGCAGGCGGGGCTGCTGCCGTAGGTGCTAACCCTGGTCCTTTACCACGCTGCAGCCGGCCCCTCCTTTAGGCTCTCCCCGTCACCCCAGGCCTGGGGCGCAGCGGACCCACTCCCGGGCGGTCATCGCCAGCCTGTCTTCTCACACTCGTCTGTTGTCTGTTCTCCCCCGACTTGCTGCTGCCGGAGGACTCGCCGTCGCTCAGCCCCTGGGATGGCTGTGGGAGCCGAGGAGCCGGTGGGGACCACCACCTTCCCCCCAGGGGCTGTGCCCAGCAGCTCTCGGTCAAAGCACCGTTGCTGTAAGCGATTTCCGGGGTGCCTCTAGGGCCCCCTTCCCTCAGCATACCTATGGGGAGAGGTCGCACTGTATTAATTTGAGAGGGTTTTCCTCACCGACAATAAATGGAGACCACCTCGGTCGCCAGTGCCCTGCAGCCTCGAGGCACCTTCCCCTCGCCAGGCCTGCCTTCTTCCCTGCCCCTGCCAGGCCTCGAGGCCGGCACCTCTGCTTGCCCAGGAGGGCGTGGAAGGGCTGTCCACCGCCGGGGGCCTGGCCCTCACTGCCTGCCCCTCGGGCAGGACCCCTTCCTCTGCAGGGACAGGTGGCTCCCGTGCCTGTGCAGCCCCTGGCCACCTCCTTCCTGACATGCCTGTTGACCTGCAGCTGGGGACACCAACCCCAGCGGCAGGCAACACACGTGAACCGGGCTGGGTGTGTCCTGAGGGACGGCCCCGACACCCGGGTGGTGGGGACTGGGGTGAATGGGGGTGGATGTGCCGCAACTAGAGGGGAAGTTCTCCCTCATTTAAGTCAACTGTAGCCTGTGGGATGTGGGCCCAGTGGGGCCAGATCTTTCCATTTTTCAAGAGAAACTGGAAATCCAGATGGTGCGTGTGTGTGCTTTGTCAATGTTGGCAACTGATCCGAATTTAAATCAAGGGTAGGCTGCTGTGGTGTCACGGGTGGGCTGACTTTGTCCTGGGCTGTCCTGGGTTCTCTAGTTCGCTGCCCCTGGGCCCCGTGCTGGGCCCTTCGAGGTGGAGGATGGCTGTCCTCGTCATGTTGCACCCTTGGCCCGCAGGTTCTGGAGGGTTCGTGGATACAGGCTTCTCATGGAATGTTCCAGAGCCCAGCCCTTGATCTGGTCCTCTCTGTTTATTTGTTTGAGGCTGCAGGGCCATGTTTATTCTGCAAACCCAAACTTGGGTCATGTGGCCTGAGAGGATTATATGAATCCCTCCAAGTGGGATGGTTGGTTGAAATTTCTGAAATACTTTGATTTATGGGGACAGGAAAATGACAGAATACTGGAGACCATAAGGCTTGTGGTTGTCAAGATATGGGGACTGCCGTGTGCTGTGCGCCAGGCCCGGGGCGCTGCTCCTGTGGGCGGATGTCTCCTCAGCAGCCCTTTGATGCAGGCCGCACAGGCAAGCCGTCGGAGAGGAGGCTGCCGGGCTCAGACCGCACGGGCTGGGGGTGGACTTCCAAAGCAGGGTCCCTTCAGTCTGGGTCCCTCCCACCCCTTTGGGTTTCTTTCTATGGGCTGTGCGTTTGGTGGGAAGACAGAAAGCTAACTTGTAATCCTGAGTAGGCTACTTGCTAGTTAAATGACTCTGGTCATAGCATCTTGGTGAGCCCTGGTTTTCACATAGGGATGATGGACCATCACAGGCATTTACTGAGTGAATCAGCCGAGAGTGGCACCGGCACCTACCGCAGCGCCCGGCCATGGGGTCTCCAAGGGCCTTCGTTCCATTTTCACTTGAAATATGCAAAACAGCTAGAAACCAACAGGGCTTGAAAAATTCTAACTCCTTGAACAAATAAGGTTTATCCCTCTGAAAACAAAATGGTGTGCGTAATGACGGACGTTAAATGTGTTTTATTAGTCTGTTAATCATAGTGGGTAAATATTTGCCCAAAGCTGTAAGAAATCAAATAAGTAGGTCCTAAGACAGGTAGGAAGAAAGGAATCATATTCATTACTAAGTTCAGAAAACCTAATGTGCCGGACACAGGGACACGCAGTGGGTGAGGCCGTGGGAAGGGAGCCCAGTGGATGCCCTTAGACACACACCCAAGATGGTGAGACCTGGATCCTTGCTTTCACTGTGTGTGGGGCTCTTTCCCCAAGAAAAGACTCGTGTGTGTGTGTGTGTGTGTGTGTGTGTGTGTGTGTGTGTGTGTGTCTGTATCTGTGACTTGTCTCAGAGGCTCAGCTGACCGGGGATCCCTGGGCAGAGTCTCAAGGAGAATAAGCTCATTTTCTGAGACGTGGTCCATTTTCTAGGGTGCTATGTCCAGGGTGCCCTAGGTGGGGGCAGTGCTATACAAACATTTACATGGCTGAAGGCCGGGGTGGGTGGGCTGACCAGGGGTGACCCTGCTTTGCAAGGGGGTGGGCTCCAATGGTAGAGGTTGGGCTCCCCCAACCCCTCCAGAGGCGGATTAAGTGGTGGCAAGAGCCTTCCTAAGTTCCTCAGTCCTCTTGTGGTCAAGGTCTTCCATTTCCTGTAGTTTCTGCAGAGGGCATCAGGGAAAGCTGGAGATCAGGGAAGGAAACTCCAGGAGCCACCACGGATGGGAGGCTAGAGCCGGACTCCCGAAACGGCCGCAGCTGACCCTTTACTCCTGCTCACATCTCGTCCTCCACACTCACAGGGGTGCATCGCCCCCTCCCCCCAGCCCCGCTCCACTTCCCTGTTGCTTCTCCTACCTGGGAGATTTCAGTAAGGATGATCCCTCGGTACTGTCTGCCCTGCCCTAGGGCCTCCATGTCAGCCAGGAATTCTTTCCTCTCCTGGATTTCCTTTACCACTGGGAAGGGAAAGGGCCGTCGGTGTACAGGGCAACGGGGGCCCTCAGGCTCCCAGGAGGGATGGCAGGGACGGCAGGTTGCTTCTCTTGGGAACAGGAAGCAGTTCTGCGGTCAGTTTCTCACTCGTTGCCCCCCAGGGATTGCCCCCTCCACACACACGCCCCTCCCCAGCGTAACTGGCCCATCAGGAGGGGCTCACGTTCTTCAAACCGGTCCAGCTCAGGGGCTGGGTTCTCCTGTCGCACAGGAGGGGGCTTTCTTTTCCGTTCCGCTGGCTCCTTCCCGGTGGCAAAAATATTTTGGAGTCTTCGCTTCTCCTTCTCCAGATCTCCTGTTGGGCCCGGACATGGCCTAGTTAAGGCATGAAGAGCACCCCCATTCGTGGTCCGTGTTCCCAGTTGGGCACGCTCGCTCCAGGGTAACGTGGGTAGGGCTTCTGCAAACCCAGCACCTTCTACCCTGGGTGCCCCTGAGCTGGTCATGTCATGACAGGCGGGAAGGGGTTGAAAGAACCCACAGGAGAGCTTCGTCAAAACCCACACGTTGCCTGGGTGCAAGAGCAAGGCTAGGAAAACTCAGTGACTGCTGCGGTGCAGCTGGGATGGGGAGGCTGCGTGGAGCTGTCAGAGGGGCCAGCCCAAGAGCCATGTCAGGTGCCAAGTAGAAACGGCTTGGAGGGAACGACTCCCTGAAATAGGCTGGAGCGCAGAGGAGCCCTGGCTTCCAGGCACCGTGTGAGCTTGAGAGAGCAGTGGCCGTGATGCCTGGCCGCCAGACATTCATCAGAGATGGGCGGAAACCAGTTAGTTGTTAAAGGGAGTTCTGGAAAAATGTATGAAAACCAACACCTACCTGGTTTCCCGTGAGCCCTGAATGCCCCCAAGCTAACATGTGCTGAGGTTCAAGAGCATCGGTATAAACAACGTGAGAATTTGATTAGCTGCCTGTTCAGCGCTCTGCGGGCTGCAAGTCCCCCTGCCCCCTACCCCCTCGGAGGGAGGTAGAGGAGGGGCTCTAGTGGAGGCCCCTCACTTACGGGCGGCTTGAGGCTTGAACTGGTCCCGGCTGTAGGCCCCGTTGGCTTGGCACATGCTGGCAGGCCGGAGGTGGGACCGGGCGGCCAGGATGGGAGGCAAGTAGATGGCTGAGGCCAGCTGCTTGGAAGGCAACACCCTCTGGCTGGAAGTTGGGCTGCACTGTAGGGGGAGAGTGTCTCCTCCTGGGGAAGGAAGGGTCAGGGTTGGGGGGCCCTCCTGGCTTTAAAAAAAAAAATTTATTAAAGTGGTCCCTACCTGTTATAACGAGTCAAACAGTACAGAAGGGTCTTCCCTTCTCCCCTCCGAGCCCACCTCTACAACAAGCCATGGTAACAATTTGGTGGTCTCAGCCCATTCTTTTTGATGCTTACATAAACATGTTCAAAGATACATGTGCATATATAAGATTCATGTTTCAAACACTGGATCATACTGTATTCTATTCAGTAATAGACTCTTAACAGTCTATAATGGACATCTTTCCAGATCACTCCATTTATATATAACTTATTTTTTATAGCTGTATACTAGTCCTTAGAATGGAAACATTATTTATTCAATGAGTCTCCTAGTTTCAGAAATTCAGGCAATTTCCAGTTTTTTTTTTAACTGTTTCAAACAATGATGTAATAAACATTCTTGTACATCCAGCCTTTGTCCTGGTGCTTTTGTTTCTATAGATGGATTCCTAAAACCTGCTTGGTCCATGGGCAGGGAGGGATGGTTTGGATGGTGCTAGACACCAATTCCTCCTACCGTCCATCCCCACTGCCTTGACCCAGATCTGGGGCTCCTCCCCAAGGCCAGCCAAATGTGTCACCTCCTACCTGGTTGACTGGCCCCTCCTCTCAATTGCCTTAAAGCCCAGCTCAGCACAGTCCCCAGCCACTGTTTTGATCTGGCCCCTGTCTACCTCCCTTACATTTCCAGCCTTCTTCTATCATCCACCTGGCAAATATGTATTGAGCGTGTACTCTGTGCCAGGCCCAAGGCACTGGGGGTAAGGTGTAAGTAAGATGAGGCCCTGCCCTCATGGCACTTACATCTGGGGTGTAGATGATGATAAAACAAGTAAAATATATAGTACATTAGTTAGATGGTGATGGTGACAGTACAGCGATGGAGCACAGGGTGTGTCAGAGCAGGATTTACAATTATAAATAGGGTAGCCAGGGAAGGCCTCACGGAGACAGAGACATTTGAGAAAAGACCCAAAAGTGGTAAGAGGCCAGCCCTGCAGGTATTTCAGGGAAGAGCATTCCAGGCAGAGGGAACGGCAAGAGTAAAGGACCTGAGGTGGGAATGTGCCTGGAGTGTCTGAGGAACAGCCAGGAGGTTAGGGTGCCAGGAGTGGACTGAGCAAGGGCTGGGGTGTAGTGGGAATAGAGGTCAGAGGTCACAGAGGGCAAGAGACATACCAGGCCTCGTAGGCCTCTGGAAAGCCTGGCTTTTACTGTGTGCGAGGTGGGAAGCCATCAGAGGGTTCTGAGCAGAGGAGTGACATGAGCCCTTTAGCTGCCCCTGAAAATACAGCGTTGGGACTTCCCTGGCTTCCCTGCGGCCTGGGCTCTGCACTTCCACTGCAGGGGCCATGGGTTCAATCCCTGGTCCAGGAACTAAGATCCCACAAGCTGTGCGGCACAGCCAAAATATATATATATATATATATACAGCGTTGGGGGTCGAGGGTACAGGTAGTCACAGTCAGGATATGGTTTGAAGGTCAAGCAGACAAGGACTGCTGATGGGTTGGACGTGGGGTCTGGGAGAAAGAGAGAGGAGACGGGATGTCTCTGAGGTGTCTGCCCTGAGGAACCGAAGGATAGAGCTGCCATTATTCCCCACTACCCTTCCCTTCTCATGCCCTCTACCTAAGGCCACACCATGGTTTATCTCTCTTTTCTGAAGAGATGCTGTGCTTTCTAGAATGTTCCTCCTACTCTCTCTGCTATTTCTACCTGTCCGGTACCAAATGCTACCTCTTTCTTTGGCTCAGTCGCAACAAATAATTATGGCCCAAGTAATTCTGGGAGTTCAGGTGAAGGAGAGGAATTTGTGGCTTGCAACAGAATTTGAACTAAGCCTCAAACCGACAACTAGGACTTGGTTAAGAAGAGAGGAATAGGGCTTCCCTGGTGGCACAGTGGTTAAGAATCCGTCTGCCAATGCAGTGGACACCGGTTCGAGCCCTGGTCCGGGAAGATCCCACGTGCCGCGGAGCAAGTAAGCCCGTGCGCCACAACTACTGAGCCTGTGTTCTAGAGCCCGCGAGCCACAACTACTGAGGCCACGTGCCACAACTACTGAAGCCTGTGTGCCTAGAGCCCGTGCTCTGCAACAAGAGAAGCCACGGCAATGAGAAGCCCATGCACCACAAGGAAGAGTAGCCCCCGCTCGCCTCAACTAGAGAAAGCCCGCACACAGCAATGAAGACCCGATGCAGACAAAAATAAATAAGATAAATTTTTTTAAAAAAAGAAGAGAGGAACAGAGAGATGATTCTAGGAGAAGAAACCAGACTCAACACCAATGCTTGGAGGCAATATTTTAAAGAAAAACCTTTTAAGGAGAACAAAACTGCCAGACAAACCGGTGACTTGTGTTGCCCTAACCACTAACGCAATTATCCTTCAACCAATATTGAGCGCGTAGGAGCCAAGGTGCTGTGGTGAACAAGGCAGACCCAGTCCTTGGTCTCCTGGTATTTACTTTTAGTGGAATTTCTAGCATATTCTCTTTGTAGTCATGTTATAGGGGACCCCAAATGATTAGTAGATTGCTGAGTATGGAGACTGAGTTATGTGACTCGGCTGTGTTGTGGTGCTAGGCAATGGCAGCCTGAGTTGTCCTTGTCTACAACGAGGAAGGAGATCTGACTTCTGAACTGGGCTGACGGAGCCTCCCTCCCTCTGCCAGTGCTGGGCAGGCACTGTCGATATTTGTCTCTCTGACTTTCCCATCCCTATGCCTCTGTGGTTGACCAGATGCCTCCTTATATGTACCTTCTTTCTGGAGAGACGGCAATAGCTATTGGTAGATTCAAGTGAAATTTGGTAGGTTTGGACCTTCTGGCATCCTCTTAAAGGTAACTTTACAGATCTCTGTTCTGATCCACTACATGTTGATTCAGTTAAATCTCAGAAAGCAAGGTTGTTTTTAAGATCTTAGAGAGCACCTTGTTATTGTGCCCATGTACATTCACTTTTGTTTTCCTTAAAAATAAATAATACAATGTGTGGTCAGAGGTGAGCTGAGGAAAGGTTTTGCATATTTTTCCTAAGTTGGAAGCCTGCCAGTAATCTTGTTCCTGCCAGCTAAGCTATGAATGAATAAAACTATGAATGAGACACACACAGTCCTCTCCTCTGGAGGGCTCATATGGTATGTGTGTAAGAGGGCAGGATTAGTTTGTAGACTTGACAGCGTTCAGAGTATTTGGCTGGGCAGGAAGTCTTGAATGGGCTGTGATCTGTTGGAAAGGTTGGCTGCAGCCAGACTGCAGGAGGGGCTCATGTGCTGTGACCCATGTCTGGGGAAGAAGCAAAGACCCTGCAAAGTCAGTTCCCCAGGAGCAAGAGTCAGAAATACTATTCAATTTTTTTTTTCTCTTTTAAAATGAGGTCTCCTACTCGTTAATATGGGGAAGCCTGAAAAATGTGGCCCAGAATCCCTCTGTCCTGGAAGCTTCTGCAGATGGCCTCTTACGTTTCATGGTGTCCATGATGCGGCGCCGCTGGAAGTTTGTCAGTTTGGATTCCTTCATCATCACTGCAGGACAAAGCACTTCAGTGAGGCCTCCGGAGCTGCAAGCCTCAGATGCCTTCATCTCACCCCGCTGAAATTTAACACTGTATCACCTCCTGCCCCCATTCAGCACCTGAGTACTTGGCCGCCCCCGCACTGCGGCTTGTGGGATCTTAGTTCCCGGAACAGGGATTGAACCCAGGCCGCTGGCAGTGAAAGCACCGAGTCCTAACCACTGGACAGCCAGGGAATTCCCTTCCTTTCCTGCTTTGGTTTTTTTCTATAGCACTCATCACTACCTAAGTTCTCGGTACCTTACTTTTTATTTGTTACCTTCCTACTAGAATATTAGCTCCATGGGACCAAGAATTTTTGCTTGTTTTTTTTTCTTTTCTTTTTTTTGCGGTACGCGGGCCTCTCACTCTTGTGGTCTCTCCCGTTGCGGAGCACAGGCTCCGGACACGCAGGCTCAGCGGCCATGGCTCACGGGCCCAGCCACTCCACGGCATGCGGGATCCTCCCAGACCGGGGCACGAACCCACGTCCCCTGCATCGGCAGGCGGACTCTCAACCCACTGCGCCACCAGGGAAGCCCGTCTTTTCTTTCTTTATTTTTTAAAAATTGCTGTATTTTCAGCACCGAGAACGACGTCTAAAGCACATAGTGCGCTTAAATTTTTTTTGTTGCTGAGTGAATGAAGGAATGAATGAACAAGTATTCATTAAGCATGTGCCAGGGGCTGGAGCTACAATTGTAGCTACAAATGTAGCCAAAACAGGCATCCTGTCCTGATGGAGTTCATGAAGTAGAGGGGCAGATGGATGTTAATTCAACGGGACACACTAGGTATCTGACTACAGGTTGCCAATGAAGGAAATTGACTACTAAGTATCTGACTACTAAGCCCACAAAGGAAAAGGTATTTGGTAGAATGCTGGCACCTAACAGTTGGTTGCACTGTGGTGGTGGGTGGGGAGGAAATAAAGCTTCCCTGGGGAAATTGAAAGTGTGATCTGAGGGACTTAGGTGAGTTAACTACTCTAAAATTCTTAGTTCTTTGACTTTTGGCCACTTCCAAGTTGTAGGACCCCTGAATCTTTCTGAACTCCAGGCTTCTTATATGTAAAATGGAAACAGATATTGCTAAACCATAAGTCATGCAGGGGAGAACTGAGTTACGGAGGGTAACTGTGACCACCGCTCTTCTTGTGTCCTTTAACGCACTGACCTCTGAGCAGCTCGCAGGTCTCTGGGGTGTAAGTGGCCGGCTTGGGGCAGCGCCAGAACCCTGTTCCTTTGGTCACTGTCTCCACCCTCTCCTGGGAAGCCATGGGAGGGCTCTGAGGAGGGAAAAAAGCAACGACACACCCCGTCTCCCAGATCCAACCTGGCTCTCACACCCCCAACGCCACCCATAGTTTGGGAGCAGGGGTCGGGTCGCAAGAGAATCGTGATGCCGTCTGTGAACATCGCGACAGTGCCCGATCCTCCCACCCCGAACAGATACACTGGCAGATCCACACTCGAACAGAGACCTCAACCTGACCTGGCGCCTGTGTCAGAGAAGTCCCCTCGGGAGGAAAGGGGCGTTAGGGTAACCGTCCCCGCTGGGTGACACGCCCAAACAGAAACCTCACCCTAAAGTAAGACCCCGGCTGGGTGGCCCCTCCCCACAGAGAGCGGAGGCTGGGCTCAGCAGATCGTAACCAGGGCTCTGAAGCAGCACCCGCGCCGGGGCGCCGCAGAAATACTTTTGAGATCTCAGCGACTAGAGCCCGCAGCTAGCGTGTCTGGCTACCATGGTAACGCGCACGCGCCACTCGGCACATGCACACATTTATTGCCCCGCCTGCCTCCCGGAAGTGATTACCTCTAGGTCACGGCGCAGGCGCAGAGTACGCGTGGCGTCGAGTGAGGCGGAGGCGTACTGTTTGCGGGTCTCAGCTTGGGTCTGGGGCGCAGAACCCAGTACCTGTGTTGCGGCTGTCATGTCAGACAACGAGGACAAGTGAGTGCGGGAGCGAAGTGACTTTTGCGGAGCCTCTCAAGGGGCGGGTGAAGCGGGAGCCTGGGTCGAAGGAAGTTGAGGAGCCAGGCGTCGGGGGCAGTGTCTGAGGGGACTGGGGGTGCTGAGGGGGCCCGCGGAGCTGGAGAAAGGTAGGGCGGTGAGCCGGAAGCATAGACCCGGCCAGAGCCCGGGCAAGAAAGACCCCGGCTCGAGGGTCCAGAGAGGATCACTGAAAAAGGTATCTTTCAGCAAACTTCCGCTGAGTCGGGCTCTGTGTCAATACCTGATATTGAGGTGTAGTAGGTATATAGTCTCTGCTCTCCAGGTGGGGTCCCTTTCTAGAAGAGGGGGCAGGCCCATAGACATAATGCGGGGTCGTGTGAATTGCGTAGTAGGTCTGTAGTATAGAAGTAATCCAGAGGAGGGTCTGGGGAGACTTTGAGGTGGTAAAGGTCTGGGAGGCTTGCAGTAATCCAGGTGAGAAAAGGTAGTGACTTGTACTAGGGTGATAGTAGTAGAAGTAGTGAGAAGTGGTGTTTTTTTTTTTGTGGTACATGGGCCTCTCACTGTTGTGGCCTCTCCCGTTGCGGGGCACAGGCTCCGGACGCGCAGGCTCAGCGGCCATGGCTCACGGGCCCAGCCGCTCCGCGGCACGTGGGATCTTCCCGGACCGGGGCACGAACCCGTGTTCCCTGCATCGGCAGGCGGACTCTCAACCACTGCGCCACCAGGGAAGCCCTTAGTGGTTTTGAAGTCTGGATTTATTTTGAAGATAGAGCCCAGGAGATTACCTGACGTGTGGTGTTGGAGGAGAGGTCTGTCCTGAAACTAAAGATAGGGGAGTTCTCAGCGTAAGTATATTAGTCAAAGCTGAGAAACAGAGGAGATCATCAGGCGGGTGTCAGTAGGTAAGAGGAGATGACTGCATGTCAGAGCATCCCAGCATGGAGTGCTTCGGAGGAATAGAGGAGAAACCGACAAAGGACACTGAGAAGGTGTAGCCAATGAGGTGGGAGGACACCAAGAGCGTGAGGTGGCCTTGCAGTCAAGTGAGGAGAGTGTTTCGAGTGAGAGGGAGTGGTCCTGTGGGCCAACTGACAGATCAGGCTAAATGAGAACAAGAACAGTCCATCACATTTAGCAATGCGGAAAACATTAACAAACTTCAAAGGACGATTTGGGTGGAATCATGGAGGTGAAAGTTTTTGGAGTGAGATGATGACAGAATGGGAAGAGAAGAATCGGAAACAGTGAAGATGGACAACTCTTGCAAGAATTTTGCTCCCAAGGGGGGCATGGAAACAGGGCTCTGTGAGGAGGGAGTAGAAAAGTAAGCTCTGTCTGTTTTTTTAGACGAGGAAATCAAATGACTTAATGATTTATTAAGTGATTCACTCATTAAGTAGATATTTATTGAGTGCTTCCTATGCTAGTAACTCAGATGAGACACGGATCTCTGCCTTCTTTGATTCTACTAAGTGGTGCTCTAACTGGCTGCTTCTTCTTGTACAGTTTTGATGGCGATGACTTTGATGATGTGGAGGAGGATGAAGGGCTGGACGACTTGGAGAACGCCGAGGAGGTCAGTATGTAGCCTTGGGCTCCCCTCTCTGCAGCCCAAGCCGCCGCATAGCCCAGCCAGTGATGACTGACTGAATGCATCTGCCTCCCGTTTGTGGTCAGGGCACCGCCAGTTAGAGTGAGGAGAGATCTAGTCCTGGGTCGTGGAGGAGCCCCTCAGGGGGGGGCCTGAAGGCTTTTGTCCACTTGGAGCACAGCGCATGGCTTCTGGGGCAGTTGGCTTACTGACAGTTGAAATATTCCCTTCATTCATTGAGCAAACATGTGTTGAATGTTTATGGCGTACCAGGAGCTCTGCAAGGTGGGGCTACATAAAGAGCAAGGGGGAGAGTGACCTGGGGTAAGGCTGGAGAGGTAAGGGCCAAGATCAGGCAGGCTTTTGTAGGGTGAAGGTATCGGGAAGCCACTGACAGGTTTTGAGCTGGGGAGCGGCGTGATCCAGTGACGAATGAATTGGGGAGGAGCAAGGGTAAAAGAGAGCCCAATTAGGGAGCTCCCATAGACCTCCAGGTGAGACCTGTAGCTTGCACTTGGGTGCTGGTAGTGTCGGTGATGGGAAAACGGATGAAAGAGAGATTTTGGTGGTTTGGATATGGGGCTGAGAAAGTGGGAGATGACAGGGATGACTCCCGTGTTTCTAGCTTGAGCAACTAGGTGAATGAGTTACTAGCATCATAGATAACATAGGGCTTTCTGTCCCTTGTGACTGATGGAGGGAGAAGTGCTTTATGTCTCTTGGAGAGGGAGTGATCCCTCGTTTTTTGTTTTTTTTTTTTTAAGGCTAGGAAGCTGAAGGCCCTCTTTTGGGATTTCCTGTCTGCCTGGCACTCTGAGGTTATGTGTTGTCTGAGTCAGAAACCTCCTTCTCTATCCTTCTGATCCTTTTCCATCTATGTCCTATTGATTCTGCCTCCTATATGTGGTTCGGTCCTGTTTTCGTTTCTCTATTCCTAGTGCCCCAGCCTGGTTTGGATCTTTATTGCTTTTCACCCACATTACTGCAGAAATGTGTTGCGGGTTTTCCTGCCTTCAGTCTGCTGTTTGCCTTTCTGCTGCCACAGTCGTCTTTTTCACCTACCCACATGATTGATTACTGTTGGTCTTCCTAAAAGGTCTCTGCTTCTGCCCTTTCCACCTACAGAATATTCTCAACAAAGGATCCAGAGTGATCCTTTTAAATCTTAAGTCACTTTGTCTCTCCTCTATTCAGAGTCTGCATCCAGTGGCTTCTTAGCTCATTCAGAGTAAATGCCAGAAAGGTGTACAAGGTCCTCCATGATCCAGCCCCCCTCCCTCTGTGACTTTATCTCTTCTTGTTGTCCCTGTCATGCCAGGGAGACCCCAGCTCCGAACCTTTGACTGTGCTATTCCCTCTTCCTTTCCCTTAGATATGCACACGACCTGCTCCTCAGCCTCGTCAGGTCTTTGTTAGATGTCACCTCAGTGGGGCCTTCCTGACCATCCTGTTTAAAATTGCCTCATTAACCCTTTCCTCCAACATCACCACCCTGGCGCTCCCTGTCTTTTCTCTGTTTTTATACTACACATTGTACTTATAACTAATTTTGTTTATTGTTTGTCTCATCTCATTATAATGTAAGTTCTATTGAACAAAGAATTTTTATCTGTCTTACTGCACTATCCCAAGTGATTAGAATACTGTCTGACATATAGTAAGCACTCAATAAATATTTGTTGACTTAATTCTTTATTATAGAATTTATTCTTCTGCCTATAACCCTATACACGCCTTTTGCTCTAATCATACTCCACAATTAGGTGTCCAAACCTAGTACATTCTCTCCCTCCTCTGTGCCTGTGTGCACACATTTCAGCCTGCCTGGAATGCCCTGTCCTTCCTCGTTAGCTTGGCAGCTCCTGCTCATCCTTCTGGACTAGCCCAAGTCTCACCTCCGGACTGTATTCGTAATCCCCAGTGTGAGGCAGATGTCTCTCACTTTCTTGTTAAGTTTGTGGCACACTTGCATACTTTTTTTTTTCTTGTTAATTTTTTTTTTGAAGTGCTTTGGTATTCCATTTTATTTATTTAAATACACACGCTCGGGCTTCCCTGGTGGCACAGTGGTTGAGAGTCCGCCTGCCGATGCAGGGGACACGGGTTCGTGCCCCCGTCTGGGAGGATCCCACATGCCGCGGAGCGGCTGGGCCCGTGAGCCGTGGCCGCTGGGCCTGTGCATCCGGAGCCTGTGCCCCGCGGGGGGAGAGGCCCCAACAGTGAGAGGCCCGTGTACCACAAAACAAAACAAAACAAAAAAACCCCAAAAACAAACAAAAAAATAAATACACACGCTCACACACACAATTACAACTCTGTAAATTAGTGAAGTGGCACTCATTGGATGAATTAAATTACAACCAGTAAATGAGTGAACAGGAAAGACAAAGAGTTAAAGAAGATATTTGCAAAACATATAATTAAGAAAGTACATCTATACAATGAATTCTTCCAAATCAATCATAAAAATGCAGAAAATCCAATACAAAAAGGGGCAAGGGATTTGAACAGGCACATCACAAAAGAGAATATCCAAATAGCTAATAAATACATAAAAACGATGCTTGTCATCAGGAAACTGGAAAGTAAAACCACAAGACACCACTCCACACCCACTGAGATGGCTAAAATTAAACCAGACAAAACAAACATCTTACAGTGACAATACCAAGTGAGAAGAAAGATGTGGAGCATTTGGAGCAACATTTATATTACTCTGTCGGAGTGTAAATTGGGCCAGCACTCTGGAAAACTCTATGGAGTTATATACTGAAGGGGAGTATATATGTATATTTTTTAGGAACCAGTGATCCCCGCTCCTGGGCGTATACCCAACACAGATGCGTACTTATGTTGACCAAAAGACATGTACAAGAAAATTCATAGCATAATAGCAAAATAGTCCAAATGCTCATTATAATTGAACGATTATATGGATTGTGGTATAATCCAACAATAAAATCCTAGATGGCTATGAAAATGAACAAAGTACTGGTAGACACAACAGAATGGATAAATCTACAAATGTAACATTGAGTGAAGGAAGCTATACAGAAAACAGTACATAAGGTGTGATTATATCCACAGGAACTTCTTTTTTTTAAATTTTTAAATTTTATTTATTTTTTTATACAGCAGGTTCTTATTAGTCATCAATTTTATACACATCAGTGTATACATGTCAATCCCAATCGCCCAATTCATCACACCCCCCTCCCCATCCCCCCTGCGGCTTTCCCCCCTTGGTGTCCATATGTTTGTGCTCTACATCTGTGTCTCAACTTATGCCCTGCAAACCGGTTCACCTGTACCATTTTTCTAGGTTCCACATACATGCGTTAATATACGATATTTGTTTTTCTCTTTCTGACTTACTTCACTCTGTATGACAGTCTCTAGATCCATCCACATCTCAACAAATGACTCAATTTCGTTCCTTTTTATGGCTGAGTAATGTTCCATTGTATATATGTACCACAACTTCATTATCCATTCATCTGTCGATGGGCATTTAGCTTGCTTCCATGACCTGGCTATTGTAAATAGTGCTGCAATGAACATTGGGTTGCATGTGTCTATTTGAATTATGGTTTTCTCTGGGTATATGCCCAGTAGTGGGATTGCTGGATCATATGGTAGTTCTATCTTTAGTTTTTTTAAGGAACCTCCATACTGTTCTCCATAGTGTCTGTATCAATTTACATTCCCACCACCAACAGTGCAAGAGGGTTCCCTTTTCTCCACACCCTCTCCAGCATTTGTTGTTTGTAGATTTTCTGATGATGCCCATTCTGACTGGTGTGAGGTGATACCTCATTGTAGTTTTGAGTTGCATTTCTCTAATAATTAATGATGTTGAGCAGCTTTTCATGTGCTTCTTGGCCATCTGTATGTCTTCTTTGGAGAAATGTCTATTTAGGTCTTCTGCCCATTTTTGGATTGGGTTGTTTGTTTCTTTAATATTGAGCTGTATGAGCTCTTCATATATTTTTGAGATTAATCCTTTGTCCGTTGATTCGTTTGCAAATATTTTCTCCCATTCTGAGGGTTGTCTTTTCGTCTTGTTTATGGTTTCCTTTGCTGTGCAAAAGCTTTTAAGTTTCATTAGGTCCCATTTGTTTATTTTTGTTTTTATTTCCATTACTGTAGGAGGTGGATCAAAAAAGATCTTGCTGTGATTTATGTCAAAGAGTGTTCTTCCTATGTTTTCCTCTAAGAGATTTATAGTGTCCAGTCTTACATTTAGGTCTCGAATCCATTTTGAGTTTATTTTTGCGTATGGTGTTAGGGAGTGTTCTAATTTCATTCTTTTACATTACACTTGCATACTTTTATAACACTTGTTGTTTTGTTTACTCTTGTCTTTTTCCCCAGACTATGTATTCTTTGAGAGCAGAAACTCTTAGCTTTCTGTCTCAGCGCCTATTATGATGTCTGGCACATGACAGATGCTTAATAAATGATTGTTAAATATATGAATATGTAAAGGTGGGGTGCTTGTTCCTTTTCCTGCTTAGGGTGATTTGTTGTCTGTGCTCAAGGACTTCTTTGTATGGGTGCTCAAGGACTTCTCTTCTGGATGAGGCAGCTGGCTTTGGACTCCCTGATCATGAGTCCTTTTTAACTAGGTCTGAGACTTTGGCCAAGTTAGCTAACTCTCCAAGCCTCTAAAATGGGCATTGTAATCCCCACCGCATAAGGTTATTGTGAGGATTAAATGAGGTGTTACTGAGGCAGTTGCATGGTCACTGGCGCGTAATAAGCAGTAGCGCGGTGGTGGTTATAATCGTGGTCGTCGTCATCCTGCCCCTCACCCCCGATAATGCATCCTGAGATTTTTCCCTCTTTTCTTCCTTGGTGTCCAGGAGGGCCAGGAGAATGTTGAGATCCTCCCTTCTGGAGAGCGACCGCAGGCCAACCAGAAGCGAATCACCACACCATATATGACCAAGTATGAACGAGCCCGTGTGCTGGGCACCCGAGCCCTTCAGATCGCGTGAGTATGAGCCTCGTCACCATCTTTTCCATCAGACAGGCTACAGGGAGCCTCCACGCTGTTGATGCGGCTCAGCCTGGCACTTGACCACAGACCTTCCCTCTTCTCACACACTAAACAAGGGTGGTGCTGTCCCTGTGTGCCAGGCACTGTGCTATACCCCCTGCCCTCAGAGAGTTTGTGATCCAGTGGAGAAATAGGACATAAGCATCTGAGAAGTCAAATAACAGTACAGTAGAAGAATAGTGATAAGAATACAGAGTGTAACGAGTGCCTGTCAGTTAGGGAAGCAGAAATAAATAAATTAATTAAATAAGATCAGCCCTCGACCGTTGTGGGCTGGTTAGTTGGGGGTGCTGCTGCAGCACCCCCTGGGCTTAAGGTGGTTCTTGAGTTGATAGACAAGGGCCAAGCTTGGAGCTAGTTGAGCTAGTTGAAGACTAACACGATTCAGGAGCTAGCAGTAGGCAGGTGGGGATTGCAATGTGCGACTCTTCTGCGTCCACCCCAACCGCCGCGGGCACTGCGGCCACCAGAGGCCCCGTGTGCAGATGTCAGGCTGCCTGCTAAGCTTGTGGCATCGTGGAGGACAGATCAGGCAGCTTTGAGGAAGCAGGGACTCTTGAAGAGGCTGGACCACAGATGCGTGCTTTCCCTGCCAGGCTCCCTTGTCAGATGAGTTCCTCCTCCGTTGTGGCGAGAGTAAGTGGGAGGACAGAGAGGGGAGGGGCATGTTACTGTGGCTCTCGTGGAATGTCCTCCATGGGGAAACGTGAGGCCGGGGAAAGGAGCCCTACCCCAGACCTCTTACAAGCTGCTGTGGGAAATGGTGGGTACCTGGAGGAGGGGGTGCTTCAAGTAGGGAGTAGTCGAAACTAGGCTTGAAAGAAAAGCTGGGGCCAGAGTTGGTTGTGGGGCGTTGCGTGCTGGTGGAGTGGTGACGCTCAATCTATGCATCCATCTGTCCCCGCCGCGCCCAAGTTTTTAAACAGCATCAGGCTTCATCTCCTCCAGTCTTGTGGAGTGAAGGTGACCACTGTGTTCACCTCGATAGAGGGCTTTATGGGCGGGCACCGTCGTTCCTCACCCACTCGGCAGAGGTAGGCCTCCTGCCAGCCTGGTTATACTCCTTGCTGGTCTGGGTGAAGTGAGAGCTGCACTCAGTATGATGATTTTGGTATAGCTGGGGTCAGGATCCTCTAGGCCTGCACCGCAGTTATGGTTGCCACTGGCTACATTTGGCCATTTAAATTTAAGTAAAACTAAATAGAAGTTCAGTGTTTCGGTCTCATTAGCCACATTTCACGTGCCCAGTAGCTCCCTATGGCTATCGTAATGGGTAGTGCAGATAGAGGACATTTCCATCATTGCAGAGCACTGATTGGGCAGTGCTTACGTCTGCTAAACAGGATCAAGCAGAAAGAATAATTCATAAATTATTTTTCAAACAAATAGACTGTATGCAAGTTAGAGTCTTGCAGCATCGAATAAGATATTGTGCTTGTACCTGTTGGGGATGCAGAGATGATTAAAGACACAATTCCCCAGGTCTCTAGGTGTTTACAGTCTGGTGGGAGAGATGGACCCGTTCTTTTTTTTTTTTTTTTTGGACCCGTTCTAAATACCCAGAACCCAAGGCGGATGGGATTGCTGCTTTTTTTTTTTTTTTTTGGTGGTACACAGGCCTCTCACTGTTGTGGCCTCTCCCGTTGCGGAGCACAGGCTCTGGACTTGCAGGCTCAGCAGCCGTGGCTCATGGGCCCAGCTGCTCCATGGCACGTGGGATCTTTCCGGACCAGGGCACGAACCCGTGTCCCCTGCATCGGCAGGCGGACTCTCAACTGCTGCACCACCAGGGAAGCCCGGGATTGCTGCTTTACAAGAGAAACAAAAGAGAGAAGGGAGTAATGGCAGGGGTGACTGGGGAAGCCTCATGAAGAAATTAGAATTAAAGTGAGGTGGTTTTGAAGGTATCCCAGGCTCCAGAAACAGCACTAGGAAAGGTCCAGGTAGAGGCAGGCATGTATGGATTGTGGTGGGGGAATGGCAGGTAGCTTGGGGCACAAGACTGGAAAAGATGTCACCGGTTCATTGAGTGACAAGTTCAGAAGATGGGCTTGTATTTGGTGGACAGTATGGAGCAGGCATTTAAAACATTACCGAGGCCCAGTGTCCTGCTTTCCTTGGGGAGCAAGACTCGGTCTAGCTTAGTCTAGTCTATAGTGCTCTTTCCGATTGAGGGCTAGGGTGCTGTCCGGTGGTTCCCTGGCTGCTGTAAGCCCTTGGACAGCCAGGGCTGGAGCTTATCCTGAGTACTAGGCCTGCAATTCTGTACTTAGTAGATGCTGAACAGATGTTTCTTGGATATTTGTGGGTGAAGCCTCTCTCTGGTTCATTAGCCCCACCTGGCGGCTGAATGGTTGCCACAGGTGGAGACGGTCCAGGCGCACTCTCACACTTCCTGTGCACATAGTAGGGCTGGATGAATTAATGCTGTTGAGTTATTCGTATCTTGAAGGAAATAAGGCATATGCAGATCAGGAAAGCATTTTGCCCCATTCTTTAAAGGTTTACATTTTTGGGGAAGTTCAAATAATTATTGAGAGAGGATATAGAGAAAGTTAAAGAACTCGGTCTCTGCCCTTGGGGAATTTTCAGGCTTTGGGGAGTAACAGACACCAGAATATTTAGCAATGAAATCAGTAGATTATTTAGTGTGAACTGGTGGCTCTCAGACTGGCTGGTTATCAGAATCACCTGGGGAGCTTTGCTAATGCAGGTTCTCAGGATCCTTCACTAGAGAGTAAGGGTGAAGGGTCTGGGGAAGGACCTGGGAACCTGTATTTTTAGCATGCCTTCCCAGTAATTTTGATGATTATCAGGTTTGGGATCCATTAGTGTAAACTTGAGCTGGAATCAATAAGTGTGGCTTCCTAGAGGAGGTGGGCCTAGAACTGGCCTGTTTGTTTCTAGAGCCTCTGCTGTGGGCCAAGTGTTGTGCTAGGGCTTGGGGTCCTGGGCCACCAGGTCTCGTTAGAAAACTTCAAACAAGTAGTCACAGTGTAGTGATAGTGGTGCTGAGAGAAGTGTATGTAAAATGAGTCAGGGCACTGAGGCTTCAGCAAGTGCTTTCCAGAGTGGAGACATCTGAGCCTCTTGTAGGCCTGTAGGGAGAGGAAGACCTTGTACGAGGATGCAAAAAAGGAAACAACAGGGTATGTCTAGGGAACTGTAGTAATTTGGTATGGCTGGAATGTGGGGTAAATATAGGCAGGTAGCATGAGAAGGTACTAGAAAGGTAAGCAGGGGCCAGGTGAGGTTCTGCCTGCCTGATGGCTGTGGGGTGTCATGGAAGGGTGGTAAGGAGGTGAGTGCCCCACCACAGGCCCTGTTTAGAGGCTGGAGGAGCAGGACCCTTGTAGGGGGTATTGCCAAGACAGAGAAGGAAAATGAGGCAAGCTGGGCCCTGAGGCAGGGCTGGGGGGTCAAGTTAGGGTGGTCAGAAGGGTGAGCTTTTGCACATGCGGGTCCTTTGTGCTGGGCCACTCTGCTGTGGCTGCAGGCTCAGGAGTCTGTGACGGGCCCTGGGGAAGGCTCTTGGCAGGGGAGCTGACATGATGCATGTCACACGGCCCAGTGATGAAAGCTCACACTTGTCCCGCTCACAGTACCCGTCTTCAGTTTGTGAATCACCAGCTTTTAAAAATAATGGGAGGTGTTGTAGCACAGTAGGGAGGAGCCTTCGGGGTTCAAATCTTGGTTCTACCACTTACTGGCTGTGTGACCTTAGGCAAGTTACTGACCCGTCTGTGCCTCAGTTTCTTCATCAGTAAGACGGAAGTAACAAGAGTACTTACCTCAGATACGGTACTCTGTGAAGGGTTTAGAGCAGCTATGGCACTTAGTCTTTGCTTGTTAGCCAGTAGTGTTTTAGCATCATTGTTGTAGGCGTGGCAGGGCTTTTTGTCTTCATTTTCAAATGAGGATAGTGAGATTTGGGGAAAAAATTCAGTATCTTTGGAGGCAAAGTTTAAGTCTAGTCTACAGGCTCCCACTCGCGTACCCTCGCTGTCAGTGCCCCTGAACTGCCACTCCGCATCCGCCGTGCCCGCCTTCCTGGAAGGTGCCCTTTCTGGGTGAGGACTGGGATGCTGACCTGATCCTGTTTGTGAAGCTACCCGCCGACTTCATGCTGGGCCCTTCTCCCTGTGTTTGTCGTCTCCCCCAACACCTGTCCCTGTACCTACAGGATGTGTGCCCCCGTGATGGTGGAGCTGGAGGGGGAGACAGATCCCTTGCTCATCGCCATGAAAGAGCTCAAGTAAGTCGCCCAGATCATGGTTCACTGCTCCAGAGCCCTGGGGGGCATCGCTTGGGTTCTCTGCTGCACACCCTTCCCCCACTTCCCTGCTGGGGAAGTGTGGTTCTTGTTCCTGTAGACCCTTAGTTTGTTTGGGAGTCAGCCCTGCAGGGAGACGGAGGGAGGGGGAGGAGGGGGCAGGCAAAGGGGGAGGGGAGGACATTGATGAGACATGGACCTTGGTTGTCTGTCTGAATTTCCCTGTTCCTGCTGCAGTTGGCCTTACCAACATCCCTCTACTTTCCCCCCTCCTCCCTTCAGCCATGGGATGGCAGAGCCCTTGCAGACTCAAGTCCCACACTCAGAGATGCAGGAACTTTTTTGGTTGTAATGCCTTTCCTACAAAGTGCATTCATAGTCTCACGAGGATGCTGCTAAGACTGCTCTTGCCTTGCATTCTGCACGTTCTGTCCCTCTGCTGCAGGGCTGGGGTCACCAGCCCTCATGGACCTTGACTTCTCCCCTGCCACAGGGCCCGAAAGATTCCCATCATCATTCGCCGCTACCTGCCTGACGGGAGCTATGAAGACTGGGGGGTAGACGAGCTTATCATCACCGACTGAGCCGGAATCGTCTTCCTGACTGTGCCTCAGCCCCAGTTTCTAGTCTCATATTCTTTATACGTGTAAATAATAAAATCTTCAACATTTCAACCCCTCCGCCTCCAGCTGCCTGGGAGGCCTACCCACTTCTTCTGCCCTGCCGCCTGGAGGGTGCACCCATCCCAGTGGCCCTGTGACTGTCAGCTCTTTAGGAAGCACCAGGGGCCCCGACCCCCTGTGGCTCCCCCACGTCCCTCCCTCCATCTCGCAGTCCACCAGCGCAGAGGCTGCTGCAGGAGACACCTCAGCTGCCTTCCCAGCAGACAGACAAGCCTTTGTGCCCAGGGAGCTGGTTGCTACGGAAACCCCCAATTTCCTTTCCAGTGGGGACTGGCTGCAGGGGCTTCTCCCTTCTCAGGAGTATCACAGAGCAGGTCTCATCAAGCCACCCATTGTTTCCTAAGGACCTGCCTCGAGCCTCTTATCGTGGGCTCGGATCCCCTTTCAGGAGCCAGTGCCCCAGCAGGAAGCTTGGGGATGCAGTGATCTCCTGCCCTCCCCGAGAGAGCCCTGCCGGCAAGTCAGCAGCTGGACCAAGGGCCAAGCACCTGCCCCCCCCGCCTCCCCTCCCCCGCCCCCCCATCCCCGCTCGTCAGGCCACTCCCCACACACCGTCCTTCATGACCCACCTCTCTGGTCTGCCACACCCATACCCTCTGTTCCCTGGCTTCTGGAAGATGTCCTTCCCCTTCTGTGGGGGGCCCCTGCTCCTCCGAGGCTTTCACTAGGATGGGTGCTGGGATGATGGTGGGCAGGGGAGCAGGGCTTCTGGGTTCAAGGCGTGATGTTAAGTCAGGACTGGAGCTCTCCTTTTCCTGCCCTAGGTTCTGATGGGTCCTGCTCTTGTTCTCTTCGCTCTGCGTACCCAGGCAGTCATGCTGGTTCCTCCCTTTCTCGGGGTTGGCGGGTGGGGGGAACAGATGACAGGGAGAGGGTGTATACTGACACCCACAGGGATAGAAGGGAAAACTGGCTTCCTGAATATTCCAGCCTTGACCTCCCTTCTGCTGCCGGCTCCCCTTCCATGAAGAGGAGAAGCTGGGCTTGCCTGACCTCTGCGAGAGGCAGGGACCCTGGGGGTGGCTGCCCCCTGGACGGGGTGGGAGTGATGGGCATCCCCAGGAGCCGGAGGGATGTTTGCTGCTCGGGAGAAGGGTTAATTTAGGGAGCATTGGACTTCGCACCCCCTTCCACCCTCCTCCAAGCCTGTGGAATCCTTTAATCAAGTTGGGTGCTGAAATTTCAGCTCTGAAATGCCGCCTTTGTGCTGGCATCCAGGCGGCCGCCCTAGAGTGCGGGGGTCACTTTCTTGGCCCCGTTTCTGTAAATGGTCTCTTTGTTCCTGCTGGGCCGCTCAGTATCAGATGTGATTAAAGGGAGATGGGGCTTGGGTGGAGGAGGAGAGAAGCGGCTGGGAGAGGGAGGGGGTTAACCCTTAGGGGATAGGGTGTAGAGGAGTTGGCGAAGGGTGTTTTTCCTCCCATTTCCCCCTTCCCATTCTGCTGCTCTTTCACAGAGTCCGCCCCTTCCTGCTCAGCTGGCAGGCCAGGACATAGTCTCCTCAACGCTCTCCAGATACACCTGTCCCTTCTCTGTTTACATGTGGAGCCACTACTTTACTGAGGCCTGAGCTCATCCAGAATCTCAGGTCTAAGGCATGAGCACAAGCCAGGTCTCCCGACTTCTGTCGGGTTATTTGTTCTTTTGGGCCATTTCCCCTTCTCCCGTATCCCCAGTGACTTTCCAGTGAGCCTCACAAGGTCCTGGAGGTGGTGATTTCATCTTCTTGATGTAGCCCCTCCCACCTGCCCTGCCAGCTCCATGTCCACAATCCCACTGAGCACAGGAGAAGCCTGGAAATACTGAACAGAATAGAAACGGACTAATGTCCTGCTTGTCAGTAGAGGGAAACGGTGGGTTGTAAGAATTATGAGCACATGAGGTTGGTACTGATTGATCCCTAACAAAATTCTAGAATAGGCTATTGCATATTTGAAAACACTGGGATAATAAAAAGATCCTGGAGCTAGCATAGGGTTTCTAAGAATATCACCAAGTGAACCAAATTTTCTTTTTTCAATGGTTACTGGTCTGGTAGGTTGGAAGAATGCCACAGATACAGTGAACCTTGATTTTAACAAGGCATCAGGCAGTCTTTCTGTGCAGCTATGATGGAGAAACGTGTACTTCAAGGTGATAAAATTAGATTCAGAATTGATTGGACAGTCCTTTCCCTAGGAGTATAGATAACAGAATGGACGGAGAGGTTTTTAGTGGGGTGCACAGGGCATGTCCCTCTTCATTCCAACCTTTTTTCGTTAGTGACCTGAATGAGGATATTCAAGTTTTAGACATAAAGCTCAGGAAAACTGTAAGTTGGATTCAGAATTCTGAAGGATTTAATATAGGTGGTGAAATGGTCAGATGCAACAAGATGAAATCTGTTAAAGATCAATATAAAATCCTGCATTTATCTACAACACAACAACATCAAAAAAACACTAGAAAACCACTTGTATGCAGGTGGTTTGACTTGGCCGCACGTTTTACCTACAAGAGCCAGGGGTCTGTAGTTAACCGCTGCACTTCATGGGAGCCAGCGGTTTTGGCGAAGTGGCCTGAAGAGCTTGCATGACGTAGCTTCCAGACGGCAGTCTGGCCACTCGGGAGGACTGGGCTAGTTCTCGGTGCCCCCTACCCCGCCCAAGGTCCTGACTAGGAGGTGAGGGGCTGGAGCCCACAGACAGAAGAAATAGACACAAGATCTGGGGTTGCTGGTCTGGAGCCGTGAAAGCATCATCACTTCAGATTACAAGCGGAAGTAGGGCCGGTGGAAGAGATGGTTAAGGGCGCAAGCTTTGGAGTCAGCTGGCTTCAAAATCTGCACCAGCACTTCTTAGCACCCGCCTCTCAAAGTGTCAGGTCCCCATCTGGGAAATGGGGATAACGATTGGACCCACTCCCTCAGAGGCCTGAAGGATATAAAGCACTTGGCCAGGGAACACCCAGTACATGGTAGCTATTACTGTTACTATGAGCCGAGTGTAAGGAAGGACTTCCAACCATTGGAGGTGTCTTATCAATGGAGCACAGGGAAGAGGGGAAGAGGTTTCCCCTGTCCCAGAGGTGGAGGAGCACCTGGCGCCACAGTGCAGGTTGCAATTATGCTGAGGAAAGAGCTTTTGGGGAGGAAACCCTGAAGGATTAGATGGCACGTCTGCCATCCTGGTTTACACTTAGACTCAGGCAGCTGCTACGAGGACTCGGCTAGATCCTGGTGTTGGACAAGTTTGTGTGTGTGTGTGTGTGTGTGTGTGTTTGCGCACGCACGCGCGTGTGTGTGTGTTATTGGGTGAGGTGGCAAGTGGAGGGTACAGTGAGAGAAGGCCCATCCACCCATCCTAAAGGACCAGGCCTGCTGACTGCAGACAGCAAGACATCAGGCCTGATCTACCTTTCAAATACTTGTTCCTTGAATTCTTTGCAAGGCCCCCTCTCTGCTGGGCGAGAAAGGGCTGCTTAGAAGGCGCTCTCGCTGAGTTCCAGCTGGGTCAGCAAGTGGCCCACCTGCAGTGTGGGCACCGCTGGGCTGGGGGCAGAGCTCCCCTCTGAGGCCTCAGTCCTGAGCACAAACTGACCCCACTGCGGTGCCAGCTGTCCTAACCTGCTGCACTGGGGGAGAAGAGACCTTTGGATTGTCTGTTCTTTGCATTCTACCCCTAGCTACTTTCAGAAAGTGTTTGAAAAAGCACAGGTACAGGGATAAGAGACCAAGAGACAGGCCAGGTCAGGCCTACCAAGCAGGTAACCGGAACCTTTAATTTTATTATGTAGAATGCTTAATGCAGAGTTAATAGGGGCTAGAGTACCTAGCAGAGGGGAAGGGGGAGAGGGAGCTACTGAGATAAATAAGAGGGGGGGCAGTAATGAGTTACATGTGGATTGGGGGGCTGCAGAACAGGAAAATAGGGGCAGAACAGAGCTACATACTTTATTCAAATACCATTGGGAGGCAAAGGGCAAAAGGCCAGGGCAGAATGTACATGTCAGGAGTTTAGTGTCTTCAGCCTGCTGCCAGCAACCCGGGTGCTGGGCCCTGGGTCTCCCCCTGGAGCCGAGGGTTTGGGCCTGAGCAGCCTATGACTCTGGGAAGCCCAAGGAGTTGGGGCTGACAGAGCAGGGGCCACAGAGCCTGGTGAGGGGAGAGGGATTGGCGGGGAGCCGGGAGGAAGGCTCTGTGAATTGTCTCCGAATCCTTTCCTGGGGTCCCTGCCTCCTCATCTCCTGGGATGTGCCTCAAGGTCTGGGAGCTTGTAGTGGAGTAGGACCTGGGTCCTCTTTCTCCATTAGACAAAGAATGAGGTTATTGGCATGAAATTGGATCTGGGGGCCTCTGTGCCAATTCCTTCCTGTGTTCAGGAGGGGAGGGGGCACTGAAGGGTTGAGGAGACCTCCCTCTGAGCTCCCACCCCACCCCCTCTCCCTCGAGGCTATTCAGAACTGTCTTCAGCCCCCGAGGGGCACACAGAGCCTGCTGCAGGCCCTGACGCAGGTCTCCGGTTGGCCTTGCTCTTAGGCACGTGGCGCAGGTGGTGTGGGTTATGTCAGCCCCCTTATTGCCCACGAAAGAGGAAACACGGGCACAGGAGTGGCAAGGCCTCCAATTCCCATCCGACCCTGGATGCTTCCCCTCCTCCCAGAGGAGGGTGAGCGGGGCCTGCTCAGATCCTGGGATCGAGGGTCATTCCTGGGGGGAAGGTGCAGCCCCTCGTTTTTCAGTCTGGGGCAACAAGCAACCTCCTTCTCCTCTGCCCAGCCGAGTAGCCCAGGGCTGTGCCTGGGCTGGAGTCTGGATAGGACGGGGTGGGGTCATCAAAGGCAGTGGGCCAGACAGAAGGCCTTCCCTCAGCTGTCAGCCTCTGCAGCTGCCTCCACAGCCGCCACCGGGCCTGAGATGGGCGAGGAACAGGGCGCGAGGGCTGGGGGAAGGGGCAGGCCGAGGGTGGTGGTGACAGGGCCTTCTTTAAGGCCGGGACAGCGTCGTATATACTGGCTGCTCCCAGTGTGTGGGGCTGTGGGACTGGGGCCCTGAGGGGCTGGGGTCAGAGATGGCCGTGTAGAGGGGCCGCTGTGAGGGCCCCATGTAAGAGAAGGCCGAGTAGAGGCCAGAGGTCTGGCCTGAGTGGCCATAATAGGGTCCTGAGGGCTGATGGTCAGAGTAGTCAAACTGGGGGCGGGAGATGGAGGGGAAGGCAGAGCCGTAGTGGGGCAGACTGAGGGAGGTGTAGGCGATCTGCGAGGTGGACGGCTGGTCAGTGTAGTGCGGGGGCCCCTGGGGCCCCGCGGTCTCCGTCTTCACCTGGGCTTTGGCATCCACACCAGGTGGCGAGACCGTGGGCAGAGCCACACCTGGAGGCTTGGAGATCCAGGCAGAGTGTCCACTGGCCACAGCCAGGGCGCTGCCCAGCCCGTAGCCAGCTGCCGAGTAGCTGCCCACGTGGCCCGGGTGCCCGTTGGGCGGCAGGTACTGGTCCAACTCAGCCACATCAAAGGTCTCCATGTTGGACATTACCTCGTGGCTGATCTCACCGATGTCCACGTTGCCGAAGTCGATGTGAGGCTTCCCGCCCTCCCCCATGGAGCGCCCATCCCGCTTGGGGTCTGCCTTGCCCGACTGCAGCTCTGTCTTTGGGGTGGTCGGAGGGGTGGGCGGGCCATGGCTCTGGCCTGCGGGGTAGGGAGACAGAGAGAGAGAAAGCAGGAACCGAGGTCAGAGGCTGCTGGGTTCCGATGGTTCACTTTCAGACAAGATGCCTCCAGAGGCTGAGGACTGATCACTGCATGACCTTGTAAGTTTTACATGTTTGGGCAGCCCGAGGTGGCATGTAATTATGTAATGATCTTGGGTTGCTCTCCAGTTATTTATGAAATTCCCCAATCTTAGGAAGGAGTCCTGTCTCCTACCAAAATAGGACTCCCACATGTCACCCACCTCCCGGAGAGGCCTGCTTCATTTTGCGAAGCCCTTCCCACTGGAAAGTTCTTCCTCACACCAGCTGAAGTCAGCTTCCCTCCCTGCTCCCATTGTTCCTTAACTGTTGAGCCCGATGGGGTCTGGCCTGTAGGTCTGGGCTCGCCTGTTCTCTTATAAGCACACTCAGCCTCTGCTGGCCTCTCCTGCCCTCATCACTTTTGCTGGCTTGCCTGGGCCTCCTCCAGCCCTGGGCCCTGAACAGCGATGTGTCACTTCCGACCCCCTCCGTCCTCCCAAGGCCACCTCAAGTGCCCCTTATTCAAGAAAACCTTCCCTCTGACCCAGTGCCCCCGACCACGCTCTCAACTCGCATCACACACTGCGCTGTCGCATTGGTCCTCCAGCTTTCCCCCTGCCTGTTCAGGAGAGCAATGAGATAAGTGACCTGCTCTACCCCGTTCCTTTGTCTGTCCATTTGCTCATTCACATATTCATTCAGCAAACACTTAGGGGGCACTGCTAAGTGCCAGGCACTGTGCCAGGCGTAGAGGATACAAACGTAAATCAAATGGGTCCTTGTCTGCACAAGCTCCTAGTCTTGGGGGAGATCCAGGGACCCACACATGGCTAGAGGGCAGCATCCGAAGTGCTGTGATGAGGGGATGTGTGATGGTCTCACTGAGGAGGAGTAGCTGAGCTGTTGAAGGGGAAGAGAAAGCCCAGGCCCACAGTAATATAGCGAACTCGTCGTTCTGTACAAGGTCCAAGGTCTTCTGGTGCGTCTGTGTCCCTGAATCTCCAAAGGAGTGTGAGGGCGGAATGGCTGGATTGAGGATCCCATCGGACAGAGAACATGTTCATGGTCTCAGAAACCAGACGCTCCTTGAGGGCGGGCCTGTGCCTCCATCAGACCAGAGGTAATGCTGAGTCCTGTGCTGGCCAGAGTGTCTAGACTTTGAGTTTGAATCCTGGCTCTGTCACTTACTGTGTGACCCTGGGCAGACCCCCTATCTTCTCCTCAGTTTCCTTATCAGTAAAACAGGTGATGCCAAGCAGCTCAGACATGGCCTCCTTCTGGAAGCTTTCCTTCACCAGAATCTGGTGGGTAGCTGGATATTTTTGGAGACCGACTGGGTGGACAGGTCGATGACTCCTCCCTAGAGGTCATGCCCCCTCATGGGCTTTGTGTGCACTTGTTTCTTCCTGTACTTAATTCAGTTGTTTGCATCCCTCTAGAGTGGGCTCCTGCGGCCAGGGACCATGGCTTCTCGTTTGTATGCCTGGTGTCTGCTTCCAGGTCTGGCACAAAGGCGTACTCGGAGTGTGTCTTCTGAAGGCAGAGCTCTGCTCACCGAGACTTGCCAACGTGCCTGACCCCAAGCACGGTGTCTGTATGCTATGAGCACAAGTGAGGCAGCTGTGGTGCCAGCAGAGGCCCCGGAGCCAAACCACCTGGGCTTAGACCTCAGCTGTACGGCAAGTTACCCTCAGTTTTCTGTAGAGTTTTCTCTCTGTAAAATGAGAGTAATTTGCCACAGCTGAGGTCTGACCCCAGGCAGTGTGACTGCCTCATCACAGTTTGGAGTGATTGAATGTGTGCCTGGCACACAGTAGGTACTCAATTAATGTTAGCTGCTATTATCATTAATGAGAAGGAAACAGGATAGATACCCTGTGTCTGGCTCGTCCATGGCACGTGCTCAGTGTCACATGCCGTGTCTCCCCCGTCAGACTGGGAGGTGGGAAAGAGGCAGTGATCTCCCCTTCATCTGCTCTCCCATTTCTCAGAATTGTCCTGTCCCACTTTTCTTTGTGAACTCCCCCACCGGCCTCCATGGCCTCCTTAACTGGTCTCTTCACCCCAAAGCAGTGCCCCCTTCTATCAGTCCTGGTCAGAGCCCTCTTGCCCAGCCGCCTCCCCTGACACCTGAGTCCCCACTGAGCTCCCTCTGGGCCCCTGCACCCCAGCTGGGCAACCACCCAGCCCGGCAAGCCCTTCCCAGAGCCTCGGGTCTCAAGCGATCCAGCCTTTGACTCTCCCCGCCGCCCAGCCTCCCCCAACCCAAGCTCCCAGCTCCGTGCTCACCCGAGGGGTGCTCAGGGTTTCCATCTGACATCGGGGAGCCCTCGCCCGGGTGCCGGTGGTCCAGGTGGGCGCTCTTGTAGTGGGCCTGGATGGCAGCAGCACTGCCCTGCTCCGCCTCCCCGCCTGGGCACTCTGACTCTCCCTGGGCCGCCTTCCCGTTCTTCCGCCTCCGCGGCTGGTACTTGTAATCTGGGTGATCCTTCTTGTGCTGCATCCGGAGCCGCTCGGCCTCCTCAATGAAGGGGCGCTTGTCACTCTCGTTCAGCAGCCTGGGGTGGGGTGGTTGGGGGAGGCAGCAGAGGGGGAGACATCATGAGTGTCTGCCCTGGAAGAAATGAGGCCCCGGGACGGGGAGCCCAGCGGGCAGGGGGCTGTGCCGTTTGACTTATGGACTGGAGGATGTGAGCCCGAGGCACCACAGCCTCAGAGGGCAGTGATCTCTGCCCCAAATCTCTCGGGGGCTGGAGTCTGAGAGAGGCATCAGCCTGCTGCTCCTGGCAGCCCCTGAGGATGGAGTTAGAATAGAGCTTACAAGAGGCATAGAGCTTCCTTCAGTTCAAGGAAGGGAAAATCTTTCTCGTCGTCAAAGCTGTCTGCAAGTGGCGCTGGCTGCCTCGTTAGGGGGTGAGCTCCCGGGGACTGGAGGTGTGCAATCAGAAGCAGCACGGTGAGGAGGAAGAGCCCAGTGTCTGCTACTGATTAGCTGTGTGACCGTGGGCAAGTCACTTCTCTGAGCCTTAGTTTCTTCACCTATAAAACAGTGATGATAATACCTACTTCACCAGGTGTGGGATTGGCTAAGGTAATGGCTGTGAAGCACTGTGCACCAGACCTGGGGATGGGGGACTGCTACCTTGAGAAACAGGTGCAATTCTCATGCTGCTTGTGGGGTGGGTGGACAGGAGGACCCGGCATGGAACCCCTCAACTCTAGAATCCAGATTTTTGTGAATCCCAGTGTGGCGGGGCCTAGGGGGCAGGATGTGAGTGTTCTTACTATGTAGGGGCCACTGCCTCCTGGGGGAGATCAGATCTCCTTGTCCAAGGGGGTGACAGAGGGTAAAGGAAGCTAGACTCTCTTCTGAGACCCTGGACAGGGGTAGACAGACCTTCTCCCCAGTCCAAGCCCAGCCAATGGAAGGCAGCCCCTGAAGACAGTACCCCTGCCCACTTCAGGCAGGGGTACTCCAGCCTCAGGCCAGGGCTGGGGCGGGGGGAGTTCAGGAATTGGCTTCTCCAGGGTGAGGAGGGCAGGATGGGGTACCTCAAAGAGGGGCTCAGGGGAAAGAACATAGACTCAGACTCCGAGACATAAGGGACTCTGTGGGAGCAGCTCTGTCCTTTGGCCCAAAGGGCCTCTCTCTCCGGCTGCCCGCGCCCCCCCGCCAGTGGGCGCCCTCTTCACCCAGTCAGCAGAAGGCTGAGCCCTCCCTGCCCAGGATGGGAGGGGGTGGTCATACCAGGCACCTCCTAGCGGGCAGCGGCATTCCTCTGCAGCTTAGCCTCCCCTGGCTGCCCTCCCCCTAGGCCACCCGGCCCAGCTGTAGTGCAACTTTCACCAAGGGTCCCTCTAGCTGAGTGATGGGATGGAGACGCCAGACCAAGGCCTCAGGAGTGAGGGGGTGGGATGCAGCCTTCTTCAACCGAACTGTGCCCACCGCCCCACCCGAGCCAGCCCGGGAGAGTAGGTGGGGCAGGCCCAAAGGTGTGTGTGTGGTGAGAGGAGAAGAAGCCGCATGTGAGGGCGCCTCAGCCAGCTGTGGCCCCGGCACAGAGGCTCCCAGGATGGCTGGGGACACTGCACTCCCTCTCCCACCCCAAACCTTCCCTGTGCCCTCTGTCCAGCTGGCAACCGGATGTGAATCAGCAAGAAAATGGCAGGGGGCACGAAGCCAGGGCACAGGTCAGAAGAGAGGGAAGGTTCCAACACTGCCTCCCATTGGCACGTCCCATGCTAGTTCCCAGCGGTACCCTAACCTCGATAGAAATCTAACCCGGGGGCGGGGTGGGGGGATGGCCAGCTTTAGCCCAATGCTAACCTCACCCCGAAACCACCCAGCCGCACCCAGACCTTCCATCTCGGCTCTGTTCAGGCTCTCTCCCGACCCCAAACTGGCCCTGCCCCACCACGTAAACCCAATCCCAAACTTAATCTTGACTCCAGCGCCAGCCCTCGGTCACCACAGCTCTAGCTACAAACCTCATACTCATCTGCACTTCACTTCACCTCTGGGTCTCCAAGGTCTGGAATAGGGATGGGGAGGACCTGGGGGTCAGGAGAGGCTCCAGCCTGCTGTAATGATTCTCTCCAGGCAGGTCACCCCCAGCACCACATGAGCAACATGGAACCGTCCTTTCCCAGGCGGGCACCGAAGGTTAGCGTGACTGTTGGCGCTCCCCCAGCCACTTAGGAGCCAGGACCTGGGCACTGGTGTGTCTGACCCCAACCCCCGTCCAGCACCCCACACAGTCTGTATGCATGTCTCTCTCTCCTCAGGTATAGGGCCCCTGATTTCCAGTTCTGCCCAGATAACCATACCCCTTCCTGACAGCCTGGGAGCCATGAGCCTGGGCCCGGGGGGCGGATTTCAGGAGGAGCCCCTGGAGAGACTGGCCAGCCCACCGCATATACAGATGATTCCTGGGGCCCCCACCCAGGATCTAGGTAGCCCGCCCCCTGTTGGCGTAGCCTTTGATCCTTGCTATTGTCTGGGGTTGGGTCCTGAGTAAGCAGTGCCTGCTTTCCTGATCGCCCCACCCCAGGTTGGCCCCTGGGGGGCACCCTGGGCCCCTGTGCGCACAGCTTGAGTGGCGGCCAGGAACAAGTCCTTCTGAGGGAGCCCATGCCTGGAGTTCTGGGCTAAGGGAGCAGGGGCAGACAGGGACAATAGAGGGTCCAATTTTAAATCCTTGGCAATGGCACGGGGGAGAAGCAGGGTGTCCATCCTTGCTTTGATGCCCTCACTGGGCTCACACTGTGGTCTGCTTGTGGTCCCCAGGGCCTGTTTTGTCTGCCTGTCTCCCTCCTGGTTGTCTGTCTCTCACTTGCTCTTCTCGGTCCCATGGCACCAAGGGTACTGGCCTGGCTGAGCCCTGCCACAGTGTGGATGGACCTTGGGCAGAGGAGCTAGCTCTGACCTCTGCTCCTGGGCAGGGATAGACCCTCTGAGCCCGTGCAGCAGGTTGGCCACTGAGCCCAGCGCCTGCTGGGGTGAGCAGGGCGCTGAGAGCGCGAGGGGAAGGAGCACCAGGCCTTTAGCAAACACAGGGCCAAGGACGCGGCCAGGGGGCTGGATGGGGATTCCTCTAGGTCCCCTGGGGGCCCTCCTGCTCCTTCCACCACCTTCATAAGCCTTTGGCCTTCTAGGCCACTCTCCACTGTGCTGGGGCCGGCCAGGGAGGGCAGCAGCAGGAGGGTGGCAGGCTCCTCTGATGAAGCCCGAACCTTCTGCAGCTCAGACGCTCCTCCCTCCTGCTCTCCTCCGCCCTCACCCTCACAACCTCCTGACTGTGTCTTAGGGTGGACGCGTGACCCACTTCTGTCACCAAGGATGGTGTGTGGGAAGACCAGTGGACGGAGAGTCAGGAGGCCTCGGTTCTGGCCCTGGCTCTGCCACAAGCTGTTACATGGCCTTGGGGGTCCCTTTGCCTCCCTGGGCCTATCTCTTGGGCAGTCCAGTGGGGAATCAGGTAACCTCTGCAGACGCACATCTTCTGGAGCCCTCGCTCTCGTTCTGAGCTGCCCAGGACTTCTTGGGGGGCGGGGTTTCCCTGGTCAACAACATATTCCCAAGGGGCCAGCCTAAGCCCCAGACCTGGGGTGAGGCCGACTTCCTCCTCCAGGGATGTTTTCCCCAGAGATTTGGGCTGCTTCCAGAGAACCTGGGACTCTGAGGGACCCTGGGGAGGCAAGGCACCAACGTTTCCTCCTGGCCAGGGCTCTCAGGTCCAGGGCTGGAGGGGTAGGAGGTTACTCACTGCTGGGTGGGGCCCTGGAAAAGAAGATGGCGCCTGGACTGGGAGAGGGAGGGAGGGGAAGAGACGGGCCTGGCAGCTCTGGGGCCGGGTGGGAGGGGGAGGCTTCTTTCCATGTGTCCCCTTCCCTGGGGGAATAAGAAGCCCCCGGCCTGAAGGAGGGGTGGTCAGAAGGGCACAGAGAAGGCAGCTGGGGTAGGAAAAGATCCTGCAGTGGCCGATTTGTCCTCAGCAGTTCTCCATCCCTCACCCTTTCAAAAACCCGGATCTGAATTCCTTGTCTGCCTCCCCCCCCATCTCACTCCCCCAGCCCTCCACCTGGCTGCCTCAGTTTCCCTGCCTCTCCAGCCTGGCCTTCAGTTCTTTCCCAAGCGTTTCCCCCGAACCCCCCTGACCGGCGGCAGTGGCACCCTTGAGTGGCTTGCCTGTAGGAAGGGTTAGTGGAGCCCTGTGGTGCGGAGTCCTCCACCAGCCTTCCCTCCCTTCCGCCTTCACTCTTGCCCCAAAAAACCCAGGCCCGAGCGCCTGCCACCGACAGAATTCCAACCGCGAGGGGGCGCCTTCCAGCCCGCTGCCCCGGCTGGGGAGCCGGGCCTAGGCCGCTGGAGATCCGAGCGAGCGAGCGCAACTACAAAGGGGTACTGGGGGAAGGGCGGGTCCGATGCACCCAGCTGGCCTTCCAGTCCCACCATCAAGGCGGTGGCTGCCCCAGGAGAAAGGCTCAGGCAGTGCCCGTCTAGCCCGAATCCACCCGCAGGTAGAGGGCCCGCGGGAGCTCCCCGGAGGCGGGTCGGGGGCGCTCACCTCCAGAGCTTGCCCAGCGTCTTGCTGAGCTCGGCGTTATGCAGGTGCGGGTACTGGTCCGCCAGCTTCCTGCGCGCTGCCTGCGCCCACACCATGAAGGCGTTCATGGGCCGCTTGACGTGCGGCTTGCTCTTGCTGGCGCCGTTGACGCGCACGGGCATGGGCACCAGTGTCCAGTCGTAGCCGCTGAGCACCTGGCTGACTGCCTCGCGAATGCACACGGGGAACTTGTCATCGTCCGCCTCGCCGTCCTGCTGCTCCTTTTTGACCTTGCCCAGCTCGCCGGGCCCCGGGCTGGCTCGCAGGCCCGATCCTCCGCCTCCACCGCCGCCGTCGGGCCCCAGGGAGGGCGCGCTCCCCGGGGACAGGCAGCGCGGCTCCTCGGAGCCCACGGGGCTCAGCTCCACCTCGGACAGGTCCTGCTCCTCCGCCATGTCGCCCCCGGCCGCCGCCGCCTCGGCCGCCTCCCCGGGGCCCGCCGCCGGGGTCCTCGCGAAGAGTCCAACGCCCACCTGGACGGGAAGGCGGGTGCGATGGGAGGCGTGCGCGCAGCCCCGACGGCGGCGCGGCGCGGGACGCGACGCAGGCACAGCCCCGAGGTGGCGTCTGCCCGGCTCCCCCTAAACCCACCACAGACCCTGGGCCCCGCGCACATGCCAGACCCTGGCTCGGCCTCCTAGCTCCCTCCTCCGTGTCTTCCCGCCACCTGGTCCCAACCGTCTCTTGGTGTGGGTGGGTTTGGTTTTTTTTTTTTTTAAAACCTCCTCTTGGGTGGAGGTTTGTTGATGGAAAGGAAGAAAAACGGACTCTTTATTCTGCTCTAATCCTGGCTCCTGGAATTTCCCACCTTTTCTCTCACCTTTCCTTCTTCCCTTCCGCCTGCCCCGACGGTGCCTGGAGGAGGTGGGTGGGGGGCAGATGCGGGTGTCAGCCTCTCGCCACCCCACGCCCCACCGCAGGGTCCCAGGCCTGGGCCCCGGAAGGGAGGAGCGGCTGCGCACTCACTCACCTCGGACCTCTCCTCCAGTCTGGGGCTCGTCCTTAAGAAGTGGAAAACCGTGTCCCAAGGTGTGCGGTCCAGCTCGGGGCTGGGTGGGGGACGCTGGTGGGCTGGGAGGGAGGGGCTGGGGGCCCTGAGCTTCAGGCCACGGCCTTGTCAGGACGGAGCCTGAATCCTCACCACCAACCACCCTGGCCGGACAGCCTGAGACTGACTGAGCGCTGAGCTGCTGCCGAGGGCTGGGGAAGGAAGGAGGGGGAGAGGGGGAGGGGGAGGGGAGGGAGGGAAGGGCAGAAGGTGGAGCCTCCAGCGCTTTCCTTCATCCCCAACACTCAGGGCTCCTCCGCCAGGCCCCCCCACTCCCGCTCCCTGCGCCGCTGCCCCAGGCCCATCCTGGGAGGTGTAGGAGCGGGGTGGTCAGGCCAGGAAAGCCAATGGATGCAGGTGGGCAGGGTCACGACCTGTAGCTTGAAGGAAAATTGGGCTCAACTGGGACCCCCCACCTCTGCCTCAGGTGGAGGGATGGGCAGTTGGCAGAGGACTGGGGAGGAATGAGGAGAAGGCAGGTGAAGCCTGTGTCACGTGTGGGGCGCTGGCCTGTGTCGCTTCACTTAAGACCTCTCGTTGAGCGCTAGCCTGTGTCACCCCACCTCCTGCCCGCACCCGGGCTGCCCTCTCTTTGTCACCTTAAACAGAAAGAGAGGAAGATTGCAGGTCCGTACCTGATGAGGCGGGGAGAAGCTGCACACCCCCCCCCCCGCCCAGTGCAGATGCCCCAGCTTGACCCCTGGTCCCCTCTCACTGGACACCCCGCACCGCAAGGGCTGGGCTGGCTCAAGGTGGAGAGACAGGACTAACATGTGCAGGAGGCTGGGCGTGAGCTGGGCTGGGGTCCTCTTCAAGTAGGTCTGAAAGGCTTCTGGGGCCCCACTTCCTGGCACCCAACTCCCTCCACGCTGGTAGGGTGAGCCCCGATCCTGGTTATCATGATGTCCTCCCCGCCCCCCGAGAAAGAGTGGGGGGTTGCCCTGCCTCTCTCTTCCTCCTCACTGCTCACTTCTCCCCTCAGCCCCCTCCCCAGCAGGGTGACCCCTCCGTGTTTCTGTCCTGCTCATCATCTAAGGCCTTCCCAGGCCTCTCCTCAAAGATCGCAGCCCCTCTCTCTTCTCAAAAGGCTGGTGTTGAGGCAGAGGTGAGGGTGTGTGTGGAGGCCACACGGAGCCTGGGCCGCACTGGCGACCGTGGATGGTTCTGAGCTCCTCGGCAGCTGGGCGGGGCCCCAGGCCCACCCCAAGGGAGTCCCGTGGGGAGCGGGCCTGGGAAGGGGGCCTAGGCAAGGCCTCATGCTTGGGAAAGGCCAAGGGGCTGGAGGGTGCGCAGTGGGGCACAATGAGGTAGTCACACGAGGCGAAGGCATGTTGGGGGCGGGAGGAGCGGACACTGCAGCGCGCGCGTGCGCGCACGCGCACGCGCGTGCACACACGCTCGCGCACACACACAACCAGCCAGACAATCGGGCCAGTGTGTCTGGGCCCTCGGAGCCCAGTGAATTAGGAGTTTGATAAGGGTTTTCTCTTTCTGTCGCTCGCCGGCCTTGGACAATCTCCCCCCAGTTTTCCTCGACGCCACCCCCGGCGCTGCCAACCCTCCTCCCCCCCGCCCCCCCCGCCCCCCCCCCCCCGCCTCCCTTCTCTTCCCTGTGCCCAGACTCTTGTTCGGGGCCTTGAAACAGTGAGCTGTCTTTGTTCGAAATACAGGTGAACGGCAATCATGTGATTAACACACACACACATAAAAAGCTTTTTAACAGCGCCCGCCTGGCCTCAGAACCGCCCAGAGAGGAGCCGCCCTGGACGGACAGAGGGACAGAGGGACGAGCCTCCAGCCGGTCGTGTCTGGCGACCCTCGGCAGCCTCCGAGCCCCGCGCTGCTGCCCGCTGCCCGCCTGCCCGCCATCTCTCGGTCCCGGTGGGTCCCCGCGCATCCTTCCGGCCCTCGGTTCCTCCTCTCGAGGAGGTGTGGTGCCTGTGGCGTCTGTGACTTGGCCTGAGACCCCCTGGGGCAGGGAGGGGTGGCTGTGGAGGGTAGGGAGCCAGGTGTGGGGTCCCACAGCTCCCCTTTCGACTCCCTGCCTCCTCCCCTTCCCTCCTTGGCCCAGCTGTGCCAGGATGGGGGTGGGGGTGGCAGTGGGTGCTCTGGGTCTGCAGAAAGGCCACGCGGGACAGAAGGGGCCTCTCTCTTCCCTTCCCTCTGTCTCTCTGTCTCTGTCCCTCTCTTCCTGTTTCCACAGTGCTGTGTGGGCTCTCTGCTGAGAGGTGGTGGATGAGGCAGGTTGGCCTGCAGGCGGGCAGGGGTACAGTGCCGTGAGATGCCCAAGGCTGTGTGTGGGTGGGGGACCCCGTGCTGTGAGCACACGGCCCACCATGCGGGCAACTCTGGTCCCCTCCATCTGTTGCAGGCCCCTGGGGCCCAGCTTTCTCCAGCAGGGGAAGGTGAAGGATCCATATTCATCCCTGGAGAGCAGGGAGTTTGGAGAGGGGGAGGGCTCCTGGATGAGGACACGGGTGCCTCTGCCCTTGACAGAACAACCTGCTGGCCAGCGCCCGGGTGGGAGGGGTCCTTTTCCCCCCTCATTCCTGCCCCTTCCCCAAGGATGCCGGTGACCCCCTTGCCACACCCCGAATCCCACCTGCCCATTCCGGGTGAGGTGTGATGCCTGGTGGACTCTCTGGCCTGTTCTCTCTCCCCAGCAGGGAGGGCCCAACATGAGAGTATAATGGTGAGGTTCAGGCTTCCTTCCCTGGGCAGAGAGAGGCCTTTCGGGAGTATCAGGGTTTCTCTGCGATCCAACCTGGGCTCTGTGAAGCTGGTCCCAGATTTACTCCTCAGATGGGCCCCTGAGAGGAGGAGAGCAAATGAAATTCTGTCAATCAAACGTAAAGCCCAAAGCCCGCTGATGCCCCTGCCTGGGGAGCTGCTTCGGCTTCGCCGTGACCCTTAACCCCTTAGCTCCCCGCGTCCTCTTCTTGGGGCACTGGTCCTGCTTCGTGGAAGGCCTACCCTTGGCTCCCCGTCCTGGGTCCCAGTCGCTCATCTGTCCCCTGGGGTGATGATCATCTCGCCTGGCCTGCCTCTCAGAGCACCCCCAGGTGAGATGGGGAAATCTCCTGTTCAGCCGAGCCAGGGCCGAGCAGGGAAGGCACTTTCCCACCTCTAGGCACCGTGGGGGTGAGACCTGCGTGGGCCAGGCCGTCCAGCAACCGCCTTGAGTACCGCTTCTAAATCTTGCTCCACTCCACGTTAGGGTCGCTGTGGAGTCTTAAAGAGACATTGAAGCCTGGATCCCCTGCAGACTGGCTAATTCTGAATTTCTGGGCATGGCATCCAGACATGTTTCCTTTTTGAAGCTCTCTGGGAGGCCTTGCTTTCCCTCACTGGGGTCCCTGGAACCCCGAGGCGGCCGTGACCCTTTGCAGGACCCAAAATCTCCAGGGAGAGGGGAGGGTGCTGGGCTCTGGACCCCAGAGCTGGAGGCCAGAACTGCAGTGACCCTGGGGTGTGCAGGGAATTGTGGGGTGTGGCAGGGGAGGGGCTGTGCATTGGAAAGGGGGAGGGCTGAGGGGCACAGGTCAGGGTCAGGGGTACAATACTGACTGAGACAAAAGCTTAGTCTGGGTGAGTGTATGGGGGGGTTGGTGGGAGCTCCCCCACCTCTGGACAGGTGTGTGCTTCTGGGTTCGGGTGCAGTGGAAACAGCACTGGTCTTGGAGTCAGGAAATCCTGCCACTGGTATCCACATGGCCTTGGGTGGATTATGCTGTTAACCTCTCAGGACTTGGTTTTTGCATGTATAAAGTGTTGATGATTTTATATATCACCGTATCCCAAGTGGATGGGAGAATTAAATAAGAATACACAGAGAAGTCCCTCGTGGTCCAGTGGTTAGGACTCGGCCCTTTCACTGCTGGGGCCGGGCTTTGATCCCTGTTTGGGGAACTAAGATCCCACCCCATGCAGCGAGGCGAAATTAAAAAAAAAAAAGAACACACACACTTATGCATTTGGTGTGGAGTAAGTGCTCAATAAATGGTAGTTAGAAAAAGTAGTTTAGGGACCGGGAGGTGGGGAATGCTGACTTCAGTTCAAGTGCACACGTATTCACAGAGCAGCCACTGTGGCTTAGCCTCAGGAGTGTGTAATCTGCCTGTTGAATCCCAGCATCAGACCAGGGCAGCGTGTGATAACCTCCTCATGGGTAGGCCTCTCCTGCTGTGCCCCTCAACAGCAAAGGCCCACACTTCCACAGCATCCCTGTGGGCCGGCCCAGCTCCAGGCCCCTCTGTCCCTGGAGTCTCAACAACTCTCTGAGTATGTGCTGTCATTATTCTCCTTCTAGGAAGGAAACTGAGGCACAGAGACGTCCAGGGATGAGCCCGAGCTCGCCCAGCTAATGATGGGAGGGCGCGGCCTGGTGCCCGCAGTTTCCCTCGCAGCCCAGCCTCTGATCACACTGCCCTACTGCCTCTGGACCCCAGGCACGGCCTCGCCCCCGCCCCCCAGGCCTTTGCACTTGCTCTGCTTTGCCCCTCCCCCTCGTCACTGCTTGCAGCCCAGCTCAGACGCCCTCTCTTCGGGGGACGGGGGACGCACTCCTGGACACGCCCTGGTTGGAACTCTTTTCCTGTATTACTTTCCCGTGGAGGAGAGGATGATGGCTTCATAGCTGCCTCACCTCCTCACTGCACAGCCTGGCATCCAGGCGGGTCTCCGCTTCCTCCTGGGAGCTCCCCCGAGGGCAGGGCCACGCCTTCCTCTTGGTCTTGGCCTCTCGAGGCCCCAGCACAACCTCAGGGAGTCTTCCCTGAATGGAGTCGCCATCAGAGTTCCAAGGGGAGAAAGATCAGGAAGGCTGAGGTGGGCAGGAGTGGCTTCCTGGAGGTGGAGGGCCTGAGTGCTGGTGGGGGGGGGAGAGGGGGGGAGGACAGCATTCCAGGCCTGTCCCGACAAGCGCTCTCGCCCGTCCCTGTTTCTGGTCCAAGCTGAGGGTTGAGGACCTGCGCCAGGAAGGCAGCTCCTGGGGCCTGTGTCTTCCTTCCCCTCCCAACCGCACCCACTCCGGGAACAAGGAAGCCGGGGCCAGTGCCCAGCGCTGCCTCAGGGCAGTTGGCCTCTGCCCTCTTCTTAGAAGCCCCGAGCAGTCTCTGCTCGTTCCTGTCATCTGAACCCAGCTGCCGGAAAGCCCTTCCTGGTGTCTCCCCAAACCTCTCACACTGCAGTGAACTTTTGTGAATGTACCCTCTGTGCAGGGCACTGGGCCAGGAGCTGGGGTAGGGAGGTGGTGGAGACCAGACCTGGCTTTGAGGAGCTCAGAGTTTGATGAGAGAGACCTGCATGGAAACCCAGAACCCTGGCACGGCTGAGGTCCTCCATGGCCAAACCGGGGTGAGGGAGGTCAAGTCCCAGCTGGGCTGTGGGGGTCCTGTGTTGCCTCTGTCGCCTCCTTCCCTCTCTAGGCCTCAGTTTCCTAATCTATAAAATGAGAGGCAGGCTAGGTTATCTCCGAGGGCATTTCCACATTCAATAGCCCGTGAATTTTATTTCAAAACAAGAGGCCAGGGCTTCCCTGGTGGCGCAGTGGTTAAGAATCTGCCTGCCAATGCAGTGAACACTGGTTCGAGCCCTGGTCCGGGAAGATCCCACATGCCATGGAGCAACTAGGCCCATGCGCCACAACTACTGAGCCTGTGCTCTAGTTCCTGCGAGCCGCAACTACAGAGCCTGTGAGCCACAACTACTGAAGCCCGCACACCTAGAGCCCGCGCTCCACAACAAGAGAAGCCACCACAATGAGAAGCCCGTGCACGGCGATGGAGCGTAGCCCCCGCTCGCCGCAACCAGAGAAAGCCCGCGCGCAGTAACGAAGACCCAACGCTGCCAAAAATAAATAAATAAAGAAATACATGAAAAAAAAAAAAGCAAGAGGCCAATGCCTGACCCAGTGTTTCCAAGGTGCTGCCACAGGGCACTTGGTGTTCCTTAGACATAGATCAGCATCTCTTGATGCTGCCGTCATCAAGAGACGACAAGTTCTAGTAAGTTTGGGAAATACTGCTTTCCACTTTTTCTTTTTAAAGATGCAGGGCCTTTGAGGGTGTTAGAAGTTCTAACTGCTGCAGTTAAGAAAGGGATCCTTGTTTGTTTGTTTAATTTATTTATTTTTGTCTGCGTCAGGTCTTCGTTGCTGCGTGCGGGTTTTTGTTGCTGCACGCAGGTTTTCTCTAGTTGCGGCAAGCAGGGGCTACTCTTCGTTGCGGTGCGCGGGCTTCTCATCGTGGTGGCTTCTCTTGTTGTGGTGCACGGGCTTAGTTGCTCCGCGGCACATGGGATCTTCCCGGACCAGGGCTCGAACCCACGTCCCCTGCATTGGCAGGCGGATCCTTAACCACTGCGCCACCAGGGAAGCCCCAGGAAATGGATCTTTGTTTAAAATACTTACCCCAACTCCTCTTCCTCCTCATCCTTCTTCTCCTCATGCCTTTCCTCGGACTCTGGTCCTTTTCTGTCCTCCTTCCTTTCCCCTAAGAGTCAAGAAGAAGGTGGGGTGCTCCCGTGAGGAGCCTGGGTGTCCCTTAGGGCATGGTCCTCAATTCCTCACTCGCCTCGGTGTCAGCACAGAGCTCCACCACCCCCATGCCCTGCCCACAGGACGCCTTGCCTGTTGGCCGAGGCATGGAGCCTCCCCTGTGTCCTGACTCCGTGACCTTTCCAGCAGGACACTGTGCCTGCGGGGGTGGGGGTCTGTGAGCTGAGTCTTTCTCACCTGCCTCCACAGTGCCTGGCGCACGGAAGGTGCACAAACACAGACAGCGAGGCGTGATGCTCTTGAGTCCGGCAGCTCAGGGTTTGAATCCTGGCAGCCCCGCCCACTCACTAGCTGTGTGTCCTTGGCAAATGCCTTAATGCCTCTGAATCTCAGTTTCCTTCCAAGTCAGGGTGAGGATTAAACCAGATAATGTGTGTAAACACTTCGGACAGTGCCTGGCACATTATGGGGCTCAGTAAATGGCAGCTATTGTTATTAGCATCTCGGGGATCTGCCTCAAAGGGTGGCTGTCGGTTGACCTTGGGTTTGATAGAAGTCACTGCTTCTTGTCCCGTCCAAGTGCTGTTATTAGATGTTCTCCCATCGGCAGGGCAGGTTCATCATCCCACTAAACAAAAGCAGAAAGGGAAGTGATTGGCTGAGATCGGGACTTTCTGCCCCAGGTTTCCTGAAGACCCACCCTCTGCTGTCTGTGAGGTAATAAAGAGACGCGAGCGCTCAGCTTGTGTTCAGGGAGCTTGCGGACGAACTGGGAGTTGATTCATTCATTCGGACTTTCCCACACACCTGTTAGGCAGACTTGAGTGAGGAGGAAGAGAGTGGTGATGGTGGAGGAAAGAAAGGCTGGGTGAGGGGGGCTGAGGGGGGCCTTGATCCGATGGGACTCTTGGTGTTGTCCCTGGAGGGGGCTGCTGCTCTGAGCGGCAGCTGGGCAGCTCGTGGGGAGGGGCTTATGCAGATTTCCCAGTTTAGGAGGTGACTGGAAAAACCCGAGTGTTCCCGTCCTGGATTCCCTGTCCTTTCTCTCTGTCATCCACGGCGTCGCGCAGGACCAGGCTGTGGATGCCAAATGGCAGGGGACTGGGCTGGGTGCAAATGGAGCCAAGGATGCCCATTCGAGGCTGGTGCTGTGAGTGCATCCCTGCTCTCGCAAGGTTACCTCTGTTCCCTGAAAGTGAAAATGGGTGATCCAGTGGGATTCTAGTGTTTGTGTGAGCTTGAAGGACAGCCTCCCCACAAGGAGATTACTTTATCCTTCGTCGATGTCACTTTATAATGAAAAAAAGGAGCCGAGTGATGATAAGCCTGAGACCCAGAGCCAGAGAGACCGGGGTTCGAATCCAGTCCTTGCCCCGCTAACCGGCGGTGGGCTCGCGCCAGTCCTGTAATCTTCGTGCGCCTCAATTGACTCATCTGTGAAATGAGGATAACACTGCCTGCCTCATGGGAATGCAAAGGTGAAAGAAACAAGGAAAGGCAGGTGCGTAGCACAGTGCCTGGGACAAAAGGCGAGCCTTTTGGTCATTGCCTTCTCTACTCATCTCAACTGCAGGCCGATGCTTAGCATTTTCCAGGTCGTGTCAGGTAAAATAATGCCGTGGATATAATGCACCCAGGAAAATCTCTTCCTTTTCTAGGGGCGAGAGTTGTACTTACTGCAATAAGAGCGCGGGACTCGGCCCAGCCCTGGGGGGTGCTCTGATGCAAGCAGAAAGTGTCATACATCCTTGAGGCTGCCAGGCACGGGGATTTGGTGTCCAGGTGGCAGGTTGAGAAGTCGGCGTTTGAAGATCTCCTGTCCTGGGGCTAGAACCCTGAGCGAAAGTCTCCGTGCCTCAGCTTTGGCAGGTGCAGTGGGAGGAGCTGCTCCCGACTCTGCCAAGGTCTCTCCACTCTTGCTGTGTGACGTCGGGCAGGTCAGCCACCTTCTCTGGGGTCTCTCATTCCTTCATCTGTACAATGCAGGAGTTGGCCTCTGAGATATCTGGCGGCGCTTTCAGATTTACTGTCAGGGGTTTCAGGGTGCTATAAGAAAATGCTCGTGTCTGGTTTTGTCTCCCTGAGGCAGCTGCTAAGGGTCTGGGCATGTGAGCATAGAGCAGGTGCTCAGTGAGTGCTAGTTGAATCTCATTGACCAGGGAGAGAACCCGCTGACAGCCCCGCCCCACGTCTCCTCTCCCCAGAGAGCCTGTCCGCTGGCCTGCGTGCGTCACAGCATCCTATTAGCGCTTTGCGGGCAGGACCCTCAGTTCACTCTCCATGGTCAGCCATTCACCCATTTGTTCTAATGCACATAGATGCTGCAGACACACATGCCTGTAGGGGAATAAAACCTCAGATTGCAGATGGATCAAATAAATGTTTCCTTCTCGTGGCTCCTAGGGTCAAAATCCACAATCTTTAGCCTGGTCTGGCACGACCTGGCCCCACTCTCACCCCCAGACTCCAGCCAGAGTGGCCACCCTCCACCTCCCTAAACTCAGGCCTCTGAGGCCCCATGAATGCTCTCCCTCCACTGAATGCGCTTCCACCATCACCTCATTGGCTTCTCCTTTGGGCTCAGCCTAAAGGTCTGCAGAGTCACCACCCCAATCCTCCAGTGTCAGTTCTTCTTTCTGACAGCCCCCTGGACTTTTCCTTTCGAGCACTCACTGCAACTTATGATTATATATTTATTGTGAGATTAGTTCTTCTTCTTCTTTCTGTTTTTTTTTTTTTTTGGTCTGTGCCACGGCTTATGGGGTATTAGTTCCCCGGCCAGGGATCAAACCTGGGCCCTCGGCAGTGAGAGCGCAGAGTCCTAACCACTGGACCTCCAGGGAATTCCTGAGATTATTTATTCATTGTGTCTCCTCCCACAAGGATGTCAGCTTCATGAACCCCTGGTGATCAGCTGAGTGCCTGGCACACCAGAGGTGCCCGGGAAATGAATGAATGAATGAATGAATGAGTGAATGAGTGAACAAACAGCCTCATGCGGAGGATGGGTGGGGGGAGGGCTGGAGAGGTGATGAGAGGAGAGAGGCTGAGGGTCAGAGGAGGAGACTTGCCTAGGGTCTCTCGTGTGATGGAGGCAAGTGTCTTGCATCCCAGTCCAGCGCTCTTCCTCCTTCTGGAACGCGGGGCGCCTGGAGGTGGGACACCAAGCCCCTGAGGACGTAGGGAAGGAGAGGAGGGGATGGGGCATCTGAGCCACTTTCCCAGCCAGCTCCACCCCTTCCCCCAGCAGGCAGGAAGGACAGGGCAGATCTGTCAGCTTCAGACACCACCGCCCCAGGGGACCCAGCCCTGAGCCCAAGGAGGCTGAGGGAAAGAGTGGAGGCTGTGTGTGTGTGGGGGGGGGAGGCTGGGGGACAGGAAGCACCCGGGTCTTCTCCCCCTCCCTCCTGCCCCACCCTCCACCCCCACCTCTGGCTAGAGCTGGCAGCCCCAGGCCTTGGCACTAGGGGGACGGGGGCAGGGAAATGGGGGATAGAAATCCCATTCTGGCCCAATGCCTTCCTCTCCCCCATTTGATTTCTGGGTCTCAGGATGGCGACTGCCCTGGCTCCCCCTGGAGAGTTGGATCCAGAGCCTTGAGGCTAGAGGGGCAGAGGGAAAGGGAGAGGGCACTGCCCACTTAAGCCCTTCCTGTGTGCCTGGCACTGTGCAGACCGCCCTGTGACCCCGGGCTGGGACCTGGGAGGCCTCACTGTGAGGCCCGGCTCTGCAGGGAACTGTGGTGTGACCTTGGGTGGGGCACAGCCCCTCTCTGGCCACCAGCATCCTCCTCATCTGTCAGTGTGGTCCAAACCTGGCGTCGCTGCAAGCTCATTGGAGAGTTTGTTGAAATAATGATTCCTAGGTCTTATTCCAAGTCGTAGATTTGGGTGGGATTTCTTTTTGAAAGTTCCACTGTGATTATGCTGCAGCTGGTGGGGGAACTACTGGAAGAGATGGTCTCTAAGACCCCCATGCTCAGCCTCAAATCTCCAGCCTCTTGGGCAGGCCGCCCCTCTGGACTTCCATGGTGCCCTCCTGCCTGCTGTGTCCTGAGAGGCTCGGCTTGGGCCCTCCAAAGCCAATGGCCGAGTCCTCCTGCGTGGCGCTGGAGCACTGTAGGTGTGCAGGCTGCAGGGGCCCATGGGGGCTGTGTGGACCTGCTGGAAACGCAGAGGAGCCTGGGAGGGGCCTGAGCAGCGCAGCCAGGGCTGCCCCCATTTCGTCCACCCCTCTTCTTCCTACTGACCTCCGCTTTCTCCCTTTTCCTCTTCTGTCCCCGCCTCTTGTCCACGGCCTTGTTTTTCTCTCTGCCTTGACTTCCTTCTCTCTCTCCATCACTTCCACTTTTCTTCTTTGTATCCACAGCCCGCCCCCTCGGGGAAGCTCCGTCATTTTGACTCTGCAGTCGGTGGTTCTGTCTTGGTGTCCTTCCCTTTCCTGCCCTCTCTGCCCCTGGCCGGAGTTGTCTCTGTCTTCACGCTCTCTCTCCAGCCTCTGGGTCTGCTCTCAGAATCTCATCTTTCTGTCTGTCTCTACCTCTCTGTTTCTCTCTATATCTCTGGCTCACCCCCCTACCATCTCTCACCTGCCCTATCGCTGTCTACCGGGAAGTCTGGGGAGGCTGCCAGGGAGTGGAGAGCCCTGGGAAAATGAGAGAGGTGGGGAGAGGCGACTTAGAGAGACCGAGATTTGTGCGAACGAACGCTGCAGAGCAGCTCTCGGGGCCGAGGGTGCTGGGCTTCCTGTCCCGACCTTCGGGGTCCTCCCCACCTGGCCCCAGCCCACCTTTCCAGCTTGCTTCACCCCAGGCCACCTTGCCTGCTCCACTGCCATGCCCTGGTCCGCCTGTTGCTCCCTCGGGCCTGGGCCGGCACCTCGTCTCCCTCTTTCTATTTCCAGCATCACTGCCGCAGCCTCTGAGGCCTAACCTCCGCCCCACCCCTACCCCCTGCCCCGTGCTCCCACGGCACCGCGTCTGGGTTGGGGACAGGCAGGAGATGAGGCCGGAGGATGAGTTCAAGCCTCCCTGGGACGGTCCTCATTCAGTCAGACCCAAGGATCTGTACCTTATTCTGGGGCAAGAGGCAGAAGTTGCAGGTAGTGGTGGCAGAGCAGGTCTTTGGGTTCCCTTTGTGCATGCGTTTTCCAGCGCCCAGAGGGCCAAGATGATTTGCTCAAGGTCGCACAGCAGGCCCGCAGCACTTGGACAGCAGCAGGGGGAGGGTGGAACGTGGAAACGGAGGCGGGATGGGGAAGGAGACAGTGTCTTGGTCCAGAAGCCAGGGACCTGGGGACAGGGCTGTGCTACAGACTTGCGGAGGGACGGGGGCCATGCTCTCTCCCTTCTGGGCCTCAGTTTCCCCATCTGAGCAATGAGGGGCTGGCCTCGATGGCCCGTGAAGCTCTTCCTAGTCTCATTGTCTAAGCTGGTGGGAGTGGGGGGGAGGACAGGGAGTGAAGAGATGGTGGGTTTTGACTCAACAGGCCAGTTCCTCCCTGTCCTCCAGGCTCAGAGGATCAAAAGAGGCCACGGGCACCTCTTGTCTCTCCTCAGTGACCTGCCCGGACAGGTGGTGTCGGGCCTCTGGTCCTGTTAACCCCTTCGGGGCCAGGGCGGGGCCACGGGTCCAAGCCTCCCAGCTGCCCCTTGTAGGAGCCTCTCAGGGGGCCAGAGACATCAGGCTGGCTCGGGGGGAAGGCTGTAGATTCTGGGCGTACCACACTTCGGGGAGAGGCCTTCTGGCCACCAGGGTCTGGCGAGAGCCTCAGGCGAGGAGCTGGGGTCAGGCTCCCCCAGGAAGGTTAGGATGGCCCTACCCTCCCATCGTGGGGACTTCATTCCAGGAGCTGGGGCTGGAGGGGCCCCTGTTTCTCCTAGATGCCGTCTCTGCACCTCATCCCCTGCTGGCCCCATGGCCCTGGGTGTGGGGACATGCAGAGGAGCGGCCAGGAGAAGGGTTAAGTCAGGAGCTCTTGGGATGGCTTTGGCCACGGCTATTCCTCCGGGAGAGGAGAACAAGGGGCCCATTCTCTGTGTGGGAATTAATAGCAAAGAGTCATCTGGGGTGTCATTCAAGCCCTGATCGGCTCCCAGAGGAATGCAAGAGAGAGAGAGAGAGAGAGAGAGAGTAAAAGAGTTGGGGTGGGGGTGGGGGGAGGGGCCTGAGGCAGAGATGTCAGAGGAAGGGCATCAGGGTCCGGCTGGGAACAGAAGCCCACCCTGGCGGGTGGGTCCATGGCCCTAAGATGGGAGTCTGGCTTTTCGTCACAGATGTTCCCCTGCCCCACTCGGGATGGAGACCCCGTCCCGTCATTCCCTCACCAAGGGTCTCCTCCTCCTGTCTTCCCTCTTTCCCAGAATGGCTGCACCCTCCATCCCCACGTGACTGTCTTCCCTGAGGCCTGGAACTCAGCCTGGGCTATGGGCCTGTCAGGGCGGGCCATCGGGTTTGCTCTCCTGGGCGCCCCCAGTCTGAGTCCCTGTTTGCCTAAGGGTCCCCGGTGTTCCCTCTGGAAACAGGCCCCAGGCTGCGGACTGCCAGCCTGGGCTGCTGACTTGTACCCTCTGTCGCAGGGTCCAGTGTCCTGGCTCCAGGTCCAGCTCAAGACACATTCCTGTCTGGTGACAGCAGGCGCCTTCAGCTGTGTGCTTGTGGTAGGCACTGGGCCACCACAGGCCTCGGCCTCCCCTCTCTGTGTCAGCCTCGGCCGTAGCCCGTGGGTGAGGCCCTGCAGGCCTCCGAGACATCTTGAATATCACGGCCTAAGGAAGGGCCTTGGAGAAGCTCCAGGTCAAACTCCTGTTTTTGCAGACCTGCAGGCTGAGGCCCAGGAAGACACCGCCTGCCCCCGGGTCATTTGTCTCTCAGCCCAGTGCCCTGACTCCACCCCACTGAGGGCGTCCCAGGCCACTGGGCAAAGCTTGGGGGCTTTGGGGCGATCGGAGCAGGGCTCCTGCTTCCTGCCTGGGTGACAGGAGTGGAGCTCATTAGTTTCTTGAGCCCGCGGGGTGGGGGTGGGCTCTCGTCTGTACGTGAGGTCATGTGACACTCACCTGGCAGCTTTGTTGTGAGGTAAGAGAAGGTAACAGGTGTATGGTGCCTGACACAATAGTAGGCTGCTGAGGGCTGTTGTGATTTGTATTGCGATTATCATTATTATTGGAGGGCTGGGCAGCATCCACTGCCCTTGGACTGAAAGGCACACCTGCGCACCATTTGCCTGAATCCGCTCCGGGCAGGCTGTGTCCTCTTGGGCGAATCTTAGGAATCCCATGGTTGCTGCTCCTGGGCTGTGGTTTGGGTGGGGGTGAGATTCCCAGCCCCCAAACCTCCTGGTGCATCGTTTCCACACCTGGTGACCCATCCTGCTGGTCCTTCTAGCACTTGGTGCCTGTCCCCCGACAGCCTGGTGCAGGGACAGAGTGTGCAGCCGTTCTGGGAGCTCTGGAAAGCTCTAGGCCTCCGTTTCCTCCTCTGTAACAGGGCCAGCCTCCTCACCGTGGTAGACTCTGGGCATGTTGAAGCCGAAGGGATTTAGAGGTTGTCCCGTCGGATCCCCTTACGGTAGAGATGGGGAACGGAGGTCCAGGAAAAAGAGGGGCTTTTCTGAGGTACTGAGAGATGAGCAGAGCTTGCAAGCCCTTCTGCACTCAGCTGGAGTCTAGACTCCTGGGTCCTGGTCCAAACTCTGCCTCGAGCAGCCAGGTGGGCCTGGAAAATTCCATACCCCCCAGCTGGGATGGAGAGAGGATCAACTGAAAGAAAGGAGAGGGAGCCTTTGGAAAACTGTAACGTGCTTGTGATCTGGGGGGTTATCAGGAGGGCCACTTTGGGACCCCGCTGGCCTAGAGGCCCTGGGAGGAGGACAGCAGTTGGCCAGGCCTGTCCCCGTGCTCTTCTACAAACCCCGTTTAGGGGTCTAGGTCCAGAGGCTGCTGGACTGAGGCCCCTCCCAGAGGGACAGACTCAACTTGGGTGAGAGGTGGGGGCAGCCCAGGAGTTCCCTGCCCAGCCTGGGAGGTGGGCCCCGTGTTGGAAGGTGACATTCGCCAACGTCGTCAAAGTGAAGGGCAGGCTGATGAGGTCCCGCTGTCTCTCTGCTCTGGGCTCAGTCCCTGCCCTTGAGGAGCTCATAGCCTGGTGACCTTGGCACTCGTCATGTTAGCTCTAGTTCTCAGCCTCGCGCTTGGGACATGGTACTGAGGAAGCATTTATGGGATCGAAGGGGGTGATGGTTGAGACAGTCCCGCTGCTGGCAAGATGAAGTGTACAGGTGGAGGCAAGGTCCGTGTCTTGCCTGGAAGCGGAGCAATGGATGCGGAGTAAGTTGAGAGCGAGGGCTGGGCCCTGCGGCCGGTGAGGGCGGGGTGGTGACGGAGGTCGAGGACAGGGAGTCAGGCAGCCCTGAGTTTATGTCCTCACTCTGTGACCTCCTACTTGCAAGCTAGTTCCCTGCTCTGAGGCTCAGTTTCTTTATCTGTCAAGTAGGGATAATAGGATCTATTTCAAGGTGTTGTCCTGAGACTCAGGAAAGGTAAAACATGCAGGTTCTCAAGTGCATTCACGCTGGGCACTCACACAGTGTGACATGAACAGAGGTCTTTGGAGAGAACGGATATAAATTATGGAAATGTTTTAGAGAGACACAGTTGACAGATACAGAAATAAATACAAGTTGCATTGTCTTAGATTCATAGAGACGAAAGATGGATTTTCAGGGGAATTCGTGAGTTTACTCATTCTGTGGACAGTGCCTGAGTGCCTGCTCCGTGCTGCCTGTCTGCTGGCCACCAGGGATACAGAGAGGAATCAGGCACTGCCCCTTGACCTTGAGGTTCATGGTCCTGAGGAGGAGATGGTAGATAAACACCTAGTTCATTGTACCCAATAGTGGTCAGCCTTGGGGGGTGACAACACCAGGGGGTATCTTCTTAACTTTTGGCAAGGAAGGCTTTTTACTGACCCCCCAAAAGTTTGAGAACTAAAGAAAAAATCACTAGCTTCAAATTATGTGAAGAAAGCGGCAAAATAGAAATTAATCAAAATTTCAAATGAAGAATCACAAAAGTCCTTTAAAACTTGGTTAAAGCTAAATGATTATATTTATTGGGTTGGCCAAAAAGTTCATTTGGGTCTTTCCGTAACTAACATCGTACAGAAAAATCGGAATGAACATTTTGGCCAACCCAGTAGTATGTGATGTGAATACATTTTAATGTGTTTGATGTGATGTGGGATCAGCTTGGTACCCTCTTATGAAATGATTCTACACACCAGGGACTGAGGGTGCTTAGCAAAGAGAGCTGTGCCTGCGGCAATCAAGGAAGGCTTCTCAGTGGAGGTGATATTTGGGGGCAAACCTTAAAGAGAGAGAAGGGGTTAAGCAGAGGGAAAAGCAGCCTAATGGCAATTGAAGTAGAAGCAGCCTAGCGGCAGCTGAAGCAAAGGCACAGAGAAAGGGAAGCGCGTGGAGAATTTGGGAGAAGAGCAAGATGTTTCGGACTTAGGGTATGGAGAACAGGGGAGGGTTCAGAGTGACACTAGAAAGGTTGGCAGGGGACTTTATCTTGAGGACAGTGGTGAGCCATGGAGAAATTTTAAGAAGGAGAGGGGGGTGGTGACACAGTCAGACTTTTTTAAGTTCACTCTCAGAGCATCATGGAAGATACATGCTGCGGGGGAGGAGAGGGAGGTGCTGGAAGAGACTGGAGGCAGGGAGGCCAGTTGAGAGGCTGGGGTGTTAATCCCGGTGAAAGATGATGAGGACCTGTGCTGGAACAGGGCCAAGTTGGAGAGAGAAGGGGAGGAGAGATTTGAGAACTAATCAGGCAGTGGTTGGAGTGAAAGATGCTGCTGGAAACAGGTGGTAATACCAACACCTGCTATTCTCCTAGTGCTCTCTGTGGGCCTGGCGCTTTCGTGATGTATCTCCTGGCTGAATCCTCATAACAGGAGACAGGCTTCACTTAACGGAAATCTGCACTGTGTGATCCTTCAACTAACCATAGTCTTAGGTGCCCTGCGTTAAAAAAAAATGTTGGGGAATTCCCTGGTGGTCCACTGGTTGGGACTCTCTGCTTTCACTGCTGGGGGCGAGGGTTCAATCCCTGGTTGGCGAACTAAGATGCTGCAAGCTGCATGGATGGCCAAAAAAAAAAAAAAAAAAGTAAAAAAACCATGTAACTGAGATATAGACAAATTAGAAAATATAGAGAAACAGAAAGAAGAAAGTAAAACTCACTCTTAATCCCATTGTTCAGAGAGTGGTAACAGTTTGATGTCGATGTTTCCACACTTTTATCCCTGTGTGTGTGCAGCTCTGCGTACATCTGAACGTGCCTGTGTGTCTGTGTGAGCAGCTCAACACACAGTAGATGAGCTTGTCTCTAGGTGGAGGACACAGTAGATGTTTGGGGTCTATCTGTGTACATGTGTGTATCTGAGAGTTTGGGTTTACATCAGCTTCACGGGCAGCAAGCTGTTCTGGTCCTTATTTATTTTTTAAAATAAATTTATTTACTTATTTATTTTTGGCTGTGTTGGTTCTTCGCCGCTGTGCGCGGGCTTTCTCTAGTTGCTGCGAGCGGGGGCCACCCTTCGTTGGGGCACACGGCTTCTCATTGCGGTGGCTTCTCGTTGTGGAGCACGGGCTCTAGGCGCGCGGGCTGAGTAGTTGTGGCGCACGGGCTTAGTTGCTCCGCGGCACGTGGGATCTTCCTGGATCGAACCCGTGTCCCCTGCATTGGCAGGTGGTTTCTTAGCCACTGCATCACTAGGGAAATCCCATGGCTTCTTATTTATTTTTGCTCACTGGATCTGTCAGGGACTGAGAGAAGCTGGCTGAAGTCCCCTATTCTTAGCACGCTTCAATTTCTCCTTGAATCGTCTATAGTTTTCACTTGATCGGTGTTTGACACTAATGTTATTTGGTGCATAAATATTTATATTTTTATATCCTTATGATGTTCAGTTTTAGCTTTATAAATTTCACTCTCTCATCATTGTTAATGCTTTTTGACCTAAATGTAACCTCGTCAGATCATAAGGTAGAAAGCCTTGGTCATCGGTGTTTTCTTGGTATGCCTTCACCATCAGCAAACAAATACGCACTGTAGATATTTAAACGTTTGAACTCCAGAGGCCAACAGAACTGAGCTGAAAATCTGATTCTGAGATTCACTGGGTGTGTGGCTGGGGGTGAGTCTCTTAATATTTTAAATCTTCATTTTCAATGAAAGACTAATAACCACTTCACAGCGTTATTGTGACCGGAGGAGAAAAGTCTTGCATTAAAAATAAAAGGTGTTGGGACTGCCCTGGAGGTTAGGGCTCCCCGCTTCCACTAAAGGGGGCCGGGCTCCGTCCCTGGTCAGGGAACCAGGATCCCGCATACTGTGCGGCACGGCCAACAAATTAAAAAATAAATACAGTGAATAAAATAGGGACTTCCCTCGTGGTCCGGTAGTAAAGAATCCACCTTCCAATGCGGGGCATGCGGGTTCGAGCCTTGGTCGGGGAACTAAGATCCCACATCCCGCGGGGCACTGAAGTCCACGCACCCCAACTACTGAGCTCTCGAGCCTCAAATAGAGAGAGAAAACCCACACGCCACAACTAGAAAGAAGCCCACGTGTCACAGCCAGAGGGAAACCCCAAGCGCCGCAACGAAGAGACTGCGTGCCGCAACTAAGACCCGCTGCAGCGAAAAAAATAAGGAAAAATAAATTTAAAAAATCATAAAAAAATAAAAGATTGTTACGAGTGGGCACCCGCTGTCCGCAGGGCCTTGTGCTGTGGGGAATTCGAGGATTTCTGAGTAGCCGCTTACAGTGTTCCTGGGTTGAGAGCACTTTCCTTTGCAGGACTGAAAACAGTGCCAGGTGGGGCACCCGATTTTTGCACAAGTGGCTGGGAGAAGGGCTGCTGGAGCTTGGAGGATGGAGACAAGAAGCCCAAAGGTCTTTGGGGAAGGCTCGAAAAATCTGGAAGGAACTTGGATTTTACTAGTAACAAGAGCTCCACTTTTCAGTGAATAAAACCAAGAGGTCCAGTGAGGGTCAGGGATGAGCCTGAGGTCACCAGTGGTGAGCAGCAGCTTGGGTGGGACCTTGAACCTGACTCCTGACTTGAGGTCCAGCACACAGCGCCGGGCACCCCGGGAGCCTGCGGGGAGCGGTACGACAGCAGTGACTGTGTCTTTGGCCGGCCCCCACCCCTCCCTCACTGGGTCTTCTGACAGCACCTGCCCCAGACTGCATCCGGGGGTAGGGGCACCTCCTGAGAGGGTGGCGGGCGGAGGGGAGCAGGCAGACCTATGCTCAGGGACATAGCAGACCCTGATGGGTGGCAGGGTGGCTGCCGGGCAGGAGGGGGCACCCAGCTGCAGGGAGCGGGGTCTTCACCTGTGAGGATGAGCCAGAGAAAAGAAGGCCCTGGGCTCAGAGGAGGTGGGGAGAGGGGCAGGAGCCGTGGTAGCCGTGGTAGCTTCCTCGTCCTTGGTGGAGGAGCCGGAGCATCTGGTGGTCAGAGGCAGGGGGTCACGCTGGGCTCAAACTGCGGAGCAGCCGCCGTGCCTCCAAGCCCCGCTTCCACAGCTACAAGATGAGGGTGGGAGCGGTGCCTCCCGGGGGTTCTGGTGGGGGGCAAACAACAGAGCTGGGGCCACGGGGCCTCTGGTTCCCAAGAAGGCGGGCCTGGGGCACTCTGCTCCTTCCAGGTGCCGAGCACGCGCAGCAGGCCCTGCAAATGCTTGCTGAATAATGAACAGTGAACACATGAATGCCTGAGTGAGCGAGAGAGGGAACTGAAACTCGTTGTAGCCAAGGCCGATTTCTGTCCCGAGAACATTGTGAATCACAGAATTGTCGGCCCCCTGTGACCTGCTGGCTGGATCACGCCCCACTCCGAGTGCGGTCTGCATGTCGCCACATTCCCCCTTGTCTCCCTCTCTGTAACTCCCTGCCCCACCCCCCCCACCCCCCTTTTGTTTTGGCCAGGCCACGCAGCATGCGGGATCTTCGTTTCCCAATCAGGGGTTGAACCTGTACCCCGTGCAGTGCAAGTGTGAAGTCTTAATCACTGGACCCCCAGGGAGGTCCCCCTTGCCCCCTTTTTAATGAAGTCCTTTTGTATTTTATGGACCCTTCTACTGTCTCTCTTGGAGCAAGGCAGAGAGAACACCAAGAGGAAACCAGGAAGGTTCTCGTTGTTGTTGTTGTTATAAGATCTGGTTCAACCTCTGGAATTGGGGTAGGGGCGGGGCCTGGATTCCAGTGTTTGGGAGGAATCGGGGTGTAGCTGTCAGGTGTGACCAGAAGCTGAGACCTGGTGACCCAGTCCCTGGGGAGGAGATGGCAGAGCACACTGGTTAAGAGCAAGGCTCTGGAGTAACCCTGGGCCCACTTAACCTCCCTGTGCATCAGTTTCCCCATCTGTAAAGTGGGGAGAATTACAGCGCCCCTTCTGGAGCTCACTGTGATCTATGAAAAGCACTTAGAACACTTGGAATACACAATACACATTCCTTTAACAAACATTTATGGAACACCTACTGGGGACCCTCAGGCTACATCAGTGAACAATAACAAAAATACAAACTCCAATTGAGGGAAACAAACAAAACCCAAAGTAAGTTAATCGTATATGATGTGATAAGGGGGGAGGTCAAGCAGGGAAAGCGGTGTCAGGAGTGGAGGGAAGGGTGGCTCACAGCTGTAATCAAGGTGATTAAGGTAGGCCTCACTGAGCAAAGACCTGAGGTTTTTGGCGTAGTTGGGCATAGGGGTGTCTGGGAAGAACACTTGGGAGCAGTCAGGGTGTTGGAGGGACAAGAGCGGTGAGGGAGGGGTCCTGAGAACTGCCTGAGGGGCCGGGCAGGAGCCGGGAGACCAGTGAGGAAGCAGCTGAGATAATTCAGAGGATAGGTGGTGGCAGCAATGGCCAGGGTGGCGCCAGCGTGGCTGTGAGTGGTAGGCAGATTCCTGGCTGTGTTTGTTTCTCCTTTTAAAAAATTACTATTCTGGGGGCTTCCCTGGTGGCGCAGTGGTTAAGAATCCGCCTGCTAACGCAGGGGACATGGGTTCGAGCCCTGGTCCGGGAAGATCCCACATGCTGCGGAGCAGCTAAGCCCGTGCGCCACAACTACTGAGCCTGCGCTTTAGAGCCCACGAGCCACAACTACTGAAGCCCGCGCGCCTAGAGCCCGTGCTCCGCAACAAGCCACCGCAGTGAGAAGCCCACACACCGCAACGGAGAGTAGCCCCCGCTCGCTGCAACTAGAGAAAGCCTGTGCGCAGCAACGAAGACCCAACACAGCCAAAAATGAATACATAAATAAACTAAAAATAAATTTATAAAAAAAATTTTTAAATTACTATTTTTTTTTTTTTTTTTTGCGGTACACGGGCCTCTCACTGCCGTGGCCTCTCCCCGTTGCGGAGCACAGGCTCCGGACGCGCAGGCTCAGCGGCCATGGCTCACGGGCCCAGCCGCTCCGCGGCATGTGGGATCCTCCCGGACCGGGGCACGAACCCGTGTCCCCTGCATCGGCAGGCGGACTCCCAACCACTGCGCCACCAGGGAAGCCCCTAAAATTACTATTTTTAACAGCTTTATCGAGGTATAGTTGACATACAATAAACTGCACATATTTAAAATGTGCACTTTGATGACTTTTGACACATCCGCATACACGTGTGAAACGTCACCACGGTCAAGAAAATAACATCCATCACCTCCTAAACTTTCCTCCTGTCCCTTGGTCATCCCTCCCTCTACCCCCATCCCATCCCCAGGCAACCATGATCTGCTTCATTCACTGTAGATTTATTCACATTTTCTAGAGTTATATCTAAATGGAATCATACAGTGTGTACTCTTTTTTTTTTTTTTTTTTTGGCTTGGCTTCTTTCACTCAGCATAATTGTTTTGAGTTTACCCATGTCATTGTGTGTATCAACAGTTTATTCTTTTTATTACCGAAGAATATGCCATTGTATGGATAGACCACAATTTGTTTATCTGTTCACCTGTTGATGGACGTTTGGGTTGTTTCCAAAGTTTGTCTACTACAAATAAAGCTGCTGTGAACTTTCATGTAAAGTAGGTGTGTACATATGATTTCATTTCTAGAAGGTAAATACCTAGGAGTGGAATGTCTGGGTTGTATGCAAGGTATATATTTAAGTTTTTAAGAAACTATCAAGGCTTCCCTGGTGGCGCAGTGGTTGAGAATCTGCCTGCCAATGCAGGGGACACGGGTTCGAGCCCTGGTCTGGGAAGATCCCACATGCCGCGGAGAAACTAGGCCCGTGAGCCACAACTACTGAGCCTGCGCATCTGGAGCCTGTGCTCCGCAACAAGAGAGGCTGCCACAGTGAGAGGCCCGCGCGCCACAATGAAGAGTGGCCCCCGCTTGCCGCAAATGGAGAAAGCCCTCGCACAGAAACGAAGACCCAACACAGCCAAAAATAAATAGATAAAGAAAGAATTATTTAAAAAAAAAAAAAAAAAGGAAAGAAACTATCAAGCCCTTTTCCAAAGTAGTTGTACCATTTTACCTTCCCACCAGCAGTGTATGAGAGTCCGACTTACTCCACAGACTTGGTACGGTCAGCCTTTTTAATTTTAGGCCATCTAATAAATGTGCAGTGATTTTAATTGGCATTTCCCTAATGACGAATCATCCTGAACATCTTTTTATGTACTTATTTGCCATCTATATATCTTGTTTGGTGACGTGTCTCTTCAAATCTTTTGCCCATTTTAAAAATGAGGTTGTTTATTTACTTATTATTGAGTTTTGAGCATTCTTCATTATTCTGATCAGAGTTTTTTGTTACATGTACAACTTGCAAATATTTTCCTCCCAGTTTTTGGCTTGTCTTTTCATTATTTTAATGGTGCCTTTAGAAGAGCAAAATTTTTAAATTTTGAAGAAGTCCAATTTATAATTTTTTTCTTTTATGGGTTGTGCATTTAATGTTGTATCTAGGAAATCTTTGCCTGATCAGGGTCCCCAAGATTTTCTCCTATATTTTCTTCTAGAAGTTTTATAGTGATCTGTTTGGAGGCGATGAGATGTTGTTTTTTTGTTTTTCGTTTTTTGCATATTGTGTGAGATAAGTGTCAAGGTTTTTGTTTTTGTTTTTGTTGTTTTGCCTTTTGGTTTTTGGGTTTTTTTGCAAGTGGCTATTCAATTGTTTGAGTACCATTTGTGGAAAAGACTCTCCTTTCCCTGATGACTTGTCTTTTGCACTTTTGTTGAAAATCAATTGACCATATGTGTGGGTCTATTCTTGAGCTCTCTTTTTTTCCCATTCATCTATATGTCTTTCTTTATGCTAATACCACACTCTTGATTATTGTAGCCTTATAATAAGTCCTGAGATCAGGCAGTATAATTCCTCTGATTTTGTTCTTTTTCAAATCGTTTCCACTATTCTAGATCCTTTGCATTTCCATATAAATTTTAGAATTAGCTTGTTAATTTCTCCAAAATAGCTTGCTGGGATTTTTATTAGGATTCAATTAATCCAATAGAGCAATTTTTTGGGGGGAATTGATATCTTAACAATATTGAGTCTTTTAATCCATGAACATGTTATATCTCTCTATTTACGTCTTCTTCAATTTCTTTTTTAAAAAATAAATTTATTTATTTTTATTTTTGGCTGCATTGGGTCATTGTTGCTGCACGCGGGCTTTCTCTAGCTGTGGTGAGCAGGGGCTACTCTTCGATGCCATGCACGGGCTTCTCGTTGCAGTGGCTTCTCATTGCAGTGACTTCTCTTGTTGTGGAGCATGGGCTCTAGGCACGGGCGCTTCAGTAGCTGTGGCACACAGGCTCAGTAGTTGTGGCTCGTGGGCTCTAGAGCGCAGGCTCAGTAGCTGTGGTGCATGGGCTTTGTTGCTCCTCAGCACGTGGGATCTTCCTGGTCCAGGGATCGAACCCGTGTCCCCTGCACTGGCAGGCGGATTCTTAACCACTGTGCCACCAGGGAAGTCCTTCTTTAATTTCTGTGAACAACGTCTTACAGGTTTTACCTTTTGTCCAGTTTATCCCTAAGTATTTTGTATTTTTATGTTATATTAAGTGATAAGGTTAAAAAATTTTTTTAGTTTGAAATAATTTTAGACTTACAGAAGAGTTGTAAAGACAGTACAAAGAGTCCTTGTATATACTTCATCCAGCTTCCTCTAATGCCCTTTTTTGTTCCAGGATCCAAGCCAGGATCCCACATTGTATTTAGTTGTCATGCCTCCTTAGTCTCCTCCCATCTGTGACAGTTCCTCAGGAGTCTTTCCTTGTGTTTCATGACCTCAACATTTTTGAAGAGTGCTGGTCAGGTATTTTGTAGAATGTCCCTCAATTTGGGTTTTTCTGATATTTTCTCATTATTAATCTGAGGGTATGAATTTTGGGGAAAACCACTGCAAAGGGGGTGTCTCCTTCTCATCACATCATATTAAGGGGAACATGACATTGATGAGCCTTATTAATGGTGATGTCAACTTTGACCATTTGGTTAAGGTTGTGTTTGCCAGGTTCCTTCACTGTAAGGATACTATTTTTCCTATTCGTACTCTATCTGTTAGAAGTGAGTCACTAAGTCTGGCTCACAGACAAGGAGAGGGAAATTAAGCTCCTCTTCCAGCACCACAGGGTTTATTCTAGGCTTTCCCCATTGCTTATTTGTAATTTCTTTCTCTAACAGTGAGAAATATGGCTCTCATTATCTGTAGCATATTTACCTATTTGTTCAAACTTAGTGTACATATAAAATTGCCTCAGAATTGCCAACCCATGCCTTGTGAAAAACTAATTTACCAACATATAGTATTTGTATACAGTTCCTTTTGTTTCTTGCTTTACAGTATCTAATAAAAATACCATTGTTCAAAGTTACTTAAGTCAGGTCTTTTCTTCTCTAGCCTCTTAAGTCTTATTATATCATGCATTTTTTTAATGGAGTACTCATTTTTCTTTCTAAAAAACTTTTAAAATTATTTATTTATTTATTTATTTAGCCTGTGCTGGGTATTAGTTGTGGCATGTGGGATCTTCGTTGTGCCATTTGGGCTTCTTAGTTGCGGCATGTGGACTCTTAGTTGCGGCATGCATGTGGGATCTAGTTCCCCGACCAGGGATTGAACCCAGGCCCCCTGCATTGGGAGTGTGGAGTCTTACCCATTGGACCACCAGGGAAGTCCCATGCATTTCTAATATGAATTTATCCCTCAGTATTTCACATTTTATGATTTTATTTTAAATGATATGTAAAAAATTTTAATTTCTGTTTTCCCAATATATAAAAATATAATTGTTTTTTTGTATATTGATGTTGTATTTTGCAACCTTGTTAACCTCACTCATTTTTTATAGTAGTTTTTTTTGTAGATTATTTAGGATTTTCTATATAGATGGTTATGTTGCTTGTGAATAAAGGTAGTAATCCTTCTTCCTTTCCACTCTGTATGGCTTTTATTTCATTTTCTTGCTTTGTTGCACTGGCTAGCACTTCTAGTATAATGTAGAATAGAAGTGAGATTGGGCATTCTGGATACATTTTGAAGATAAAGCTAAGGTGATTTCCTAAAGGATTGATATTTAGTGATTATTATGAACACTGGCTTTCTTCTTCTGGAGGAATAGTCAGTGCCCACAGAAGGAGCCTGAGGCCCCAGCAGGAGTAGTAGGGATGGTTTGTCGGGGGAAGGAATGGTCAGGGTGTTGTCAGGAGGTCCCTGCTTAACAGAGGTGAGAGGTAGGTGAACAGGAGACTTTCCTATGCATCTTACCTCTTCCAGTTTGGGCTTAAATGTGAAGGGACTAAGAGGATTCCATGTGATTTTTTTTTTTTTTTTGAGGGAAGATGGGCTGAAGTTCATTGTGGGATTAGCTCCCAAATAGGTCATTTAGTACTCCTCTGTCCCATAATCCCAGATTCCTAATTTGAGTGTCCATCCCAAAGCAGTTAAGTAGGCAGGATTCCTGGATTTGGAGTATGGAAACTTGGGTTGGAATCCTGGCTCTGTAAATGCCAGCTGTGATCCAAGGGGAGTCCCAGCCTAAGTTGCCCCATTTATAGGACCATGTTATGAAGCTCAGGGTGGCTGTGAGCACCCCAACCATCACCACCACCAACAGTAATAAAAATGGTCACAGCTATTGAAACTTACTACTTTGTGCCAGGCTCTTTTCTAAGTACCTTATTTGGATCAATTCATCTTCCCAAGTACCCTGTGAGATGGGTATTTTTCTTATCCCCAAGTTGCTAACGAAAAAGCTGTGGTAAAGTGGTGGAGGAGGGTGTCTGATTCCCGAGCCCCGCTGGGAACTGTCTGTCCTGCCGGTGCTGCCTCCTCAGCTCAAGCGCCGCCTCCTCCGGGAACTCTCCCTTGACTGTCCACCTTACTACCTGCCGTGCACCAGCAGTCTCAGGCGCACTTCCCTGGGCTCCCACACACTCATCACCTGTGCTTCCCCAAATTAGGGACTATGTCTGGCTTATCCTCACATCCCAGCATCCAGTGAGGAGCTCAGCACCCACTAAGACATCAGAGAATGAATCTTTTGCCCTGAATGCACTGTTCAGGCAGCAGCCCAGGTCGCCATCTTGTAGACCCAATTGTGGCTCTGGTCACACCCTTGGGGGGGTCACTAAGAAGAAGCCCTCCACCAGTGAGGCCGTGACTCCAGACGAAGCCCCTGGCCTGAGGCATCTTGGAGTCTGCTCCTCCTCCCTTTGCACCAGCCAACTCCAGGATGCTCCAGGAAGTGCTGTGCATGACACCCGCCCCCACTCGCCACCTCCCTGAGAAGGGACCATTGTGTCCGAAGGGTTAACGAGGGATGAGAGGAAGGGGCCCTTTAGCCATGATGCCCTCTGACCTTTCATAAATCAGAGGGGCTAGGGGACGAGGGGGCTGCTTGGCAGGACTTGGTGGGGTGGGGGCTTAGAAGCAGCTGCGCGCGACGTTGACATTGTTCCCACCATTCTAAGTGCAACAAATCCCTCTATTGTGTTCCTGGTTTATCTGGTTCCTCTTGTTTATTAGCAGGGCTCCTTTGGCAGTGGTTCCAGCCCTGGGCGGGTGGAAAGAGTGCTGGCACGCACCGTGGGGGGAGGGGGCCGGGAGGGGGCCCTCGTCAATGCCCGCATTGTTCCCGCGCTTTTTGTTTCTACTGTAATGACATGTTGGAAGAGAGAGAGGAGGGAAAAAAAGATGTGAGTTGGGGAGGGAAGAGGAGGGCAGAGAGAAAGAGGGAGCAAGGGCCCTGGTGTGGATTGATGTCTGGGCTTGGGCGGATGTGCCGGCAGCTGGGCGGCTGGTGGATGGAGCCAGGCCGGGGTGCCTGGGGGGCGGTGGTGTGAGGGGCCATGCAGCCCCCCATGCCAGCCTCTGCCGCCTGGCACCAGGTCCCCCCACCATCCTCCAATCCTCCTGGGGCAGCTGTGGGGCCATGTGAGTGGGAGAGGTGCCAGGGTCTGGGGTCCACATCCTGATGTGCCCCTGCCTCGCTGTGGCACCCAAGGCAGGCCACTGAACCTCTCTGGGTCTTGCTGTCCAAGGTCTACAAAATGAGGGTGATCGGGGAGAGAGGCTGCTCTGGCATTTTGAAAACGGTGGCATGTCCTCCCAGTCCTGGGTGTGTACTTCTGAGCCTGCAGCGGAGTGGGGGCTCACACTGGGGCAGAGAGCCTGGCATTGCCCGAGAGTGACGGTGCTGATGCCAACTTGGCAAGGTGGTCCTCATCTCCCATCTGCGCCTGGTCCAGACAATGTAGAGGGCTGGTGAGAGGAGCCTGAACAGGGGAGGGTGGAGCTCTGGTCCCACCTGGTTGGGCTGGGTCTCTCCCTCCTCAGATGGTGGGACTCTGGGCCTTCCAGGTGTGGCCACCTGGGCTGTATCTAGGGGGCTGCTGGGTTGGGAGGAAGAGCTCAGAGCATCTGAATGAGGCATGAAGCCTCCTTGACATCTCGGGGCTGGAGGGGCCCTCCACTTCCTGCAGGCCTCTCCATAGCGCCAGCCAACAAGTCACCCACCTCTGCTGGCACACCTCCAAGTGACATGGAGCTCAGGCCTCTGCACGTGGCTCCTTCTGTCCTTGCCCAGCCCAGAATTTTGGGAAGTTCTTTCTGAAATGTGTCTCCCTATAGCTTCTGCCTTTAGGTTCCAGTTCTAGTCATTGGAACCACGGGGAACAAGTTAAGCCTCCCTGAGAATCGGTTTCCTTGCCTGTAAAATGAGAAGAATAGTCCCTGCCCTCCTGCCACGTGGCAAAGGCTGTCATGTGGCTCTTGTGGAAAGTTCTCCAGATTTTCCTAGGCTTCAGCTAGGGTTTCCGGTCCTTGGGAAAGGAAGGTGGGGCCGTTGCTTCTGTGAATAAAGGCAGAGTTTTCTGAGAGGACTGGCTCAGGGTGAGGCCCCAGGCTTCAGTCAGGATCCGGGCTAGGCTGCAGTCAAGATTAGCACTCAGTTTGGGGCCAGGGTCAGGGCTCAGGCTGTAGCTGGGGTGAGTTCGTTCTGGGAGAGGGTAAGGGCTCCGTCTGGGGTCGAGATCAGGATTCAAGCTTGACCCAGGATAAGGGTTCATTCTGGGGTCAAGATCAGGATCATTATGGTTTGGAACAGGGCTCAGTTTATAGATAGTGTCTGAGATAGTTTATCCTGGAGCTAGAGTAACGGCTCAGTCTGGGCTCAGGGCTCAGGCTGTGAACAGGGGAAGTGTTCGTTCTTTGGTGTCAGGATCAGGATCCAATCTGTGGCCAAGAAGGCTTACTAGCATTCATTTTGGGTTTAGGGTCAGGCCTCTGGTTGTGGTCAGGGTCAGGGTCAGGGTCAGGCCTCAGGCGCAGGCTGGGGTCGAGGCTCGGATTATCACCCAGGTTTGATGGACAATCTCCAACTGGAGTCAAGGCTCCATCCGTGGCTGGTCAGGACTCAGCTGTGATATGGGTCAGGACTCAGTCGAGGCTGTGTTTTTTACTATGAGGTGACATTGTTTGGGGCCGAACTCCTGAATATGCATTTTTTTTTTTTTTTTTTTTTTTTTTGCATCTTGCTCTCTAATGGCTCAGCTCACCAAGGTTTTTCATGGCAGACCCCAATCTCCAGAAGCCGTCACCAGAGTGTGCCAGGAGAGCACGGCACAAGGGTTGCCGGCGAGGCCACATCTCTCCATGCAGCCCATGGGAGAAGACCAGAGTGTGATACATGTGAGCAGGGGAGGCTGGGGGTCAGATACGGGTCAGGGTCAAGCTGGCCTGGGCAGGTGAAATCCTCTCCAGACTCTCCAGAGGTGTGAGAACCAGGCCACTGCCCTCAGGATTTCCAACAGATTCTTGGGGGTGGTTTGGGGTTGGGAAACAGGGCTGATGTGGAGAAGAGTGGCCAGGGTGGGGCGGGGTGGAAGAGGGTGGAACAGGAGAGAAAGAGCAAGTTCAGGGGCATCTGGCCCTTCTTTCCGTGCAGACACGCCTTGCATGGTGAATCGTGAATGTGTGTGTAGACGTGTGTGCAGGTATGTGGGCTGGGAGTGTGTCGATGGGGAAATACTGGTGCCTGTGTGTATGGATGTGCCTATGTCTGGGAGTGTGATGGTAACAGCGTGCATGCGTTTGGTGGGGCACGTGTATGGCTGTGGGTGGCGTCCTCATGGGCGTGGGGTGACACTGTCCCCCACCCTCTACATTCCCTCCATCCCCAAGCTGCTGGGGCCCCTTCTAAAGCCCTCAGCCTCTGCATCCCCCGAGGGTCCTGGCCGTCCCACATGACTGGCATCTGAGCCCTTGACAACCCATCAGCTGAGAGCCCGTGACCCACTGTCTGGTAGCAGGAGGCACTCCGGGAGCAGCCCTCTCTGGAACAGTCCATGACCTTGCCAAGAGCATCCTCAGGAGGCGGTGGGGGAGTGAGACTCTCAGGTTATGGGTCCTGGTTCTGACCCTGTGGACCGCACACGCCCCAGATCACCCAAGCCCAACCTAAATTCACAGGAACCTGTCGAGGGAAATAGACCAGCCCAAGGCAAACAGAAGGGGGTCCTATGGGAAGACAAGGGTGGGCACAGAGTGGGGGCACCAGCTGAGGCTAGGTCGCGGTCAGGGAGGAAGGTGGCATCCCTTCATCACGTGGGTGTGGCTCACTGCCGGGATCTTCAGTGCCTTTTTTTTTTTTTTTTTTTTTTTTTTTTGCGGTACGCGGGCCTCTCTCGTTGCGGAGCACAGGCTCAGGAAGCGCAGGCTCAGCGGCCATGGCTCACGGGCCCAGCCGCTCCGCGGCATGTGGGATCTTCCCGGACCGGGGCACGAACCCGTGTCCCCTGCATCGGCAGGTGGACTCTCAACCACTGCGCCACCAGGGAAGCCCTTCAGTGCCTTTTGAGAAGGTCAGCTGGGATCTGAAGGTCTCCTGCTTATCACCCACCCCTGCCATTGCCACTGTTTTCTTGGTTCTTTTTTTTAAATTTTTGGCGGTACGCGGGCCTCTCACTGTTGTGGCCTCTCCCGTCGCGGAGCACATGCTCCGGACGCACAGGTTCCGCGGCCATGGCTCACGGGCCCAGCCGCTCCGCGGCACGTGGGATCCTCCCGGACCGGGGCACGGACCCGTGTCCCCTGCATCGGCAGGCGGACTCTCAACCACTGCGCCACCAGGGAAGCCCTCTTGGTTCTTTTTTGCCATCACCGCCCAGGAGCCGAATAGGTGGAAGATGGCGTTTCTATGCCCTCGTCCTCTTGTGTTCTCCTTCTCCTTTTTCTTAGCCCCCCTACCCCCAGATCTCTGGGGTTTCTTTCTCATCCAAAGGTCAGCTGCACATTCACTTACCTCAGGGTCATTATAGGGTGTCATTGTCTGAAGGGACTTGAGTGCCACAACCACACGTGCAGCCCGAGTAAGAGGGCTGCTCTGTGTATGTCACTCCTGCCCCTTCATTCAACCATTCACTGAGCCCTGTCGTGTACCAGGCCCCCGGCCAAGCATCCAGAGCACAGAGGAGGGTCCTCGGGGAGCCCACTGCCACCTTGGGGGACAACAGCCAGCAAGGGAGGGCTAGGCTAGGGAACTGCCCAGCTGGGGAACGGTGACCTTGAACCTTATTCAGGTGTGCAGATAAGGAGGAAAAGGCCAGGCAGGGTGTGTGTGTTGTCGGGGAGTGGCCCAGAACTTGCTGATAAAGAGGGAACTTGGCCTCGGGGCTCCTTTGCCAAGCTCCTCCTCATGGTTCGTGGGGAGGAACTCCAGAAGAAATTGTATAGTTCAAGGGTTAGACCCAGGTGATGCTTTCTAGCCTTGTAACCTTGCAGAAGCTAATGAACCATTTTTTCTTTTCTTTTTTAAAAAGATTTATCTATTACTTATTTTATTTATTTTTGGCTGTGTCGGGTCTTAGTTGAGGCACGTGGGAGCTTCTGTTGCAGCATGAGGGCTCTTCATTGTGGTGTGCGGGCTTCTCTCTAGTTGTGGCGTTCGGGTTTTCTCTCTCTAGTTGTGGCGCGCGGGCTCCAGGGCGTGTGGGCTCTGTAGTTTGCAGCACGTGGGCTCTAGCTGAGAGAGCGCGGGCTTAGTTGCCCTGCAACATGTGAGATCTTAGTTCCCTGACTAGGGATCGAACCCATGTCCCCTGCATTGTAAGGCAGATTCTTTACCACTGGACCACCGGAGAAGTCCCGCCAGTGAACCTTTCTGAGCCTCAGTTTCATTATCTATAAAAGGGCATAATGGCATCTGTCCCCTGGGAGAGGTGTGAAAATGACAGTCTCACCTCTTCCATCCTTTAAATGGGGCCACAGACTTCACTACTCTAATGGTCCAAGCAGCTGTCTCTGACTTTTTTTTTTTCCACGCCGCACCGCACAGCATGCAGGATCTTAGCTCCCAGACCAGGGATGGCACCTGTGCCGCCTGCAGTGGAAGCGCAGAGACTTAACTGCTGGGCCGCCAGGGAGTCCCTGTCTCTGACTTTTTTGATTGTGTGTCCTTCTCAGTAAAAATGTGGGGGAGCACAATGTCCCAACTCTGTACAAATATTCCTCACTATCAGAATCTGTCTGGCTCCTGAGTTTGAATGGCAAGGATCCAATGCCAAGTTTGATTACTGAGGCCATTATTGAAATACGTTTGGTTCCTGGGTTTGGGGTATGAAAGATATCACAGAATCTATTAGAACAGAATGGCTGGAACAGAATCTATTCAGTTCCTAAGTCAGATCTCAAGGTGTACCTGTCTGTTTATTTATTTACAAATTATATACGTGTACTCTATATTAAACATATGCAAAGTAGAAGTTTCCAAAAAAATGAGTCCAAAAATTTTTTTTAATTAATTAATTTTATTTATTTATTTTTGGCTGCATTGGGTCTTCGTTGCTGCGTGCAGGCTTCCTCTAGTTGCGGCGAGCGGGGGGCTACTCTTGGTTGCGGTGCGCAGGCTTCTCACTGCGGTGGCTTCTCTTGTTGCGGAGCGCGGGCTGCAGGCACGCGGGCTCAGTAGCTGTGGCTCGTGGGCTCTAGAGCGCGGGCTCAGTAGTTGCGGCGCACGGGCTTAGTTGCTCCGCTGCCTGTGGTATCTTCCCGGACCAGGGCTCAAACCCGTGTCCCCTTCATTGGCAGGTGGATTCTTAACCACTGCGCCACCAGGGAAGCCCAAGAGAGCCAAAATTTAAATGGAAAGAAATGCTAATATCTTCTTTCTTCACCCCACTGGGTCATTTTGTGTTTCCCCTGGGGGTGCCTTACCCCTCTTGGAAGAGTCCTAGCCTGAAATGAGGGGTGTTGAGGGGGAAGGACGCATCCACAGTGGTTTTCCCAGAGGGTCTGAGGGAACCTAGTCACAGAAGCCGTTGGTTACCAACCCACTTCACTGTGTGTCTGTGCCGCCCCCACCCTGTGCTGAGCCTGAGGTGTCAAGGAGGAGACACAACATCCGCCTGAAGGGAGTCGATGATGTCTATTCAACTTTTTCTATTGTTCTTAACAGGTTACACAGAAAGAAAACTGTTTCTCTTTTTTAAAAATTTAGTTATTTTTTAATTGAAGTATAGTTGATTTACAATGTTGTGTTAGTTTCAGATGTACAGCAAAGTGATTCAGATATATATATATATATATATATATATACACATAAATTCTCTTTCAGATTCTTTTCTCATATAGGTTATTACAAAATATTGAGTACAGTTCCCTGTGCTATACAGCAGGTTCTTGTTGTTTATTTTACATATAGTAGTGTGTATATGTTAACCCCAAACTCCTAATTTATCCCTCCTTCCCACCTTTCCCTTTTGGTAACCATAAGTTTGCTTTCCGTATCTATGAGTCTGTTTCTGTTTTGTAAATCAGTTCATTTGATCATTTTTTTTAGATTCCACATGTAAGTGATATCATACGATATTTGTCTTTCTCTGACTTACTTCACTTAGTATGATAATCTCTAGGTCCATCGATTGTCTATATATATATATATATATATATATATATATATATATATATATATATATATATACACCACATCTTCTTTATCCATTCATCTGTCGATGGGCATTTAGGTTGCTTCCATGTCTTGGCTATCGTAAATAGTGCAGCAATGAACACTGGGGTGCATGTGTCTATTTGAATTATGGTTTTCTCTGGATATATGCCCAGGAGTGGGATCGCTGGATCATATGGTAACTCTATTTGTAGTTTTTTAAGGAACCTCCATACTGTCCTCCATAGTGGCTGCACCAATTTACATTCCCACCAACAGTGTAGGAGGGTTCCCTTTAAAGAAAATGGGTTCTTAAACTCTAAAATGAACTTCCTTGAAAAACTGTCTGTGCCTGGCACCTTTTTTTTCCCCAGTGGTAAACTACACGTGACATAAAATTTACCATGTCAACGATTTTTAACTGTACAATTCAATAGCATTAAGTACATTTACAACGTTGCACAACTGCCACCATCATCCCCCTCCAGTACTTTTTCATCTTCCAGACAGAAACTCTAACCATTAGACAACAACTTCCCATTCTCCCCCCACCCCACAGCCCTTGATAACCACTGTTCTATTTTCTATCTCTATGAGTGTAACTACCCAACGTATCTTTTTTTTTCCTTTTCCGGTACGCGGGCCTCTCACTGTTGTGGCCTCTCCCGTTGCGGAGCACAGGCTCCGGACGCGCAGGCCCACCGGCCATGGCTCACGGGCCCAGCCGCTCCGCGGCATGTGGGATCTTCCCGGACCGGGGCACGAACCCGTGTCCCCCGCATCGGCAGGCGGACTCGCAACCACTGCGCCACCGGGGAAGCCCCTCTACGTATCTTATATGAGTGGAAGCTAACACTATTTTTCCTTTTGCGTCTGACTTCTTTCACTTAGCATCACGTCTTAGAGGTTCACGACGTTGTAGCCTGGGTCAGAATTTCCTTCCTTTTGAAGACTGAATGACGTTCCGTTGTATGTATAGGCCACATTTTGTTTATCCCTTCATCGGTCAGTGGACACTTGGGTTGTTTTCATCTTTTGGCTATCGTCAATAATGATGCTATGAACACAGGGGTACAAAGACCTGCTCGAATCCCTGCTGTCAATTCCCGGTGCCTTTTACAGAGAGGATTCTTTGACAAGTTTTCCCGTGGTTCCGGGTCCAGTGATCACAGTTTTGTAAATTACAGCACGCCGTGAGGCTGGTCACAGTTGTATGTGGAAGCACAAGGTGTTATGGGGGCGCAGGAAGGCAGGGGAAGGGACAAGTGGGGGGGGGTACGGGCACTTGGTGGCTGACTCAGGATTCCCCAGGCCGACGGTGTAGGGAGGGCGAAGCTCGGAGGGCGGCTGGAAGGTGGTGCATCTGCGCAGGGCACGTGAATCGACCTGGCTGAAGAGTGGGGAGAGCGGGCCAGGGGCCAGGCCGTGGAGGGTGAAGTCGACCCTTCGAAGAACCCGGGTTTCTCCTGGAGGGAAGAGAAAGCCAGGGAGATTCTTGGATAAGCTTGAGAGGGGGACCTAGGTAAGACTGTTCCACCCCAAGGTCAGGCTCAACTGCATGTGCCTCCCTGAAGCAGGGGAGGCCGGGAGGAGAGGAGGCCTCTGGCCCACAGTAGGGTTTCTCCCTTCTTGGTGTCTCCCGGCCTCTTGCCCACCCAAGGGGGCCTGGTCTCCTTTCTGGTCTCTCCGGCCGCCTTGAGAAGACATTCTCCGGCTGCTTGACCTCTTCACGCATTTGACATTTCAGTCTTAGCTCAGTCCCCTTCCCCAAGAAGCATCCTGGATGCGATTCTGTCTCGGCAGACACGCGCGCACGCACACACTCACGGTGCACTTGCACACAACCACAGCCCCACGCACACACGTGCGTGCGCGCACTCACAACACCCCTCACTCCTACATGCACACGTGCACACACACGCTGACACATAAACACACTCTTTCATACGCGTGCACACATGTGACCGCAACACACACACACACACACACAGTCTCCCCTCCCCCACTTCCTCCCATCTCTCTCGTCTCCAGACTTCTGGGTGGGGGGTGAGGGGGCAGAACTAACCTTTACTGAGAAACCACGGGGTGTCAGTCACTGGGTTTGGCTCTTCCCATGTCTCCTCACCGACGGTCTTCCTGGGTGCTTACCATCCCCGCGTCGTACAGGTGCACGACACCTGGGGAGCTGACGGCCCCCCGGGAGCTGCCGGGTCCGAACTCTGCAGCCTCCCTGTGGCACTTTTCACGGCTAGCTCAGGGCTTTTCCCTGTCATAGACTCACCTCGTCAAGTTGACCCCAGGGCCAGAGCCACGTTCTCTCCTCTTGTGTCTCCTACGTGGGCGGCTGGAACTCTGAAGATGCTCAGTGAATTCTCTTAGGGCTTCCCTGGTGGCGCAGCGGTTAAGAATCCGCCTTGCCACTGCAGGGGACACGGGTTCGAGCCCCGGTCCGGGAAGATCCCACATGCCGCGGAGCAACTAAGCCCGTGAGCCACGACTGCTGAAGCCCGTGTGCCTAGAGCCCGTGCTCCGCAACAAGAGAAGCCACTGCAGCGAGAAGCCCACACACCGCAACCAAGAGTAGCCCCCGCTCGCCGCCACTAGAGAAAGCCCGCGTGAAGCAACGAAGACCCAACGTGGCCAAAAACAAACAAACAAATGAATTCTCTTAAATCAATGATTCTGAACTCTGATGTCAAGGGGTGGTCTCAGGAGCCTCAGTTGTGTCCTTGTGCTGTCCCCACTGCCTGGAATGTCCCCCCATCCCACTCTCAGACTCCGTTTCAGGGCCCTGGGGTCATCGTCGGGAGACACCCCTCAACATCCTTGACCTCCATGTTTGCGGCGCTCAGTTTGGGCCTCACCTCCCCACGGGACTCTTTCATGCTAGCTGTTTGTTTATCCATCTGTCTCCCCCATGGGACTAGGAGCTCCTTGGGGACAGCGCTGTCTCTGATTCATCTTTGGGAGCCCAGATGCTCCTGCGGACCACACAGAGCAGGCTCCTCGGGAATGTGCCTTGAGTGGGAGAACAATGCAGGATCCCGAACCTTCTCCGAACATGCATTTGGTTCAGGTCCAGACGAAGGGGGGCTCTCCTGCCTGCTCTTGGGAAGGCTTTGGTGGAGGCCTCCCTACAGGTGCCGCTGCCTGAATCCCCCATCGCCCCAGGCATGCTGCCTTCAGATACACCAGGTTGGGGAGGAGGCGGGCGTGGTGGGTGCCCTTGGCCATCCTCCTGGGCACTGAAGCCCCGAGTGGGCAGCTTACGAGGAGAGCCGCCCACTTTCTTCCTCTCTCCTTCATGCCTAGGGCAGCTGGCTTGGTTGACCTTGGGGACCCGGGGCCCCTTCCCTGGGTCCCCTTCCCTTCCAGCATGGACAAGGCAGTGGGTACAGACGCAAGAGTCCAAGGGACTTGGGATCAGCCCTTTCTCTGCCACCGGCCACCTCTCTGGGCCTCAGTTTCCCTCTCTGTACCGCTGGAGGGGGGTTCCCTGACCCTCGGGGCCTCCCCAGCTGTGCCCTTCTTCGACTGTGAGATTCTGAGAGCAGAGGCGGGAAGGAGCGATGGCCCCTCTCTCCCCGCCACCTCTCCCTGTCCCTCAGGGTCACCCCAAAGACGCCCCCTCCCCCGGCTCCCTGGAACTTCCCTGCAGCTGCAGGCCTGGTGAGACAATTGGGTGTTTTAGAGAAATACATTTTTGGGCTAATTTGCCATGCATAAGTGTTTCTCTTACCCTTTAAAGGCGGAGAACAAAGAGGCCTTTCTGCACCCGGGCAGGCTGCTGGGGAGGGGACCGCAGCTGTACCGGGCCGAGACCCTCCTCCCTCCCTCATCACTGCGAGCGCCCCGCCATGCCGCCCACCGCCCCCCAGGAGAGACAGCCTGGACTTTCCCAGCCTCCCCCAGCCCCCTGCCCCCACTGCCTCGGAGGCCCCTCTGGCTCTGCCCCTCCCCGCCCCCACCCTCCCACCAGCTGCCCCAGGCGAGAGGGAAAGTGTGCACGGGTGGGAGGATGGATGGGGAGGGGGCGCGCGGGGAGAGAGCAGCTTTCCACGTGGCTCGCTGGGGTGATGATGGCCTGGCAGGGTGTGTGTCAGAGTTCCTGCGGCTTATGCCCTATGGTTACAGGGTGCGTGATGGTGTCCGTCATCGGGTGAATTGCCAGCGTGTAGGGGGACACGGCAGTCCCTGCCTTTGTACGCGCGTTCATTCGTTTGTTCATTCGTTCAGCTAATCGCTGTTGAGTCCCCACCACGGGCAGGTCTCGGGTGCGCCTGTCCCAGAGGGAGAGAGGGGCCCCGGTGGTTACAACGAGGCGCGCTGACTTCACACGCTGCTTGGAGGAGGTGACACCTGTGGGAGGGGGCTTCGTGATCGAAGGTGCCGCGGCATGAAAATAGGTGTGTCGTCCTGCACGGGGATGGGGGCCTTGTGCATAAGGGGGCACAGAGGGTCCAGAGCAGCCTCCTGTGCTGGTGGTGATGGTCGTAAAGCCGGGGGATTCTGCAGCACGCCCTCCCTGGCCAGAGTTCACCACCTGCACTGTTGCTCCGGCCGTTCCTCCACCTGGAGCCCCTTCCTCTCACTCTCCTCTGTTCTGAGGCCACACCTCTCCTGGCCCCTGACCCTCCGCCGGCAGGGCTGGCCCCTCAGCTGTCCTGGTCTGTCTCCCTGGCACACCCAGAGACAGCCTGAGAGCGGCTCTTTCCCTGTCTGCACCCTCCCCCAATCTTCAGAAGCTCACGGAGGGCATGGCCTTGGTGTCTTCCCCGCACCCAGCACGGGGGCCGTGCTCAGGAATGGAGCAAGGAGGGCTGGGCGCCGCTCGTCTATACTTCTAACGGCAGCGCTAATGTTTCCCGAGCACTTACTGCATGCCAGACACCAGATGCGGGCACACCTGTCCATTCACTCAGCTGTGACAATTACATAAGGTGGCAGCTGTGACCTACCACTGTTCTACAGATGGGGAAACTGAGCTACGGAGAGGTTAGCATTTTGCTAAAGATCGTCCAGCTCCCAAGACAGGAGGCATCAGAGTCTGGGCCGTAAACCCTTACATCCGCATCGCCCAAGAGCCACCGCTCCCAGGAGCCTTCTGGGATGGACTGGCCCACACTGGGCTCTCCTTCCCACGTCCTGTGGTTTGCTCTGTTCGCTTCATCCCTGGGCCCCGACTCTGCCCCGTGCGCCTGTGAGAGACTGTGAGACCCTGCGTTGAGCTGCAGGGTGTGGCCCCACGAGAGCCGTGAGGGCCTTGGTGACTTAGACAAAGCGGCAGGGCCAGGGTGGGAGGCTTGGCTGCACGGCGCTGCCTTAGGGGCAGGGGTAGCCTTTGGTCGTTGGATTTCAGAACCAACAAGGGACTCAGAGCCCCTTCTAACAATCCCATCTGGTCCCCTCTTGCTCAGCGTGTGCGATGGCGCAAGTGACACCTCCCTCTGCTCCAAACGCCGCCGGTGCGGGTTGACCGCTCTGTGGCTTTGGGACGCTCTGAGCGCGTGCGCACGCGCGCGCGCTCTAGGTAGGTGAGGAGAGGACAGAGAGTGAGAGGGACAGTGGCTCCACAGCCACCCGAGTCCTCCGTGCGGGCTGGGAGGAAGGGGCTGTCATGTACCCCACCCCCCAACACATGCACTCCCGGATGCACGCACCCTATGAAGGTCAGAGCAAAACAGGCAGAGAGCGGGATGTAGCTGTGGACCCCCGGGGGCTCCAGGGGAAGCCCGGCTGTGAGGGGCAGGCGGCTCCGGGCCTGTCTGGACAGGGACGCTGAAACTAGCCACAGGCCTTGCAAGTCCTGGCTGCTCCATCACGGCCCGTTGACTGGCACTTAGGGACGCTGACTGCATGCCTGGCCCGTGGGCAGGGCCAGGGGTGGGTGGGCAAGGCTCCTGCCCTTTCAGAGGAACCCCTGGCCTGAAGGAAGAGAGCACCCAGGAAAATGGAGTCCAGGGGTCTGAGCCTGAGCGGTGTGTCGGCTGCAGGGTGTCTGCGGGGAGAGGTGAAGGCAGCAGAGGAAGGGGTGTCACCCACTGGGGAATTAGGGAAGGAAACTAGAAGGTGAGAGACGGACGGGGGGTGGGAGGGGGATATATTCACAGACCCTTAGAATGTGAGAAGTGGGTCCTTGGAGATGACCTCGTTCAAGTCTAGTTCATACGGGGGAAACTGAGGCCCCGGGAGAAGAGGGACTTGCCCAAGACAGCGACGGAGATGATTCAACGAGTAGTTCCTAAGCCTGTGGGGCACCAGGCTGTGAGGGCTCAGCCTTAAATAAGGGCCTGCCGTGCCTCAGTTGGCCGTGGTTCAGTGGAACGATGGACACACAGACAGAGCCATGAGTGTGACCATCAAAGCACGTACAAGGCAGAGGGGTGAGGGGCTGATGGAGGACTATGATCTGGGCAAGACCTCTTGGCAGAGGTAGCATCTGAGTTGGGCTTTGAAGGATGAAGAGGAGTTCCAAAGGCTGAACAGGGAATGAAGGGATTCGTTTCCAGGTAACCTGGGTGGGTTTTAAGTTGATTCTTGCTTTTGCCGCCCCTGAGGGCAGCAGCCAGCCTGTCCTCCATCAACACCCCATTCTGCTGGAGACCACAGGCAGGCTGGGAGTGGCAGGAGGGTATTGGTGTGTTTCTGTCCTGAGGCAGGGGAATGGATTCAGGGTTTCCCAGACCCCCAGGCTCTGACAGAGTAAGGAGGATTTCAAGAGGCAGAGATGAGGGAAGGGCATTCCAGAAGAAGGGAACAACATAAGCAAATGCCTATTCAGCGAGGATCATGTTTTTCTGTAGCTGGAGCACAGGGGCAGGAAGGGAGCAGTCCAAGACGCAACAGGAAAGATTGGCCGATGCTGGGACTGGACTGCCCTGTGGCAGGAAGGAGATCCCACTGGATTTAGCACAAGAGCAACTCCCCCAAGAGCCCAAGACTGGGCTGAGAGAACCCAGAAGCCTCCAGGGAAGCCAGGAAGTGGGACTCCTGGACTGCGGTGTGCTGGTAAGTGCTTAACCACCAGCTCTGTCAGGGAGGGGGTGGCCACAGAGGGATGAATTGCCAGTGTTCACACTGTAAAAACTCCCACCGGGGTCAACATCAAGCTTCCAAGGTGACATCAACAGGCTTGGAAAATTCCAGAAGATTTAGCAATTGGCTCTCACGAGCTGGTAGGAGCTGACACCAGCACGCTACTGCGCCCTGAGTTTTAAGCTGTAGTTCCAGTGCACTCAGCCCTCCTTCTCTCCTGGTTCACGCTCAAGGTGACCATAAATGGGAGAGCCCAAGGACGGAGAAGGACGGAAAGGGACCGCTCCGTGGTTTGTCCAAGCTCCGGGGGCTCCGCCGCAGGCTGAGACCCCAGGCCCTGTGGGTTCGAGCCTTAGCTCAGCCGCTCACATGCTGGGTGACTCAGGCCAACCCCTCCCTCCTCTGTGCTGACTCGCTTTTGCGGGATCACTCCCGGGCTGAGAAGACCGCACAGTGGGGAAGAGGGGATGGGGCAGGATTGGGCTGTGAAGGCCATGGGAGCAGGGGCAACGGTTCCCTGCGGACAGGGGACAGGCCCACCCCCAACCCCTCTACCCCCAGCTCATTTGCCTGACAAATCCACCAGATCACCGGTAGGGGGTGGCACAGGTGAGGTCCTGTGAAGTGAGGGGCTTGGGAAGGGCGGTGGGGAACAGGGTAGGGGGCCCTGGGCGAGAGGTATGAAGGTGGGCTTACAGAGCAACACCTCAGACACTGACAATGGAAGGGTGGGCTTGTGGGCCTTGATACACGTTGGTGCCTCTGCCTGATGCTGCCCCCTCCCTTTCTGTCACTTGGAAAACTACTCACCCATCAGGCCTCAGTCCCAGAACACCTCTACCAAGAAGCAGAGCTTAAGAGCGCGAGTCTGGGCATCATCAGACCTGTGAGGCCCTGGACCATCTGCTTCGTTTTCTCAGCTTCACCTGTAAAATGGGGACAACGAGGCTAGTAGCTTGTAGGATGGTTGCAAGGGTTACATGAGATGCACGTGGCACAGGGGCCCCACTTCTGATAACCGGGATATTATTATTCCTTGTTACTCCCCCTTCCCCCATGCCCTCTGTATCCCCCTATTGCCTCGTGGATACCCCTTCGATCAGGTTGCAGTTATGGCCATGTCTGTCTCTTCCAGGGGACACCGAACCCCTGCAGGTGGGCACTGGGTCTGCTTTGCCTCCGGGACTAATCCTGGCCAGGTCCCCAAGCCTCGGCCGTGACGTCGACCCATGCAGTGTCCCGGCCAAGTGGCTGCACCTCCCGGAGCCTCCGTTTCCTCACCTGTGACCTGGATGATCTCTGAGGTGGCTTCCAGCCCCAAATGCTGTGAGTCTATGTCCCAAACCCAAGTCACCATCCTGCCCCCAAACCAGCCCCCACCCCGCTTCCCCGCCCCATCAATGGCTCCACTGTCCTCCAGCGACCCCGGCGTGAAACTTCAGAGCCATTTTCGACTCCTCCGCCCCTTCAAGGCCCTGCAGCTAATCATCAGCCACGACAGTCTTTCCTTCGGAACGCTGTTCACATCCGTTGTCCCTCCCTGGTAGTCTAGTCCCCTCTGTCTGAAGTCTGGATGATTTCGTCTGCTTTCTAACTGGCCAGTGTCCCCTCACCTTCCACCACACCCAGCAGAGCTCCGGAAATGCCACAAGTACGCTCCTCCTGGGAGCGGACCCCTGTGACCTGGCATGGGATTAGCTGCCCTGACTCTGTCAGCAAGGAGCCGGACTGCTCCCTCAGGCTGAGAGGGCCCCGGGGGGAGGCCGGGGTCTCGGTCCTGGGGGTAGAGGGAGCCCCGGGTGGAGTCTGGGGGTGCACATAGTAAATGCCGACCCTTCCCCGTCATGTCCCGAGCGGGTCACCTCCCGAGACAGCCCCCCCGGCACGCGCGCACACACACGTCCACGCACACGTCGGCTCAGTCACGTCTGTTGACTCTGCTCTTTGTTACGCCTCGTGCTGAGCGTGGGGCAGGGGCTCCGGGATGGTTAAGACACGGGCCCTGCCCCCGCGCTTGTTGGGACACGAAAATGGCCGATGCCACACCCATCGTGTGCTTCCGGCCGGACGTACCAGGGTCAGTGGGTGTTGCCCAGGCCCCAGGGATCAGGGTGCTTCGCAGAGGAGGGACCGTTCAGCTGGGTCTTGGAGGACGAGGAGGAGTTCGGTTGAGGCACGATGTTTCCGGCGGGGCCAGCAGCCTGTCTGTCCATGGCGTGCGTGGAGGGGCTGGGAGGCATTTGGCGTGGCCAGTGCTGAGAGGGACCGGGTGGGCCAGGGCCGGGCTCCCCGCTGCTCAGGGGTGAGCAACGGCAGGGACCCCTTTTCGCCATCAGTAATTCATGTCCCCTGAACGGAGCTGACGCCCCCGGCCACGGAGGCAGCTCCTCTGTAAAAAAAAAAATCAAAGTGACAATCTGTGGGCCTGACACTTCACAGTGGACCCAAAGCTGTCCTTCCCTGGGCCCTTGCCTTTCTGTCCTGTGAGGCGGGACCGGACAGGGCTCGTTGCTAGCATTATACAGGTGAGGAAGCTGAGGCCCACAGAGGGGTAGAAGCTTGCCCAGGACGACCGGCCGGTCCTGGGCAGAGTCAGGCCTGGAAGTTCCCTGGTCCTGGATCCCAGAGTCTAGAGGTTGCTGGGAAGAGGGGGAGGAAGGGAGGGGGCTTCAAGCCTGGTGTCCCAGGTCCTCCCGGGGAGGGACAGCCTCTGTGGGACTAGGTGGGCCGATAGGTGCAGCTGCTGGGAGCCGAGGACCGAGGATCGTGCCCACTGGGTCTCGCCAGGGCAAGCCATGCTGGGCCGGCTCGGCCTCTGTCACTGAGCTCCCTTCTGGGGTGCGCTGGGGGCGGAGGTCTGGCCCGAGGAAGCGGGAGGGACCGGGTGGCGGATTTGTGTTTCCACTTGATTTCCTCAGTTGTTTTCCAAGAGCAGTGGCAGGATCCCCAGGGGCCGGGTGGAGGCGGGGAGGCCACCGGAAGGCACCACGGCCCCGCTGCCCGCCCCCCCCACGTGACTCCCCTGACTGACGACAGTGCCGCGTGGAAGCGCCTCGAGGCTTCCGTTCTGGCGAGGGTGTGACGTGGGCCAGGGCATCGGGCCCGCGCTTGGTGACTTCCCGCGTGACCCACAGCGTCTCCAGTGCTCTTTCCACTGGGCCCAAACCTTAGACTGTGACAGCCACCCGACCCCACTTGCAGCACAGCCCCATAGCCGGGCACCCAGGACCCCAGTTCTCCCAGTTCCCCCTCCTGCTGCCTTGCCACGGGCCATCGGTCCCCGACTGCCCCAGCCTGGCCACCCTGGGCTCACGTCCCCACTGGGCGTCTTTCCTGCCTTCCGGGGCTGCCCTCGCTCCTGTCCCTGGCCTCAAGCCTGGCCTCTCCCCTTCCACTCCCCCCTGTGTCCTGGGCCTATTTGCACCTTCTCAGACTGGTGGCTCGAGGAGTGGGGTCAGCTGCTCCTGGCTTCAGGATCCGCTCCGCCACCTCCTGGCTGAGTGACAGCAGTTGAATTGCAGCCCTTCTCTGTGCTTCGGTGCTGGATCTAAGGAGATAGAGGTGCTTGGCACAGGGTGGGGTGGGGGAGGTAACGCAAGAGTTCAAAGGAGCCAAGCTTCTCCCAGCGTTAGAATCCCAGCTCTGACACCAGCTGTGCACCCCTCAACAATGATGATGACATCTCCCTGAGCCTCAGTTTCCCCCTCTGTAAAATGGGTATAATAATGGTTCCTTCCCATTGGGATGGAATGAACTACTCCCACAGGTGGGATTCTCAGCCTGGCTAGGGAAGGCTCCCTAGAGGGAGTTGTGCCATACAGCTCTGAACAGTGGGTCAGAATCAGCCAGCAAAGACAAGGTGGGTGGGTGCTCCATAGGGAGGGCAGGGCTTGAGCAGAGGCTGGAGATGGAAACCGGGAGCTTTAAGCCCGAGGCTGAGGCTGGAAGGGGTGGAGGTGACACTCGGAGCTCTGGCCTAGGAAGGGGCTGGGGCTACCCAGGATCCCACCCCAGCCTCCCCACCCCACCTTGCCAGCCAGGGCGCTGCCCTCATCTTTCCTGCTCTCCCAGCTGGTTCCCTGCTCCGTGCCTTTATTATGCTGGTCCTTCTACCTACAAGCCCTCCGGTGCCTCCTGGCCTATGCAAACCCTACCCATCCCCCATGATAGTGCAACTACAACTTGCTTCCTCCAGGAAGCCTCTGGGCCCCCTGCCATGGCCATGCCCCTCTCCCTCCCCCACTCCCTCTCTCTCCTGCTCCTGTTTTCTCTCACTCCTCTGCAGCCCTGCCTGTTGCACAAATCCACCGTGTTAGACCATCTTGTAAGTGGTGCACAGGCCTGGAACCCAGCAGGACCCCGTCCGTGACCATTAACCACCGTCAATAGCGCCTCCCTGCCAGCTTTACACCCACCCCAGTGCGTGCACAGCTCTCCCCTCATCTGATCCTCACCACCACCTCTGGGGCCAGAAAGGATGAGGTCCATTTGACAAATGAGGATGCAGAGGCTTGAGAGGCCTGGGCTGCCTACAGCAAGTCAGTGGGGGCAGACAGGATCACAGGGGTCTCTCTCTCACCCGTCCCACGGTGCCTACCACGGCTGGGGAGCTTTCTGTTCAGTTGGAACCCCCAAATCTGTCCTGCTTTGTCCCTCTGGGCCCCACAGCCTCCCTCTCCTACCCACTGGCCCCTCTGTTGTCTGAAGCCGCCTCATACTGTCACTACTTCCTGTAGCAACGGCCCCGCCCCACCTCACAGCTCCAGGCACTTGACAGGGCTGAGCTGGGGCCACAGATGCATGGGAACGCGCAGAGGTGCAGGGAAGGGCCTAGCATTAGGGTTCGGGAGGCACTGCCCCTTCAGCTGGTGACCATGTGCCATCTTTCACCTCTTGGAGCCTATTTCCACCCCCTGAGGATCGATCTGTACCCACCAGACCTGCGAGGCGCATGTGGTGTTCCAGATGAGGAATCTGAGGCTCTGAGAGGCCAGGGACCTGCCTGAGGTGGAAGGCAGGGTGCTGAGCCCCTGCTTTTCTGGGCTGTTTGCTGACGTCACAACACAGTGGGGCTGGGGGGAGGGGGCTCCCGAGAGCCCTTTGTGAAGCTCGAAAAACTGCCCAAAGAAGAGGCTTCGTTTGAGCTCCAGTGGGTCCCCTTCGGACGCCTGGGACCCCACCATCTGTGAACCGCCCCGCCGCCCCCCCGGTGGGGGAGAATCTTGCTCTCTTTAGGGCCCTGCCTGGCCCAAGGACCATGTGCTCCATTCTTAGCACCTAGAAAGTGCTGGGCCAGCGCTTACTCGGAGAATGGTTGCACCTAGGATGGGAGGGTGGGAAGCTGGGGAGGAGGAGTGCCAGGGAGGGCAGCACACAGGGTTAGGGGCTGCGGCAAAAGCCCTGCTGGGTCTCCAGCTCTCGCCCTCGACCTCTGCAGTTTATCTCGCACAGGGCAGCCAGAGACTCCTTGTTGAGATGGAACGCAGACGACACGAGCCCTGCTCCAAGCTCCTGTGGGCCCTCACACCTGGGCTCCTCCTGCCTTCCCGTCACTCTGGTCTCCTAGCTCTTCCGAGACTCACCAGCACGGTCCCTCTCAGGGCCTTTGCACGCGCTGTACCAACTGACTGGAATATTCTCTGCCCAGATGTTCCTCCTCTCTCCATTCAGATCTTTGCCGAATGGCGCAGCCTTGCAGGGCCTTCCCCGGCCACCATTTCTAATGTAAGCCCTCCTGTCACTCTCTCTCTTTGCCCTGTTTGTCATCATAGAGCTTGTAGCCACCTGCCATTAGCCTGTTTACTTGTTCATGCTCTGCTCCCCGAGGGCAGGCTGGTCCGTTTGGTCCACTGCTGAGCCCCAGAGCCGGGTGGGTCAGTGCTGGGCACAGGGCTCCATGTGTATTTGTGGAGGAAGGAAGGAAGAAAGGAAGGAAGGGAGGAAGGGAGGGCAGGAAGAAGGAAGGACCTCTTTCTTCTGCTTATTCATGGGGTGCCTCCCCCACGCGGCCCAGTGTCAGGTGCTTTGAGAACGCCGGGCATCAGTAGAAGGGACCAGAGCTCACGTCGGCCAGGCTGGCCCCGAGGTACACGTGAAGAGCCCAGAGCACGGTGACTTCTTCCGGTGTCCTTTGCCTTCATAACAGATGTGGTCTCTAGAGGCCTGAGAACCAGGGCTCGTGGGTAGAAGTGGGAAGGGGAGAAAGTTGGGTGGGGCTGAAAGAGATTTAATTAAATTTCAGAAAAAACATACAGCACAACTTTGCACAGATGGAAGGGACTTCCTCAGGAGGAAAGATACCGCCCGTCAGCAGAGGGAGGCCGGTGGAGGCCGGGCAGCCCCGGAGCCGGGACCAGCCCTAGGACCTGCGGCCATACTGTCAGGACTGGGAGTGCAGGGGTGCCCTCGGGGTGGGGTGGGCTGGCCCTGAAGCTGGAAGCAGGCGCGGGTCACACGTCTGGCCAGGCCCAGGCAGCAGAAGCCGTGGCTCCAGTCCCCCCGTCTAAAGGTAGCTGGGCCTCGGCCAAGCGGCCATCTTGGGGCTCTGGGCCCTCCGACCGCAGACCAGGCCTGGGAGACAGGAAATTGCGGGCTCAGGGCCGGAAAGGCGCCCCCAGTGGGCCCTCCCTCCCTCCCGCCTCCCAAAGTGGCCTCGGGCTCCTGCGCCCCGCGCCCATGGGGTTAACTCTCCCTGTCTCTCTCCGCTCTGAGTTGTTTTCCAAGCCAGGCAGAGAATGGTTCTCTTGTTACCAACATGGCTTCTGGGCATTGGGTAATGTGCTCCTCTTCTCCCGGCTGCTCCACAAAGGGACCTTTTGTTCCCCTCCCTGCCCCTCTCTCTGGCTCTTCCCCGGCCCCCCACACACCCACCCGCTCTGACTCCCTCCTGCCCGCGCCTCCCGCCCTGCACCGCACCCCCGGGCCGCCAGGAGTGACCGTGGCCTGGCCGTGGCGCCCTCCGTCCCCTGGCGCCCCGCGAGCGGGCGCAGGGCCTGGTGGCCGAGGCGGCCGCGTTGCGGGCGGCCAGGTGGCTTCTGGGAGGCCACGGGGGGCAGGGTACGGGGTGCCTGGGGCACCTTGTGAGTTCTTGGGGTGCACCTCCTGCCCCCAGGGTGGGGGGACCCTCCGCCTCCCACCCCGGGCCTCTTCCCTGCTCCGAGACAAGCTGCCCCTCCCATCCACCATCCCGCTCCAACGGCACAGCAGCCTTGGGGTGGGAGTGACGGCCCATCTTCCCCCCAAGGTGGAGGCTGAGGCTCGGAGGGTGAGCATCCTAACCAGGTGCTACAGCTGGACCCAGCCGTGTGCCCCTCCCCCCAAAAGAGCCCTCAGGATGCACCCCGTCCCACGGGAAACACCGAGATGGGTCTGAGCCTCCAGCGAAAACCTAAAACCCAGTTTTCTGGAATTTTTTTGGAAAATGAAACAGAATGTGTCCAAGATGGGAGTGCCAGGAAGCCAGTCGGTGTTGCGGTGCCTGCTCTCAGGGAAGACCGTCTCTGTCTACTGTCCCCTCCCTTTCGCCGCCTGACAGCCCTGCAAGGCAGGTGAGGATGGGCTGACGACACATTGTTCAGATGAGGGAACTGAGGCACAGAGAGGCGGCCCAGCCAGGACTTGGGGCTCACCCAGGGGACTCCTGCCCTGGTCATCTCTCTCCAGCGCTGCTGCCCACCCACCCCTTGAGAGGTCTGGGGCCTTGGGGAGGGCACTTAGGCAGATCCCAGCAGCCCCGGTTCCCTTGTCTGGAATCGCAGAAGCCAGAGGCCTGAGGAGGTTGTGCTCAGATGCTCCAGATATTCACCAATTCCTCCATCTCATGCTGTCCCCGAATTCACAGTGACGTGAAACAGAGCAAAGTGAGCGCTCGTGGAGCACCCGCACGGCGCTAGCAGCGTGCAGTCACCTGTAACCTCCGTGCTGGGCTGGGGCTTTCGGGCCATGGCAAGAAGAGGTAAAATCGGTTGACATGGTGATGGATGGGAGGGAGGGGGGCAGGGGGGCCAGAGGGAGAGGGAAGTTCCTAGTCCTGCCCTCAAGGAGCCACAGTCCAGGAGGAGTGACATATCAGTAAAGAGCCAGCATGTTGCAAGACAGGCAGCCTGGGGGCTCATCACCAGGCTGGGAGGTGGGGGAAGGAGGGCTTCCTGGAGGAGGTGACCGTGCATGGAGCCTCAAAAGATGAGTGAAAGTTCACCAGGCAAAGAAATTGAGAGAGGAGGTGGGGATGGAGCTGGTGTCGGGGGTGAGGCTGGGAAGACGACGAGCGGTATGTGTTGGTGTGGGGACGCCCCACTAGGCCCATGTGCTGGAGCAGAGCCAGGGCAGGGAAGGTGGGGGAGCTGGGCAGCAGGAAAGAGCCGTGTGGGATGCAGAGGGCAGGGAAGGAGGGCTCCTGAAGGCCGGACTGGATCCTGAGGGCAGTGGGGTGGTCACTGAAGGATTTTAGAGGGGTCGGATTTGTGTTCTAGAAAGATCTTACGGGCTGGATCTACGCCAGTCTGGTTTATGACTGTTTCCCCAGCACCCAGCTCAGTAACGGGCACACAGTAGGGGCTCAATAAATGTTTTCGATCAACACACGAATGCCAACAGTGTACCCTGAGGCTGTGGTTGACTCCAGCAGTGGAACCTTGGGCCCTCAGTCTCCTTACTTGTAAAACGAGGGTAACAAGACCTGCCTCTTGGGAGGTGAAAGGAAGTAGCACGTGCAAGGCCTCCCTCGGTGTCCTGCACGTGGTCAGCCCGCCACGACCCGAGCAGCATGTGCTGTGGGCAAGACAGAGGCAGGGACCTGGGTCAGGAGCGGTGGAGTCACCCAGGTGAGAGAATAACATTAACAACAACAATAATGTTTATTAAGTGCTTAAGTTCCGGGACTCCCTTAGTGGTCCAGTGGTTAAGATTCTGCGCTTCCATTGCAGAGGGCGTGGGTTCGATCCCTGGTCGATGAACTAAGATCCTACATGCCGCATGGGGTGGCCAAAAAAAAAAAAAAAAAAAAGGCTTAAGTTCTTCGCATATTTTATTCATATAATCTTCAAGACAAGTGAACGGAGAAGGCAGTATTTTATAGGTCATCCCAATTTTATCGTCCAGGAAACTGAGGATCAGACAGGTGAGGTGACTGGCCCGAGGCCCCGAGGCCAGTGAGCGGTGGACAGAACTGCACTGGACACCAGAGCCCAGCTTGTGACCACTAAGCTGGTGATGGAGAGAGGTCAGGGCAGCCGCCAGGGGAGGGAGAGGTGGGGGGACAGAGTCAGACTGATGGACCAGACGGTGGGGGCAGGCCTGGGAGAGGGAGGCAAGGAAGCCCCTAGGTTCTGGCCTGGATGACCAGGTGGAAGTTCATTCCATTTCCTGAGTGAGGGACACAGCAGGATCGGCAGGCTTGGGGAGAAAGGACACGCCGAGTCTGAGGGGCTGTTAGGGTGTCTGGGTGGGGATGCCCGGGAGGTCTGCAGTCTAGGCGGGGTGGTCTGGATGAGGGCAAAATGAGCTCATAGGGCAAGTGGAAGGCATGTGGGTGGGTGGAGGAGCCCCAGCCCTGGAGATGATGTCGACAGCAGACGTTACACAGCACTGACTCTGGGCCAGACATGATCCTAAGCCCTGGTATTATTTAAATTCTCCCAACAAACTCTGTGAGGGAACACCATTACCATCCCCATTTTATTTTATTTTATTTATTTATTTTATTTTATTTATTTATTTTTTTTTTGCGGTACGCGGGCCTCTCACTGTCGTGGCCTCTCCCATTGCGGAGCACAGGCTCCGGACGCGCAGGCTCAGCGGCCATGGCTCACGGGCCCAGCCGCTCCGCGGCACGTGGGATCTTCCCGGACCCGGGCACGAACCCGTGTCCCCTGCATCGGCAGGCGGATTCTCAACCACTGCGCCACCAGGGAAGCCTCATCCCCATTTTATAGATGGGGAAACTGAGGCAAGAGAAGTTCTGTTTGGAATGTCCAGAATAGGTACATCTGTAGAGACAGAGAGTAGAATGGTAGTTACCTAGGCTGGGGAGTTAAGGGATGATGTCTAAAGGGTACAGGGTTTATTTTGGGGGGTGATGAAAATGTCCTAAAATGAATGTGGTGATGGCTGTGCAACTCTATAAATATACTAAAAAGCATTGAATTGTGTACTTGAAACGCGTGAATTGTACGGTATGTGAATTACATGTCAGTAAAGCTGGGGGAGAGAGAGAGGCGCCCAGCCAGTAGAGGGAAGCGGGGCTTGGAGGGGCAGGGGAGCCTCAGGCGCAGGAAGGAGGGCAGAGGTACAGAGGCAGTTTGGGTGAGAAGCTGGGGGAGGATGCTGTCTGCAGCATCAGCTGCTCCCGACTGGTCCAGGGTGTGAGACCTGGACGTTCCTTGGGGTTTGTCAGTCCAGGTTCCCTGGTGACCTGGTCCACACTGGTTGGGGACCCGGCCCTGCGGGTGGACGGGCCCTTCTGGCAGTGGAGATCACAAGAGGAGTGCGTCATCCTTTGGGACCTGGACGTCCTTGCCCCTGGGTGGGGATTTCTCCACCTCAGGAAGCAGTAAGCCCCCAACCAGCAATTTTTGGAGGCTTGCTGCGCCTGACTTTGGGTGGAGGCTGCGGAGGAATGAGGGTAGGAAAATGCCTCAGTTGCTCTTCCCGAAAGAGCGAGACCCCCAGTCAACAGCTCACCCAGAAGTTTCGCACCTCAGCTTCTCCCACAAGAGGGCCCCGGAGTCTGCTGGGGGTCCAGGAGGACGGGAGGGCGTGAAGTGAAGGCTGGGGTGTGGAGGTCCCCCTCCCTCCCGGCACGGATGGTGGTCATCACCAGGATCACGTCCAGGCCTCCCGACTGAGAATGGGAGTCCACACTGCCCCGGAGCCCAGGGCTGCGACTGACCCAGGGTCCCAGCCAAGGATGGGGACGCGTGGAGAGGCTCGAGGGGCCGCCAGGCATGGGGCATCTGAAGAGCAGGAGATGAGGCAGCTCTGGGCAGCGCCGAGGGCCTTCTGCGGCCACAGCCGCCACGCCCCTTCTGTTCAGGGTTCATTCGGCACCCCTGCACCCCCGCCCCATGCCTCAGGACTTGTCTCCGTGATGCAGGAGGCTGGCAGGGAGACTGGGCTAGTCCTGCGCTCAGGACCTCCATGGGGCCAGGATCCCGTGAGCGGGGCGGAGCACGCGTAATTCTCTCAGGAGGCTGAGGCTCAGAGGGGCTCTTGCTGGAGTCCCCACACCCCCATCAGGCACTTCTCCCTGGGGAGCCCCTCGCGGCCCCACTCAGAGCCCATTTCTTCTTCGTGATGCAGCTGCGGTGCTTTGATTTCCCCGATCAGAGCAGAATAGAAGGAGATCATTAGAAACGTGCATGGAGGGAGGGAGGGAGGGTCCAGAAAGAGGGAAATAGTTGCTAAAACTCAAACATTTGCTGAGAGGGTCTGTCTTATATTAAGTACTCTTATCATAAAACAAACACAAACCACAGCTGCCGACTTGGCTTTAACAACATTTGTAGCGCACTCTAAGGGAGGCCCCGGAGCCACTGTATAACCACAGGCTACCTGTGGGCGCTGCCAGGCGGCTGGTCACAGGACCCACGGATGCTGCCCTGGCTGTCACTGCTGAATGCCTTGATACAAGCGGAGGCTGCATTTGTAGGACATTTTGGTAAAGCAAACTAGGTATAAATAAAGACTTATGCCCACAGATGTCTATTGCAACTCACAGAATAGTGAAAAACTGGCCATTGCCTCAGTGTTCAGCATTGGGGGCTTGGGGCTTGGTGAAGCCAATCACAGCACCTTCCTATGACAGAATGTGATGCAGCCACTAAAAATGATACTCGTGAAAAATCGTAATGACACAGGAAACACTTTTGGTATAAAACCAGGATACAAAATGGTATAGGCATATATATTACATCAGTAAAAAGAGAAAAGAAAAAACTAACTGCTGTGAGCTCGACTTCATTTCACGACATATAAGGAAAAAACAGACAGAAAACACAAAAACGCTCACCTTATTTATTTCTGGGTGGTGGGATTTAGAGTGATTTTTAAATTTTTAGTACTTTGTCTCGTATTTCCAAATTTCTACAATAAACACTTTCAAGTTTGAAAGTTATTTGAAATAAAGGCAAAGAGTGTATCCTGTATTTAAGAAAGAGTCTCATTTCTCTGGAAAATCTTTTTTTTTTTTTTTTTTTAAAGATTTTATTTATTTATTTTTGGTTGCATTGGGTCTTTGTTGCTGTGCGTGGGCTTTCTCTAGTTGTGGCGAGTGGGGGCTACTCTTCGTTGCGGCATGCGGGCTTCTCATTGCGGTGGCTTCTCTTGCTGCAGAGCACGGGCTCTAGGCGCGTGGGCTTCAACAGTTGCAGCACGAGGGCTCAGTAGTTGTGGCACGCGGGCTTAGTTGCTTCGAGGCATGTGGGATCTTCCCAGACCAGGGCTCGAACCCGGGTCCCCTGCGTTGGCAGGAGGATTCTTAACCACTGCGCCACCAGCTAAGCCCTGGAAAATCTTTTTATGTGGATGTGAAAGGTCTCGGACTGTATTTAATACTCAATATTTTTCAGCTTGAGGTAAGGCGCTCGAATCAGTTCAGGAATGCATTTGACTAGGAGTAACAGAGAGCGGGTTGGCTTTTCCCCGTAACAGGAAGTCCCTGTTAGGCCAGCCAGGGCTGATGTGCCCAGTGATGCTGCTGTGGAAGCAGATCTCCTGTTTTCCACCCAGAAACCATCTCTTTCAAGCTTCTGTCCCCCATGCCATTTCTCAATATTCTGGGACTGAGAACAGCTTGCGCACACGCTGCCCCACCCCAGCCCAGTGACATCAGGATGTTAGAGAACCTCGGGTGGACCAGGCAGCCCAGGTCAGGGTATGCGTGTGGGAGGCTGTTCCTGAGGAAGTGACCTGTCCAAGGTCACACTGCTCAGTGAGCTGAATGACCAAAGAAAGGATGGATGGTCACATGGAGGCCGGATTAGAACACGGCTCTTCCCCAAACTGCCAAGTCGACCCGTTTGACGTGGCACACGGGCACCTGGAAAACCAGGCCCTGCGGACCTACTTACTCAGCACCGAACTGCTGTGGCTCACAGACACCTCACCTGTTTTACTCTGAGCCTTTGCTTATACGGTTCCTTCTGCCTGGAATACCTTTCCCTGCTGCCCCCACCCTCTTGGGTCTGACTTCTACTCACCCTTTGAAGATCAGCCCCAGCATCGTTTCATCCTGGAAGCCTTCCTGACCTCCTGGCTGGGCTAGTGGTCCCTTTTCTGGCACTCATAGTACACTGTGCTTGCTGCTTCTATCGCACTTGGTTATACTTTTCTGTTCACGTGCTGACTCCCCCCTCCCCACCAGCCTCTAGCCCCTTGAGGGAGGACTGTGTCTGATTCATCTCAGCATCGGCCTGGCCCCAGTCTGGGCACATCTGAGCAGGAAGTCATAGGACCGGCTCTCCCTCTGCTCCTGCAGGAGCCTTGACAAGTCATAGCCCCGTTTCCCTGCCCCACATGTGGGGGAGTTGGGCTTCACCAGGTCCCTTCTGAGACCCAGTCATCCTTAAGAAGGCAGGGCTGTTGGTGGTGCCCGAGATCCAGCGGGGCAAGGGGCCCTCGGTCAGGATGGACGTCCCCTGTGGCCACCTGCCCTGCTTAACGGTAGGGACGGGTTGGGGTGGAGGGCTGCATTCTGGACCTCGGCAGCCCAGACTCCACCAAAGAGGCTGGCCCTGTGTCCCCGCATCAGGGAGGGCGGCCCCCAGCGCTTATCAAAGGCCAGCAGGGCCCCATCCCTCGGAGGATGGCTGGGAGGGGGAGGGGATCTCCCCGGGGCTGCTAAGGCTGGGCCGCTGCCACCAACAAGCCAGCCATCCGTCAGCCCGCAGCACAATGTGGCCATTAACCCCTGCCCCCTGCCCCTTTTTGGCCACTTCCTCTGGAGGGCTTTCCCCCTCCCCACGGAGAAGGGAGGGGAGGATTTCTGTTAAGGCTCCGTCTTCAGTGATGGGCCCGGGAGCTGTGGCCCCTTGGCTGGTTTGGGGAGTCGCAGCTCTGTGTCCCTCCCAAAGCTCGAGGTCCCAGGTTTCCAGCACCATCTTCTGCGGCCGCCTTGGGGGGTCAGGTGGTGCCTCCACCCTCTGCCACCCACGGGAGTACCCTCGAGCCAAAGCAGTGTGTATGCGGAGGGACAGAGAGGGACCCTGAGACAGAGAGGGGTAGGGACGGAGAGATTCTGCGAGACCCACTTGAGACTCAGGGGTGGCTCCTTTCCATTTACACAGAACATTCAAAGGGACATTACAGACAAGTCCCGCTTGTGAAAGTCAATGAGAGAACCCTAAGTAAGATATTAGCAAAACAAATCTGCAATGAATAAAAAGGATATATACCTCATAACAGAATTGTGTTTATCCTAGAAAGGGGACCGTGGCTTTACATTCGAAAGTCTATAATGCCATTCATCACGTTAATAAATTAAGGGAGAAAACGCACATGATCATCTAGGCGCTGGCAATAAATCTCAACATCTACTTCTGATACAAATGTTTTAGCAAACTTGGGATAGAAAGGAATTCCTTAAACTGATAAAGATTACCTACAGAAACCAGCACAAACATAGTTCTTAAAGGGCCAACAGATACATTCCTGAAATCAGGGACAAGTTTGCCCTCATCCATGCATCTATTCAACGTTGTACCTGAGGTTCTACCGGGGGCAGTAAGACATGAAAAAGATAAACAATAACAACAAACTATAAGGATTGGAAAAGAAAGAGTAAAGCTGGCATTATTTGCAGGTGATACGATTGACTCCATAGAGAATCCAAAATAATCTACAGGCAAATTATTAGAACTATGAAGGAAATTTCACAGAGCTGGAGATAGGATATTCCTATAGCAAATCAATATCAAAAACCAATTGCAGGGACTTCCCTGGTGGTCCAGTGGGTAAGAATCCACGCTCCCAATGCAGGGGCCCGAGTTCGAACCCAGGTCGGGGAACTAGATCCCACATGCCACAACTAAACATGTCGCAACAAAGATCCCACGTGCCACAACTAAGACCTGGCACAGCCAAAATAAATGAATTAATTTTTTAAATATTGCAGCTACAACGTGTGGATGGATGAACCCTGAAAACACGACGCTAAGTGAAAGAAGCCAGACACAAAAGGCCCCATGTTATGATTCCATTGATATGAAACACCTAGAATAGGCACATCCCTAGCAACGGAAAGTAGCTTAATAGTTGTCAGGGGCAGGGGAGAGGGGGGAGATGGGGAGTGACCGCTAACGGATATGTTTTTTTTTTGGGGGTGATGGAAATATTCTGAAATTAGATACAGGTGGCGGTTGTACAACCTTGTGAATATAAACTGAATTGTACACTTGGTGAGTTTTCTAGTGTGTAAATCATATCAATAAAAAGTAATTGCATTTATAAACAACAGAGCAAACAAAATATAATTTTAAAAAGTCCTCCTCTTACGATAATAACAGAAATTAAATATAACAAAATATTTACAGAGAAAAGCGTAAAATATTACTGAGGTATAGCCTCGCTGGAAAATAGTTTGGTGGTTTCTTAAAAAAGAAAATTCTGCTAACCGTATGACCCATTTCTGAGCATTTATTATAGAGAAACAAAAACTCATATCCACAATGACATATGTACATGATTGTACATGGCAGTTTTATTGGTAATAGTTAAAAATTGGAAGCAAACTAGATGCCTTTCAGTGAGTGAATGATTAAACAAACTGGTACCTCCAGACCACAGAATACCGCTTGGCAATAAACAAGAATTAACAATCAATACACCTGAGGATCTGGATGGAGCTCAAGGGAATTACGCTGAGTGAAAGGAACTATCTCGAAAGGTTGCATGCTGCGGGGTGATGTTCTCAAAATGACAACACGGTAGAGATGCAGCACAGATTAGCGGCTGGAGGAGCTGGGGAGGGGAAGCGGGGAGATGGGTGTTGCTCTAAATGAGTAGCACGAGGGGTCTTGTGGGACAGAGTTCTGTATCTTGATTTTGGTGGTGATTATATGAATTCATGCAGTTGATGAAATTGCATGGACACACACACACACACACACACACACACACACAGGAATGCATGGAAAACTAGTGAAATCTGAACAAGGTCTGTGGATGGTACCAATGTCAATTTCCTGGTTTTGGTAAAGTGCCATGGTTATGTAAGATGTCACCATTGGGGGAAACTGTACTATTTTTGCAACTTCCTGTCAATCTATAATTCTTTGAAAACAAAAAGTAAGACAAAAAAATTACTGGCAGACATTACTGAAGACTCCAAAGATTGGCTGGAAAAAAACTGAATGCTGGGATGGGATGGGCAGGGTTATGGCTGAAGATACAGTGGCTGAGAGGTTTAACTGGTAAAGCTGGGTGCTGGGTAAAAAGAGCTTCATTATCCTTTTTTTTTTCACCTCATCTGTGCATTTGAATTTTTCCTTAATAAGAAGTAAAATAAAGAAACTAAAATAAATGCAGAGAGACAGCCACTAACTTGCATAGGGAGATTCAATATCTTAAGGATGTCAGCTCTTCCCAGATTAATGTCTAGATTCAGTTCAGTCCTGATCAAACCCCAACAAGGTTTTGGTAGTGCTTGTCAAGCTGATTCTAAAAGCAGTAAGGGGCTTCCCCGGTGGCGCAGTGGTTGAGAGTCCGCCTGCCGATGCAGGGGACGCGGGTTCGTGCCCCGCTCCGGGAAGATCCCACATGCCGCGGAGCGGCTGGGCCCGTGAGCCATGGCCGCTGAGCCTGCGCGTCCGGAGCCTGTGCTTTGCAACGGGAGAGGCCGCAACGGTGAGAGGCCCGCATATCACAAAAAAAAAAAAAAAAAAAAAAAAAAAGCAGTAAGAAAGGACAGAGCACTAAGAATTGCTGAGACATTCCTGAAGAATAAGGTAGGGGCTCTTGCCAACTAGCCAGGCTTCTCATAAAGCTCTAGTAATTTGGCCAGTGTGGTATTTATTGGAGCAAGGGACAGAGCAGAGAGTCTGACACAGACCTGACACGTATGGATCCTGAGGGCGGGGTGGGGGGCAGGTCAGAGGGGAAAGGGGGAGAAGACACACATGCCATCCCCACACCTTCCTGTGGGGCTGGCTTTGCTCTTAGCACCCCAAGATGTCATTTCACACCTGGGGGAACTCAAAGAGGGCCAGGGATGCCCAAGGTGTTCTGGCTCTGGTCCCAGTCTCTTTCCAAAGTGGGGTCCTGCCCGACCTCCCAGCCCCGTGTCTGAATCATGGGTCCCCGTGCTGAGCCTGATGATTCATATAATCTCTGCGGGGGGGGGGGGAGGGGGTTCCTGGAAATACTTAGGTATTAACTTCCCACTTGAGTCTGAGAATCCCTGACCTGGAGAAAGAGAAAGAGAGAGAATGACAGAGAGAGAGAGGGGGGGAGAGAGGGGGAGAGACAGAGGGAGAGAGCAAAAGTCAGTCCCTCAGCAGCCAGCGTGGCTGCGCCGCCGCCGGGGGTGGGGAACAATCAGGCACTGTCCTCCCTCTGCTCCCGGGTTCCCACCGGCTTTCATCACTGACCTCGCCCCGGGGGCAGAGCACGAGGCGGGGGCGAGAGGGGAAGGTCAGGGGTCAGCCCATTACATGCCAAGCCGAACTAGGAATAGAGCTGCTCTGGGGGTGGCTGGGGAACTCGGGGCCCCACGGGAGCCCACATCCCACCTCTGGCCAGAGGCAGCCGATTGGAGGAGGCAGGTCGAGAAGAAAGGCGAGAGCTGCCCACGGAATGAGCGCCATGGCTCCCTCAGAGCTAGGAACGGGCCTCTGGAAGGATGCAATCTAACCCCCTGCTCACCCACTGCCGCCCTAGTGGGAGAGGTTTCCCTGTCCCTGGGGGGATCTGGCCCCCACCAGACCAGGGCTCCCTTCTGCCTCCGCAGCCCAGCTTCCCAGTCGGGCCACCCCTGCCGTCTGATTCCCCACCTCACTTCAGACTCCGGGAGGGGGAGGCAATGCCCCCGCCTCCACGACAGGCGTCTCTGTCTCCCTCAAGCTGCCGCTAGTGGCCTGTGCACTCCAGCCACCGCACAGATCCGACTGTTCTGTCCCTCCTCTGCTAGCCTCCTGTGGCGCCTCAGTGCCAGGCTGATAGGGTCTGGGGTGCTGATTCTGAAATTGGAGACCTCCACTACCTCTGACCACTGCCTGGTCTCTGGGATCCTAGTGACACAGTTTTTCATTCACTCATTCATTCATCAGGTATGCATTGAATGTACTGCTTGCCAGGCGCCCTGGCGATAGAGGTGTGACTGAAACAGGCCAGGTTCCTGCCCTCAGGGAACTTGCAGTTTGGAGAGAACGACAGGAAGCCAGTTAACAAGCAAACAAATGCGCAACCGAAACTGTGCTCCATGTCAGGTGGGAGATGAATGGATGTTCTGAAAGAGACTAGCCAAGGGCTGTGCTTCAGCTGGCGCTCATCGAGGGCTTCCTGGAGAAAGCGACAAGGTAACACGGAAGCAGAGACGAGGATGAAGTGAGGGAGTAGCGTACCCGGGGGAAGAATGTTCCAGGCAGAGGAAGCTACAAGAGTAAAGGCCCTCAGGTGGAAACATTCCAGCATCTTCCACGAACAGCAAGCCGCCAGAGGCCCTGAACAGAATGTGAACAGGGAGAGCAGCCAGGCCCAGATCTCTAGGTAAGGACCTGAAGTTTATTCTGCCTGTGATGGAAAGACATTAGTGGGGTTTGGGCAGGGGGTGTCATGGTCTGACTTAAATTTAAAATCGGCACTCAGGCTCTTATGATACCCATTTTACCCATGGAGACCAAGGCTCAGAGAGGTCAAGGGACATTTCCGGGGTCACCCAGCTGCCATGGAGCCAGTGCTCTGTCCAGCCCATCCACCAGCTCCTACGAGTCCGGTTACACCCTTTCCCATTGGGAATCCAAGCCCCCCCCCGCCTTTTTTTTTTTTTTTTTTTTTTTTTGCGGTACGCGGGCCTCTCACTGTTGCGGCCCCTCCCGTTGCGGAGCACAGGCTCTGGACGCGCAGGCGCAGCAGCCATGGCTCACGGGCCCAGCCGCTCTCGCAACCACTGCGCCGCCAGGGAAGCGCTGGGCTCCCCTCTTATTCTGGGGTCTTGCCCAGTGCTCTGAAGTGGGGAATGTTACCTGGGTCAATGTCTGCCACTCCCACTCATGTGACCTCTGGCAGGGCAGGACCTTGCTTTTCTTGTCCCCTGATGTGGAAATGGCCAATACGTGTTAGCTTCTAGTATTACTGCTATTATCTGTTTGCTTTAAAAACCCATGCTCTGGGCTTCCCTGGTGGCGCAGTGGTTAAGAATCCGCCTGCCAATGCAGGGGACACGGGTTCGAGCCCTGGTCCGGGAAGTTCCCACATGCCGCGGAGCAACTATGCCTGTGTGCCACAACTACTGAGCCTGCGCTCTAGACCCCACGAGCCACAACTACAGAAGCCCGCGTGCCTAGAGCCTGTGCTCCGCAACAAGAGAAGCCACTGCAATGAGAAGCCCACGCACCCCAATGAAGAGTAGCCCCTGATCGCCGCAACTAGAGAAAGCACGCACGCAGCAAGGAAGACCCAACACAGCCCCAAATAAATAAATAAAAGAAAGAAAGAAATTTAAAAAATAAAAAAAAAACAACCCATGCTCTAAATCTCTATGCTGATGATGAATTGAACTGAATTCCACCCACCCACCCCTGGTTCCTTGACCTTTACAAGGGCCCATGAGGCCAGGGGTGAGTCAGTAAGGAGTCAGGCTTTGTTCTGGGGCCATGGCAGCACTGAGGGGTGGGCACGTCAGGCACAGCTCAGCACCCATTGCCCACAGACTCCAAAGACTCCCCAGCCAGCCCTGAGCTAGGCGGGCAGTGACAGTGACAGGAATGGTGGTGGTGGTGGGGGGGCTCCGGTGCCCTAGGAGGTTTTTCTCCCAATGGCCACTGGGTGGCAGCACTTCCCCAGGAATATGGGATTGTGGGGGGGCAAGCTTTTCCTGATTGAATCTGAGGCTCAGAACCCCAAGGTTAGAATCTTGGAGGAGACCCAGGCCCAGAGAGGACTTGCCTGGGGTCACACACCTTTCAGTGGCCGGGCCAGGCCAGGGGTCACCCTCCTGCCTGGATGGACTCTGGAGCAGCAGGAGGGGGAGGGGGAGTTCTCCCTGTGCTCTGGCCAGGACTTGGTGGTAGTCTCATCATGCCTGTCACTGCCCTCGCTGTCTCCCCTACCACACTGTGATTCTCTGAGGACAGGGGACTGTGCCTTGTACCCACTGTCACCTGCAGCAGCTATGTCCTCTGCCTGGGTCACCCTGCCCCTCTTCTCGACCCGGGTCGCACCAGCACCTCCTTCAGGACTCAACTAAGATGTCAATTCCTCCAGGAACCCTTCCCTGGCCTTTGTCCTGGGCAGAAGCCCCTCCTATGGGCCAAAGAACGTCCTGGGCTCCTCCGAGATGGTGAGGCCCCCAGGGCAGGGATCGTTGGTGTAGCCGAACAGGCCCACCCTGAGGGTGCACAGACACTGTACATTCTAAGCCTGTGACGCAGTGGTCCTCAAACTGCAGGACACATTGAAGCCACCTACGGAGCTTTGTGAAAATGCAGCCTCCAAGATTCCCCCCTTCCCCGGAGACTCTGATCCAATAGGTCCGAGATAGAGTCCAGGAGCCTACATGTGAGATACTTCCCAGGCGAGTCTGAAGCAGGGGCCCGAGTATCCTAAGGCCCTTGAAGTGTGCCATCAGCCCTGCCCTCTGAAGTAGTTGGGCAAAATGATTATAATGAGGAATGACAATAAAAACCTCTGATGTCATTAAAAAGTCTACAAATAACAAATGCTGGAGAGGAGGGTGTGGAGTAAAGGGAACTCTCTTGCACTCTTGGTGGGAATGTAAGTTGGTGCAGCCACTGTGGAGAACAGTATGGAGGTTTCTCAGAAAACTAAAAATAGAGTTACCATATGATCCAGCAATCCCACTCCTGGGTACATATCCAGACAAAACTATGATCCCAAAAGATACATGTACCCCTGTGTTCATAGCAGCACTACTTCTGCCTGCGAGAGGTGGATTAGAGCTGGGCCTGGGAGATGGGGAGAACAAGGAAGAAAAGAGGAGGCCGGGCATCTTGCCCTCACCTGGGGAGAGGGGCTGGAGTGGGCTGGGTGGGGGGTGGTCAGGAGGCTTGAGGGACATCTGTGTCATGTGAATGGTTTACAAAGCACTCAAACCTGTTTCTCCTTTTTATCTTGATATTTGGGAGAGTCATCGTCCCCAGTCTACAGATATCTGAAGCTCAGAGTCAGGTAGTGACTTGCCCAAGATCCCCTAGCTACAAGATGGCAGCATCTGGGCTTGATCTAGGGCTACTGTGAGGTGGAAGAACCACAGTCCATGTCAAATTATCTGAGTTCAGAGACTGCTGATTTTATTTTGTTTTATTTTATTTTTTTGCGGTACGCGGGCCTCTCACGGTTGTGGCCTCTCCCGTTGCGGAGCACAGGCTCCGGATGCACAGGCTCAGCGTCCGTGGCTCACGGGCCCAGCCGCTCCGCGGCACGTGGGATCTTCCCGGAGCAGGGCTCGAACCCGCGTCCCCTGCATCGGCAGGTGGACTCTCAACCACTGCGCCACCAGGGAAGCCCGAGACTGCTGATTTTTTAGAGTCGAAATTCTGGTCTGCAAACAGGGCTTGGAGGTCTCAGCCCTAGCTCTGCCGCTGACGACCTGGGAGACAAGGGGAAGTGCCTCTCTGAGCCTCAGTTTCCTTACTTGCACAATGTGGCTGACAATACTTGTTCTTCTCTCACAGGGTCAAGGTGAACTTTGAAATCCTGTGAAAGTGATCTGAACAGCGGAGCAGTGGGTACATGGGAAAGTTGTCGCTGTTGTGGCGTCCTGCACAACTGCCGAAACTCAGATAGTTCCCTAAGGAGGGGGTGGGGTGCAGCTCCCATCAGGCCATGGGATATGTGGATAATCATCCTTCTGCATTCCTCCTTCCTCTGCTGCTCCTGGGAGGAAGCTGGACAGGCCTGGGCCCATGCTGCCTGGATGAGGCAGATGCCAGCGCTGGGTCTCTGGGAGTACCAACCCTCTCCAGGGAACTTACTTTACACAATACCAGTGGCAGCAGAGGTTGTTGGGGAGATGAGATTTGGACCCTTCGGCTGGGAAGCACTGATGGCATTCCCTGAACCTCAGGTACACAGGGGCTGTTACTCTCAAGGGGACCCCAGACGAGCTGCTCAAGACTAAGGAAGGAGTGGGGCTGTAAGGAGTCTTTCACTAAATATCACAGAAAGCATCTGCCTCAGTGCTCTTAGTTTGCATTTGGAGAAAGGAGGCTCGTAAAGGAAAGGGAAGGGAATCCAATCTGTCAATAGCAGAGCCACTGACCACAGGTGTGCAGGTGTTAAGACGGGCACTGAACTAGGTGGCAGGAGTCTCAGGGTCGAGATCTGGATCTTATATTAACTGTGGGTGGCTCTGGACAAAATCTCTTCCCCTCTCTGGCGCTTAGTTTCCTGGCCTGCAAAACACCTATTAGGCTGGCATCTCGAAGTATCCTTACAGCTCGGACACTTGTCATTCTAGTAGAGGAGTGATGGCACCCTAGGACGGAGTGCTGAAAATGTGAAAGGGGAAGTGTCGGGGTTTGTAGTCCACTGAACTTCTCCGGAGGTCTCCCCGCCGAAGGATGCTTCCGTTGCCACGGCAACCAGCCAGGCGGCTTGGTCCCCCGGCGTCCCGCTGAGGAAGCTGGGAAGAATCCTGACCTTACCAAGATGGCGGCGGCCACAGGGCAAGGGGCGGGGTTGAGCGCCGTCGGCCTGTCCGGACGTTTCCTGTGTTTCCGCCTTTTCATGCTAAAGGGAAGCTTCCGTCAATACTTGTTCTCCTTCCTCGTTCTGGGAGCCCCGGGAGGCAGGGAGGGAAGGGTTGCCTGTAGGGACCCGGGCAAATACCCAGTGCGGGAAGACGGGACTTCCGCGTGCCCCAGGAAGTGACGTGCAGTCGCGGCCGCCGACAGGTGGAACGGCAGGTGGGTTCAGGTGCCAGCCTGGCCCGGACCCGGCTGTGGTACTGACGCTTCCGGTGAGCGACAGAGGCGAGCTCCCAAGGGCCTGGAGACCCGTGGGGCGGGCTCTGGAATCTGAGGCCCCGCCCTGGCCTGGAGTCCCCCCTGTACCCAGTAAGAATCACCTACCCACCCCCCACCCCGGGGACTACCCCCATCGTCCGGAGGGGAGGGGGAGGGCCCGTCTCTCCCAGATCGCCGGGGTTGGGGTTGGCATTTACGCACTGGTGCCCTAAGCCCTGCGCTCTTTTCTTTCCCGGATCCAGTTCCCCATTCCCCTGCCGAGCTGGGCAGTTAGCCAGCCCACTGAAACTCTAGGAACCATGTTTGCAGACTTGGATTATGACATCGAGGAGGATAAACTGTGAGTATGTTCTTACCCCAAGTCCCACTAGTGCAGGAGTCCCAGGTCTCTCAGGTGCCTGGACTTACCAGTTCCACAGACCCTTGCTTCTCAGCAGAAGATTAGGTCTCGTACTGTAGCAGAAATGAATCCTGCCCTTCCAGGAGCTCACCATCTGTAGGGGGCTGTGGACACATTGATGGATAAATACAGTTCAGGGCCATAAGGGTGCTAATGGAGAATGACCTGGCTACGAGGAGAACCGAGCAGGCCAAGCAGTGCCTCTGCTGGGGTGTTCAGGGAAGGCTTCATAGAGGAGGTGACAGTTGAGCCAGATTTTGAAGGATGAACAGGAATATCATAAACATACTTTCCTCCCCAGCATAGATGATCAGTGGGGCAGATTTTCAAAAATTAAGTTAGTTTCCTTAATAGAATATATCCTCCCGCAGAGCAAGGACTGGGTCCAATGCCTTTCTGTGTCCTCAGCACTTAGTATGGTGCTCAGCATCAATAGGTTGTTAGCAAATGTTTGTCAAGTGAATAAGAGAGTAAATGAGAATATTTACCACAAAACATAAATAAGTGCTAATGTATAGTGAAAACTGAGAGGTAATTGAGTACAGCAATTGACAGATGGGTGATGGATAGTGTAACAGGAGAAGGCTTCCTGGAGGAGGTGGCCGTTATGTTCCATATGTGCCTGAGAAGGTGACAAGGATAGAGTCTGACTCAAATCTTAGCGGGAGAATGAAGGAGAGGGAAGGGGGACCTATTTTTATGGAGTGCCTGCTCTGGGCTGGGTTGGTGTTAAGTGCCTTCCATGTACTTTCTTCCAAGAACTTTGAGAAAGTGGCCATTTTTTTTATCCATACCATTTAATGGATGAGGAAACTGAGATGCAGAGAGGGTGACTTACTTGCCCAAGTCCCACAGCTGATAAATGGCTGAATTGGGATTTGATCCCCCATCAGCATGGCTCCAAGAGCTCTGTGATGTTCTAGCACAAAATGCTGTCTTTTTGGCCAAGTGAGAAAGAGAAAAGGCTGTGCAGCACTTGGAGGCTCTTGGGAGTTTTAGAAGGCCTGTCTCTCCCCGTCCCCTCCAGTCATCCTTTCTCCAGGGGACTCAGCTGCACGTGCTTCTCTCTCCAGCGGAATCCCTACTGTACCTGGGAAGGTGACCTTGCAGAAGGATGCTCAGAACCTGATTGGGATCAGCATTGGAGGAGGAGCCCAGTACTGTCCCTGCCTGTATATTGTCCAGGTATTGAGTGCTTTGGAGGTGGAAGGGAGGTGCTGGGGGTGGGGCAAGCCACCTCCCTACTTGGGCGTGACAAAGGGTCATTTCTCCACTCTGCACAGCTGAGACTCCTCAGTCTCTTCAGAGGGGCTTCCCCGAACGCCCACTGTCAGTAGGTCCGCCCTTGTTTTTCTCTATCATTTCAGTCTGTTCTTTTCCTTCTCAGCACTTATCACCATCTGTACTCATGAATTTGCTCATTAGTTCTGTATCTAACTTCTTTCCCAGACTCTTTGCATTATGAGGGCAGGATCCCAGTTTGCTTTTTCACTGCAGTCAGCAGCTTGTACAATGCCTGGCAAATAGCGGACCTTCAATAAAAATGTCATCAGTGAATCAATAAAATCATCAGCCTTTGGTACTAACACAAGTGAAGCATAATGGAAAGACTAAAAGACTATGAAACAATGATGGCCTGAGTCCAAGTGCAAGCTCCCCTGCTTATTAACTAGTTACTTAAGCTCTCTGGGCCTCAGTTTACTCACCTGGAAAATGGGGACATAAAATATGTAGATCTGGGCATCTTTGGGTTGTTGTGAAGATTAAACAAAATGACATCACACAATGTCCGGCCCTTAAGCAGCACTCCCTCGATAGCAGCTGCTATTATTTTTATGACAGTTCACTTTCCCAGATGATCTGCCAGCGAAACTGAACAATTCTGTGGTCCTTATAAGAAGGGCTGCCCTGGTGATATTCTGTCAGCTGTGACGCAAGAGTGGGGACAGGCCTCATTTATCATGTGGCTGGTCAGAGTCAGTGATCTTTCTGTAGCCTTGGAAGGAAGCTTGCCCCCCTCAGACATAAACTTGACCTGGATTCCAGCTATGTTTTAACCTTCTCAGCTATGTAGCCATTGGTGGCAGGTGGGAAACTGCAGTTTCTCTGAGGATCTTGCAAAAGAGTCACTTCTAAGGCCTAGAAGATGGAGATTCCCTGGATCTGGTCTTGCCTGCTTAGGGTGTGGCCTTCACGAGCGCTTTGGCCTCCTCTGGCCCAGGAGGTGTTAGGGAGGCCTCCCCCAGGCCTGGCCTCCTTGCCATCTCCCTGCTCAGCCTCCCCTGCCACCTCCCCCTCGCCACCTGTGGGGGGCCAGGTTTGTTCTTAGTATGAACTGTGATTATAAAAGAACTGATTTTTTTTCAAAAGTCAATTTTATTTTTAATCAAAGCCTATCTGACTCGCTTTGAACAAGTCAAGAGTACTAAAAGGCTAGTGTCAAGTAAGCAATCCCCTCTGCTCAACGCCTTCTTACCGCCCTTTCCCCACCCCAATCCCAGAAGCAACACCGCTTCCCACCCTTTTAGCTGTTGATTCAGGTATGAGGTCCCATTTTTCTCAGTAAGATGCTTATCCTGTTATTTTTTGGTCTATTGCTTGTAAACATCTGTCAGCTTCTCTCGGTCTAGGAGATAAAAATTTAGCTTTCTTCCAAAACCTGTTTCTTCTCACTCTATCTTCCCAATGAACTTATCGTCTCAATTTTGGTTAAATCAGTATCAGTACAACAGATATTATGTTCGGGAAATATTTTCTGAGGGCCTGGCCAGGCTCTTTCATAGCCACTAGAGATAAGAAAGCAAGAAAACAGAGACCCCGCCCTCAGAGAGCTTGGAGCATAGTAACATGCTGTTTTTTTGTCTTTTTTAAAAAAATGGCATAGTGTTTGCATATGACCTCTGCACATCCTCCCGTATAGTTTATTATTATTATTATTTTTAAAATAAATTTATTTACTTATTTTTGGCTCTGTTGGGTCTTCGCTGCTACGCATGGGCTTTCTCTAGTTGCGGCGAGTGGGGGCTACTCTTCCTTGCAGTGCACGGGCCTCTCGCTGCGGTGGCTTCTCTTGTTGTGGAGCACGGGCTCTAGGCGCACCAGCTTCAGTAGTTGTGGCACGTGGGCTCAGTAGTTGTGGTGCACGGGCTTAGCTGCTTCACGGCATGTGGGATCTTCCCGGACCAGGGCTCGAACCCGGGTGCCCTGCATTGGCAGGGGGATTCTTAACCACTGCACCACGAGGGAAGCCCTCATGTGGTTTTATAGGTGAGCAGACCCAGGCTCCCGGCCCAGGTCCCTAGCTGGCTAAGTGGTAGAGGCCAAGTTAGAAAGCAGATCTGACAGGCTCCAAAGCATCCACGTGCTCTCCTGCTATACCAGATGGCACTGCCTGAAGACTCTAGAAATGCTGGTCCCTGCCCGCCCCCTCCACCTTAGTCCCTGCGGCTGCTTCGGCTGCTTCGGGGGGCCCAGAGGTTTCAGTGCGGATTGTCTGCCAAAATCCGCGACGGTCTGGGAAACGTCCGTTGCTGAAGCTCCAGCAGGATGTGGGCAGGGAGCCAGTGGCCAGTGCTGAGGCAGTGGCGTTCCCGTGTCCTCCGTGTTCCCCAGAGAAGGGGTCGTGGAGGGTTGTGTGGGTGGGGAGGGAGCCTGGAGTTGAGTCTGTCCCCCTACTTTCTACCTTGCCCTCCACCCACCTAAGGATGTTTCCAGAGGTCTGTTTCCTGGCCTGCTGGCAGTTTCCAGCAAAGACGAGCTCTCTTTCATCAACCCCCTCTGCAGGCCCTTGGATCCCCACTGTTGCATCTTCCAGACACGGCTATATATCTTTTATTGTTGTGATCTCCTTTACCATTCTTTTTCAAATAATTATGATGTTTTCATTGTGATTCTGGAAGGTAGCAGAAAGAAGCGTTTGTCTTAATTATTTCATTTTTTTCCTATATTATTAATGTATATGAAACATCATGAAATACTCTTTCTATGTGCTTTGCATAGAAAACTTGGAAACTAAAGATAAGGTATAGGGGAGACAGCTAATGATTTTGGCGCCTCTCCTAGCGGGTTTTGCCTGATGTGACTTTTGTATTCTTGGGTCCGTCTCCGCACACACTTGTGTAGCCTTCTCGCCTCTCGTCCCGAGCGTCCCCCATACGTCTGTCCTTTAACAGACATATTCAGCTGCACTCAGCCAGTGAGCGCAGACCCTGTGTTAGGGGTCATCTTGGGAGAAGGGGCTCACACGTGTGGCGAGGCCCTTGCTCCTTGGAGACAGAGATGAAGTGCAGGAACTGACAAGCGGTGTCTTGGGGCTCCGAGTCAGCTCAGTGCAGCGTTGCTGGAAAAAAATCTCAAGAAATGGCTTGGGAGGAGCAAACACTCCTGTGGTCGTGGAAGGTTTGGTGTATTTGGTACCAGAAGAGGAAAGTCTCCTCCGTCGCATTTACCTCCAGTTCCCCCTCCCCCTCCCGCAAGAACGTGGGTCACTCGTTCTGGCTGTTAGGGTGCTTTCTGCCCTTGCCATTCTCCAGCACCACTTAAGGGAGAGAGGGCAGAGACCAGGATGGAGCCGGGTGCCGACTGCGGTGGGAGGAATGACTGCCCTCCACCAGGTTTCTTCCCAGCTTTCCTTTTCTCCCCGCCCCCTTATGCACCCACAGGTGTTTGACAACACCCCAGCCGCGCTGGACGGCACCGTGGCAGCTGGCGATGAGATCACCGGGGTCAATGGCAAGTCAATCAAAGGAAAAACTAAGGTGGAGGTGGCCAAGATGATTCAGGAGGTGAAGGTAAGGGCTGCTGCGGGACTGGGGGCACAGGGCCCTTCTGAGACCTCCAGCCCGCCAGAGGGCCCGGAAGCGGGGACTGGCCCTTTCACAGCTCCCTCCTCGGGGCGTCAGGGTCTGGGTCACATCCCGGCTCCCTGGGTTTCTTCCGTGTTCATTCAGTAGATACTGTTTATGATCCAGGACTTGTGCTGGGCCTTGGTGAGAGAGTGGGCACCAGGACTGAAAGGTCCCCGTCCTCGAGCTCCCAGGGGAGCTGTCAGACTGGGAACCACTCCTCAGGGTGGGCCAGTGTGTCCCCAGTCAGGGCTGGAGCCGAAGCTGGAAGTCTGAGGTGAAGCTGCCTGGGTCAGTAGACATCCAGTAAATGTCCACTGGGCCATGCTGGGCCCAGGAAGTTGTAAGAGGGACCCCTCCCCCCAACCCCCGTCCCTGTAGGAACTTTCAGTCCCCTGGGCCCTGGGGCAGCTCCTGGTCCGGCGGATGGTCTCCTGTTCTGCAGACCACACTGCACTCTGCCTGTTCCCGGCCTCCCCCTCGCTGCCCCCGCTGCTCCAGGCCAAGGCCTCTCCCCACAGGGCCCCTCTCTCCCTGGATGGCAGGCAGCATTCCAGCCAGTCCCGGAAGCATGCAGCCCTTTTGCCATTTCCTAGAGATTTTTGCTGCTAGTAGCTCTTGGGAAACCAAAACAGTGAAGGAGGTGCAAAGCCACAGGATGATTTAAAAGTCTGAGAGTCAAGCGTCCCAGCTGTATGTTGAGCTTGGCCGAGTGTTTGCGCTCCCTCACCCCATCCATCCAAACCTCTCCTCACCTCCCATCCGTCCTCCATGTCCTCTGTACCGTGTTTCATTCTGGTACAGAAGTGGGGTGCATGTGCCCCCTCTGGATCCCCTCCTCATCCCCCCATCTCTACTCACCAGAACCCTCCTCGTCCTCCCAGGCCTGTGTCGCGCCAGCCCCTCACGTTGCCCACGAGAACAGGGGCTTTTGGTGTGTGAGCACAGCCTTGTCATTGCACAGGGACTCCCCAGCTCCCACGTTTGGGTGCCAGGCAGAGATACGGCCCCTATTTTACTGGTGCCCAGAGTGGGGACAGGATTTGCTCGTGGTCACACAGCTGGACCAGAGTCCAGGTCTGACGGCCGCCGTGGCGCTCCTTCCTTTCCCCGCAGCTGCTCTCCGTGCTGCAGCCCGAGAGCCTTGTGCATCTACCCCTGATTCACTGCATCGGGTCCCTGAGGAGGCAATTTTGAAATCCTGTTTTGCATTTGAATGGATTCTGTCCCGAGTTCAAAGGTCTTAGGATTTCAAGGAGAGAGAGTGACCTGGGTGGCCTCACGTGGTCAGTGGAGGCTTCTCAGGAGGAGCGCCACCTCTCTTCCAGTCACTAGACTGCAATTCATGTAATTTCCCTGAATTGCATCGGCCTCCCTTGCTGGCCTCAGGCCCTTGGGGGCTGGGGCTGCCCCTGCACCTGCTTCCTCCATCCCAGCACCAGGCGCAGAGGGCGTGCTGGGACAGTTTGTGGAGTGAGTGGAGGGAGGATGGGGATGGTTTAGAGCGCGGGAGAAGATCCTCTGCATGGCAGGAAAAATGATGTCACAGAGGTTTGGAGTGTGGCCGTGGTATGGGGGTGGCAGGGACACGGGACATCAGAGATCGCCAGGCTGCGAGCTCAGTGTCAACAGGGACCTTGTCTGCCCTTGTGCCTGCTGATTTTCCAGGGCCTGGCGGGTGGTGAGAGAAGGAGGGACCTTTTTCCAGGGCTCAGGATTTTTTCATGACCACAAACTCCAGGGAAAACAGGCCTCTCCCGGGAAGGGGCTTGGGGTCCGGGGGACTCTGTCACAACTCTGCTTGTCCTGCTTTTCCAGGGGGAGGTGACTATCCACTACAACAAGCTGCAGGCGGACCCCAAGCAGGGCATGTCCCTGGACATTGGTAAGCTGGGCTGGGGCAGTGGCGTCCAGTGGCCCCATAAGCCCCTGTTCTGCCTTCTTGACAGAGCATCAGTACTCACATGGATGTGGTCTCTGACTCTTCGGACCAAGCCGATCCAGAGGGCCTGGGGGGATCCACGGGTGCTCCCCCTGCACCTGGTCCCAGGAACCTGTCCCTGGTTTCTCCCTGCCCTGTGTTTTAACCCCCTTCCCCCTGCCACCTCCTCTGGGAGCTTGCTGCCCTAGGGTTGCCCTTTGTAGGGCAGCCCTCCAGCTCACCAGGCCCAGTCCCTCACCCTTCTGAAAGGGAGGGCAGCCCAGCCCTGGCCTGGTACCTCATGCCCACCTGCATACGCCTCCTCAGCCCTGGCCCCTTCTACGCACCTGCTCCCAGAAAGGCTCAGAGTCTGAACTGGACCTCAGCTTTGGGGCAGAAGCCAGCCCTTCTGCCCATAGCATGCCCTGGGACATATTGCCTCCTGCTAGGGGGTCTGGGCCTTGGTTCTTTGCAAGCTTCAAGGCTCAAGAGCTGGAAAGTAGCTTCAGGGTCCTCTGGGCCAGCCACTTCATTCCAGGTCAAGGCCCGAGATCCAGAGAGACGCTGTGTCCCCTGGGTGAAGGCACACCCAGATCTCTTGGCTCTGGGATCCAGCGCCCTTTTCCTACACCCTTGGGCCAGAGCCTCCTCCTGGTTTTTAAGTAAAGAGGCTAAGGGCAGATCAAGTCTGTCCTGGAGGTTCTTCCTCTGAAGCCCTCTGGTCCCCTCCTAGTCCCCTTCCAAGGAACGAGTATGTGACCACATATGCAGTAACTGAGTCTGGAGCCTGAGGCCAGTTGTCACTGATGGTGCCTTTGCTCCCGGAAGTGGAGGAGAGACGGAGGAGAGGTTCTCCGTGGTTGGCCTGTCAGCTGGTATCAAGCCTGGGCAGCTCTGGGCTCTCAGTGGTAGCCAGTAGCCACTTGGAGTGCCAGGCCCTTGGTTAAGCACTTTACATATTTACCCTTCCAGGCTCCCAGCGCCTCCCTCAGGTAGAGAGTGAACAGGGCGGGGGCCCAGAACCCCTCACTGGGACCCTCCCTACTTCACAGTCATCCACACACCGAACCCCATTCCAGCCCCTTCTGCCCCTGGTGTCGCTCCCAATGAGTCGCGATGGGGCAGGGATGGCCTGGGGGCCCAGACTCTACCTCACTGAGTCCCTTTCTCACCTGGTCCCAGTGTTGAAGAAGGTGAAGCATCGGCTGGTCGAGAACATGAGTTCGGGGACCGCAGATGCTCTGGGCCTGAGCCGGGCCATCCTGTGCAATGGTGAGTCCCCTCCTTCCACCCCCTGACCCTCGGTCCCGGGGGACTCAGGCCCAGGCCTCAGGGGCGGGGGCACCATGGCTGCCCAACAGGCTGCATCCTTGGAGGCCTCTCCCGCTCCCAGAGCTTTCACGGTAGTCAGCGTAGGCATCTTACAGCCAGTGTCCTCCATTCCCCAGCAAGGGTTCACAGGCCCAGGTCACAGATGAGACAAATTCATGGTGGGGAGGTGCCTCCCTCCAGCTCCCCAAGCTGGTGCCTTCGCCACTGCCCGCAGCTGCTCTCACGCAGCCAAGGCCTGCCCCCCACGCCGGCACACCGCCCCCCACCCCCGGCAGCCCAGTTCCACCCTGTGCCCTCTTGTCACCCCAGCATGCACTGCGCTGCTCCGACACCGCTCTGCCCCTCCTCTCTCCAGGAGGTGGCGCTGCTGCCCGCATCCCAGGACTGGAGGTGGCTGCCTGCCTCGGGCCGGGGGGGAAAACCGCGTACACGCACATTCGCGCCCACGCATGTGCGCGCGACACACACACGCACACACATGCACGCGCGCACACACACACACACACACACACGCTCTCTCCCCAGGGGGCCAGTGAAGCACTCTGTCCTGCTCCTGCTGTCACCAGCCTGAGTTTATAAATAGCAGCAGCTCTGCTGTGTACGTGTGGGGACAGATATAAATACCTACATACATTGTAGGCTCAGCTGGGCACGCTGGGCTTTATTGGCTGGGAGGCGGGGGGGGGGGGGGGGGGGGCGGTCTGAGCTTGTTCCAAATGGGGTACGAAAGTGGCGGCTGCTATTTCCAGCTTCTTGGTGTCTATAAATCCCTGTTACTGTAGTTACCATGCGTTGGGATGAAATTAGAACTGGTTGTTGTGTTTTTCCCCCCAGACCTTGCAATTTCCCCAGCCTTAAATAGGGTTTCTAAAATTGAAGCTGTCATGATGTCCCATGACCCAGCTAAAAACAACAGCATGGCGCTTACGCAGCTCCTTCCCTGCCAGGCTGGCAGGGGGGCCAAGGCTCTGGGGAGCCAGGGCCTGGAGGCCAGCCCGGTGGCCGAAGCCTCCTGGAGACCTCCGAGGTTCTCCCTTCCAGCCCCCAGAGCCCGGGCCTTCCTCCCTGACAGCGCAACTCGCAGCCGCCTTCTGTGCCCAGAGGAAGGCCCAGGCCCGGCTTTTGCTACTCCCCTTCTCTCCTGCCACTCTGAAAACCCTGGCCCAGCTCAGCACAGGAGACTGGGGGGCAGAGGGCACCCCGGCCTGCGCAGCCCTCGCTGTGTGCCTTTAGGCAAGTTGCTCTACCTCTCTGTCCCTCGATTTCCTCTATAAGATGAGCAAGGTAGCCTCTGCCTCCAGGGCTCATGTGGAAGGAGGACTGAGCTGCGTGGAGGGCACTCGGTGAGGCGAGGCCCTGTCTAGGAGGTGCCGGGCAAGGAAGCCACCAACACGGGCCCTGCCCTGCGGTTGCTGCCGGTGCTCCTGGTGGGGAGGTGGAGGTGGACCTCAGCCCTGTTGGAGTGGGGGACGGTGCCACTCGCTGCCGGTGGGAGTCCCACCCACCCCGATCTGGAACGCGGCCCCCTCCCTGGCAATGCACTTGCTCCCATTTTGAGCCCTTGAGGTGAGGCAACTGCCCCTCAACTAACAGCCCTTACTGTCCCTGCCAGTCATGGCCTGGCCACCGTCACTGCTGGACTATGAGCCTTGAGGGCACAACTCAGATTTCATTCACCTCCATCATTCCTGGGCCTAACGGGGTCCGGCCCACAGTGGGTGCTCAGTAAACTACCCGTGAAGCCGGCGAAGATGATCGCCAGGGCCAGCTCCCGTGCAAGCTCTTCCTCGAAGCCCTCGCTGAGCTTCCCTCCCCTCCCCGGGTTGCTCTTGCCTCTGAGCGGCCGGTGGTGGTAGGGGCTGCCTTTGAGCCCACCTGAGAGTTATCGTCGAGGCGGCCCGTCTCTCCTGCTTGTCTCTGACTGCCTTGCTCCTTGGCCATCAGCAGGGAGTATGTTAGAAGTCCTAGGGCCTTGACTGCCAGGCATGGGCCTGCCTTCTGCTGGCCGTGGGGAGCCACCCGCGGGCCTGGCCTTGCGGACGGCCCAACTGGTTTTCACTCCTGATTTCTGGAAGTACCCTCATCCTCTTCACCTTTCTGCCCCTTTGCTGTGTCCCAGCCTGCTGGGGTGGTGCTTATCTCAGGAGCATCCTCAGGGCTGCCCTGCCTGCCCCCGCTTGTCTGGGTGTGCCGGGCTCTCTGCAAAACACCGGTGAGCCCAGCTGACCCTGAGGTGCCAAGGCCCCCTCCCTGGGACCATGTCCTGTGCTGTCCTGTCCTCTGGGGGCAACCTTGCCCCTCCCGAGCCTGGCTCAGGTGACCTGTGGGTCTCTCCCCTGACCCTGTGGCTCTCTGATCCCCACAGATGGGCTTGTCAAGAGGCTTGAGGAGCTGGAGCGGACCGCCGAGCTGTATAAAGGTGGGCAGGTGCACCCTCTGGCCGGCAGCCCCGTGGTGGGTGGGGTATCCCAGTCTGGGAAGTGCCTGGCACTGGCTCTGCCCTGGGGTGGAGCCCTGGAGCCCTGTTCTAAAGATGATGGCAGTGGGGGCAGAATGCCAACCTATGCAATTCTAGGACCATGGCCATTAAATATTCTTAAGGAAAAAAAATCTTAAGACATACTTCTTTCTTTTAATATAAATTTATTTATCTTTGGCTGTGTTGGGTCTGTCGCTGCTCGCAGGCTTTCTCTAGTTGCAGCGAGTGGGGGCTACTCTTTGTTGCGGCGCGCGGGCTTCTCATCACCGCGGCTTCTCTTGTTGCGGAGCACGGGCTCTAGGCCTGCGGGCTTCACTAGTTGTGGCACACGGGCTCAGTAGTTGTGGCTCGCTGGCTCTAGAGTACAGGCTCAGTAGTTGTGGCGCACGGGCTGAGTTGCTCCACGGCATGTGGGATCTTCCCAGACCAGGGCTTGAACCCGTGTCCCCTGCATTGGCAGGCGGATTCTTAACCACTGCGCCACCAGGGAAGCCCAAGACATACTTTTTCTGATTGTAAAAGTAATACATGTCCAGAAAAATCAAATAATTGTACATGTAAACCTAGCGAGAAGAGTCTGAAACCCAGGAACAGTGAGGGCCTCAGGGTGGGGTGGGCGTTTGCAGGCCGTGTCCTGGGCCAGTGTGGTCCCACCATGTGCCCCCAGCCCCCTCGGTTGGGTCTCTCTCACAGGGATGACAGAACACACCAAGAACCTCCTGCGGGCCTTTTATGAGCTGTCGCAGACGCACCGGGGTAAGGATGCCCCAAACCTGCTGCGTGACCCTGGAAAAACCCTTGTTACCCTCTGGGCTCAGCACCTCCCCTACACCTATACAGTGAGGGTGCGGCCAAGCTCCTCCCTGGGGCCTTTCTCATGTCCATGCTCAGGCAGACACCGCAGCATCTGACCTCAGGCCAGGTTTGGGCTGGGCGCTGTCTAGATGCTGGGGTGTAGCAATAATGGGGCCAGCGGGGAGCATGTAGACCAGCTAGTTGTTTTTTTTTTTGGCCGCACCGTAGGGCTTGTGAGATCTTAGTTCCCCGGCCAGGGATTGAACCTGGGCCCCCTGCGGTGGAAGCGCAGAGTCCCAGCCACTGGACCGCTAGGGGAGTCCCCTAGACCAGCTTGTCTTCTGTGGGGCACAGTTACTCCTCCGGGCCCTGTCCCGTCTATCTGTACTGCCGCTGACAATGTACGAGGCCCTTCCTTATTCGCGATCTCGTTTCCTACCAGTTTGTTATTAGTTGGGCAGGGCAGCTACAGTTAACCCCGTTTTGCAGTTGGGAAAACAAAGCCCAGATAGAAAAGGGGTCACGCAGCTCCTTAGGGGCAGAGTTGACCTAAGGCCCAGATTCCAGACTAGTAGTCTGCCCCCAGGCGATTTCACCTCCTTCAACCTTGACCCAGCCTTCTCCATGGTCTGGTCTCTGTGGGGAATGAGGGCCAGCTCCCTTGGATGTAGACCCAGCTTCCTCAAGGTGTAGACTCAGGTGTCTACGCCGGAGTCTACATTCCTTGGGGATGTAGGTCCAAGTCTCTTAGGGGTATAGATTCACCTTTCTTGAGGTGTAGACCCATCTCCCTTGGGACGTAGACCTCGGGCAGACCTTGGCCTCCAGCCTGCCACACCCCCCGCCTTGCTTCTCCCCAACAAATCCCTGGCTTCTCCGTTAAGGGGTCAAGTAGGGGCAGCCTTCAGGACAAACTTGTCACGCAGCCTTTGGGGACGTGTTCTCCGTGATTGGGGTGCGGGAGCCCCAGCCAGCAGCGAGTGAGGCCTTCGTGAAGTTTGCCGACGCCCACCGCAGCATTGAGAAGTTTGGCATCCGGCTGCTGAAGACCATCAAGCCGGTAGGTCCGGCGGAACGTGTGTCTGTCAGCACGTGATGGGGGAGGGGGCGGCGTGGCGAGCAGAAAGGGTCCTGTTCTGGCGTCGGAGCACCGGGGGGCCGGTCCTGGCTTGGTCTCCCACACAGCTGACCATGGGTGAGTCACTCCTCCTCCGTGGCCTCAGCATTGACCTCTCCAGGCTTTTTTCTGGCCCTGGCTCCACCAGAGTTACAGCTTGCCCTTGACCTGGTCTGTCTTCTCGTCCTTGAAACGGACATGGCTGTCTAGGAGTGCCCCTTGGCTCTGACACCTGAGTCCACTAGAAGGACTGACACATCAGTGCCATTCCTTGCCACCCTGGCCAGCCTGACCCCTCTGCCCATGGGGGCTTAAGCGTCCGCCCCATCCTCCCCTTCCAGATGCTGACGGACCTGAACACATACCTCAACAAAGCCATCCCAGACACTCGCCTCACCATCAAGAAGTACCTGGACGTGAAGTTTGAGTACCTGGTAAGTGGTCTCCAGCCTCTGCGGGGGTGGGGGCCTGGCCTGCTGGGGTCAGAGCCCACCTGGAGATTTGTCCCTCCTCAGGTGGCCACACGGTGGCCAGCAGGGCAGGGCCAGAACCTCGGTCACATCTGATTGAGGAGGTGGGACCAGGGGCCTAGGGAGGTGCTGGGGAATCAGGCAGCAGCCTAGGCCCAGCTTCAACTGTTCAGAGGAGCCCCTGGAAGCCTGGGGCGGGTAGAGCCCTCACTCTGGAGCACTCTGACCCCATGGGAATTCTTTTGGTCACTTTTAACAATGGATTAGACTAGGTCAGTGGTTATAAAGTGGGTACCAAGGGATGTTAATGAGTTTTATGTTCAAATAATAATTCTGTGGTGAAAGGAGATGAGGAAAAATACTCCATCAAAGAGGCCAAGGTCCTTTGCTTGAGGACTCGTCAGAGCCTCTGATAGACCCATACGTAGCACGGGTCTTCAGGGGCCTTCCCAAGCTCTTTGGACCATGGAACCTTTTTTTCCCAGGGCATCTCTTGGGACTTGAGTGTGGTAAATGCTGGGCTGTCTCTCAGGCCTTTCCACCCTCCTAGATGAGTGCCCTGGCTGTCCTGAGCCTCCCGAGCAAAGGCCAGTCTGACCGAGGGGCCCGCCTCTCCCTGACGCGTCTCGGCTCATCCCAGCTGAGGGTGTGCGGGACCCGTGAGGCCTGGCACACCGGCTCCTCTGGGTGGCCGAGGGGTACAGCGTGGCATGGGAGGAACTGGGGACATCAGGGTGGGCACCCAGGTGGTGCAGCCCCTCTGACAACCTGGCCTCACCTGTCCCACAGTCGTACTGCTTGAAGGTGAAGGAGATGGATGACGAGGAATACAGCTGCATTGTGAGTGCCACGGCGGGAGGGGGCACGGCTGTGGTGTTGGAAGGGCTCGGGTGCACAAATCTTCCCCTGCCTACCTCACAGAGCCCGAAGAGTGGGCTGGGTCTGCCAGGGACACCAGGTGGGCCAGGCCAATCCAGGAGAGGCCTGCGGGTTTGGCCAGGCTCTCGTTTCTGGAGATTTGGGGCGATCCCCCCACCCCTGGCCCCTCCGGGCCTCGGAGTGCTGCCAGCTTGCTGTGGGACACTCCCAGTGCCTGCTCCCAGACCAGCTGCCCCCCACACTTTGTGGGGCTCTTGCAGGGAAAAACTGACTTTCCTCACTCCTGAGAGGTGGTTTTTTACTTCTTTTTAATTTTTTTTAACGTATTAATTTTTGGCTGTGTTGGGTCTTCATTGCTACGCTTGGGCTTTCTCTAGTTGCAGCGAGCGGGGCTACTCTTTGTTGCTTCTCACGACAGTGGTTTCTCTTATTGCAGAGCATGGGCTCTAGGCGCACAGGCTTCAGTAGTTGTGGCTCACAGGCTCTAGAGCGCAGGCTCAGTAGTTGTGGCGCACAGGCTTAGTTGCTCCGCGGCATGTGGGATCTTCCTGGACCAGGGCTCAAACCCACGTCCCCTGCATTGGCAGGCGGATTCTTAACCACTGCGCCTCCAGGGAAGCCCGTTTTTAATATTTTTGATATCAAGGTCCATCTATGACTAAATTTTCATTTATTTAATGCGGCAAGGGTTTGGTGTTTTGGTTGTTTTCTTTCACAAGCTATCACTAAGTGCTTCTAGCAGTCCTGGTGCCTCAGAAATGGGGAGCCATGGTAGCTTTGAAGAGTGCCATGCTGTGCAGGGGTGTGAGCCCGTGGGGGGGTCGGCTCTGCAGCCTCCCTGCCCTTGCCCCACTCGGCCCCAGAGCAGGCTCCCCACCCCGCCCAGGGTCCCTGACGTGCTTCCCTCGCCCCAGGCTCTAGGGGAGCCCCTGTACCGCGTGAGCACAGGCAACTACGAGTACCGCCTGATCCTGCGCTGCCGCCAGGAGGCCCGCGCTCGCTTCTCCCAGATGCGCAAGGATGTGCTGGAGAAGATGGAGCTGCTGGACCAGAAGCACGGTGAGGGGTGTGGGCTGTGGGCAGGCGCCCGGCCCGCGGGCCACACCCTGCCTCGGGCAACCCCTACACCACCCTCTCCCCATTTCAGAGCTGGGAAAACTGTGGCCCAGAGAGGTACAGTACTTACCTGAGCTCCCAGGGCCAGCGCATGGCAGAGCTCTGAGTCAGACCCAAGATGGGAGCTTCCTGGAGCCTGGCCTGGGCCGTGCCCCGTGGGCTGCTTGGGGGATGTAGTCCACCATCCCCCCACCCTGGCAGGGCTCCTCCACTGCCTGACTGGGAGCTGGGAGGCGGCCTGGGTTCTGTGCAGGGCTGGGCAGCCCTGGCCTTGCCCCCTCCCGGGTCACGAGGGGTCAGTGAGGTGCATGATGGGATGCCCCGGCGGGCAGGGAGGGTCTTCTCCACGCGCAGGCAGCCCCGGCCCACTGGCGCCCGTCTGCCCGCCCTCCTGTCCCAGTCCAGGACATCGTGTTCCAGCTGCAGCGCTTCGTGTCCACCATGTCCAAGTACTACAACGACTGCTACTCAGTGCTGCGTGACGCCGACGTCTTCCCCATCGAGGTGGACCTGGCCCACACCACGCTGGCCTACGGCCTCAGCCAGGATGAGTTCACTGACGGCGAGGACGAGGGGGAGGAAGACGAGGAGGACACGGCAGCTGGGGAGCCGTCCAGGGATGCGCGAGGGGCTGCCGGGCCCCTGGACAAGGGCGGAAGCTGGTGTGACTCCTGAGTGCCCCCTCGGGGTGCGGATCTGGGGGGTAGGGCGAGTGGGAGGACGGCAGCATGGGAGTGGGGGCAGGGCTGCCGCACAACAGGGTGGCGCGTAAAGGCCTGCTGGCTTGGGGCGCCTGCCTCCCTGCTCCTCTGTCCCAGCACAGCGGACCCGGGCGCCCGCCCAGGAGAGGCACCGGGCCGTGGCCTGGGGCCTGGACACTGGCCCCTCCACCTTCCCTCCCCACCTCCCCAGCCAACTGGAGAGCTTGGTCTCTGGACCTGCCTTAGGAATGAGAAAGAGGGCAGAAAGGAAGAGGGGCCGGAGGTGGCAGGGAGTCCAGGAGCCGTTTCTTATGGGCACCTCCACTGGCCCCTTGGAGACCTGCCAGGAGGGGGCCGCGGGTGGACCGCCGAGCTTGGGACCAGGGTTTCACGTGCACCCTCACCTTGCCCTAGGCTGGCCCCACCCCAGTCCACACTCACCTCCGCGGCCTTTATTTGTTTTATTCCCTCGCTCAGCCACTTCCCTGGGGAGGGGCTGGGCGCTGGGCCTGTACTGAATAAACACAAACCCAGATGGAGCCAGGCTCTTTGCAGTGGCCTCAGACCCTCTCTCCCCTCGACGCCCCCCTCTTCTGCCCCCTGATCACCAAGGCAGGGCCACGAGGTTTACTGACACTCCCTTTAGAGCACTGACTCCTCACAGCAGTTCTGTGGATTAGCACTACTGTTCCCCACTTACAGATGGGAAACTGAGGCTCAGAAGAGGCTTGCTCAGGGCCACACGGTGGACAGGGACAGAGTGGGATCTGGACTCAGATCCATCAAATGCAGCAGACTCCACTTTTCCCCCCGCCTCCCAGGCTCTCTGCTCTGTGGAGCCTCTTACATCCTCCCTCATCTTGGATCCTTCGGTCCTTCTGGCCGTGAACTCAACCTTTATCTGGGGAAGGAAGGGCAGGGAAGATACTGGGTCAGGAGGACCCGAGGCCCCAAACTGGGGAGAGTGTTGAGTGCCCCGGCCATTCCAGGTCACCTGTTCTGCCAGGGCCAAGGGGAGAAGCCCAGTGGGCGGTACCACGCTAGGACCCCATGTGTCTGGCTTCACCTGGACAGTCCCAGTCCACACCTGTGGTCCTAGTGTAATTACTAACAGTGGCCCTTTTCACTCTCAAAGTGTCCCTGTTTGGACAATGAAATATGTGCTCGTCCTGAGGATGGGAGGGGTGCGAGAGGGTGTGTGAGAGGCGGGCAGGGTCCACAGTGGCCGCGGCGGGGGATAGTTTCCTGCTTATTAGGTTTGCGTGCGTGGGTCCCGGGCAGAGACCTGAATGGGATCCTCAGGCAGGATTGGGAGTGTGGAGCGAGGGGTGGGCTGTCACCGCGTAGCTCCCCTAGAACTGTCAGACTGTACCACCTCCCTGAAGGGGCAGCCAGTGTGGAGGCCAAGGGCACAGACTGGAACCGACTGCCTGGGTTCCAGTCATAGCTTCTGTGACCCTGAGCTACCTCCTCACTTCCGGTGCCTCAGTTTCCCTATCTGTGTGACTGATGAGGGGACCTACCTTCTTGGGTCCTTATTGAGGATTAGATGAGTTGACATTTGTGACCGTGCTTAGCACGGTGCCTGGCACAGTCGGTGCTCTGTGAGGATCTGTTAAACAAAATAAGGTGTAGTCACTGTTGTAGTGGCTTAGGGGAAAGCACAGACGCAGTGTAAGTCGGCCAGGCATCTTCAGGGGCTCCCCACACCTTCCTGGGGCACGGATGGAAAATGAGACCAGTGGGGAGGGGGTCACCAGTGGAATGGGCTCCCCTGAGGAGTACGGATGAGTGGAGTCAGGGTCTGCGGTGGGAAGGCTGCTTCCTCCACTGGGCCTGGGTCACCAAGCTGGTGATTTGGAGGGAGGGAGGCAAGGAAAGGGGTGTCTAGTTTGTGGGAAGAGAATGAATACTTAAATAGATCCCTAAACCTTCCTAGCCAGGGTGAGACCTGCAGCTCCGTGCACTTGGCTCAAAGTGCCATTGAGGAGCTATCCCTGGGACGCCGCTGGCGGGCGGGGGAGGAGATGCCAGGGTCAGCAGGGGCGTCCGTAGGGACACGTGTCCAGAGCAAAGGTCCCAGGACACCCGAGTTTATCCCCTAGAGAGAGGAGACCCAGAGCCGGGCTGGGAGAGGGTCCCTCTTAGGGAGGTGAGGGGGCAGGGCAGGTGCCGTTCCCCCTCCCCCAACCCCCCTGCTCGCCACAGGATGGGGTCACAGAGTCAGGTACTCTCCACCTCCAGTGTGTGAGAGGAGCCCGGGGCTCAGGAAAGTGTCCCAGCCCCAGCCCGCCACTCGGACCTGCGCTCCTTCTCTGCTCTGGGCTGCTCCAGCGGCAGATGCTGCCAGCGGGGGCTTCAGTGTACAGCTCCGAGCGGCGGGGCTGGAGCTGGGGCACTTTCCCCTGCCATCCTCCACCTCTGCCACTTCCTCCCCAACGCCCACGGGGTGGGGGTGGGGGTCGGAGGGCCCCGGGGAGAGCCTCTCAGACTCCCTGCTAACCCATCCCCCAGGTAGCAGCTAAAGGCGCAGGAACAGAACCTCTTTCAGCTCAGCTTTATGGACTTAAGATTCACACAGGCCCAGACCGTGCCGTGCACGGCAGCTTCACTGGTGGGGCCAAGGCCAGTGGGCAGACGAGGGGGCAGCTCCCTGCACGGACCCTGGGGGTGACCACTGGAGCAGCCTCCCGTGTGCCAGGCCCTGTTGGGGCAGCCGGGGCTCTGAGAGGGGAAGCCCCAGTCCTGAAGTCCCTGGCCACCCCACCCAGTGCCCCCGCGCTACACAGACTCGGAGTCTAGCCCCGGCTCTGCCTCCATCTCGGGTTCCGAGGGCCCAGTCCCTGGGCTCGGCACCTCCAGGGCTTCGAGGCCGCCGGGCTCCTCGGCGCCGGTAGGCGGGGGCTCAGAGCCCACTTCGGCCTCAGCATCCTCCGGGTCGCTGGCCCCGCCCTCGGTACCTGGGCTGGGCGTGGCGTCCTGAGAGCGGCGCAGGCAACACTTGGTGGCGACAGCCATGAAGACCCCGGCCAGGGCCACCTCAGAGCCTGCCAGGTAGAAGATGATCTCGTAGTTCTTCAGCGCGTCCACCAGGCGGCCTGCGGGGAGGGCGGATGGGGAGGTGAGGGCCTGCGGGGGAGCCCACCCTTCACACATACACCCCCACCCTCAGATAAGGGCAGCACTCCTGGTGGGGGTCACGGGTAACACACACACACATACCCCAGTCTTTGTTCCCATTTTACAGGTGCAAAAATCCATGAGGGTTCTGCCATTTGAGATCTTAAAACTGGACCTCAATTTCTTAAGTGATATGGGGCCTTTGGTGAGGCAGCACTTCACAGTTTATAAGGGACCTCCTGTCCTCGGGATTCCAACCCCACATGTACCCTGGGCCTTGCCCAGCTGGGGATATTTGACCTGGGAGTGGGGAGAGCACTGGGCTTAGCCGTGCTCTCCTGGGGGCCCCCAACTCTTGTTCTTTCCACTTAACCGTTCTCCTTGGTCTTCAGGAGCCTGGCTCAGCTCTCCCCCCAACCCCCAGGCCTCCCCTCTCCCAGGAGGCCCCGTGTACCCAGGACTGAACTATCATTAGCATGGGGGCTGGGGACAGGGCTTGTAGAACTCTTGTTTCCTTCTTTGTATTTTCCAAGTTTTCTATCACAGGTACATGTTACTTTCATACTCGGCAAAATCTTTTAATTGCAAATATTTCCCCTAAAGTGTGGTTCCTCGGTGGGCTCCCCCCTCTCTCGGAGGCATCCTTGTGGCTGTCCACACCAGGCTGTGACCCCTCAGTCTGTATCTCTGAGGCCTTGGGGAGGTTCCCTGGAGTCCCCCAAGCCAGCTGCCCACCTGAGCCCCTCTGAGCGGTACCCCAAACTTGCTTCCTGACCCCCGCCCAGCCAGCCAGTCCCGCCCCTTCCACACACAGCCCTGTGGTGTCCCTCACCTTCTTCTCACCCCACGTGCCTTCTCTGCCTATTAGATCCACCCCAGGGTCTGGGGTGGAAAATGGAAGATGGGTCCCTGAGCCTCTGGCTGGTTTTATAGCTTTTGGTGGTTGGGCTTGGGGGCTGCTCACACAGGGGTTCAGGTTCAGTGCAACTCCCACTGCACCGAAGTGGAAATTCAGGGTCAGGTGAGGTGACAAAGCTTGATGACGGCACTCAGCTAGCCCAGCCCTGGAAGAATGAGCAGCTCACCTCATCGCCGGTGCGGCCTGGGCCCTAGCAAAGGCGGCCCCCGTCACTGCTCCATCCTACAGCCTGACCTCAGCTCTCTCCTGCTCATAGGCAGGCTTCCTGCTGTTTCAGGGATAACCTGACAACCCAGCAAGACCCTAATGTCCCCCACCCCCACCTTTCTGGTCCTAGCTCCTGCCTTACTCGTATAGGAACAGTGTCCCCAAAACACTCCCTGTGCCCTCTCCTGGGGGGTCCTGACCTGCCCCGTGAGACTGCCTTCATGCCAGCCCCTGCAGGAAGCCTTCCCCTAACCTACCACCTCGTCATGAGGATTTCCTATGATGTGTAGAGCACCCAGCAGGCAGTGTGCACAGGGGAAGACTCCCGCGCCCCGCCTCTCTGTGAGCGTAACGAGTCCTCCACTCCGCTCCTGGTTCCCCAAGGACTCTCCGTATTCCAGTCACCCTTAGAGGCTGGGGAGACTGAAGCACTCAGATACAGTGTTTCAGAGGTATGGGCATTGAGGGCTCCACTCTGATTCTGGGACTGCAACCTGTACTGGGCCTCTGGGCCTCAGTTTCCCCCACCTGCAAAAGGAGAATACACATCTGCACTTCGCAAGGCCTTTCTGCCATCTGCTGGAGATGAGCCAGTGGGCCAGCTACTATCCATGTTGGGTTCTTCCTGGCACATTTCCTGGCTTTTCCATCCCCACCCTGAGCTGGTGGTACTGCCTGGAGGGGAGGCTAACTGGCCATGGTAAGGGGAGTCTACCCCACCGGGCTGTCTCTCCCCCCTCCCCACCGCCATGGGTCCCTTCCCCTCTCTCATCCCTGGACGTCCCATCTGGGATAGGGAGGGGGCTTCCCTTGGGCTTAGGGGCACTAGGCCGCGTCACCCTCTCCTCCTGTGGCACTCACCGGCAGAGGGCGGTCCGATGAGCACAGCCACAGCCTCGAGGAGTAGCACCAGGCCCAGCGCACTGGGGAATCGGAGCGCACCCACAGCCGCCATGAGCACCTCGAACTGCAGGGCGCCCACCATGCCGTAGGAGAGGCCGAAGGCGACGCAAAAGGCGACAAGGGTGCCGTAGGTGCGCGCGCGAGCGCTGCTCAGGTCCGTGAGCCCGTTGGCCATCAGGGCCAGGCTGAAGAGGTAGGTGACGTGCGGCCGCAGGCGCGCCAGGCCGGCCAGGGCGCCGCACGCCGGCCGCGCCACGATGTCTACGAAGCCCACGATGGAGAGCAGGAAGGCAGCCTCGGAGTCAGGCACGCCCGCGTCCTTGGCGTAGTTCACCAACAGGATGGCGGGCACGAAGAGCCCGAGCGCCATCAGGAACTTGGTGACGGCGTACACCGCGAAGGCGCGGTCGGTGCACACGGTCACGTCCAGCAGGCGCCGGCGGGTCCGGCCACCAGAGGGCGCCTCACGCAAGCGCAGTCCCGCACTGTCCGCCTCCGCCTCCCCGGGAGCTTCGACCGCGCTGTTCCTGCGTGGCCGCGGCCCGGGTGGCGGCCGCATGACGGCGCCGCACGCGCAGCAATGCAGCAGGAGGCCGCCGAGCAGCAGGAAGCCGCCGCGCCAGCCGAAGTGCTCGAGCAGCTGCTGGCCGAGCGGTGACAGCGCCGACAGGAATACGGGGCTGCCGGCCGCCGCCAGCCCGTTGGCCAGAGGCCGCCGCCGCTCGAAATACAACCCCAGCATGATGAGCGACGGCTGGAAGTTGAGGGCCAGGCCCAGGCCTGTGGGCGAGGCGGTGCTGTGACGGGCTCCCCGAGGACGCCCTCACCCCAGGCCCCGGCGGGAGGAAGGGGCGAGGCCCCGGCGGGAGGAAGGGGCGAGGCCCCGGCGGGAGGGAGGGGCGAGGCCCCGGCGGGAGGGAGGGGCGAGGCCCCGATAGGGTGGGCAGACCCCGGGGTGAGGGGTGGGAACGGGGCCGAAGGATGAGGACCGCCCCTCGTGGGGAAACTGAGGACAGGAGGTCTTGCAGCAAGGGCTGCTGACCCCCACCTGGACCCCGACCCCCACGGGGAGGAGAGCAGTGGGCGCCCTCACCTGTGAGCACCCCAGCTGTCAGGTATAGCTCCAGGAGGCGCGTGGCGAAGGATGCTAGGACCATGCCGGCCGAGGCCAACAGCCCACCCACCAGCATCACCGGGCGACAGCCAAAGCGGGTCACGAGGATGCTGGACACCGGGCCTGTGGGCAGGGCAGGATCGCCCATCAGGCTGGACCCCTCTCTGGTAGACACTCCAGGCTTTGTACCTCCCAGCCGTGAAAGACGGCTTGAAGGGATGAGGTCACCCCCGGTTCAGAGAGGGCAGTGTTGTGGCCAAGGTCACTAGCTTGGCTGGGACAGACCAAAGAGAGCCATACTGGGGGGATGCAGGGGAGGAGCCTCTATACTGGTCCCCACCCCTCCTGAGAACATGGAACATAAAGCAGAAGGGGCGGACCCCATTCTCTTTATTACCTTCACAGCTGGAATCACAGCTTGAGCTGCCTTCCTCCCCAGGCTTCCCCCATCCCTCACCTCACCCCTCCACGCTCGCTGCCTGGCCAGGATAACTCCAGCACCTCCCCCACCCCACAGGTGGTTAGAGTTTTGAGACTGGGAATCTTATTTAGATCTCAAGTCTCCCCACCTGTAACATAAGCGGGTGCGGGTCTTTTGCCAGAAATGGAGGGGCCCTTCCAGCTGGCCAAGCTTGACAGGTCAGCCACCTGGGTGCGGGCTCCACCTCTGGCCGCTGCCACCCTCCTGCCCTCTGCTCCCCTCTCTGGTGCTAATGTTTCCACGGGAAGGAAGGGGTTTCCATGCCCGCCCCGAGGGGCCTGGGGGAAGATGCTCAAGGGGTCGGGTGTCTCCTGGTCCCTGATCCCGATCCTCAGTCCTGGGCCTGGGGGAGGGGGGAGGGATCCGCGAGGGGGCACTGACCTGTCCCGTAGAGCATGGCGAGCATGATGGAGGATACCCAGGCCGTGTCGCTGTAGCCCGCGCCGAAGTCGCGCATAAGCGCGCGGAAGAAGACGCTCACGGCCTTGGGGAAGCCATAGGCGAAACCGGTGACCACGAAGCAGGCGCCCAGCACGGCCCAGCCCCAGCCGCCGTCTGGGGGGCCGGGGCCCCGCCGGGGGCTTCTAGTGCCCATCGTCACCGCCTCTGCTGGAGGAGAGGGGACAAGAGGGAGCGGCGAGGGTCTGTAGCCCGGACAAGAAAGGGGGATGGAGACCCCGGTGTGGGGAAACTGAGGCACGGGGCTACCCACGGGAGCCCTGCTCAGGGGATGGAGCCAGGAGGGGAAACCGAGGTAGGACCTCACCCCAAATCTCCCCTCCTCCAAGGGGCGTGAAGGATGAGGGGTGGGTAATAGAGTCGTTCCCACCTGAGTCTTAACTTCAGGAAGACTCCCTCTGGAGGACACTCCTTGCCCCTCAGGACCTAGTAGTGTCAGGAGAGGGGGTTCGGATGAGTGGGAAAGCCGACAGCCAGTGTGTGACTGGAGGCATGTGTGGGGACCGGCCATGTCCCCAGCGTGTACATGTGAGGGTCTCAGGGCAACGGGACAAACAAGGTGTGGGGTGGAGGGGGAGCCAAGTGCCAGCTGCAAAATGGGTGGACTTCATTTTCCTCCTTGGCCTTGGGGTATGTACCTAATTTTTCTGTGATCAGGAATGTCTATTGTCATTTAGAAAATTATGAAAGAAAAACCAAAACATGTTGTAACAATATTAGCCTTGTCTCAGAAGCCAAGGGAGCTGAGTTCCAATTCATCCCACCTTAGCCACTGATTTGCTCCGTGACTTGGGCAGCTCCCCTCCCCTTGCTGAGCCTCAGTTTTCCCACCTGTAAGGTGGGTGACTGAACACCCCAGACCAGCTGGGGATCTTGAGGGGGGGGGTCAGATCTCTGGCTCCACTGGACAGATGCGGACCTTTGAGGGGGCACTGGGAGAGAGACCCTCTGCCCTCCCTCCAAACACTTAGCAGCCCCCCACCCCTTCCACGTTTCCAGGGGTTCACACAGCACCCCCATTGCCCCCATAACAGACCAGGAGGGGGGCCTCACAGGCAGGATGGACCAGCCCACAGCTGGAGCCTCCCTCCCTCCTGCAACCCCTCTGCGCTGGGGTCTCCCGCCTGGCCTTGGGCAATGCCAAGGGCCCCGTGGGACTCTGCCCCTGCCCCACCAGGACCAAGTTCTGGCTTGGTCACCACAGCTGCGGCCACCTGAGGACCAGGACAAGAGGTGGTCCCTGACAGCCGTCGCCGCACACTTACTTACCTGAGCCGTCCGGTGGGTTTGGGTGTCCAGCCTCTCATCTCCTGAGGCCTGCAGGGAGGGGCCGCCCCACTGGCTCCCCTGTGAAAGCCTAGCCCGATGGGGGCCGCAGCTGAAGACTCCCAGGCTTCCTGCAGATCAGCCACTCAACAGCTCGCTCCCCCAAGCCGGGGGCTTAGTGTTCCCCACCCCCACCCCCTCTAAGAGGCTTTCCGCTGGGAGGGGAGACGGGCCAGGCTGGGCCGGCGTGGTGGGGCTCCCTGTCCCAGGCCCATCCAGGGAGAGCTAGAGATGGGAGGGGGGCCCTTCACCTCCTGGAGCTTCGGGCAGAGAACACAGAGAGCCCTGCCCTGGGGGTCCGAGTGGTACAAAGGGCACAGCCCTGCCCTGGAGAGACCCCACCAGCCCTTATCACCTCAACTTCTTGCCTGCCCTCTGCCCCCAGGCCACATTCCAGGAGGGGCCTCCATGGCTTTCCCCTGGATAAGGCTAATCCAAGCCAGAGCCTGGGACTGAGGGGGTGGGGATGGGCCAGAACAAAGGGTGCTGTGTCCCAGGGCACCGGAGGGTGACTCGCTGATGGTCCCAGGCCTCAGCCACTGCCATCCCTCCGGCTCTAGGGAACCCACAGCAGAAATGAGCCTGGGCCAGAGATGGGGGCATACAGCTTGCAGGAGTTAGGCCAGACCTAAACACTTAAGATGAGGGATGTGAGGGGCTGGGCGTGAGTGAGGCCTCCCAGGGAACTGCCAGTGACATTCAGGACCTTCTGGACTCCCTTTTCCAGTGGGAGGTCTCCATCCCCACCCTGTCCCCCAAGTCAGACTCCACCAGTCCCGCTGCCAGTGTCTCACTTGCTTTATTTCTCACCGTTTACAAAAGTTAAACAGGGGAGGTGTGTGGGGCAGGGGAGGGGGTGTGTAAGGGGCTCCTCCCCACTGGGACAGAGAAGGGGGAAAGAGGTTGGGGGGCATGAGGCAGGCCCCCAGGGAGAGTCCGGGGCCCCTGGAGGGGAAGAAATGGTTCTGTCCCCCATTTCCAGCTGCTTTATTTTGAAGTCCCCAGACCCCAGGCCAGTGCCTTTGGAACTGCTCAGGCTGGGCCGTGGTCTGGGGAAGCGCAGCTGTCCCCGGTACCAGGGCCCCGGCTCCTTGGACCCACTGCTGCTGCTTCTGCTGCCGCCAGCTCTGGGCAGCCCCCGGGCAGGTGTCGGGGGGACGACCTCAGACCCCTGGTGGAGGGAGACACCTCAGTGGATGAGGGGCGCTGAGCGGTCATTGGTGATGGTGGGACGCAGCTTTACGGTGGCAAAGGGGTTTGTGCCCCTGTTGGGGGAGAGGAGGGGGTGAGAGGGGCCCAGTCCCCAGCTGGCTGTGGATCCAGGGAAGGCAGCTGGGCATCTGAGCCAGGTGTCCCCCCTACCTCCTGTCCCCGTCGGGCCACTTCCATTCACGCCCACCTTTGTCTCCCCTCCACAGCCCTCTGCTGAGCCCGGCCCCCTCTGACCCGCACTCAAGGACTCACCGAGGGAAGAGCTCTGGGGGTTGCTGCTCCCAGGACATGAGTTTCTGCAGTGAGCGGGGAGGGAGGGCCAGGTTTGGGGGGGAAGGAGCAAGCGAGCCCCTACCCCTCCCACTCCCAATCCAGCAGGGCAGAGGACTGGACCAGAGGCCCCTGCAGCGCCAGGCTTCTGGGAAAGGAGGTCCAGCGTTCCGAAACCCACAATGCTGTGGGTTTCAGACTTGAGGAGCCTCTGGGCCAAAGTGCCATCTCCCGGGGCTAACACCACCCCCAGGGGAGGCCTTTTCCAGTGCTCCCAGCAGGAGGCCGGGGCTCCCATCCACTAGAGGAATGCATTCCCCCCACCCTCCACCCCAGACTCAGAAGCCCATCCCACCCCTCCCTGCACAGACGGGCAGACTGAGGCTGCAGTGAGAGGGCCCCCTGCCAGACAGCCAGTGGCAGGGCAGGGAGGGTTACCTGGTCTCCAGTCTTCCTGCCCACTGGACCACCCCAGGGTTGAGGGCAGACTGGGGGAGGGGCTCACCTTGATGTCACTGGCCACCCCCATGCTGCCCATGCTACTTCGGCGGCTGCCAGGCAGGGGTGTAGGTGCGGGGCTGGGGGTGCGGCTCGGGACCCGGCTTGGGGTTCGGGAGCGGGACTGGCCATCCCAGTACTCTGAGGATGCTATGGAGTTGCCTGGCCGGTCCAGGAGGTCATCAAGGCTGTGGCTGCCCCGGAGTGGGTAGGACCTGAGCCCAGAGACAGGAGGGACGGGAAGGGGGTCAGGGGTCAGGCCCTGCTGCACCCCCCACCCCCACCCCATCTGCTGGGCTCCTGAGCGTCCTACACCCTCCTCCCTTGCCCCTGGGTGAAAGGAGACTGTTGGCTTGAAGGCAGTCCTGAGAGGAGGCAGAGGGATGGACACATGACCTTCACACGTAGAGAGATGGGGGTGCCCTTTCTCCAGGAGCTGAAGGAGGTTGGGCTAACTCAGGACTGCAGCTCAGAGATGCCCTTCCTGGTGGGTGGGGCCACCCCCCACTGGAGTCCCCGCCCCCGCCCCACGTCTGACCACAGCGGTACCTGGAAGGCAGCTCATTCATAGGGCTCATGGGGTTCATGGACGTCAGAGGGTTCAAGGGGTTCGTGGGATTCATGGAGGTCACGGGGTTCAAGGCGTTCATGGGATTCATGGGCAGCTCCTCCAGAGGCTTCACATAGGCCTCAGGGAACCAGCCGCTCCTGTGGGGTGGAAGCAAAAGGCCCGACAATGGTGGTCAAAATACCATTTCTAAGAGGAGCAGACGATTACCGGGCACTGCTGTGTGCCAGGCCTGGCTCTAAGAGTAACTCATTTCATCCTTCGAGGCAGGTCTTTCCCGACATTCAAAGCCACCCATCCAGCCTCATGTCCCACGAGGGGCTGGGGAGCCTTAGAGAGGAGGAACTGGAGATCCGAGAAGGAAAGCATTGTATCCAAGGACATGTGGTGACCAGCTTCGTTCCCTACTTGCTGAGTACCCGCCACACGAGGGCCCGCGGAGAGCCAGATGCAGTCCCTGTTCCCCAGGGGCTCCCAGCCAGCCTGGGGGGGAGACAGGCCCGCAAACAGATGATTACAAGGGTGAGGCAAAGGGGACCGGTGGGCAGGGGGACCAAAGGCAGCTGTACGGGCCCCGAGGAAGGGGAACCAGAGCCGGGGGTGCCTGGCTACCAACCCTCCACCATAGGCCCTCTGGTCCCGGTGACCCCGGGCACCCTGCTCTTGGAGCCTTTGTCTGGCTGGAGGCTCATTACTGCATCTTCAGAGCAGCCAGGGTTGAGACAGAGGTACTACGATCGACGTTCCTTAGCCTTTTCAGACTCCACGGACCCCATCAGAGTCTTGCAGAACATCTGCGAGTGTTCTCCAAACAGCCACCTTAGGTCCCCAAACCCGATCAATAACATTCTCACCTACAGGTAACTGGAAGCTATTTCAAGTCAAACTGACAGAATAAAACCATTTCAGAACGTTTCACTTCTGTTTTCACCATAAAGTGCCTACTGATGAAACTTGCCATTGTTTTCCCTAACCCGAGTCACAGACAGGATAACGGTGTCCCAGGAACGCGGTCTGAGAGCTCAGGTCTAGGTGGTTTTATAACCAGGTCCCCAGGAGGTTTGCTACACACCTGTTTTGGGGACTTTCAGGGCGGCACCCTGCTGCCCTCTGACGCGGGTCTGCAAAGCAGGTGTGTTTTTCCACTACTCGTGTTCTTAGTCGCGTCTCTACCCACCGGCTCCTCTTTCCATTCCTGATCCATGCGGTCACCTGCCATCCACCCATCTATCTACACGTCACCCCATCCATGCATCACCCATCCATGATCCACGTGGCAAGCCCCCAAGGACCACCAATCCACTGACCCATCCATCAGCACTTGCCCCCCTGCCCGCCTCTCTATCAACCCACTCACACACCTCTCCAATCACCCATTAGTCTATACACGCACCCCACATCCGTGCATCCGCCCATGGCCCCTTCCACCCACCCATCTGCTCACACCATGACACCCTCATCCATCCTCCACCTGTCCATCTACTGATCACGTGACCGTCCCGGCAAGCACCCTCACACGCACCTGCTGACTCCCCTGTCGACGCTCCATTCATTCATCCCCTCTTCCTGTCCTCATTCATTCCTCTCTCCTTAGCATGAGTGGGCGTGGGCTCCCACCTTCCCCTTTTCTCTGGTAGAAAGAGTGCTCCCTGCTTTGCTCCAGGCTTACGGCGGCCGCAGCGCACTCCCTCGCCTGCCCCTTCTACTCGTGGCGTCCACAGCAGCCCCAGTTTATGCTCTGTAAGGATTTCCACCGCGCCCGACTGCAAGGAGGCGAGCACACTCAGCTTGCAAGGCCCCAGCACCGCCCCTGCGCCTGGCCCCCGCCCTGTCCATTCCCTCCGTCGGAGCCTGGCGGACTCTCGCAGGGTAGAAGGCAAGCTGCCGCCTCTCTTAGTGTAAAGCGCACGGCAGGTGCTCAAGCAATAGGGTTTCTATATTGTTCCCACCTGTGAGAGAACCTTCCCATCCCCCACCCTCTACCACCCTCTCAAGGGCCACCATCCTGAACTTGATAAAGCGACTCTTCCTACCCTCGTTGAATGGATGAGGAAACTGGTGTGGGACCAGGAGGGGATGGGGGATGGGTTGCTCGAAGGCCCAGGGACAGCCTCCATCCTGGAAGACTCGGTTGCAGCTGGAGCCCAGGCTTTCCGGTCCTCCTTCCAACCCACCCTGCGCCCCGAGGCTCCTACTCACGTGGATGAGCCCTCCAGCTTGCCATAGAGCCAGCCGTTCTGGGCCTCCGGCACCAGCACCTCCACAACGTCTCCGGCCGAGAAACGCAGCAGCGTATGGTTGGCGCCCTCCGAGTGGGAGACCAGGGCGCGGACTCGCCGGGCGCCGCCGCCGCCGCCCCTGCAGCCCGGGCGCTCGCCGAAAGAGTTGGAGCGCGAGCGCTCGGTGCTGATGCTGTAGAGCGAGGCTGCCGAGGAGCAGGAGAGCGCCGCGGCACGTGGGTGGGAAGTTCTCCCTGGCGTCTACCCTCGATCCCTCCTGCTGCAGCGCGATCTCGGTTCCTCTTCCCGGCCCCGGGTCCCCAACCTGGGTACCTGGCCCTCCCTCTGCGCTGCGGGGGCCGGGGGTACTCACAGGCGGACGGCGTCCGGGGCAGGGACCGGCGGTCTGGCTCCAGCTGGGACGCGTATCTCGCCTCAGTGGGCTCGGAGCCGTGGGAGCCGGAGCCGTGCCGGCTGCGTGGGGAGCCGAACTCTCCCAGAGGCCTCTGGGGCTGCGAGGGGAGACGGGCAGGGGAGGGTGGGGCGGGGAGGGGCGGGGCCGCGGCGCCCTAGTCCCACCCCCAGTCCCAGGCGTCGGCGTAGGGGTTCTCGGGCCTGCGGCCGAGCAGCCACGGGGGCGCCGAGGTCGCGCCGGGGCGGAAGGGCCGGCCGAGGGGCGCTTCGTAGAACGGGACCCTCGGGGGGAGGAGGCTCCAGGCGGAGGGCCTCAGGCCCCAGGGCCCCGCGGAGGGTGCCGGGGGCGGCGGGGGCGCGAACGGCGGCGGGGGCGCGAACGGCGGCGGGGGCGCGAACGGCGGCGGCGGGGGCGCCCAGGGCCTCACCATGTCCAGGCGGGTGGGCGTCAGGCGGCCCGAGGGGTAGGGCGGCCCCAGCACGGGGCCCAGCAGGCCCGGGGAGTGGGCGCGCGACGGACTGCGGCTGGCCTCCGACTGCTCCTTCCACAGCAGCACGCGGTTCTGGAGCGTCCCCCGGGCCTGGCCGGGTGGGGACACGGGGGTCAGCGAGATCCAAGCAGACCCCAGAATCCCGGGGACTGAAAACTGGCATCCTAGACCCAGGAACTCGGGCCCTGCAAGCTGAGGATGACCGGACTTTCCAGCTGGAAGGAACCAAAGATCGATGTGGTCACTTTGGGTTCACCCACTGGCCAGCCCTCCCGGTCTTTTGTCAAAGGCCCCTCACTTTTCCTGGAGGAGTTTCCCCTGATCCATCTCTCAGTCTTGTGCTTTGACGGGGGCTCTCCCACTGTCTGCTGCAGGGGTAGGGGTGCAGTCCAGGCTTGGCTACAGAGATGGAGTCAGGTATGTTCACCTACCCAAAAACTGTTACCAAAGAACCCAGTCCCAGAACTTACCCTGGAATAATCTGGAAAAATATATTCTCTCACCTCACGGGGTTTGCTAAATGGACAGAGTGAAGCCGGCACAGGACACTTCAACTAAGCAACAGACAGTGGCAAATTTCTGATGACATCTTGTGTGCTCCTGGATCCAACTGTACCTGAAACCCTTGAACTTCCCAGTGACTAAAATAATAAACACCTTTTCTGTTTAAGCCAGTTTGAGTAGTTTTCTAAAAGAAGACTTCCAAATAGTTTTTCCAGTCAATCCCTTTAGTCTACGTAAGCATCCCTTTTCTAGTATCCCCAATACATGGGCATCTAACTCTGCCTGAATACCTTCAAGGACAGGAAACTCGGCCGCTGACCACATAGTCCATAACAACTTAGGGTGGGAAGGTTTTAAATGTTAGACCTGCTGTGGGTATTAATCATGTTTTTAGTTTTCTGTATTTTATGATGCTTTGACATCGTGGGGCCTTGTTAATCTGAAAAGACTGCACCTCACAGGGCTAGATAATTCCTAGAGATAGTGAACAGTTTGCTTGGAGCACACCTTTCATTATGCAAACCAACCAACCCAAAACCCATATCCCCAATCACCTCCTAATTCACACACCAAACTAAAGTTTCCCCTGCCCTAAATCACCCAAGCCAGGTACCAGACAATTAGAATAACCCCTGTAGCCCAGAGCCCACTGAAATTATTCAAACCATCCAATCCTAAACCTACTTAAACTTGCTTACCCTTCTTTGCCCATCCCTTCCCATGGAAACCGTAACAAAGGTTCCGGGCCATGCTGTCCCCTGGTTCCTTCTGCCTCCTGACCAACCCCTGGTACTACTCCCATGTGGCCCTGCGTAGCGTGTCATGACCCTTTCTCTTGGGAAGTGTGATATGTAATAAAACTTCTTTCAGTGGCATTGACCTGTCTGTGTTGTCACTCAGGTCATCCTAGGTACCATCAGAACACTCTGCTCTCCAGTTATCAGTGTCTCTCCACTTTCTACTCCAATACTTGCTCCCTCAAGGCCAAGTTCAGGATTGTCACCTTAGGAATAATAAAAGCTTCCCTTTGCTGAGCATTTACTCTGTGCCACGTCCAGTGTTAAAGACTTGACCTCCATGATCCTATTCGATTCTCCCAGTAGCCCTGCGAGGTAGGTGCCATTATTATCTCCATTTTATAGAAGAAGATGCTGAGGGTCAGAGCAGTTAATGACTGGCTCGAGGTCTCTCATCCAGTAAGCAATGGAGTGGCCTGTACTCGTCTGTCTTGAGGACGCTTCCTGTGACTACATGTCCATGATTTTCCCCTTCAGTCTGGCCCAGCTGCTGAAAATTTGATCTCAGGCAGCAAACCAGAAAGGCTCAGCGCCTAAAGTCACGGGAGGAACTAGTCCAGTTGGTGGCTAGGTGGCCGCCCCCTCTGATGCCTTGCATAGTTAATTAGCAAAACAGCACAAAGACAAAACTCCGAAGGCCTTTGTGCGCTTGTTTCAGAGGCAGTAAGCAAAGTGAGACCATTAAGTTTTGCTTATCGTACTTAAAAAAGGGTTTTTGTCCAATATGAAAGTGCCTGCCAGGGTGCTAGGGGGTTCTCGGAGTAGTGGCCTCAGCATCGAGTCCTGGTCTGGACGGCACTCAACTTCACTGTCTCCCCTCAGCCCTGCCTTTAGGCAGTTTAGCCAGTGGTTGGGAAGAAACATAGAGGAGACCATGGGAGAATGTTAAAAGTATTTACAGAGTGGAAAAGCCATTCTGGGACTTCCCTGGTGGCGCAGGGGTTAAGAATCCGCCTGCCGATGCAGGGGACACGGGTTTGAGCCCTGGTCCGGGAAGATCCCACGTGCCATGGAGCAACTAAGCCTGTGCACCACAACTACTGAGCCTGCGCGCTAGAGCCCGTGAGCCACAACTACTGAGCCTGCGTGCCGCAACTATTGAAGCCCGTGCGCCTAGAGCCCGTGCTTCGCAACAAGAGAAGCCACTGCAGTGAGAAGCCTGCGCACCGCAACGAAGAGTAGCCCCCGCTCGCCGCAACTAGAGAAAGTCTGCATGCAGCAATGAAGACCCAACGCAGCCAAAAATAAAATAAAAATTAAAAAATTAAATTCATCATGTAAGACAAATATTTAAACAAAGAAAAGCCATTCAAGTATGATACAAACCCCCTAAACTATAAAAGACTGATAAATTTGACTAAATGAAAATAATTTTTTACCATGGCAAAACTCACAATAAGCAAAATCAAATGAGAAAGGACAAACTGGGAAAATAATTTGCAACTCATCACTATGAAAGGGCTAATTTCAGTAACATATAAAGAGCTCCTACAAATTCATAAGAAAAATGGAGGAAAAGATACCTGTCACAGTAAAGAAAATCAAATGGCTCTGAAACACGAAAAGATGTCAATCTCACTTATAAGACAAGCGTAACAAGTGTAAAACTACTACACTGAGATACCTTTTTTATCTTTTGGATTACCAAAATCAAAAAGTTTGCTCGGATACTGTTGTCAAGGAAACAGGGAATCTCCGCCATTGCTGGTGGAAGTGTAAATTGGTACAGCCAATGCTTATCTCCCTGGACTCACCAATCCCATTTCTAGGCATTTATCCTAGAGATATACTTACACAACTGCAATAAACCCAGAGAAGCTGACGGTGAGGTAGAAAGGCGTGCTATTGACTAGACCTAGACTAAGCAAGGACCAATTATTGGAGACAGATGAGAAAGACACCTTACTGTGCTCAGGCATTTCAGAGTTCTTTAAATCTTGTGCATTCTGCATATAGATATACTTAACAGGTAAATATTTATGCTTCACTGTGTTAGGAGTTAGATCGTGTGTGTCCTAAAGTCCAGCTGGGTCAGACCACATGCTCCCCAGCTCCCCGTTCTCCTGTACCTAGGGGAAGGCTGGTTCATTCAATCCACAGCTCCCTCCTGAGGGGGCGATCACTCAGCCGGAGGCAGCCAGTGGAGGGGTCAGCTCTCCTCTTAATGTTAGAGGATGGCCAGTGAGTACAGCATCATCAGCCATCAGGGAAATGCAAATCAAAACCATAATGAGATGCCACTCCACACTCACTAGGATGGCTATAATCAAAAAGACAGACAGTCACAAGTACTGGCAAGGATGTGGAGAAACTGGAAGCCTCATAAACTGGTAGTGGGAATGTAAAATGGTGAGTGTGGAAGTTCCTCAAACAGTTAAACATAGAGTTACCATACAATCCAGCAATTCCACTCCTATATACCCACGAGGAATGAAAACACACGTCCACGGAAAAACTTTTACGTGGATATCCATGGCAGCACCATTCATAATAGCCAAACAGTAGAAACAAGCCAGATGTCCATCAATTGATGAATGGGTAAGTAAATGTGGCATATCCCGATGATGGGATTCTATTTGGCAATAAAAAGGAATGGTGTGAGGATACATGCGCTCCAACACTGACGAACTTGAAAAACACGATGTTCAGTGAAAGAAACCAGTCATAAAGGACCACATGTTGTAGGAGTCCTTTCATATGAAATGCCAGAAGAGGCAAATCTATAGAGACAGAAAGTAGATCAGTGGTGGCTTAGGGCAAGGGGGAATGGGAGGGTCAAGGAATGACCATTAAGGAGTACTGATTTTATTTTTTTATAGCAGTAATGAAATGTTCTAAACTTGCCTTGAGGCAATTGGATGCACAACTCTGTGAATATACTACACTACTTTAAAAAAATATTTATTAATTTTGGCTGTGCCGGGTCTTAGTTGCAGCATGCATGTGGGATCTTTTAGTTGCAGCATGCATGTGGGATCTTTTAGTTGCAGCATGCATGTGGGATCTTTTAGTTGCAGCATGTATGTGGGATCTAGTTCCCCAACCAGGAATCGAACACGGGGCCCCTGCATTGGGAGAATGGAGTCTTACCTACCGGACCACCACGGAAGTTCCTGTACTACACCCTTGAATTGCACACTTTAAATGGGTGAGTTTCATGGTGTGTGAATTATATCTCAATATGACTGTTTAAAGGAAGAAGCAGCAGCTTCTCCCTGAAGGATCACTCAGTGGGGGTGGGGTAGGGTGGGAGAAGGCCGAGCCCTGAGCCCGGGGCTGGGTGCGGTGGTGAGAGTGGGAGAAGGTCAGCCGGGGCTGGGATCAGTCACTGGATCCAGCCACATCTCCCACCTCTGCTCAGCACCGCAGGGTCCCTGGGATCAGAAACAGAGACTCAGGGAGGACCTGGCAAGGTAAGGACCCCAGGGCGGGGAGGCGGGAGTCGGCTGCTGGCTGTTGGGGGCAGCTGACCGCAAGCACTCGGGTCTCCTGAATGGGAGCCTTTGTTTTCATCTTTGGAGGGGAGAGAGCAGGGCAGGAGGACCTAATCCCACTGGCCTCCTGCCTATGCCAGGCTCCACCATCGCGCCAGCCTTCTGCTGGGGCGATTATTTCCCTCCTTTTCCAGATAAGAAAGTGAGACTCGGAAATGAAATCACTTGCCAGAATTTGCAGCCAGGGCACAGTATTTGGGAAACTGTACAAGAATACAAAGAAATGGATATAGAAACTAAGCAAGACTACAAAGAAATAGAAAGTAATGGAAAGAGCAATGAGGCTGGGGGAGGGGCAGAGAAGCCCACGTTTGTGGCATCAGGAAAGAGAGGCTGGCTGGCTGGGTGGGTCTCTCTCAGATACCAAATAGAACCAGAGCCTGGTATGTCATCTGGGCTCAAAGACTATGTGCTGAATAAATGAATGAAGGAACAAATGACATTGAAAACTGCAAGGATTTTTAGGGAATGATGGAAGGATGGTTTCCCGACAGCCCTGGCCCCTCCCCTCCTGCAGATTCCATCATCCCCTCCCCAGAGGGGTCAACGGCTGGGCCAGGCCAGGGAGGTGGGCAAGTCCACATGCAAGAAGGGTGATTGGGAGGCTTTGGCCCCTGTTGGACTTTCACAGAAGGCAGGACAGAACTCTGACCACCGGTGGGCTGGCAGGGGCCTGAGGATCTGCAAGTGAGAGGCCAGGCAACAGGGCTCAGGGGCCTGAGCAGTGCAGTCACAGAGACACTTGGGTAGGGCAACATCGTGTCCCTCCTGAGTGTGGTCTGAGAGGGGCTGCTGGCTTTCCTGAGTTCCAGGCTTGGGCAGCTGCTAGCCCATAAGGTACTTCTTTGCAATTTAGAAACAGATGTTCTGTCTGGATGGACAGAGCCTGGTGGGTACACATTTGGTGAGAGAATGGCCTCTTTTTAAAAAATTTTTATTTTATTATTTATTTATTTTATTTTATTTTATTTTATTTTTGCGGTACGCGGGCCTCTCACTGCCGTGGCCCCTCCCGTTGCGGAGCACAGGCTCGGGACACGCAGGCCCAGCCGCTCCACGGCATGTGGGATCTTCCCAGACCGGGGCATGAACCCGTGTCCCCTGCATCGGCAGGCGGACTCTCAACCACTGCGCCACCGGGGAAGCCCCGCCTCTTTTAAAAAAAAATTTTTCTTGATAAATTTTTAAAAATTGAAGTATAGTTAATTTACAATGTTGTGTTAACAAAATGATTCACACACACACACACACACACACACACACACATATACATTCTTTTTCAGATTCTTTTCCATTATAGGTTACTACAAGATATTGAGTATAGTTCCCTGTGCTATACATTAGGTCCTTGTTGTTTACCTTTTTTGTATATGGCAGTGTGCATATGTTAATCCCAAACTCCTAATTTATCTCTCTCCCCGCCCTCTGCTATCGTCTTTGGTAACCATAAGTTTGTTTCTATGTCTGTGAGTCTATTTCTGTTTTGTAAATAAGTTCATTTGTATCATTTTTTTAGATTCCACATATATGATATGACATATATCATATCATATCATATATCATATGACATATATATGTGGAATCTAAAAAATGATACAAACAAACATATGATATTTGTCTTTGACTTACTTTACTTAATATAATAATCTCTAGGTCCATCCATGTTGCTGCAAATGGCATTATTTCACTTTTTATGGCTGAGTAATATTCCAGTGTGTGTGTGTGTGTGTGTGTGTGTGTGTGTGTGTGTGTGTGAGTGTGTATCACATCTTTAAAGGATGGCTTTAGAGGATGGCAAAGGTAATGATGCTCCTTTCTTCAAGCAAACACAGTCTGCACCAGTATGTTCAGCTTGGAGAGCAGTGCATAGCTCTACTCTCAGCCAGGCTTCCTTGTGCAGTACACAACCTGTATAACCTTCCCTAGAAGCCCTGTCTGCTGTGGCTCTCCACATGAGAGGCTGAGTGACAGCTGATGCTTGCAAAAGGAAGACCTGGGGCAGAGTGGGGTCCCACTGGGTAGAGATTGCTCCATTCTCCTGTCCCACCCCACATTTGCCAGCACCACTGCCTGAGCCCTTGCAGTTCACCTCAACCCAGAGTGGGAACAGGACCATGAGGAGGCAAAGGAAAGAAACAAGCACCTAAGAGGACCCAGTGGTCAGCAAGGAGAACACAGCAGACACCACCACCACCACCCCACCCCACCCCCACCCCCCACAGCTGAGAGGAGGGAGTGACAAGCTTAACAAGGACTTGATAAGGGTACTTACTGCAAAACAAAGACCTTCTTACCCAGACAAAGCATGACGTTAAGATTTAAAATTGAACAGATGAACTAAAGAGAGGACAGTTCGGGTGGGATAGGGAAGGTGGGAGGGAGACACAAGAGGGAGGGGATATGGGGATATACGTATATGTATAACCGATTCACTTTGTTATAAAGCAGAAACTAACACACCATTGTAAAGCAATTATACTCCAATAAAGATGTTAACAAAAAAAAGAGAGAGAGAGAGGACAGTCCTGTTGAGCACAGAATCAGTCGCCTGCAGATCAAGGAGGAGAAATATCTCAAAATACTGAGCAAGAAGAAATGAATTAGACATAGTGGGGGAGAAGATGGTCATAGATGTGGAGGCTCAAATGATTGGAGTTCCAGAAAGAGAAAAGGTAATGATGGCAGAGAGGTAATAATTAAAGAAACAGAAGAGGAAATAGCTCCCCAGACCTGAAGAAAGACTTGAGCCTGCAGGCTGAAGGCCCACCGACAGGCACACATCTAAGTGGTACCGGGACAAGTTCCTGAGTCACAAGGACACAAAGAAAATCTCCAAGCATCCATAGAGAAAGAGCCTGTTACTTAAAAGGGAAAGGAGACAGACCAGCACCTGACTTAGCATCTACAACACCGAGCACTAGAAAACAGGGGCAAATCATCTTGGACCATGAGGAAAAAAGGCTGCAGCTCCTTCAACCAGCCAAAATGCCCCACCAGCAGGGTAAAAGTGAGACATTTGCAGAGATGCAAGGATTCCGACAGTGTATATGCAGAAAATACTCATGCAAGTTCTCCAGCCATGCTAATTAATCAAAACAGAAACCTCAAGACAGTGGGAGGTGAAAAGGATTGAAAACAGTGGTAAGCATTGTATCTGATCCTACGTGTGGTGAAATGTTAGTGGACGATGGGGGTGCACTGGCCATGGTAATACATGTAAATCTAAGTATAGATTCTTGAAATAGAAGGGCCATGCTGCAAAGAAATGACTAGTGAGGGTCTGGAACTAAAAGTCCTGAAGTTTCTTGGCAAAACCAAGAGGTGGTGGTTTGGAAGGATGAGAAGAGGAGTAAAGACTTTACAAGCCTCATCTTAGAGCATCAGGGAGGGCAGGAAAATCCTTCTCAAGGTCTCCTCTTATGGGGCGAGGGGAGCAAAGGACCAAGTAGTGTGTGTGTGGGGGGGGGGCATTAGTTTTTGAAAAACATAATAGAAAAATATATATGATTATGAGGGTCACAGAGTGAGGTCATCATGAGCAGAGATGAAACGAACAATAGGCTTTCCAAAATAATAAAGGAGAGAGGGATGTGGAATTAAATAAATTAAATGAATCTCAGCTAAAATTGGGGTAGGGGCAGGCCTGTAGGGGGAGCTCACATACCCTGCTACGTAGCCTCAATTATTCCAAGCAGGAAGAGAAGCAAGCTTACATCTCCCACAGGAAGTTGTTGCCTACTTTGTTATCCAGCAGCAGAAGAAAACTTCTCCTCCAACCCCCACCCCTGTGACAGCCCAGCCAATCAGACTGTAGCAGCCCAACCAATGAGAAACCTCCATACTTTGGACTCCCAGCTTCCTCCAATGGACTCTTTGGTTATTATAGCCCCTCCCAACTCCTCTCTTTTCCCCATAAAAGCAAGCTGTCAGTCCCTGTTCTCTGGATTTGCGCGTGGTCTGGCGTACTTCACGTAAGGTGAATTGCAGTTCTTCTGACTATTCCTGAATAAACTTGATTTTGCTGGTAAAATAACTGGCTATTATAGTATTAAAGTTGACAGAGGAATGTATATTTTATCAAACTGACGAGAACAAGAGTGGGAGAAAAAGAGGAAACGACAAAGTAAATACAGTCAACTCAAGTTATCCAGAAAGAATAGAGCAGGTATATCAGTTGTTAGGTTAAACGGGAATGAACAGAATTCTCCTATTGGAAGACATAGACTGTCGGACTGGTCAAAAATCAAAACTGAGCTATATCTTTGTAACATAAAACACTTAAAGATAAGAAAAGAGAAAGTAGGAAGGGCGATATTAATGTAAAAGTGGAATTAAAAGTATCAGACTGGATTATGAGATATATATACATAAATGGCAATATTCACAGATAAGGTATAATAGTCAAGTCATAAACCCCACAGCACTAAACAACATGGCAGCTAAATGCAGAAAGCAAAATCCATTAGAAATACAATGGTCTAGCAGATCAGACAAAGCAAGACCATAGAAGATTTTTTTAATAGAAGATTTAAATACCATGATAAAATTAATAGACAGTAATTGAATAAACCTATGAGTTTATGATTTTGTCAATAGTGAGTGTATGTAAAGAGGAATAAAAAAATAAATAGTCCATACATGAATGAATAAATGCAGGAATTAGTGAATGTGAGAATTTTTAAAAATCATGATGATAAATGAATGAATGTGTGATGATATGAATAAAGAAATAGATGGAGAGAGTAAATAAGTAAAATAAATATCTCCAGGGTGGAAGGAAAGAAGGGAATGGGGAGGAAGGGAGGGGAATTCCCACGCACAGCCAGCTCACAGAGAGTACAGCCCCCAGAAGGCTTCATTTAGCTGTCCCCCAGCCCCAGCTCACCCGGCCAAAAAACTGCAGGAAGGTGTTGGAAAGCAGCAGGTGCTTCTCAGCCAGGAAGCGGTAGCGCCGCTTCTCTTCCAGTTCAGCTGCCCGCTGACTCTCGGACACGAAGGCCTGCATCTGCGCGTGCAGCCGGTTCACGCTCTCCTGGGGGGAAAGGGGGTTCTGGCTGGAGGCAGGGGGTGCGTCCCTCATCCCACTCCCGCGAGTGCCAGCTGTCTGAAGCCTCGCCCTCCTTCCTGAACCAGCCACCTCCTCTTGGAAGCCTCCCCTGAGCACCCAGCCTGCCCTCGCTTCCGGGCCTGCCCTCTCATGTGTATCCTCCTCAGCCTCATGAGCCTGGGTTCTGCCCGCCTCTGGCCCGGGCACTTATCCCAGGTAGGACTGGTGTCTGAGCCATCCTTCTGTCCCCAGTGCCAGGCACAGGGCCAAGCACAGAAGTGAGGCCTGAGAGAGTTGGTTTAATGAAAATGCAAATTAATTGATAATAACCCCCTACTTGGGAGCGAAGATTCCAAAGAGGAGAGATATGAGCTTATTAAAGGAGCCAGAAGAGGAGGCAGGAAAGGAGATAGAGGTCTTGGAGACAGAGGCCAAGGGCGGGGCCCTGAGCTCGGGAGGAGGGGCTGGCCTTAGCCAGGGGGCGGGAGGGAGGGGGAGGGCGGCGGGGCTGCTGGTGGATTCTGCCTTTGCTACCTTGATCAGGAGCAACGTGACTGAGGGCCTCAGGTTTTCTCAATGAAGTAGGAGAAGGCGAGGAGGCCACGGGAATGTGGGGAGGGCCAGGCAGTGTCAGGACAAGGAGCGGCGCTGAGGGTGTCCTTGAGACAGTGATGCCCACCCACCAGGGGCTGGCTGACCTCTCCAGCTATGCTTGCCACACAGGGTGGGGCAAGACACGCTCCTGGAGTTGGGCCGGTGCTGGGTGGGAGAGCTCCTACGGGTGTTGGGGGTCCCCTCGGAGCCCGGTGTCGTCCCCGGCCCCTGCACCTTCATTTCCCGCGCGTTCTTGTCCCTCTTGCGCTCCATACGCCACAGCTGGGACATGCACTTCTCCAGGTTGGCGGCTCGGTGGCGGTACTCCATCTCGTAGTGCTGGCGGCTGTCCTTGGATGGGGCGGAGAGAGGAGGGAGACCCCCGTGTCAGAGAGCTCAAAGCACCTGGCTTATGGGCCAGAGTACTGGACAGGGGCAGGGGCTCAGCTGGGAACATGTATAACCTGGGGCCAGTCAATGCCCAGCGCTGGCTTCAGTGTGCCCAGCCCTCAAAAGGGGAGAGATGGTCCTGCTGGTGATGGGCTGGGGGCCCAGACTCACTTTGATGAATTGCATGTCCAGCTTGGTGTTCTTCTCCATGTGCTGCAGCAGGTCTCCGTGGAATGTCTGCACCTGTGTGGAGTGCAGGATGGGGGTGATCAGGGCGGCCCTCTCATTCCCAGGCCCCAGAGTTCCTTGCACTGCTCACTCCAATACATTGCCCACTGCATTCCTGACACACCAGGCGCCTCGCCAATCATCAGAGAAATGGGTAAGACAAGAGCACCTATTTGGAGGGAGGATTAAATGGTTAAACATACAAAACATTTAGTGCAGTCCCTGGCTTGAAATACATCCTCCATAAATGTGTCGACATCTTCCGGTTCTTAGTCTCAGTCTGCGCCTTGATTATGCCTGGAATTTCCTACCAGTCTTCAAATACCAGCTTCACTGCCCCCTCTGCTGGGGGGCCCTCCTGATTCCTCAGGCAGAATTCATCACTCTCTCATTTTGTTTCTGGCATGTGTACAACTTGTTTGTTCATTGTTCGCTCCTCCAGCCGTAAGATGGAATTTCTTGCCGGGCCCCTGGTCACAGCCCGTTTGTATGGGCAGCATGAACCAGGTCTGTCCCATCTCTGTGTCTCCGGCACTGTGGACTGGGCCTGGCCCAGCAAAAGAGCTCACAGCTGTTGAGGGCTTCACTGGGGTGGCAGGTACCCGTGACAGGTGAGATGGAGGTGGCTGACCACCTGGGTGACAGGACGACCAGGAAGGCTATTGGGCTCAGGCTCAGAAAAGCTTCGTTCTAGCCATTTTGGTTCTGCCTCCAATTTGCCCTGTAACTTTGGATGAGTTGCTGCCCCTCCCTGGGCCTCAGTTTCCCCATCTGTAATGGGAAAGTTTTGCCCAGATGGTCCCTAAGTTCCAGCCCTAGAACCCAGTGAGCTTGATTCTGTGGGCCTTGGTGGTCAGCTGGCACGTTCCCCTGTGTCCACCATCAGTGCTCCCTGGGTCACTCCGTGTTGTTAGGACATCAGACCTAAATCCTTCCATCTGTACTCTTTGCAAAGAGGAGCATCTCCCATCCTGCTGCCGCCTCTGGGGACACTTCCAACTCTGCTCAGCCTTCTCTGTCTGCCTGGCCTTCCCCCTCAGGAGTCCCTGCTCCAGAACCCTCGGTGGGGGACTTCCCCGGTGGTCCAGTCGTTAAGACTTCGCCTTCCAATGCAGGGCGTGCAGGTTCGGTCCCTGGTCGGGGAGCTAAGATCCCACATGCCTCGTGGCCAAAAAACCAAAACATAAATCAGAAGCAATATTGTAACAAATTCAATAAGACTTTAAAAGCAAAAAAAAGAACCCTGGGCGGATCCTGCCTCCTGCCACGGGGATCCCCAAGCTGTGCTGTGGGAGCTCTGTCCCTCAGGAAAAGGAATGCTGGTCGTCAGGAAAGACCAGTAAATTATAAAAGTTCTCAGTTTTTCTTCCACAGTTGTTTCTGAAACCTTGCTAACTGCTGGTCTATAAGGGAGCTTGGGTGTGGCCCTCTCAGGACGAGCCGGGCCTTAAACCCCTGAGTGTGGCTGCCAGTGTGTGTTTTGGGGGGTGGCACAGGATCAGTGTTACAAGCCTCTCTGAGTCCCTATTTCTGCCCCATGGGGGCCCTTTTCTGCTGGATCCAGGCAGTAAGGAAGTGAGCCTTCCTGACCTATACCTGTGGGACCTCCCAGTTCAAGGTTCTGCTCCAACACAAGACATATGTTCCTGGACTTCCCTGGTGGCGCACTGGTTAAGAATCCGCCTGCCAATGCAGGGTACACGGGTTCAAGCCCTGGTCCAGGAAGATCCCACATGCCGCGGAGCAACTAAGCCTGTGTGCCACAACTAGTGAGCCCGCGAGCCACAACTACTGAAGCCTGCGCGCCTAAAGCCTATGCTCCACAACGAGAGAAGCCACCACAATGAGAAGCCCGCGCACTGCAACAGAGTAGCCCCCGCTCGCCACAACTAGAGAAAGCCCATGCACAGCAATGAAGACCCAAAACAACCAAAAAATAAAAATAAATACAATTAAAAAAAAAAAAAAAGACATATGTTCCTGAAAACTGCCACATCCTGCCAAATCGCCCAATATAAACAACAGGGCTTATGGAAGATGCAGGGTTGGGGCTGATGCTCAAAACCCAGGCAACTTGGCAACCAGAGTGCTAATAGAGACGGTGAATTGTACCCGGAGAGATGAACTTGAACCACGCCTAAGGCCATGGAAAATATTAAAAATGCACAAAACCAATAGAATGGACACACTGGCGACACCTGAATTACTGCAGAGCTGGCACGCTGAGGTGACGCAGGGGGAGGTGGGGCTGTCATGATGGTGGAAATGGGAGGCTGCCACACCCACCCCCAGCTGAGAGACCTGGGAGCCTGGGAGTGCTTGTCCTTCCCAGGGAGGCCTGCGTGCAGGAGCCCTTTTAAAATGTTCTTGGGCTTCCCTGGTGGCACAGTGGTTGATAGTCTGCCTGCCTATGCAGGGGACACGGGTTCGTGCCCCGGTCCAGGAAGATCCCACGTGCCGCGTAGCTGCTAGGCCCGTGAGCCATGGCCGCTGAGCCTGCGCGTCCGGAGCCTGTGCTCCGCAACGGGAGAGGCCACAACAATGAGAGGCCCGCGTACCGCAAAAAAAAAAAAGTTCTTAAAATACAGCCTGAAGGGCTATTGCTGTCAGTGCAGCAGACAAGTTGGGGGCTTTACCCTTCTTCCTAATTGCGAATTTTCCCCTCCCCTTGCCTAGGAAACATCACTTAAGAACAAGCCACCTTCCATGTCATAGGATACGGCCCCTTCTGCTTCTAGTCACGCGGGGACTAAGTCATGCCACGGAAACATGCATTAGAGCAGGACAGGTGGATTGTAATTCTTCTCATTACCAGGGCTTGGCTGTGATCGCCAACAGCATAGAGGACACAGACCTAGGATGCTCCAATCAGACGGGGCCCAGGCATCAGTGGGTTAATGGAAAGTCGTTGTCAAGCTCCCGAAGAAATGGATCTAATAAGATGTTGATACTTGAAGAGAACTTTGAACTCTTGCTGTGGGGGAACCACAGGACTGCCTATAATTAGCCGGTGGCTTCTGAAACAAGGAAGTCACCAAACCCAGGGTAGGCTGAGGAATTCCCAGCGAGTCGGAACAGAGGCTGCCGTGCCCTGCTCCCCTCCCCCTGGGACACCCTCCATTAGCGGGGTCCTGTGAGCCGCTCAGTACATTAGCTGAGAGCACACCCACTACTGAGAACATGTACTGTAAATTCTATGGATCGAGTTATTCCAGTAACTTGAGAAATCCTTCTGCTTTTGATACAGGAAAATCCCTTTGAAAGAACTGTCTCTGTGGGCTGACCCCAGCTCTTTTCTTCCCATTTGCTCTTGAACCCCCTCCATCAGGCTCCTGCCCCACCACGCCAGCAAGAGTGTTGTTCTCAAAATCACCGAGACGGCACCTCGCTAAGCCCCATGATCAATTCTCAGGACTCACCCAACTTGCCCTTTCATCATCATTGGACACAGTTGGCCACTCGATCCTCCTGAGACAAGTTCCTCCCTCAGCTTCCAGCCCACCACCCTCTCCTTGTTTTCCTCACACGCCCCGGCTGCCTCTTCTCTGTCCTTTGCTCAGTCCCCCTCATCTCCCTGGTCCCCGAAGGTTGAGTTGCCCCGGGGCTCAGCCATGGGCCTCTTCCCTTCTCTATCTACACCACTCCCTTGGTGAGCTCATGCAGTCCACTGGCTGATGCTTCCCAGATGTATATCCCAGCCCAGATCCTCCCCAAACTCCAGTCTCATCCATACGACAATATGGGCTCCATTCAGCCAAGAGGAAGAGACAAATATTGAAGATAGGCTATGAAGGTCTAACACACAGATAATAAGAGTCCCTGAAGAAGAAACGCAGAGAAAGAGAACAAAAAAAAAAAGTCTAAAAATTGTAATTCAAGACAAGGTTCCTGAAATTAAAAAAAAAAAAAGAAAGATTTCAAACTACATATTGAAAGAGTACACCACATAACTAAGAATATTGTCCCAGACTGACCAATATCAAGACATAGTCTGGAAAACTTACTACATTTAAGAAAAAGAAAAAAATTGGGCATCTAAGGCAAAAAAAGCACGTGATTTATAATGGAAGAAATAGATTATCAGACTTTTCAACAGCAACTTTCAAGATGAAAGAGAAAGAAAAGAAAGAAAGAAAGAAAGAAAGAAAAGGAAGGAGGAAAGGGAGGAAAGAAGGAAATGTGAGCCAAGGATTTTATATCCAGCAAATCTGACTTTCAAGTATAAGGAGAACAAGCTGTCATCTTGGTGTCAGAACTCAGAGAACATTGTTCACACGAGCCCTTCCTGTGGAGATAATCAGTACAAGGCCAAAATGACGAGCGAGACATGGACATGCGGTTTGAGGTGAACATTAAATATGTAGTTACGTGTAAACAAAGATCAATGAGGGTGAAAGGGGAGCAGGCAAGGTGCAGCAGCTCTGCGTCCTGACAGTGTAGACAAAGCGCAGCTGCAGATACTGCGTTTTTCACACATTGAAGATTTGTGGAAACTTTACGTCAAGCAAGTCTATCGGTGCCATTTTTCCAACAGCATTTGCTTACTTTGTGTCTGTGTCACATTTTAGTAATTCTCGCAGTAGCTGAGACTTTTTTATTATTTTCATAATCTGTTATGGTGATCTGTGATCAGTGATCTTTGATGTTGCTACTGCAAAAAAGTACAACTTGCTGAAGGCTTATACGATGGTCAGCATTTTTTGGCAATAAAGTACTTTTAATTAAGGTATGAACATTGGTTTTTTTGGACCTAATGTTATTGTACACTTAACAGACTACAGTATAGTGTAGACATAACTTATATGCACAGGGAAACCAAAATATGTGTGTGACTCTCTTTATTGTGATATTTGCTTTTTTGCGGTGGTCTGGAACAGAACCCACAATATCCCCAAAGCACGCCTGTATTTTGAAAGTGGGGAGAGGCTGGGGAGAACAAATGTAAAACAGATTTTAACAGTTTTCAGAAATCATATTGGTGGTGGTAGAATTACTATCATTATTCAGAGACTCTTGTGTATATGTAACATGAGATAAAGCAAACGGTAACTATGGGATATTCTTATTCTCTCATTCTGTGTCCTTAAGAATCAGGACTTTTTTTGCGGAGTGGGGGAGCTGCGCCGCACGGCTTGCAGGATCTTAGTTCCCTGACCAGGGATTGAACCCGCACCCTTGGCAGTGAAAGCATGGAGTCCTAACCATTGGACCACCAGGGAATTCCCAAGAATCAGGATTCTTGATGTGGAACAAAAGAGATACTGGTGGAATAGGGAAGAGGTTAAGTAAAAATCTAGTGCGGAATCTGAATTGGAAGTATCAGTATGAATTTATGAAGCGTTCTATCTTTAACTATATATATTGTCACGTACGTCTGTGTATATATAAGTTTGTACAAATGTATGTATGTATCTAGGCATATATCTATGTATCTAGGCATATGTAGCATATCTATTATATGCACATATGTATGTACGCCTGTCTGTATGGCACTGGCCCCTAAAAAAGCCTAGGAGCAACGGTCAACCCAATGGACACCCCTAGTGCCCAGATTATGGTCTTGAAATACCACTTTCCACTACAAGCAAAAAATGAAAACAGGCCCTCATGGAGAGATGGCTGATTCTATGTGTAGAGCAGCAAAGTACCAGGTGAGGGCAGAACGTCTTGTCAGGCTGGATAGCAAGGAGCCTTTCCGAACCATGAGAGTCACGCCAAAGGACTCGTGTGCCACACTGAAGAGGCTTCTGCTGTTCAAAGAGGGCACATCTTCAACTTCAGTGAAGTAATGATTGCAAAGGCGTAAAACACAACAAATATGTTTAGATCTATGATACTGACCAGATACTAAAAAATATGATCCTAAAAAAATATGATACTGGGGCTTCCCTGGTGGCGCAGTGGTTGAGAATCCGCCTGCCAATGCAGGGGACACGGGTTCGTGCCCCGGTCCGGGAAGATCCCACGTGCCGCGGAGCGGCTGGGCCCGTGAGCCATGGCCGCTGCGCCTGCGCGTCCGGAGCCTGTGCTCCGCAAAGGGAGAGGCCACAACAGTGAGAGGCCCGCGTACCGCAAAAAAAAAAAAAAAAAAAAAAAAAAATATGATACTGATGGTACTAGTAAAAAAAAAAGTAAAGCTAACTGGTCACCTTCAGAGGATGACAGGGAGCAGATTCAAATCTCGAAAGCCGACAAGGCGGGAATAAGCCTTCATCCCGTCTTTCCCATAAGAAGCGTGCCACTGGGTAAAAAAAGAGCACATAAGAAGAAACGTCTCCTTAGAGAAATGCTCCAGTTCATAAGTAAAAGAGCAGCAGAACAGCAGCATCTTGTAACTCCCACGTACGGGTGGGTGTGGACACACAGCCTCCGTTGCTGTTCTTGTCACAAGGTGGCAGAAGCCACACGCCTCCTGCTGGAAGAAGCCAGCACCCACTCTAGTCTTGCCAAACGGATGGAACCCGAGTCTGATCAAGCTTCTGGGTCCAGAGGACAGAGGAACAAGCTGAGCCGCACGAGGAGTGTTTGGAACACCAACAAGTCAAAAGGTCCCGGGCCCGTCAACAGATAAATGGTAAGGAGAAGAAAGGGATGGAGGGGGAGCCAGTAGATTAAAAGAGACTCAGAGACATACTTAAAAAAAAAGAGAGAGCAAGACAAATTCTAGCATCCAGGGACATACAACTGGGTGATCAATTACGAAGAAACACAAGGCAGTGTCGGACCAGCGATGATTTTTTGGAGGAAGAGGGGGTCTGTGATTTGATGGGGGCATGTAGAAGGGCTCCAGGAAAGGTTGGCCAAGTTCCTGACCCGGCTGGGAGTTTCAAAGGTGGTTTGCCTTATAATGATGCATTAAGCTCGAATTTGTTCAGTGACACTTTCTATGCCTGTATTTTAGTTTACAGTAAAAAAGCTTTGGTTTCTGAAAACCAAACTTGAGTCAGATCCTGCCATTCCTTTGCTCAGTACACTCAGAGGCCTGGCCCGAGTTCCGACAAGGCCCGCAAGGCCCGGCCCCTTTGGCGGCTGGTCATCTCCACGCTGGCCTTCGCTGCCTCCGCTCCGGCCACACGGGCCTCCTCAAGCCTTCCCATGTGCTGATTCCTTCCCGGAACACTCCTCCTGCAGGTGTCTCCCACTCACTCCCCGCCTCCATCAGGCCTCTTCTCAATGTCACCTTTCTAGTGCTGTTCATCTGTTCATCTTCAGCATCTGTTAAAAACTGCGTCCCTCCAGTGCTTTCTACCCCCCTTCCCTGGTCTATTTTTCTTCATAGCTTATTTTGCATCTAACCCATCACATCTGTACTCACTTACTTGTCCTGGGTTTTGTCTGGTTCCCCCCCTTGGGGAGAGCAGGGGGTTTTGTCTGCCGTATCCCCAGTGCCCATAGCGGTACCTGGCACAGGGCAGTAAATAGTTGTCGAATGAATGAGCCCAAGGGGGAGGTGGCCTCTGGTGTGTTCGGCCCAGTATGGCTCTGGCCAAGGGCCCTGCCCTGTTGTCACAGCCAAGACACCGGTACCCAAAGAGGGCAGCTCTCCTTACAGAGCAGGCCTGGGTGACACTCATCCGTGTCCAGCCCAGGTGTGCCACAGGTGACATGGAGAGCCATCAAACACAAGGACAGGAAGTTGCAGGCTGCCAGCGTGACCCATGCTCTGGAACTCCCCGCCCAAGGCCCGGGAGGTGGCACGGGCTTAGCACTAAGCCTCAGAGTGCCTAGGAGAGGGACCCGGGGCCCTGGTGTTATCGAGTGTAGTGGATGCACGTTTTCTGCTGGTGAAGTTGTTCCCCATTTCAACATGGTTCCCAAACTGATGAGTATTTTATGGTGTCCCCAAAGAGTAGCCAGAGCTCCAGTGGTTTCCCACACACACGTTTGAGAACCGTGCACTTCCACGATTAGTTGAAATTTCCTTCCAAACTTTCCATGGTTCCTCCCGGCCAGCCCCGCCCACCTTTCCCTCTCTGCCTGCCCCCCACCCCCAGCTCTCTCCTGCCCGATGCCATGCCACGCTCTGCACATGTTCAGCCCACGGCGACCTCTGGAAGGCCCTTCTCTTCTCCGCTCCCTCTGGCCCAGCCCCACTCCCTTTTCAAAGCTTATTCTTTCCTTCCCAGTCAGTGCAGCCCTGCTTGGTGCCAGGTCCCTGTCCCAGGCCCTGGAGCTACAGAGAAGACCACGTCCCAGCCCTGGCACAGCTTCCAGTCTTGGCAGGGATAGAGACGGGGGTAAATTCTGCTTCTAATGATCATAGCTAAGGTACATAGAAGGCTACAGGTGCCGAGGTCAATAGTTTATACTTATTCATACAATTAATGCTCACAAGACTCCTACAAGGCAATTATTATGATTATCTCCATTTCACAGACAGATACCCTGAGGCACAGAGGTTAAGTAGCTTGTCCAAGGTCACAAAGCCAGTAACTGGTGGAGCTGGGCTTTGAACCCAGGTGCTCTGGCTGCAGAGCTGGTTTTCTTCACCACTACTTGCTAAGAATGGATAGAAGCATCTGTTGAAGTCCAGAGGGAGGAGAGACTGAACTTGCCCAGGAGTCAGGGGAGGCTTCCTGGAGGAGGGAGTGACTGTGCTGGCCAGCAGGGGTGGGGGTGGGTGGGTCCTAGGCTGAGAGAACAGCGAGATAGCAGCCCACGGTGGGGACGCCAGGTGTGTCTGCAGAGGGCAGCTCTTCTGGCTGGCTGGGCTGTGACTGGGGGTGCCAGGGAGGCTGCTGGAACCCCTTACCGAGGGGCTGGGTTTAGTTCTGCAGGTGGCAGGGCCGTGGAAGGGTTTTCTCCTAGGTGTGTAAGGTCAGATCACTGGCTGCTCCCTAGGGAGGCAGGTAGGGGCAGGGCCTGACGCACGTGGGTGACAGTCCTGTCGCTTCCTGGCTCCTCCACTCACTCTGGAATCTTGGGCGAGTGGCTAGATCCCTGAGACTCAGTTTCCTCCTCTGTCAAACGGAAATAGAAATGGCACCTGCCTCCCAGGTTGCTGGAGCTTGAACAAGATGTGCAGGTAAATGTGCCCAGCACAGCCGGGCCCTGGCAGGTGCCCAAAAGGGCAGCCGCTGTTGTCATGTCACCAAAGTCCTGTCTGAGGAAGGGTGTGGAGACCCTCGTCCACCATAGAATGCAGCCCACTCTCCCAAGTGACCCCTCCAGTCTGTGGGGTCTAGGACTCACCACCACCTCCAGGTCAGAGTTCAAGTGCCGCTGGGTGTCGGACATCTGCACCAAGATCTCACCTGGAGGCACAGAGAGCAGCAGCTTCAGTGCTGGGATCTACCCTGTCCACCCTCTTCCCACCAGAAGCTGTCAGAAGGGCCTGCCCAAGGCTGGATTTGGGGACCAAAGTCCAGGGATTCCCCATATGACTCAGGGCCTCTGGCAGCACCTGTCCTAGCCCTGGCAAAGTCCTACAGGGAAGGGAGTGGGAGGGGCCCTGGCTCTAGAACAAGAGTCTGGGCTCTGGGCCTTGGGCTGCAAGACCTGTGTCTTTGGGTGGGGGGTGACTTCCTGGAAGGGCCAGACTGTAAAAGGAACCCCGTCTGGGACCTGAGAATGGGGGGGCAAGGCCGGTCCCGGGCCTGAGGGGAGGCACCAGGGAGGCAGGCAGAGGCGGGCCCGGAGCCTGGAACACAGGAGGGGGCCGGGGTGGGGAGGGGGGCTAGGAGGAGTGTCCCCCAGGCCTAAGAAGATGAGTGGGGGAGATGGAGGGGAAGAGGCGTGCCTCACCCAGGATCTGCGAGGTGGAGCTCTGCAGGGCCTGCTCCCCGATCTTCTGGATGGCGTTGAAGTACACTTCTGCCGCCTCAGACAGAGCTGCGTGGAGAGAGGGATGCGTCCGGCCCCAGACCCCTCCTCCAGGTGCCCCTCCCCACTTCTGGAGGCCTCTCCTTCCCCCAGGAGAGAGTGTGGAGGACATGCCTCCAGCTCTGGCGTAGGTGTGTGTGAGAGGGAGGGACGGGGTGGCATTGGCCAGAGGAGGGGGTGGGGGGGGTGGGGGGGTGAAAAAGTGGGGGATGGGCTCTCCCTGCGGGGCAGGGAACGGGGCAGCTGCCCCCAGCGCAGGGCCTCGGCCTGTGTCCGTCCGTGAGGGGGTGGGGTGCAGGTATCTGTGTGTGCCAGGGAGGGCGTGGGCGGGTGTGTTGTGAGGCAGGAGGTGGGACTGGGGGTGGCATGGGCTCAGGTCACTGCTGCGAGGGCTTTGAAGTCCTAAAGGGTGGGGAGGGATTGGGTGACACTCAGCTCTGGGTGTGTCCCTGGCTTGTCCGTCAGGCAGGTGGCTCACAGCCCTCTGCTGATTAGCTCTGGGGGTGGGGCAGCTGCTGGGAAATGGGGGAGATGGGAGCTGTTTCCACAGGCGCTGAGCGAGTGGCGAGGTCTGGCTGTTAGGTGGCTGGAAGCGGGGCGGGTCAGGGTGCCAGGCTGGGGCTGCAGAGGTGGCCTGGGTATATGGCATTGCGCTCAGTGGCAGATCAGGGGGGCACAGAGCAGTGAGTGTAGTTGGGGTTTTGAGGGCCCGCAGGGCCCGGCACTCACCGTGGAAGGCCCGGAGGTAGTTGTTCCCCAGGTACACCAGGTTCTCCAGGGCGGGGTTGAACTGCTCCATGATGCTCTGGAGTCCAAGGGTGGTGGGAGGGAGGGCGGAGATGGGGAGAGGGAGACGGAATGATGGGTCTCAGGATCAGGGCACCCCCGACCCCAGTGAGAAGCCTGACTCGAGGGAGCCCACCTAGAAACCTGGAGTCACCCAATATTCTGGCCAGGATCCAGGCCGAGGTCCCCTCGGCCGGCTCCAGATCACCACCTGCCCAGCGGGCACTTGTGCCTAGAAGGTTCTCCTCCCACTGGCTGAAGCCTGTGGTCTGTCACAGCGCCCAGCTGGGCGTGGCTCAACACTGCCTGGAGTTCGGCCACCTCAGGGGCAAGGGCAGACCTTGCCCTGCTCAGAGAAGAGCCCCTGGGGAACAAGACTGTGGCCGGGTCCCTTGGGCCGCCGCAGGCCATGGCCAGCTGGAGAGCCACTTGGGTAGAGGACTTAGACTTGGGTCTTGATTCAAATCTCAGCAGCCCCTCTTCTTCCCTTGGTGACTTTGAACTAGCTGTTTAGCCTCTCTGGCCTCAGTTTTCTTATCTGTCAAATGGGGTGATTATTTTCTACCCCAAAGATAGGGTGTTGTGAGGTTTACATGTTGAAAGGGTCCTGCACACAGGAGGTGCTCAATAAATGTCTATGGAGACTGCAGCAACCCCCCTGGAGTCGAGTAAGAAGTCTGGGTAAGGGGCTCAGAAACCAGAGAGAGACAGAGAGACAGAGACAGGGAGGCAGAGAGAGAAAGAGACAAAGAGAGACTCCCCTACCCTGGGGCGGCCAGGTGGCTCTTCGGGCGGGCCCCCTGCTCCCAGCTAAGGCCACCCTGGGCCCTGTCCTACTTCATCCAGTGTTTGGGAGTCTGTCTCAGCAGTCCTGTCACTCACTGGATGAACCCGTGCGCTGGGAGCCTCAGGTTGGGGCTGGAGTGGCCGACTGCCCCCAGGGACCGCCCCCCATGCCCACTGCTGAGCCCAGCCTGGTTCTGGGCCTTCTGTCCTGGAACAAGCTGCTGCTATCCTCCAGGGCTGGCCGGAGTTCGAGCCCTGGGAGCGGGGGCAGCAGCCGGGGCCTGGGCCACGCACACACTCACCTTGTAGATGGCCATGGTGGACCTGTAGAACTGGTCCATCTCGGGGGCCATGGAGTGGGTGCACCCGGGCACTGGGTAGAAGGCTGGTGGCACTGGCAGGGCTGGGAGAACTGGGGGTCGGTGTCTTCCAACGCCCACTGCTCAGCGGGCTGCGAAGGAGGCTGCAGAGTGGGACCCGGAGATGGAGGGCTGGCCAAGGAGGAGGGGGCAGCTTAATTATTCACCAGCCGGGGATGTCAGAAAGCGATCTGGGGCGTAACCAGACCCGGCGGGGAAGGCATTCTGTGACGCGGGCGGGTTCGTGTGACCTGCGCTTCAATTATTTACCCCTCTGAGCCGCGGACTGGCGGGCACGCGTGGATGGCCACTCTCCTGGGTCACCTCCTCTTCAAGGAAGAGCCTTTCCCAGGCCAGCAGGGACCCCGAGCTCTGGGGGACCCCCGCCCTCCCGCCTGCCTACAGCGGGCAGTGCCCACCCTCTTGGGCTCGAGCCGTGCGGTGACCACCCCCGGACCCTCCCTGGCAGTCCGTCCCTGCAGGCGGAAGGCACCCACGGCTCGTCACTGTTCTCAGGCCCCCTCTCTACCCTGGGCCCCTCAGGCCTGCAGCCCAGCGGCTGAGGCTCCTGCGTCCGCTGCCCCCTGCCCAGAGACAGGACAGCACAAACCCTGGAGTTGCACAGACCTGCGGGCACACTTTGGCCCTGGTCACTTGCTGTGTGGCGGTGCCCGAGCCCCCTGCCCTCTCTGGGTCTCATCACCTCCTCTGGCAAGTGGGGCTCTCCCTCGCCCTCCACCGTGGGGCGGGCGGGCCTGGCGGCCACCTCTGCACACCCTCAGGCCCTGATTTGGGGAGGCCTGAAGAGAAGAGGTGTCCCTGGCCCGCGGAGCCTGGGAACCAGAGCTTCCATCCGTCTGCGTGGGCACAGGCAGGTGACGGCCAAGGCTGAAGGTCAAGGCCGAGGGGGGCTGGCGGGTGGCGGGCACTCACACCACAGTGCACACAACACAGGCAAACCAGAATTGAACCATTTATTTCACAGTTTGGGGCGGTCCCTGGAGCCCCTCTCCAGTCATCAACCACTTCCTGTCGGGAAGAATAACTGAAGTCACAGGAGCGACCTTTGAAAGCTGAGGAGAGCTCGTGGGTGGGTGGCTGGGGCGTGTGGAGGGGCAAAGTCGAATGCGACAGCCCACTCCTAGGTTTCCCCTCTCGATGGGGTGGTGATGGCCCGTTTCTCTAGCTCCACCCCCAGAGGAGAGGGCAGAGGGTCGAAGGGGTCTCTGCAGCTCCAGGGGCCCGGGAAGAACCTGGGGTCCCCTGGGAGGCCTTAGTGTTTGAGCCACCTTGGGGGTCAGGGAGCAGCCTGAGTGAGGCTTGAGGCTTTCTAAGCTGGAAGGACACAAAGTGCCAGCAGGCGGGGACAGAGGGGGAGGGAGGCCTGAGGACCAGCCTTAGGCAGGAAGCCCCGCGCCCCGCTAGGCCGGGTCTGTGGACACAGAGCCGCCTGGGCCTGGCTCTGCCCAGCCTCCCAGCCGGGCCCTGGCGGGGGGGCTGGGGTGGGGATGGCCGGGGGCCCGGCAGCCTCACGGTGACAGCAGCAGCTGGATGAGCTCCTGGAGCTGCTCCCGGTGCTCGTAGATGTAGACCTCAGTCTCCCACAGGGCGTTGACCAGCACCGTGTCATCGACCTCGTCCAGCATGATGTCTGTCCCCAGCTGGGGATTCAGTCTGTCCGGGTCAAGGAGGAGGGGTCACCCCCAGGACACTTGGCCTGGGTAGGGGGCGAGAGCTAGGACTGGGGCGGCCTCGGGACACAGAGCAGCTCCTTGGGGAAAGGGAAGGTCCAGGCTGGGGACTGGGGCCAGCAGAGCCCTCACCTGAAGTACTGGATGCCAGCCATCTCGCACCAGGCCCGGGCCCGGTCCACGGCCCGCCCATCCGGATCCGTGCACTGGTGAGAAGCAGCCTCTGTGAGCGTCCAGAACACACCACACACACAGCCCCTGCCTGGGGTCCCCAGGTTCCAGGTTGGCTGAGCCCCCTATCAGCAGAGTGACTTGGGGCAAATCCCCCTTCCTGGGCTGCAGTGACTGTCCCAGCTATGCAGAGGGGCACGGTCTGTGGCTTTGACAGGTGGCTCGGCAGCGTTCAGGGTCAGTGAGCATGGAGGGGCTGAGTGGACAGGCCTCCACCTCCCTGCCCCCTTAGCTTTTGTCCATCTGACATTCTGGGCTTCCACATGGGCTGTGTTTGAAGGAAGAAATCCACAGCTAAAAAATGCTTGAAAATCCCACTGGATGTGGTCACCGAAGGTCCCTGCCAGCACTGAGACACTGTACAGGGGAAGGGGAACCCCCCCCTGTCCTGAGCTGGCTGAGGAGGGTCAACAGAGCCCTGCCATCCCCATGACACCCAGGGTCCCACGGGAAGCCTCATCCTGGGGCTGAGACCCCGAGGAAAGTGGGCCTGGGGAGGGGCCCGTACTCACACAATCCACCACCATCTTGCCCAGTTCCTTGGCCCCCAAAACAGTCTTGGCCAGTTCCCAGGGGTTGCTGGGACGGAAGACGTCCACACAGGTCACAGGCACCTGCGGGGACCTCCCTGTCCCCAAGGAGACGACAACGGAGAGTTTCTTCACCTTGCTGCCCTGACCCTGTTGGGACGGGACAGGTCAGAGGAGGCCTGCCCCACAGATCGGGGGCACCCAGGGGTAAGAGAGAGGCTCCCTGGGGGATTGTGAGGAGGAGTACAGACCTCCTGTGGCAGGAGCACAGCCTGTGCTGCCTCTCCTTTGCTTCGGAACACGTTCTCCTGCCAATCTTCTGGGCGACCTTGGCAACCCACCCGCCCAGGCTCCCCACGCACTCAGACGGGTGCTGTTTGAGCACCCTTCCCCATCCCACAGTCTCTCACTGAGTCCCTCTTCCTCCAGGAAGCCTGCCCTTCCACATCTGGCCCCTAGAGGGCGCTCACCTCCCTGCCGCCTGCGGCTTCATCGGGGCTTGGTGATGACCGCAGTGCCAACTACAGCCAACAAGGATGCGGCACGCGCGAGGTCAGGCACTGTTCTAAACACTTCACAGATAAGAGGCCACGAAGCCTCACGACAGTCCCCAGGCAGGTACTATCAATAGCCCTAGGCAGTGGCTGAAGCGAAGAATGGGCAGAGACAGTTCCCAGACCCAGAGGCCCCTGCACCACACTGCTTCTCCTAACCTGAGCGGGCCTTGCCCACCTCTGCACTAAGCTCCTCGGGCTGAGGGCCACTTCTCTTCCTCCGGATCACTGACTCCGCACTGCCCCATCCCCAAAGGCCTCAGCATGGGCTCCCCTCCCCTGTGAGCCCTTTCTGAGCCCTCATGTCTCTCAGCAGGGGTGATGCTCCTGGGCCCTTGCACAGTTCTCTGTCACAGCACCTAAAACATTTGGACGGATGTGTCCTTGTTTATGGACTGTCTCCCCTAAATGTGAGCTCCCCAAGGGCAAGCGTGTGTCTCCAGGCCGGGCAGCGTGGCTAGGCCTGTAAACTGGCACATGCTGGTATGCATGCTGTCCTCCCCACAAACAGCAGATGCTGTTAATTGATCATAACACCCTTCACCACCTAGTCCGGATTGGGCCTCAGAATCCCTCTTAGCACAGTGCTTCGGGCAGACACCACCCATCAGGCAAGTTCGAGTGTGACATAAAATTGCCGTTAAGTGCACAAATGAATGAGCGCATGAAGAAAAGCCATTTGCTCTCCCAGGAGTCAGCCCAGAGTACAGTCAAGGTTTGCAGAAACAGGAGAGGCCGCTGTGGGCGGTCACGTCCAGCCCCTCCAACCCGAGGTGGCTCTCACCTTGCGGATCAAGTCCTGGTTGTACTCATGGATCTCCGTCATGGCGTCCAGCGTGGGGTTGTTGGCCAGCAGCCCGCCATCCAGGAAGCGCCCGCTGGGCCGGAAGTAGGTGGGGGCTGCCCCACTGCTCCGGGCTGCCCGCCACACCAGCTGCTCTGGGGGTGGGGGAGGAGGGGGCCCAGTGGCACAAGAGATGTGCGTTTCAGATCTAACAGTGTGTGTGTGTGTGTGTGTGTGTGTGTGTGTGTGTGTGTGTGTGTGTGTGTGTGTGTGTGTGTGTGTGTGTTATGTCTGCACGTGGCACTGTGGGAAGAGGGTGAGGCCGGGGACTCTTCAGAAGCAGGACCGACAGGCCGTGCTGTCTGGCCCCGCCGTCCTGCTGGAAGGCAGGGTGCAGCCTGCCCGAGGCCTGATGGCTCCCTGGCTCTGCCAGCCCTCAGCTGATACCCTTGAGAGGGAAGACCAGGGCAGTGGGTGGGCTGGGGGTTGGCTGGGGGTGCCTGGCAGCAAGCTTGTGACTCCCACCCACCAACCTGCAGCCTCTCGGGCCAATCACTTCCCACAGATGCATCAAACATGGTTTTAACCTGAGGGTTGAGTTGGAGGCTTTAGGTTAACGTTCTGGCCGACATGAGGCTCCCGTACACACTCTGGAGCCTCGTAATTCCGGAAGAGGTGGAGTTCAGCCGGCTGCCGGTCGGACAGTGTCCCTGTCAGCATCACCCTGCAGAGAAACAAGGAGCAGGACACTGAAGCCACTGACCCATCCGCCCTTGACGATCCACCTTTGGCAATTTTTGTCCAAACTGCCGACGCACTAATTCTTAACCTCAGCATTCCTACTTCTGGGAACCCATCCTAAGACACTCCCACATGTGTGGGGAGACGGGCACACACTAGGCTATTAATGGCATTAAAGCAAATGACTAGAAACTAAATGTCCACCAGTGGGATGGTTCATGCTCCGCGGCTTCTCTGCACAGTGGGGTCTGCGTCACTGGAGAACGGCTGAGGTACTGCATCATGTACTGATGGACGGTGAGCGCCAAGCTTTATATTTAAGTGGAAAAAGCAAGGTTCAGGACAGTGTGTGTAATATGCCACCATTTATTTTAAAACAAACCCCCAAAGACCCTATGTACCTATCTGCTTGGTCAGAGGGTAACTCTGGAAGGACCCACGTGCTGAACCTGGCAACAGTGAGCTGCCTCTGGGACAGGGGACTGCTTGGGGGCTGCAGCTCCAGGACAGGAGCTGGGGGAGACTTTTCAGCGTGTCATCTCTGATACCTAACCAGTGTTCTACCATGTGAGTCCATAACCTATTAAAGAAGACTCCTAGCTGTCTCAAGATGTATTCAGACCCTTACAAATGTCCTGGCTCTTTTTCTTTTTACATTTATTTTCTTTATTTATTTTTGGCTGTGTTGGGTCTTCATTGCTGCATGAGGGCTTTCTCTAGTTGCGGTGAGTGGGGGCTACTCTTCGTTGAGGTGCGCATGGCTTCTCTTGTTGCAGAGCACGGGCTCTAGACGCGCGCACAGGCTTCAGTAGTTGTGGCACATGGGTTCAGTAGTTGTGGCTTGCAGGCTCTACAGCGCAGGCTCAGTAGTTGTGGTGCACAGGCCCAGTTGCTCTGCGGCACGTGCGATCTTCTCGGACCAGGGCTTGAACCCGTGTCCCCTGCACTGGCAGGCAGAGTCTTAACCACTGTGCTACCAGGGAAAACCTGTCCTGGCTCTTTGATCTGGGAATTCCGTTTTGGAAAATCCAGCCTAAAGGAATAATCTTGGTTACAGTGAAAGCTTTTTGTTTAAGGCTATTCATGCAGTGTAACTTATTACAGTGAAAAGTGAATGCTCTACATGGAAATAATAAGAGGGAGTGCCTAAACAATGGAACGTTTTGCAGCCATTTCAAATTACACTAGCAAGGAGGTGAAACTAACACAGAAATGTGTTTGTTACAATGAAAAATATAAAGAAAAGGGAACAAGAACTATGCATGGGAAAAAAAGATTAGTTTTCCACCTCTAAGAATCTTGTGGAAAGGTTACTTGAACATACCTCTCAATGAACGAAAAACTAAATGCTGGAAAATAATTTTTTTTTTATCTTAAAAGCACAGAAGATTGGGCGATTGGGATTGACATGTATACACTGATGTGTATAAAATTGATGACTAATAAGAACCTGCTGTATAAAAAAATAAATTAAATTTTTTTAAAAAAGCACAGAAGATCTGATAAGATAGAAAGGAAAGATAAGGGTAAACTCTGATGATAAGCAAGAACTCACAGAGGTAAATGGAGCACAGATCCATCTCTGAGCTGAAGGCAGACACCAAACTATCAATTTGAACTTCCATGCTGATGGCCTCATGGGGCCAGAGGGACAGAAGTCAAAGCCCAGCGTTCACTAAAGGTTAGGGATCTAATGGGAGACCCTCCCCACATTAGGTTGTAATCCCAAAGGGCTACCCCCTTGGATAAGGGTAAACCAGAAATAAACCTGCCCCTTTCCCACCCCTGGAGGCTGTGAATAAAGTTGGCTGGCATTAAACCAAGAAAGGAGAAAAAAAATCCCTGAAAATGTATAACCACAAACTAACCCTCCTGCAGATCTGAAGTCTAAATTCACATCACCTAGGGGTAACCTTTCATGCCAAGAAATTAGTTACAGTGACCCTAGATGCTACTGTATGTGGGTACCTGGAAGATACAACATAAGACACTCTGGAGAAGATATCCTCATTCTAGGCTTCACAGAATCTGCACATATTTCTCAACACTAAGGAATACCACATAGTTCCCAAAAAGGCGGGGAGGGGGACATCAAGAAATAAAACACCGTGAATAAGAATAAGCATAAACAATACAAACAGCAAAACATACCTACATAGACAGCAGTTATTTGAATCCTCAAACAAAAACTGTAAAACAGCTATGCTTGGGACTTCCCTGGTGGCACAGTGGTTAAGAATCTGCCTGCCAATGCAGGGGACATGGGTTTGAGCCCTGGTCTGGGAAGATCCCACATGCTGTGGAGCAATTAAGCCCATGCACCACAACTACTGAGCCTGCGCTCTAGAGTCCATGAACCACAGCTACTGAGCCCACGTGCCACACTACGGAAGCCCGTGTGCCTAGAGCTCGTGCTCCACAACAAGAGGAGCCACCGCAATGAGAAGCCCATGCACTGCAATGAAGAGTAGACCCTGCTCGCAGCAACTAGAGAAGGCCCACGTGCAGCAATGAAGACCCAATGCAGCCAAAAATAAATAAATAAAATAAAATTATATATTAAAAAAACCCAAACAGCTATGCTTACAACGTTGAAAAGACATCAATCACAAGCTTGATAATATTTTCAGGGAATAGGAAATATAAGTAATGACCCAGAAGATCTGAAGAAAAAACAAAGAGTACTTCTAGAAATTTAAATAAATAAATAAATAAAAACTCAATGAATAGGTTAAATGGAAAATCAGATAAAGTTAAAGAGAGAATTAGTGAATTGGAAAATAGGTAAGAAGAAATTATCCAGAATGCAATGCAGAGAGATAAAATGAAAGAATATACAGGAGAAGTCAAAAGACATGAAAGAAAAGCTCTAACATTTAAAAATTTTTTATTTATTTATTTTTTTTGCGGTACACAGGCCTCTCACTGTTGTGGCCTCTCCCGTTGCGGAGCACGGGCTCCGGACGTGCAGGCTCAGTGGCCATGGCTCACGGGCCCAGCCGCTCTGCAGCATGTGGGATCTTCCCAGATCGGGGCACGAACCCGTGTCCCCTGCATTGGCAGGTGGACTCTCAACCACCGCGCCACCAGGGAAGCCCCAGCTCTAACATTTTTAACTGGAGTTCCAGAAGGAGAGGCAACAGAAAATTAGGCAGAGGCAAGGTTGAACCGATAATGACTCAGGCTTCCAGAACTGAAGAAAGACATGAATCCAAAGATTTAAGAAGGCCAACAAATCCCATGCAGGATAAATTAGAAGGAATTCATAACTAGATATATCATAGTGCAACTGTAGAGCACTAAAAACAAATAAACAAACACATAAATAAAAGCATCCAGAGGAAAAAAGACTACTTACTTTCAAAGGAGTAAGAGTTAAATTGACTGCAAGTGTAACAGTGGATGCTAAAAGGTATAGAATATCTTTCTTGTTCTACAAGAAAATCACCAGCTTAGAATACTATACTCAACAAGAATAAGAGAGAAATAAAAGAATGTTCAACTGATGAGGGTGAAATACAACTAGTTTCAAATGATGAGAGTGAAATAAACCTATTTTCAAACAACTCTCCTAGTGGAGAATTCACTACCAGCAGACCATCTCTATGGGAAAGGCAAAAGAAGGTACTTTAGGCAGGAGGAAGGTGGTCACAGGCAAGACTGTAAAGCAAAGAAGTGATACACATGTATACATACACACACATATGCATACTCATATACATACACACATACATGAGCTGGAGCCAGCTCATACTGGCTTGTGAGAACCTATTGCTAAATCTCATGAGCTGGTTGTTAAATTGTTGGTAGCTTGAAATCAGCCATGGTGGGGGTATTTATGCCATGGGAATTGGCAAACACTACAAACCAGGGTTTTATCCCCCTAGAGATCTGGTTTCCCAGCTCACCACTAGATAAATATAAATAAACATCAACTTCAAAACACAATATCTTGTGAGGCTTAAAAAACAAGATAAATTTAAAATTCAGAAAAGTAATTATTGGGTTGGCCGAAAAGTTTGTTTGGGTTTTCCCATACGATGGCACGGACCTAGAGACTGTCATATGACTGAAGTAAGTCAGAAAGAGGAAAACAAATAACATGTATTAATGCATATATGTGGAATCTAGAAAAATGGTACAGATGAACTGCTTTGCAAGGCAGAAATATAGATACAGATGTAGAGAACAAATGGATGGACACCAAGTGGGGAAAGTGGGGGGTGGGATGAACTGGGAGATTGGGATGGACATGTATACACTGATATGTATAAAATGGATAACTAATAAGAACCTGCAGTATAAAAAATAAATAAAATAAAATTCAAAAAAAAAAAGAATGATTTGTGCCGTCCAAATTCTTCTTCAATTTTCTTTAAAAAAAAAATCCTTGATTATCTGAGGGGGGATAATGGTATCGATTAAATTTAGACTTCTATAATACACACTAAAAAGAAAAAGACAACAGAAATGAGTGCATAAATTTCAAACTATTGGGTTGGGGGTGGAATGTAATGATTAAAACTGTTCAGTAAATCCAAAAGAAGACAAGAAACATGGAACAAAATAGGATAGCATATGTCATCCCCCCAATATGAGTAATTATGTAAGTATAAATGGATGAGCCATATAAACTATTAGATTAACTATATGAAGGTTCTGATAGCCAAACCAATCAGCTAAATCAGACTTAACTAACTAAATAACTTACATAAATATATTACTATGCAATAAAAATCTATAAATAGACTAAATGCACAGATTAGATAAAGAACAAATCCAACTATAGGCTATTTACAAGAGAGACATGTAAAACATAAGGATCAAGGCTGAATTAGAGCATGAGCACAGACATACTATGCAAATATAACCAATGAAAGCTAGTATAACTATAATATCAAACAAAATTAAGGCAAAAAGTATTCTTGGAGATAAAGAGAGCTCCTTCCAGTCACCGGAAAGATTCATAAAAACTTAAATTTACATGTACTTAATCTCATAGTGTCAAAATATTAATGTAAAAATTGACAGGAGTAAAGGGTCAAAAGGCAAATCCCCAGAGTGGAAGATTTCAATGTATCTCTCTCAGTAATTGACAGAAGAAGTGGACCAAAAAATTAGTATACATGCAGAAGATTTGGAAATTTTAACAATGTTTCTAGCCAATATGACTCAATCAACATGTATAAATATTGGCATTCAACAAAGAATCCACATTCTTTTAAATTACACACGGGACATCTACAGAAACCGACGGAGGAAGGCCACAAATCAAGTCTCAATAATTTTAAAGGACCAGAATCAAACAGAGCATGTCCCCTGGCTACAAAGCAATTAATAGCAAAAAGATAACCTGAAAAATCCCTAAGTTTAGAAACTGAGAAATGCCGTTTTTAATAACCTATGGTTAAAAAATAATAATAAATATTAGAAAATATTTTTGAACTGAAAAATCATAATTGTGCTTATAGGCTGTAATTAAAGCAGTACCTGGAGGAAAATGTTTAGATTTACATACGTACACACACAGACACACACACGCACACACACATAATATATATACATATATTATATAGTAGAAAAGAAAAAAGGCCAAAAAATCAATGAGCAAAACATTTATTTCTAGAAGTTAAAAAAAGAACAGTCAAATAAGCCTAAAGACCGTACAAGAAGGACTAAATATATAAGAGCAGAAATTAATGAAACGGAAAACATACATACAATAGAGAGCCAATAAATAGCCCAAAGTTGGTTTTTTGAAAGACTAATCCAATTAAAAAACTTGTAGTACCAAGACTATAATTTGAAAAGAGGAGGTGTAAATAATCAGGAATGAAGAGGGCCGTCACGGCAGATGCTGCAGACACTGAAGATAATAAGAGAATTTTGGAACAACTCTATGTCAGTAAATTTGAAGATTTATTATGAAATGGACATATTCCTAGAAAAACATAATTTAACCAAAACTAACTCAAAAAGACATTTAGAAACCCTGAATAGTGTTATAGCCATTAAAGAAATTAATTCCGTCATTAAAAACTTTCCTACCAAGCAAACTCCAGGCCTAGATGATTTCACTGGCAAGTTCTACCAAATATTCATGGAAGAAATAAAATCACTATTATATTAACTCTTCCGGAAAACAAGAAAAGAAGAGACACTTCCTCAAAACCAAAACCCTGCAACCTGAAAATGGGAAAGAACAGGTCAACCTCACTCATGAACACGGATACAAAAATCCCAAACAAAATATTAGCAAACTGAACCCATCAGAATCCTCTCTGTAAAAGGCACCAGGAGGGGCTTCCCTGGTGGCGCGGTGGTTGAGAGGCCGCCTGACGATGCAGGGGACACGGGTTCGTGCCCCGGTCCGGGAGGATGCCACATGCCTTGGAGCGGCCGGGTCCGTGAGCCATGGCCGCTGAGCCTGCGCGTCCGGAGCCTGTGCTCCTCAACGGGAGAGGCCACAACAGCCAGAGGCCCGCGTACCGCAAAAAAAAAAGGCCACCAGGAATTGAAAGCAGAGATTCAAACAGTTTTGTGTATACCCGGGGGGCATAGCAGCGTTATTCACAATAGCTCATAGGTAGAATGAATCAGATGTCCATCAACAGATGAATGGATAAACGTGATCCATACATGCAATAAAATATTATTCAGTCTTAAAAAGGAAGGAAATTCTGTCACATGCTACAACATGGATGAACCTTGGGGACATTACGCTCAGTGAAATAAGCCAGTCACAAAAAGACAAATACCGTATGATCCCACTTACATGAGGTACTTTGAGGAGTCAACTTATGGAGACAGCAAGTAGAACAGTGGTTGCCAGGGGCTGGGGGAGGGGAGGAATGGCGACTTGTTGTTTAATGGGTACAGTTTCAGTTTTACAAGATGAAAGAGTTCAGGAGATTAGCTGCACAGCAATGTGAATATAGTTAACATTACTGAACTGTACATTTAAAAATGGTTAAGATGAAGATAGTAAATTTTATGTTATCTTACCACAATTAAAATTTTAAAAATAAACAAATGGTATTTCTAAATACCAACCACAATTAGAAAATGAAATGTTTAAAAATGTATAATTTACAGTAGCACAAAATATATGCAGTACTTAAGAATAAAAATAACAGGTATGTAAGACTGCTATAGATAAAATTATAAAACGGTACTGACAAACTTTAAACAAATGGGATGTTTTACTATGTTCCCTAATTGTTAGACTTGGTGTTTTAAGATGTCAATTCTCCCTTAAATAAGCTCACATCAAACTCTTATATATATAATAGATAAACAACAAGGTTCTACTGTATAGCACAAAGAACTATATTCAATATCCTATAATAAACCATAATGGAAAAGAATATGAAAAAGAATACATGTGTGTGTATAACTGAATCACTTTGCTGTACACCAGAAAGTAACACAACATTGTAAATCAAGTATACTTCAGTAAGAAAAAAATAAAGCTACAGATTACATGTAATTACAATCAAAATCCCAACAGGATTTACTTTTCTGTAGAATCTGACAGTCGGATTCTACAGTTTCTATGAAAGCGCAAATAGCAACAAGTAACCCACATCTTACACAGCACTTCTATGTGCTAGGTGCTTTTTACGTGTTTTATAAATACAACTTTTTTACTTCTCATGAAAGCCCCAGGAAGCAGGTAGTATATTATTCCCATTTTCGAGAAAAGGAAACTTCAGGGTACATGCTCTTAACTACTTCTCTAGAGGGCCTCCAACAATAGTCCTGGAGAAGGACAAGGTGGGAAGCCCTGCTATAAACTTGCTATAAACACTGCAGAATAAGGGCTCCGTGGTCAAAAACAGACCCAAGAAGGACCCTGGACCCACTGCAGAGGAAGCAAGGCCTGCGATGTGGAGGGAAAGAGACTTTTCACAGATGAGGCTGGGGAAACTGGTTATTCGTGGGGAAAGCAGGAAGTTGGATTTCTCCTGATACAAAAATCAACTCCAGGTTGATAAAAGACCTAAACGTGATAGGCAGATAGAGGGAGTTTCCTGACCTGAGACCCAGGAAAGCAACTTCATGCCTCCAGTTAAGGAAGGGTTATTGAATGGATATAAAAAGCACAAATCATAATAAGGAAAACATTTCTCAATTCTACTGCATGAAGAACATCTGTTCATCAACAAAACACTGTAAGAAGAGTGAAAAGACAAGCCTAGAGTGGGAGAAGAGCTCCATCAAAGGATTGGTTTTCAAAATATAAAAAGGAGAATTAAGAAGCCTCATAACCCCCAACACACAACCCAATTTTGCCAAAAATGGGTAAAACACTTGAATAGGAACTTTATAAAAGAGGAAATCCAGATGGCCTGTAAACATATGAAAAGGTGTTCAACCTCACTAGTAATCAGGAAAATGAAAATTCCAATCAACAGAGACAGTATCTTTCACCCCAGATTTATAAAGACAAAAACGTTATAATGTATAACTGATTCACTTTGTTGTAAAGGAGAAACTAACACACTATTGTAAAACAGTTATACTCCAATAAAGATGTTAAAATTTTTTTTTTTTTTTTTTTTTTTTTTGGTGGTATGCGGACCTCTCACTGTTGTGGTCTCTCCCTTTGCGGAGCACAGGCTCAGGCTCCGGACGCGCAGGCCCAGCGGCCATGGCTCACGGGCCCAGCTGCTCCGCGGCATGTGGGATCTTCCCGGACCGGGGCACGAACCCGTGTCCCCTGCATCCGCAGGCGGATTCTCAACCACTGCGCCACCAGGGAAGCCCCGTTAAAAAAATTTTTTAAAAAGCTAAATTGGTTTGACAATAACCAATGTTAGCAAGAATGCAGAGTGCCAGGAACTCTCAAACATGGCTAACGGGAGTGGAAATAGAGACCACCACTTTGGAAAACAGCTGGGCAGAATCTAAGGGTTGAGGCCAAGCGGACTTGGCAGCTCTACTCCTAGACATGTGCCCCACGGGGTCTTCTGATAAGTCCCAAGATGCCCACTGCAGATTCAAGAGGCCCAAACGGAAAAACCCAAGTGCCCGTTGAAGGTATCTGGAGAAGTAAACCGTGGGGGCATCGTCATATGAGCCGTGAGAATGAATGAAGCACAGCTTCACCCAACAGTGGGGACCATGCTGACAAATGCGGCATTGACGGAAGGAAGGATAACACACAAAAGGATTCCATCCAAGCCCAGAGACGGGCAGGACCGGAACCGTGCTCAGGGCTGCGTTCAGGTGCCGAAACTAGACAGAAAATCCAGGAAATCCGGGTCACGGGAGAACGGTTACCTCCGTGGGAGGTGGAGGGGGGCAGAAGCTATGATGGGGGCCGGCACACACTCAAGGGGCTTTTGGACTTGGCTGGTGGTCATATGTGGGTGTCTGCTTTAGAATTATTCACGGAACTGTTTCATGTCATTTTCTAAATGTATGTTCTATTTCACCATAAAAAAGAAAAAAATGTCTAGGATAAAATATACAAAAAATGTTTTTCAAAACATTAACTTTTGGTTAATAAATCATGGATATTTTCCTCTTCTTTTTACTTTCCAAAACTTCCAAATTTTCTTAAAAGACTATGTGTTATTCTTCAATGGAAAAAAAAAAAAAAAAAGCTTTACTATGAAAAGAAATCCTCCCAACCCTCCAGGGCTCGCTCACAACTCACTTCCTCCAGGAAGCCCTCCCTGACCATCCTTTCTCCCCCTTGCTTCCACGGATAGTCAGTTGCTGAACACTTTTCACGGGTCTGCTCTGGTGCAGGCACTGTGCTAGACACCGGGGCAACTGAAAAACAAGGCAGTCACGTTCCTGCTTCATGGAGCTCACAGTCTGGCAGGCGAGCCAGGCATTAGGCAGACAATAATGTAATTCCAGGATGGGAAATAAATACTACAAAGAAGTGGTGGTGCTGAAGGTTCTTCTGGAACCTCTTAATAAGCACATGCTGCCTTGCGTGGCTGCCATTTTTTTAGGTCACTTATCTCCTAACCAGATCGTAAGCCTTCCCACCTGATGGGAAGCCTTCCCACCCCATCACACACACACATAGGCAGTGCCAGGGGCAGAGCTGTGCTCACCAAGTGTGTGTGTGAGGGACGAGAACCGACCCCTTCTGACCCAGGGATGTGCTGTTTGGGTGGAAAAACATCAGACATGGGTCGAGGGTGTTCTGCACCTGTGTTCCCCAGCCACCCCCTCCCTCGATTCAGCTTTAATCAGACCAGGGCAGGGAGCCCTCTGCCCCCAGGAAGAGCCGACGGGATGCATGGCTGGGGCCAAAGCCGCTGTGCTCCCGAAAAGGCGGCGGAGGAGGCTTACTTGGGTTTCTTGACATCCGTCATCTTGGTGTGCTCTCCAAACTCCCGCTTCAGGAACTCCTCCAGGGGCCCTGACTCATAGGGCCGAGAGCCCCGGAACACCTCATCCTTCATGCGAAAGTACACACCACGCATGTAGGCCATGGACTTGCCTAGGAACAGGGGGGTCGGAGATGCGGAGAGATGCGAGGGCTGCCCTGACAGGGGGCCTGAGCCCAGGAACCAGAGGGGTGCGGGGGCGGATTTACCAAAGCACCAAGCAAGCTGGGGCTCCTGGGACCATCCTCTGCAACCTCTCCCACAGGCAGAAACCCCCTTAGCGGCCCCAAGGCTCGGCACTTAATCTTGTACTCGTAATTTGTATTTTTTCTTTAAAGAAGGGGTCCTGGACGTGTAAAAGCTTATAAATCTAGATCCACCCCATTTGCCTTGGAACAGAAAGACCAGCCCTGTCCCGCGGGAACAGACCACTTCCAAGGGGCAGGTTGCACCTCACAGTACGGAGAAGCTGCCCAGCACGCCTCAGCCGGCCCAGGGGTGTGCAAGCGGGGGGCTGCGGAGGGGAGCGCTTCTGCCCGCAGGAGAGGTTGAACTAGGCGTCTTCGCGGATCCCTTCCATAGCCCCCGGGCTCCTGAAGACCCTGGATGGGGGATAAATGCCCCCTGCAGAAGGAAGTGACCCTTTTCTGGAGGAGAAACTAGAACCTCTGCCCACTCTGCTCTACGCCCAGATCTCATGCCCAGCGGGCGGAGGCCAGCCCTGAGCTGGCCCTTCTCTCAGGGGAGACCAGAGAGGGGACATGGGGCCTCAGAGGCCAGGGGACAGAAGTCCGAGCAGCTTGCCTACTGATAATCCTCCTCTTCCCAGAGCCCCATGGGACGCTGCTCTAGGTCACCTCCTGGGCTGGCTGTGCCCCATGTCCCTCCCACACACGCCCTGGGCTGCCGGGCCATGGCCTCCTCACACTGGGAACACCCGGATGCCTATGCCTCCCCCACGGGACCCGGGGCTCCTTGAGGTGGGGCGTGCACCTGACTCAGCCCTGCACGCCTAGCACCCAGCGCAGGCCTGGCCTGAAGGCCTTGATGTCCCGGAAGGGGAGGGTCCTCTCCTGGTGCCTTCAGATCTGCAGGACGAGTTGGAGGGCATGGAACCCAACCCAGGCAGGGACTCCCAGCCAGGGATGCTGAGACAACAGTTCCCGCCGGGCGGTAGCTCGTTTGGAGGGGGCCCCCCACATGCAGCATCTCGCAGCCCAGACAGCTCCATAAAGGAGACATCGCTCGAGCCAAGACAAGGCCTACCCGGAAGTCCGTCCGATAAGCAAAATGCCCCGTCACCTCTGGAAAGCTGCAGTGACAGCAAACTGCGGGGGTTGTCTGTGTCGCTGGGGAGAGCTGGGATGGGCGTGCCTGGGACTCCTAGCTCCAGCAAGCCCTCCAGTGGGCCATGTGACTTTGGGCCACCTCTCCCCCCAGGGCCTCCACTACCCTGTGGGTAACATGAAGTGTGCAGACTAGGGCTCTGGCATTTGTGACCCCACCGAATCACATTCCTCACTCCTGAGGCCACCCGCTCCACCCACCCTCAGAATGCTTTTCCTCATTTCCAGCGGTTCTGAGGCCCTTCTGTGTCTGCCTTGCGGGGTCATGGCAACCGGTATAAAAATGCTCCCGATGCTGAGAGTGAAACCAGTTCTGTCCTCTGTGGCTGGGTGGGCATCACCCTAGCCCACCCCCCAGCCCTTCCTCCTTCCAGCCTCGGACCCCAACACCCCAGCCACCCCTCGAAGGGCCTGTGGGCCCTCCCCTCCCCCATGACGTTCTCCGCAAAGCTCGGAGCACAGACTCAGCCCAACTTGAGGGCAGGTCTCAGCCCCACCCCGTCCCGCCTCAGCAGCCCAGGGGCTGCCCTCACTGTGCACGATGGCCAGGGCCAGGATGCCCCCCGTGCTGGTCCCCGCCACCCAGTCAAAGAGGTCCTTGGTGGCGACGCCCGAGGCCTTCTCAATGGCGATGAGGAGCTGGATGATGACGAGGCCCTTCACGCCCCCTCCGTCCAGGCAGAGCAGGTGGTCGCGGCTGTGGTGGGAACAGCAGTGGAGAGAAGAGGGTCCCGTTACAGCCGGCACCTTGCATGCCGTGTCCCTGAGCACCTGCCCCGTGGTAGCTGCTTGAGCACGTGGAGACCGAGCCCTGCGGAGCTCGTGTGCTACCGGGGCTTCGGGGAGGCGGCAGCGAAGTCAGTACAGGAATAAACACAGTACTTCAGGAGGCGAAAGGTGCAATAGAGAGACAGATACAGGAAGGTGAGGGCGGCAGGGGGCAGGGAAGGTTTCCCTGGCCACGTGCCAGCTCGGCAGATGCCTGGGTCTGTCTCCCCCACTTGGAACAGGGGCTCCCTAAGGCCACTTGGTTTTGGTCAGATCCAGATCCCCAGTCCCAGACCTGACCCGAAGCAGGTGCCTGATAGAAGTCTGTTCGAATTAAACAAGGCTGGGGGAAGGGCTGCTCTCCCGCGGCCACAAGGAATGGGTGTCCAAGGTCAGGCCCCTCCAGCCGGGTGGGAGCAGCACGGGGGAAGGACTGTCTGTGTGTCAGGAGCCATAAGGAGCTTCCACCAGCATGAACTCACTTAAATGCCCCAAACCCCTTCCACGTGGACAGCCCCCGTCACCCTGCGCATATCTGTGAGGACAGGAAGCTCCGAGTCTCACAGGTGGATCTGGACCGGGGTCTGTGGACTCCCGGGTCACACACTCTCCAACACATCCTGACCCATCTCCCTACGCCCCTGCCCCAGGGAAGAAGGCCTCTATCGTCTGTGCTCAGACCTGGAACCTTCCTTCCGGTCTCCTCCTCTGCTGTCTATCTCAGCTTAAAAGTCATGGCTGAGAGAAGCCCGCCCGACGCCTCCGGGACGCTCCCGCTCAGCCCGCTCCTGCCCCACCCACTTCTGTGGTGCAGAGCCCTTCTCGCTTCCATCCGCAATTGCTTTTGGTCACTTGTTTGCTGACTTTCTTCCCCCGCGGAGGACAAGGCCCGGCTCTGCAGGCGAGAGGCGTCCCACGGACACACAGCTGGTAGATGGAGGGGCCTGCGCGGCCCGCCTCCGGGGTCCCTCGTCTTTTCCTGGACAAGCTGCCCAGCCCTGCAGCAAGCCCAGAGCGTGGCAGAGGAGGCGGTGCTGTCGCCGGAGGCCTGCAGGACCCCTGGCCAGGGAGGCTGGAGCAAAGAGGCAAGAGACCTTTCTGAAGATGTGGGGCTGGCAATGGAGGGAGCGGGGCTGAGCCGTGTGGCTCACAGACCTGCGTGGGGAGGTCCTCACAGGGGTGTCCAGACTCTTGTCCCAGCCCCACCTCTAGGGAGGGCGCTCAGGCTTGTGCAGACTCCCCAGTCCTGCTGGAGAATCTGCTGCCTCCTTCCTCTTACTGGCGGACACCTGTCAGTCCTCCCTCTGGTACCCTGCTCGGCCCCTGCGCAGGGGTGTGGGGGGGAGGGGGGGCGTGCTGGGAGGGAAGGGGGAGACGGCCTATAGGGCAGGTGCACCCTCAGGGCACATGGCACAGGGTGGCCAAGGAAACGAGTGGGCTACAGCAAGGGGAAGCCGAGCCTTCTGACAAGGAGAGGCCCAGCTACCTATGTGGCTGCCTGGTCCTGGGAGCTGCTTCTGGGAGAAGAGAGCTTTCCCTGCAGGGGAGGCACTAGGGGTGCAGCCAGGAGGGAGCCTGCAGGAGTAGGAAGGGTATGGACTCGGAAGCCCTGGGCTGAGTCTGCTCGTGTGACCTTAAACAAGTCACTTAACCTCAAGTCCTGCATTTGCAAAACAAGGTTACTAATGCCTCCCTAGGAAGGCTGTTAGGAACACAGGATAGTGAGAAACAGAGAACAAATAAACCACCTCCAGCATTACAGGGAAGGGTGGAGAGAGAACAGCTGATAGGAAACACGTTTGTCCTGGTAACTTGCCGAGCTGGTGGGCACTGATTCTGACAACCACTGTCACCAGGGACTGTGCTCAGGGACAGGGCTTGGGTTTCTTCTCTTTGTACCCATCACCCCAGCCTGCCTCCTAGAATGGGCCTGGGTATACGGCAGACACTTGGGGAACCAACCCACCCACTAGCTCTTGGAGGGAGGCGGGGTAAGGAGTGGGTAGAATCAGAGGGAAGCAGGCTCAGCATCAGGGCAGCTGAGGGCTCTCTCCAGAGGAGAGCTGGGCCATCTCCCCCGACAATCCATGACAGGGTCGGAGAGAGAAGGGACAGGGCCGCAGCCAGCTCCACCGTGTGGCCCGGAGCCGGCACGGTGATTGATGGAGAAGCAGGCCCAGCCTCCCTAAAGACTCAGTCTCTTTGCTGTGAACTACAGAGAGCGCGAGCTACCTTGCAGAGCCAGATACAGAGTAGAAAAAGTCCCACGCCTGCTGCATGGCACCCAGCAGAGGCCCTGTCCACGAGCCTGCCCCCGACACTTACGTCCGCTTCTCGTCCCTCATGGAGCTCAGGATGAAGGCTGGCTTCCGGGCCCGGGAGATGTGCACGAGGTCCTGCAGTTCTGTGAGGCACAGGGCAGGGTGGGCTGGGGCCAGGCACGCGCCACTCCCCGCCACCCCATGGGTCCTGAGGGCAAATCTGGAGCTGTGCCCCCACCCCACTGTCCCTAGCAGGAGCATCCGCCTCCCAGCCCCCTGGAAGGGCTCTCCATCCCAGGATACAGCAGGGCCAGAGGCCACAGGCCCCTCAGGGAGCGAGGGGCTGGAATGCAGAGGGGAGCCCACTGCTCTGGGAAGGGCGCCCCACCCTGCCCGGCCGGCTCCCGATTTTCCTGTGTCTTCCTCGCAAAGCCCCGAAGCACAAGCACCCCCGACGTGCCCTGTGTGTGCAGTTCACAAAGCGTTTCTTCACGCACAGGAGCCGGTGCTGCTGACAGCCACCATCACAGAATCATTACCCCCAATTTACAGATGAGACTCAGAGAGGTTATACGACTCGTCCAAGGTCATTTAGCCAAAAGGGCAGAGTTGGGACATTCCTTGGGGTTTAACTCCATGAAGGAATGGAGATATCCCGACCACCTTCCAGATACCTCTTGCCCTGATCCCAGGTCTGGAAACTTCCTCAGCGGCCTCAGATCGGATGCACCCACCCATGGCATCCATGTTTTCCCCTGTGCCCAAGGCCCACCCCACGCCCACCAAATGGATTGGCTGCCCTCCTGGCAAGCAGCCCGGCCCCAGGTTGCCAGGCCCGGCAGTGCCGCGTCAGCCCGATTCCGACGGGCCCTTCCCACAGCTGTGCACGGAGTCTAGAAGCAGCAAAGCAGGACGGCAGGCTGCCAGGCAGTGTGTCTCCCCCTCGCCAGGGCAAGTGGCCAGAGTGGACAAGGTAAGTGGGAGACTGGCCACGAGAGGCGTGGACAGAGCACCAGGGAGAGGGACGTGCAGCTGAGAAAAAGGAGCCGAGGGGACTAGAGCTGCAGCTAACTTGGGGCACAGCGGACTCTGCGGACCCCCTAGGCCCGGGGCATTACCCGTCTGACGCCGCGCCCCAGGCCCACCATCCAGCCTGGCTTGGGTGGCTGATTGCCTGTAAAATTGAGAGATAACGATGGGGGGGGGGGGCAGGTCCTGAGTGGGGAGGGGCAGGAGGAGGAGAGAGGCGGAGCCAGAAGGACTGACTGCGGCTGCCAGTTTGTCCTGAGCTCCAGGGTTGGCAGGCTATCCTGGCTGAAGATGCTGGTGTCTGATTCTCCAAGAGTTAAAAAAAAAAAAAAAAAATAGCACCAGCTTGCCAAGGATCGGTCTCTGTTCTCTGTTCGGGGAACCCCACTCCCAAACGATCCAGGGCCCTGGGTGGGCCAGCCCACCGGAAGCCCAGAGAAGGTCTCCGCCTCTCAGGGGCCGTCCCCACGGACACCAAGGATGCACGGGGCAGACGCCGGTTGCCTGGCCAGTAGGTCAGCAAAGGGGCCGGAGGAGGAGCGCACAGGCCCCAGGCCTGACAGAGATTCAGAGGGCCAAGGGCTCTGAGCCACCACCAGCTCTCCTCACGGCCCACCCGAGCTCCCAGGGCACAGAGAGGCCAAGAAAGTACCCACCTCCTGGGTGTCCCGGGCACCCTCTCGGGGGAAATGGCCCACGGGCCATTAGCCAGGGACCCCAGCAGCCTCTGGGCGCTATGCGTTGCTGGCTGCTCCCGAGGCTGACAAATGCTGCCCATCCTCCTTTGCTTCCTTCAACGACTTCTCCCCTGGGGCCCCGTTTCTTTCCCGCAGCGACTGCTCTGACCCAAGGGCCTGGGAGCCACAGCTAGAGGAGGGGAGCTGCCTACCCAGGTTGCTGAAGCTGATCGGTGGGGGCTGAGATCTTTCCAGGGAGGAGGAGGAGTGCGTTGCTGCGGAGCACTGCTCCGCTGAGACCCCCTGCGTGAGTGGGGAGCGGCGGTCGGCCCCCACGGTTCTCAGCAGAGTTAGGAGCGCCTTCCTGGTGACGACTTGTCATGTTCGCGGAGGGGGAGATCGCACAGGATGAGAAACTGTCAATGTGCGAGTAAGAGGTCCCTCCCTTCCACACGTGGTCCCCTCTCCCAGGCCACCTGCATATGTGGGGGGTCGGGGATGCCCCAGAGCCCTGATCCCACCCTGACAGGGCGTGCTGCCTCTAGTCTGTTATATCCAAAGCAGCCGCCTGGGGCTGGGGCGGGTCCTGGGAGTCGGACTTGGAACATGGAAGGAGGAGGTCGGTGTTGCCTGGCCCGAGTATTTGAGGAACCCCCGCTTTCCCTTCTACACCAGTCAAGACAGCAGGACTCCCACCTCCACGTTCAGCAATTCTCGAGGCTTTCAGAGCGCAACAGGAACAAACCGGCCAGTGGGCATTCACTCCCATCTAACGGATGGGATAACTGAAAACGCACACGCATGCACGTGCACACACGCTTGCTTGCAAACGCCATCAGGTACACACCCACAGCAACCTCCACCGTTCCCCAGAACCTTCCAGAGGGCGTCAGCCTTCTGGTGAGGAGGATCTGCTCTTTCCAGGCCTGAAGCCAAGGCTCACTAAGCCAGCACGCAGCACATGCAGGGTGGCTGTGTGCACGAGGGGTGCACACGTGTCATGTAGCACATGCCTGTGTGTACAGGGGGTAACACGTGTCATGCAGCACATGCATCGGCTAGTGGCTGTTCTTGCAAGTGGCTCCGTCAGTGAATTCCCCAAGAGTGGGATAGAGGGCTGCTGCTGCCGCCTACCCCACCCCCCACCCCCCACCCCCCAGAGTCCTGGCACCCTGAGGCAGGATGGTGGCCACACAGAAGAGGACACTGCCTTGGCAAGCCCCCTGGGGCCCCCATCTAGTGGTCAGGGGCTCTGTGCTTGGGAAGAAGAAACTTCCCCTCTGGGCCTCCCAGGGCTCCTAGCCACTCTGTGCAGGGACCAACTGGGGGCGGGTGTGGACAGGACGTGGGCAGCTGATGGCTGGGACTTCCCCGCTCCCCAGTCCCTGCACCCTGCACCCACCCCTGCCCAACTCTGGTCCCAGAGTGTAGAGCACATACGTTTGCTATGCTTGGAGGCTATGAATGCAGGAGTTTCTCCAAAGTCATTCGGGATGTCCACTTCTGCCCCAAACACAAGGAGGGCCTTGATCATCTCCATGTTGTCTTTCTGTTGGTGATGGAGTGAGGGGGAAATATGCAACAGCTCAGGGAAATGAAGAGAGAAAGGACCCCGGCCTCTTCCCCTCCAATCCATCATCTTGGCGGACCTCTCAGCAGCATGGGGAGAGACACTGGAACCCCTCTGACTCCCACCGCAGTCAATCCCATGTTGCACAGCCTACAGTTTGAAGGCCACTGCCGACAAACAGGCTTACAAGAATCCCCAGGTGAGAATTTAATAACCCAGGTAGAAAATGGAAGTGATTCACCCAGCCCCCAGCCCCCAGCCCCGCCAGCTCCTTCTCTAAAGAAGCAAAACATCTGACCCCCGACCCAGGAGCCGTGGGGCCACTGAAGGGTCAGCTGCTGGTCGCTTGCAGGAGAGGGTAAGTGAGGAAAGGCCCCCATCGAGTCCAGGGGCCGGTTCTGAGGGGGAAGCAGAGCACATATCCCCCCTGACGGCAGCCCCCTCCCCAGAGAAAGCGCGGTGAACGTCTGGAGGCTGGGCAGTGGGGCCGGGCTGGGCGTGGTTTCCCAGCACTGACCAACAGACTGGCTGCCAGGAGACCTGAGCTCTGGGCTTATCACCTCCCTCTCTCAGGGCCTGATTTCCTTGCCTAGAGAATGAAGAGGTGTGTCTAGAAAGCCGTTTTCCAAACTGCTGTTCATGCACCATTAGGATGTATATGGGCACAGGTAAACGTGTGTTTTAACCATTAGTTATGTATTTCTTCTTTGGTTACCTTTTATTTGTGGCACTGGTTTACCACCTGTGGCGGTAATATAACAGTTCCTTCAAAATAAATTTAAGTGAGCTTAAAAGCAAGCCAAATTAAAGCAATGATTAAGTACATAATTGTAAAAGTGGTTCGTGAATTCGCCAATAACTGCACACATGGTATGCAGGTGACTGGAGTATGGAAGCACTGGCCTATGTCAGCAGTTCTCAAAGTAAGAACTGTGGACCCCTATGAATACGGAGGCCCCTTAGAGGGTTCAAGAGGTTAGAACCATATTCATGAAAATATCAAGGTGTTGTTTGCATTTGCACTGTGTTAACTTTTGCACCGATGATGTAAAAACAACTGTGGATAAAACTGCTGGTGCCTTAGCATGAAGCGAGGCGGCGGCACCAAACGAACAGTCATCACGCTCTTCTCCTCTGCCACGCACTCATCGTAAAAAGTAAACTCATTCGTTACAAAGCCAGCTTCACTTAAGAAGGCCCTTGATGAAGCAGTAAGAAATGTTAATCTTATTGAGTTTCGACACTGGTGTACTCCGTGTCATAAAACGCACAGTACGCACAAGGCATTTCTGTGGCAAAACCACGTATGACGGTTGCCTCGGGAAAAGCACTGTGTGTGACTGTTTCAGCTGCAAGCAGAATGAGCTGCTTTTTTTTTTTGCAAGAGAAACTGTTTTTAGTCGAGAAACAACTGGCAGACAAACTACAATTGTTCAGCGTTGGGTATCTAGGAGGTACTTTCTCAAAAATGAATGCGGTGAGCCTATCACTTCAAAAAAAACAGCTGGCAGTATTTTGTGCCAGTGACACAACTCAAGCTTTCAAACAAGAACTGGAATTCTAGAACACTGCTCTATGCCATGATGGGCTTGACAGCTTCCCCCAATTTAAAGACTTTTCTGATGAAATTGTGGTGATATTTACAACTGTGAGCTTTTGAGACTGTATAACAAAATGGGTCAACATTTGGTAGCTAGGCATACTCAGCAAACCAGTATTTTCCAAGGATGACACGAAGTCATGCAGGGGTAGAAGATCCAGGCAAAGTGCAAAAGATGCCAATGGTTTTCACTGTAACAGAGACTGAAAAGTCCGAGGAGGTGATTTCAGAGTGTCCACTGCAACCAACTTGTCAGAAACTACCCCTTGTCAAGTTTTGGAGCAATAGGAAAGGATAGCCAGGGGGAATTCCCTGGCGGTCTGGTGGTTAGGACTCCACGCTTTCACTGCCGGGGCCCAGGTTCAATCCCTGGTTGGGGAACTAAGATTCAATCCCTGGTTGGGGAACTAAGATCTCGAGAGCCACGCAGCGTGGCAAAAAAAAAAAAAAAGAGGGCTTCCCTGGTGGTGCAGTGCTTGAGAGTCCGCCTGCCAATGCAGGGCACGGTTCGGGAAGATCCCACATGCCACAGAGCGGCTGGGCCTGTGAGCCGTGGCCGCTTAGCCTGTGCGTCTGGAGCCTGTGCTCCGCAACGGGAGAGGTCACAACAGTGAGAGGCCTGCGTACCACAAAAAAAAAAAAAGAAAGAAAGAAAGAAAGAAAAAAGAAAGAAAGAAAGAATATCCACAATTATCTGCAAAGGTACAACTACATATCTTTTCCAACTATGTACATATCTATCTATGTGAGGCCTGAGTTTCTTCATATATTTAACATATGCAACAACACACTGAATAAATGTAGCAAAAGATAGGAAAATCCATGCCTTCTCTGAAGCCAGGCATTAAAAAGATTCACAAAAATGTAAAACGATGCCAACTCTTTTCAATTATTTTTTGTTTTGGAAAATAAAGTTGATCTTCCATAAACATGTTACTTATGTTAGCATGGGCTTGGTAAATTATTGTTATTTTTAAATGAATTAATAAGTATCTTGAAAGTCCCTCACTTCTAATTTCTAATATGGTAAATATGGATAGATAAATTCAAATAAACAGTCTTTGAGATTCTCAATAATTCTGAAAAGCATAAAAGGATCAAACAGACCAAAAAGTTTAAGAACTGTTCAACTACATAATTCAAAGGGCCCATTCAGTGCTAAAAATGTCCACAGTTTTATTTATAGTTTCAGTCTCTTGGGCAACATCCCCTCTACAATTATGACCTTTGGTATAAAACAGGATGTCTTTGACTTTGTCCTAAATCTCCTTCTTTTAGAGTTCCAAGGGAATCTCCTATTCTATCACTCCGAGACATGTTGAACAGAATTATGGGTACATATGGTTTGCTACAGTTACACACACACACACACACACACACACACACACACACACACACACACACGTCTGTAAGAAATAACACTCCCTCCCCTGCATTCACTATGTTCATGCTGTAGTTGTCTAACCAGACTGTAGGGGCTTTAAGGGCAGGAACTGTGCTCTCTAATAAACCAGCAAAGGTGACCAGCACCTACCATGGGCCACCAAGATGTGTAAGCAGGCCCGGCTTTCCAGGAGCTTGGCGTCTACCAGGGAGATAAGGGCAACACGCAGATGAATAGTTTTCCCTGATGATACAGGGAAGGAGAACGAACGTCTCGGGGATGCTTACTCCATGCCAGGTCTTACATGTGCTGCTTAGACAACCCTCATACAGTTACCGGGTGTCTATCACTGAATCCACTCAACCACTCTGTCACGTGGGTACCAACACCTCGATTCTCCAGATGAGGAAGTCAAGGCTGGCAGAGGTGATGTGAGTTGCCCAAGGCCAGTGTCAGTAGCCAGAGCTGTATTTCCCCCTCTCACAGCATCCAGATGTCACACGGGGGCATGGGAATGAGAGGTCCTGGAGCACAGAGGAAGGGGCTGTTATTCCGGGTTCAGAGCGGGGAATGCCCCAGCCCTGCTGGTCGCCTGCACCCCTGCCGAGGAGGCAGTAAGCCCGGGGCTCACCGACACGGCCAAGTGCAGCGGCGTGTTGCCGTGCTCGCCCCGGGCTTCGGCGTTGGCCCCGTGGGTCAGCAGCACGATGACGCAGTCGAAGCGGTTGCGCGTGACGGCCACGTGCAGGGCCGTGTTCCCCACGGAGCTGGTGCTGTTCACGTCGCAGCCCCGTTTCAGCAGCAGGCGGGCCATCTGCGGAGACAGGGTCCCGGCCCGAGTCAGCAGCGTGCGCAGAGCAGCTGCGGCCTGTGGCACCTGGTGGCACCTGGGCAGGGCCACCTCCTTCAGGTCTCGGGCCTCTGGAAAGCGCCAGCAATGGGAGGAGCTGAGGTGGCAGGCCCCAGTTCTGGGGGTGGCCTCAGACCTTGCCTCCCACACCGGCCACACCCCAGGAACTAGGGGGCCAAAAAGCAGAAGCTGCGGTGACTTTTTCAAAGGGCTTCAGGGTCCTTTCCTGGAGCTCACAGGACCCCATCCCTCCCTGCAAAGGTTCCTCTGGGCCCTGCCCCAGAACTGCCCCACTGTCTGCCACCCGGCGTGGGACCCTGCAAAGGCATGACCCCATCTGGGCCTTGGCAACCCTGCTCACCCAACAGCCCCGGAGAGCCTGGACTTTGGACTCTGACAGGCCTGAGCCCGAAGCTCAGCCCCACTTCATCCCCATTGTCTGAGCTTGGAAGGGTCCCTGCACCCCTGTGCACCTCAGTTTTCTCTGCTGTGAAAACGGGAATGCAAGCTCCCACCTCACAGAGTGCGCTGACAAGGAACATGGAAACGTACAGGAGGGCCTGACTTGTTGTCTGGCTCCTGGTGTGAAGGTATCCACAGTGGTTGTCAATCTCTTCCCTCCTGGCCGGTCACATTTACGAGGATCCCATCATCTTTGAGGGCATCCAGTGCACTGATAGCTGTGCTTCCTGGAGATAAGTGATCAGAGACCTCCATCCCCCCAGGGGGTCAGAGCTTAGCTCAGGGAGAGGCCTCAGAGGAGATGCCGGCCAGGCTCTCTATAGACGAAGCTACAGCCACCGACATCATCACCATCAGCATCATCACCACCCATCACCTTCTATTTGAGAAGCGCTGGACAATTTATGAAGAATTTTCCCACGCACTGCTTTGCTGACTTCACGATACCTCCACAGGTAGGCCACAGATCCCCAATTCACACATGAGGAAACTGCAGAGGCGACGCTCACCTGCAATGCCAGGACATCATCCTCCCTTGGGCTTATCTCCTGGGCCCTCAGGTGCCACCCTCAGAGACCTCTCAGGAACCTCCTTTCCATAGGTAGCTAAGGAACAAAGGGCTCTGGGACCCTCCCCCTGCTCCGGCTCACCCTCAGACCTGCCTACCTCTGCGTTCTTGGCCCAGTGGAGGGGGCTGGCTCCGTAGCGAGGGTCTTTGCTGTGGATCTGGCTGCTGTCCATGCTGACAATCATTTCAGCACACCTGGGGAGAGAGAAGCCACGTGGGAGTGAGGAAGGCCGGCGGGGGCAGCCTGACACTGGAAGAGGCCACGACTCAAGGCTTCATCTACTGGTGAGGGAGAGCTCCTGCAAATACAGTTGCAATAAAACCGACCAGAATGTATATGGTGATACGGCAACGGTATCCCGAGCCCCTCAAGGCACATCTCGAGCCCCCTCCTCCAGGAAGCCTTCCTTGATGACTTCGGCCAGCAATGATCACTCTCACTGGTGCTGGCTGCAGAGTCAGACAGGCTTGAGGTTAAGCCCCAGCTTCCCACGGGTGACCTCTGGAAAGTGGCTGGGCCTGTCTGCAACATGGGTGCCTGTGACTGGCACACGGCCGCCCTCTATCCTCCCCTGCCTCCCAAACGGCTGGTGTTGCAAGTAGTGAATCAAGGAAAGGAGGGTTTGTCCAAGCTTGGACCAGACCTTCAAGGGGACATCAATGCCCTCCAGGGGCCAAAAGGTGGGTGCAGACCCCAGAGGAAGGAAAACCCCGAGGGAGGGTGAGCGTGCCTGCCCCCCAGCCGAGGGCAGCCCCTCTGAGCTCTTTTCTTGCTGCCCGTCTACCACATGGCTCTGGAGAGTACTGGGCGACTTCTGTATCCCCTGTCCCGGGCTTTCTCTCAACCACCTCTGTAAGGCACAGTGCCCGGGACTGAGGGACCGCCTGACTCAGTCATTCATTCATTCATTCTAGTTACTGTATCTGCTGGGAAGTATTTCGGGATAGTTATCTCTTTTATCCCTCCTACACACACACACACACACACACACACACACACACTGCACATGGAGAAGAATTATCCTGAGACCAGAGAGCTCCCCAAGACATGGGCCTGGCACCTGAGTCCCAGCAGTGCCACCGCCCAGGAAGGAGGGATGCATCAGGCGGATGGGGCCCTGGGCCACCTTGCTAAGCATTCCTAGGTTTCGAGTTGGGCACAGAAGCTGCACCAGCACAGCAGCCATGAAGGGGCTGTTCAGATCAGATGTGGTGGGATTGGACGGCAGAGGATCCAGGTCACACGGGCCCTTCCAAGCCTTAGGGTCGCGTGAGATTCTAGCACCGGGGCATCACCTGGGGGAGCGGGAAAGGGGGAACCCCGGGGAAGTTTAAGAATGTTTTTCTCCAGTTTGGTAGAGGGAGGCTCACGGTCAGAAATTAAGGTGCATGACTGAGCAACTTTCAAAGTTCTATTCTCTGCACAGCAGAGTTCATGGACCGAGATTCACACTCCCACACATTTATCAAATAACTTTCTTTGTACCAGGGCAGCCCTTGGCACCAGGATCTGACACGCACCTAACGAGCCTGCGGAGGCCACTGCTCGCCTGGGCAAGAGGACTGGCCGCGCAGACGGGAGGCCCCTCGGACCACGTGGGCAGGGCAGGTCTTACCCCTTCTGGGAGAACTTCATGGCCACGTGGATGGGGTAGCCGTTGGGCCCCATGACGTTGCAGCGAGCGTTGTACAGCAGCAGCACACGGACCATGTCCTGCTTCCCCAGCTGGCAGGCCAGGTGCAGCGGGGTCAGCCCTTGGTGATTCACCTGGTTCAGGCCAGCCGATGCGTTCTTCCCTAGGAGCTGACAGCAAGAGCTCGGGGTGGGCAGGAGCCAAACACAGCGAGGCCCCTGGCCTGTCCCTCTGCTAACATCCACCGCTGTGGCCGTCCCTCTCCGGGGCCTCAGGGGAAGGGAAGCTGGACTCCACGAGAACACTGGCAAGAACTTCAAGAGAAGCCACCAAGGAAGGAGGCTTTGGGGAGAGAAAGAAGCTGACTGTGCCAGCGTCGGCTGGGGCGCTGGTCTGGCATGACTGTGGCGTGTATGAAAAATTTCTCGATCGGGAAAATGTAAAAGAGCTTGTATCTAGGATGGGCACTGGGGTCTGGGCGGGAATGAGACTTGCTTTCCATTGCATACCCTTCTGTCCTGCCTGAATTTTTCAGCTACGCGTAGGTATTGTTTTTTAATTAAACAAAACAAAACAAAACACCCGTATAAATAAAACAGCCACGAGGATTTTATTTCCTCGACTGTGGTTGAAAGCTGTTTCCCTGAGGTTAATTATGACCCCTGTGTACCCCTGTGACCAGCTGGGTCTGTGGACAGGCTAGGGACACAGCAGGTGCTGGCTGAGGTGCTGGTATCCAGGCCCGATTCAAGGGCCAGCCCCACCGCTCACAGCTCTCTGGCACCCCTCCCCGGGCACGTAACTTCGCTGAACCCCAGTCTCTTTGGCGAGGAGAAGAAGATAATGGCCCCCACCCACAGAGGATATCTTGAGAATTAACTAGAACACATATAACACTGAGTACAGGGTCAGGCACGGGACCAGCGGTAAAGGACAGCTATTGATAAGAGTGTGTGCCCGCCCTCTGAGTCGAGGCAGGTTCTATGTGGTGCTGTGCTGAGCACACAGTGGGGTCTCAGTAAGGGCAGAGTTCAACAGTGGGTATAGAATTCCCTTCCTTGAGAGCACGAATCACAAGACAGGAATCCATATTTTCTGGAATAATGTGGCCCCATTCTGATGCCAAGGCACAGAGAAGGATATAACCTTTAGAAGAATCTTCTAATTCTACGCAATAAAATACTGCCCAGTATTCTGTCTTTTCTATCTGATATATAAGGTAGCCTTTTCATCATTTGATCTACTTGCCTACAATTTTTATTTTTTATTTTTCTGCCCAGCGAATCAAAAATTTAACAGAAGGAGTGCCTTTGGTGCAAATGGCTACAGGAGCCAGATGGAGTTTTGTTTGTTTTGAGTTACTGTAAAAACTTAAGCTCAGGTCCTGCTGGACCATGGGCGCCTCCAGGCAGGGGCTGAAATTCACCCGGCCCGGGGGCCCAGCCTACGGTGAGTGCTCAGGAGAAGCTGAATTAAACTGACTGACGGGACTAGACCTTGAGCTCAGTTTGCTGGGTTGGAGGACTTTCCCAGGGCTGTAGGAGCAAAGTGGCCAAGGATGTGTCTCCTTGAAAAGCATGGGGAGGCAAGTGCCGGGTGGGGCTACACCCCCCATGAAGGGGCTCAGGCCTCAAGGATCAAGGTGGGGACAGTGAGAGGCCCGGAGGGACACCTGAGTCCAGAAGCCCAAAGACAGCTGCCGCCGTGGTAAGGTGTGGCCAGAATCAGTCACCCTGTCTCCACCCCTGCTCACCTGCAGCACCTGGGAATTGTCACTCTGGACAGCGTAATGGAAGGCGGTCTCTCCGTTGTTGTCGGTGACGTCCATCTGGGCATGGCAGTACTGCACCAGCTCCACCAGGATCTCCCAGTCGCCCTTGCGGCAGGCCAGGTGCAGGGGAGTGCAACCCTCCTCATTCTCCCTGCTGTTGGCACAGCTGCAAGGGAGGCCCGGGAGGTGAGGGGTGTGGCACGGGGTGGGCGGGGCACTGAGAAAGCCAAGTGCAGATGCAGGGGAGGTGGGGGAGGAGCCCAAGAGCATTCATGCCCTGTTCCAGCTGGCTGGTTCAAACTCAGGGCTGAGTCACAATTTACTTGTAACTGATGTGATCTGTATCAGTTTTTAGTTCAGTCTGCACACCTGTATGAGGGATGTGCCCTAGGGCCATACCAGCCTGAAGTGGGCAGTGGGGTGGCATAGAAAGAATCGCAGAAGGCAGCAATCTCACCAAGCTCGGGCAATTCACTTAACTTTTCTAGGGTTCAATATCCTTATCTACAAAAAAATAAAAATAATACCTGCCACGCCTGCCCTAGGAAATCGATAGAACTATTGTGAGATCAAACACCATGGTGTCCAAGATCATGCCGGTAAACTGTAAAAGGCAGTGAAGAATTTTGAGCTTTGGGCCCGGGAGCTGAACCAAGCTGTCTGAAGCAGAGAACCGGAGGTGTGGCTACCTCAGGGCAGGATGGTGAGCTCGAGTCCTCTGGCTGGCATGGGGCCCTCGCCAGGGGCATGTTGGCCGAATAGACATACGAGACTAAGTGTTCCAGCTTCCAGAAGGGCAACCAGGCCTTCGGAAGGAGACACCAAGGATCTGAAGCCTCTTCAGCCCTCTGCAGCTGAGTGACCTTGCACAAGTCACATAACCTCTCACTGGGATGACACTACTTCATGGGCATGTTGAAAGGATTCAAGTTCATGGTGGGTATAAAACAGCTACCAGGGGCCTGGCACCTGGCAGGCACTCCAGAAATGTTACACTGTTCCTTCTGACTTTAGTCAGCATTCCCCTGCTCTAACCCAGAGGCAGTGCTGCCCCTTTTGAAGTCAAACGTTCTGGGCAACCTTTGAGTTTATGGAGGGGAACTGAGGCTGGACTGAGACTCCCCATCCACACCCAGTATCCCCAGTCCTGCCCTCCTGCCCCACCTGGCCAAGCCCCCCGCCCACCTGATGATGCGGCTGTGATGGAAGCACTCTCGGATCCCCAACTCCACCGCCAGGTGGGCCACCGACCAGCTGGGGTGGTTGCGGATGAGGTCGGTCAGCTGCTGCAGGACCTCAACATGCAGGATGCGGTTGGAGCTCTCGTAGAAGGGTGGCAACTGGGAAGAATACTGCTGGAAGTTCACCAGGGCATCGGCCTCTGTCTCCAGCTGGAAGAGCCTAAGGAGCCAGGGCAGAGGAGGAAGACACAGAAGTGAGCCGGGAGGGACCCTTGGCCTATGCCCTTGATGGAATCTGAAGACTTGGGTCCCTGCAAACAGGTGCCTGCCTGCTTCCAGTTGTGGACTGACCTGCTCCAGATGGACTCCTTTCCCCTACCACACACACACACACACACACACACACACACACACACACACACACACACACTCACTCACTCACTCACACACACACACACCCCTAAATGGAGTTGGGGCTTTCTTTTTTATTTGAAAAGATTTCCTTTCCTTTCTTTCTTTTTAAAAAAACATCATCACGTATATTTCCACAAGCATTGTTGCAAATCCATGGTCCAGCATGAAAGCAAAACTCCCCAGGCACATGAAGAGATAAGAAAACATGAAAGATGGGACTTCCTTGGTGGTCCAGTGGTTAAGAATCTGCCTTCCAATGCAGGAGACACGGGTTCGATCACTGGTCGAGGAACTAAGATCCCACATGCCGCAGGGCAACTAAGCCCGCGCACTGCTACTACTGAGCCTGCACGCCACAACTAGAGAGAAGCCCGCACACCAAAACGAAGAGCCCATGCGCCGCAATGGAAGATCACACATGCCACAACTAAGACCCAGTGCGGCCAAAAATAAATAAATAAATATTTTTTAAAAAAGAAAATATGAAAGAAAACCAACAAAGACAATATACAAGAGAAACAGATCTATAACTGGGGGTCTACAAATACTGAAGTTGCCTGACACAGACTTTAAAATAACTATGACAATATTAGGATAAAACAGAATATCTACAATTTTGGCAAAAGACTTTAAACTATTAAAAAAAAAAAGAACCGGGCTTCCCTGGTGGCGCAGTGATTGAGAGTCCGCCTGCTGATGCAGGGGACAGGGGTTTGTGCCCTGGTCCGGGAAGGTCCCACATGCCGCGGAGCAGCTGGGACCGTGAGCCGTGGCCGCTGCACCTGCGCGTCCGGAGCCTGTGCTCCGCAATGGGGAGAGGCCACAACAGTGAGAGGCCCATGTACTGAAAAAAAAAAAAAAAAAAAAAAAAAGGAACCAAGTGGTGGATACTGCAGAATTTAAAGATATAATTGCCAAAATTAAGAGCTCAGTGGTTAGGTATAATAGCAGATTGGATGGCGCTGAATAGAAAATTAGTGAAAAGGAAGATAGGTAAGAAAAAAGTGAACAGAATAAAGCATGGAGAGACAAAAGCTTGGAAAATACAGGAAACTAGATAAAAGACATAGAATATATAATGAAAAGATCTAACATACATATAAGTGGAGATACAAAACCAGACTAGAAAACGAATTGTACAGAAGCCATACTTGAGGAGTTAATGACTATGAACTTTCCAAAATTGGTGGAAAACATTATTCCATTAATTTAAAATATTCTATAAATCCTCCTCTACCCCCCGCCACCAAATCCACACTTACATTCCTCCCACTGAGCCACTGAGCAGTGGGAATTTATGTGTCTTTACCCTTTAACCTGGCTTTGTAACTGCTTTACCAAAAGAATATGGCAGAAGTGATGCCGTCCTAGTTTCTAGAGCAAAGATTTAAGAGAACGGAAGCCTCTATCTCTTTTTTCTTGGGACCCGGCCATCATACCACAGGGAAGCTGAAGCACCATGGAGATGACTCTTGGCCCTGGACCCTTAACCCTGGATGAACTCCCAGCCAACAGCCAGCACCAACTTGCCAGTTGTGAGTCATCTTAGAAGTGGATCGTGCAGTCAAGCCACCCCAGCTAATACTATGTAGAATCAAACTGAGCCTTTCCCACTAAGCTCTGCTCAAATTGCAGATTTGTGGGCTAAATAACTGATATTGTTTTAAGGCACTAAATTTTGGGAGAGTTTGCTGCATAGCAATAACTGAGAATGACACATATTGGTCAACATATCGTAACGTAGCAATAACTGACACATGTGCCATGTAACAACCGCTGAAAACAAAATGCAAAGAGAAAACATTAAAAATAGCAAAGAGAAAAAAAGTTTTCAGAGGGCAACCATCAGACTCAACAATGAAGCTCAACAATGGAAGCCAGAGATAATGAGATGACATCCTTAAAGAGCTAAAAGAAAATAAATGCCATTGAGAATTCTACACCCAGAAAAAAAAAACACTTCAAGTATGATGTTGAAATTAAAATATTCCACTAGTCAAACAAACAAATGCACCAGAGAGACAGATTGTCTGTGACATTAGCAGACCCAAATAAAAGGAAATACAAAAGGATTTTCTTCTGGTAGAAGAAAGTTGATCCTAGATGGATGGTCAAAGATGCAGGAAAAAAATTAAGCACCATGAAAATGGTAAATATGTGAGTGAGTCTAAATAAATATTGACAGTATAATGCCTTGTTGGGTTTAAAATAAAAATATTAATAAAAAACAATACATGGCATAGAAGTCTGGAGTGGGATAAATGGAGTTAAAGGGTTCTAAGACCCTTGTACTGTTCTGGAAGAGGCCAAAGTACCAATTATACTTCAGTAAGGCCAAGGATGTGTGTTACAATCTCTAGGGTTCTATCAAGAACTGTGAAGGGTACCATATGACCCAGCAATCCCACTACTGGGCATATACCCTGAGAAAACCATAATTCAAAAAGAGTCATGTACCAAAATGTTCATTGCAGCTCTATTTACAATAGCCAGGACATGGAAGCAACCTAAGTGTCTGTCAACAGGTGAACGGATAAAGAAGATGTGGCACATATATACAATGGAATATTACTCAGCCATAAAAAGAAACGAAATTGAGTTATTTGTAGTAAGGTGGATGGACCTAGAGTCTGTCATACAGAGTGAAGTCAGAAAGAGAAAAACAAATGCCGTATGCTAACACATATATATGGAATCTAAGAAAAAAAAACGGTCGTGAAGAACCTAGGGGCAAGATGGGAATAAAGACACAGACCTACTAGAGAATGGACTCGAGGATATGGGGAAGGGGAAGGGTAAGCTGTGACAAAGTGAGAGAGTGGCATGGACATATATACACTACCAAACGTAAAACAGATAGCTAGTGGGAAACAGCCGCATAGCACAGGGAGATCAGCTCAGTGCTTTGTGACCACCTAGAGGGGTGGGATAGGGAGGGTGGGAGGGAGGGAGATGCAAGAGGGAAGAGATGTGGGAATATATGTATATGTATAGCTGATTCACTTTGTTATAAAACAGAAACTAATACACCATTGTAAAGCAATTATACTCCAATAAAGATGTTAAATAAATAAATAAATAAATAAATAAAAGAACTGTGAAAGGTTTCAGATTTTACCCTACTTGCAAACTAACAAGTTAGCCTGACACAGTTTCATGGATGCTGGCAGAAGACACAAGGTTCCTGGATGAAAGACAAAGGGCAATTTATTACTCACAGCAATAGCATTTGTGCCAGAGTATCAGCATTTGTGCCTATTCCCTGGGATCCATTTCCCAGAGGGTGACATGAAGAGGGTCAGGTGACACCCGCTCCTGTTGCATTAGAAGACAGAAGCCCTGAGTGTAGGGAACTTGAATCTGTTATAATCATCAATGAGAAAATCTGTCTAAGCTTTGCTCTGGAGGAAAATATTATCTTTATTACATAGAAGAGTAAGCAAACCTACGCTTTGCTCGAGAGAAAGACCCTACCTCTATCTTCCAAGACTGTTCACAATACAAACATCCTTGTAAAGACAGTATGGAACAAAAGTAGTCAGAGTCTCTGCTTGTAAGATGTACAGAAACACAAGAGACCCAAGGAGAACTACCTCCCAAAAGCTATCATTAAAAGATAATAATAGAGTATAAATTCCCAAGCTAATAGAGATGGAAAAATGGAATAATAAGAAAACATTCAGTCATGAATTGCAAAAGCATTATGCCAAGGGAAAAAACTGATTCATAAGACTACATGCTGTATGATTAAAAGATAAAACTATAGGGATAGAAAGTAGATCAGTGTTGGGGCTTCCTTGGTGGCAAAGTGGTTGGGAATCTGCCTGCCAATGCAGGGGACACGGGTTCAAGCCCTGGTCTGGGAAGATCCCACATGCCGTGGAGCAACTAAGCCCGTGCGCCATGACTACTGAGCCTGTGCTCTGGAGCCCGTGAGCCACAACTACTGAGGCCCATGTGTCTACAGCCTGTGCTCCGCAAGAAGAGAAGCCACCGCAATGAGAAACCCACGCACCGCAACTAAGAGCAGCACCCACTCGCCACAACTAGAGAAGGCCTGCGTGCAGCAATGAAGACACAACACAGCCAAAAATAAAAATAAATAAAATAAATAAATTTTTTTTTTAAAAAAGTAGATCAGTGTTTTGCTAAGGGCTGTGGTGGGTGCAGAGGCATTACTACAAATACTACAAAGGCGCACAGAGGAAATTTGGGGGATAACAAAAAAGTTGTGCATCTGGATTGTGGTGATGGTTACATGAGTGTGTACCTTTATCAAAATCCATTGAATGATACACTTAAAATTGGTAAATTTTATTTTTTGTAAATTGCATCTCAATAAAGCTAAAACAAAACAAAACAAAAACCAAAAAATAAAAAGAAGACAAGAAAGAAAGGAATAAAGAAAAGAAAATAGGTGGAAGAATAACAACAAAAAAAGCTACAGTAAAACAGTAGATTTAAACCCAAATATATCAGAATTACATGAAGCATAAATAGACTAAATGTTCCAAATAAATATAAGAAATAACAGACTGGATAACAGGGGAAAGAAAAGACAACTACATATTCTTTATAAGATTAAAATTATAAGGAAATATATAAATACTAACCAAGAGAAACCTGGTGAAGCTATATTAATATTAGAAAAAGTAAAGCTTAAGGTAAAAAGCATTGCTGGACACAAAGAGGGACAATTCGTAATGGTAACAGTTTCAATTCACTAGGAAAATACGATAATTATGTATCTAATAATAAAGCTCCAAAATAAAGTCAAACTTGACAGAATTAAGAGAACTAGACAAATCCACAGTCACACTGATAGATTTTAACATACTCTACTAGTTCCTTACACAACAAGCAGACCAAAAAAAAAAAAAAAAAACCCTATTGGATATAGAACAATTAATAAACTTGACCTAACAGACATATATAAAGCACTATTCCCATCAAGTACAGAATACACATTCTTCTGAAACACACACACAAAATTATAAATATTGGACCCATGCTGGGCTATAAAGCAAATCTAAACAAATTTCAAAGACCTGAAAACATTTAGACTATGTCCTCCAACCATGATGCAATTAAGCTAGAAATCGATAACAAAAAGATAACGAAAAATTTCCCATATGTTTACAAATTAACCAAGATACATACAAATTATCTACGGTTCAAACAAGAAGTCATGGTAAAATTTAGGAACTATCTTGACTCGACGACAATGCAAATATTACATATAAAATTTGTGAGATGAAGTGGAAACTTCTGGCTATGACAGAGGAGTTTGTACCAGACTAGCCTTCCTGGTGAAAACAAATATAAAGGCAGGATTAAATTCAAACAAATATTTGAAGGTTCTGGAGAGAACCAAACGCAGGCAAAGCATAGCGGGCCAGGATTCTAGAGAAAAGGGAAGCACACTGAGGTATGCCCCACATTTTTACTCAGGGAACTGAGGTAAGCCCCACGTTTTTATTCAGTTTAAAAAAAAAGAATGAAGGTAAAATATAGTCATTTTTAGAGATAGAAAAACAGAGAATTCACTGTCTGCAGACTTGTACTAAGAGAATTAAGCAGAAAGAAAACTATCTCAGATGGAAGCAACATAATGCAGGAAAGAATAAAGAACACTGGAAAAGGTATTACGTGGGCAAATCTAAACTGACTGTGTTTTGGGTTTGTTTGTTTTTTTTTTTTGGCCGTGCCACACGGCTTGTGGGATCTTAGTTCCCTGACCAGGGATTGAACCTGGGCCCTCAGCAGTGAAAGCATGGAGTCCTATCCAGTGGACGGCCAGGGAATTCCCTGAATTGACTGTTTCTAAGAACAATAAAAATGTTTGGGGGTATACAGATAGAAATATTTACATATAGATTTAATTAAAATGAAAATACATCACAAAAAGTTGATGAGATGGATAAATGGAATTGAAATATTTGAAGGTTTCTGCATTGTCAGGGAAGTGTCAAAGTACCAATTTAAGGTGGACTGTGGGACTTCCGTGGTGGTCCAGGGCTAAGACTCTGCGTTCCCAGTGCAGGGGGCCTGGGTTCTATCCCTGGTCAGGGAACTAGGTCCCACATGCTGCAACTAAGAGTTCACATGCCACAGCTAAAGATCCCTTGTGCCGCAACTAAAAAAAAAAAAGATCTCACACGTGGCAACAAAGATCCCACATGCTGTAACCAAGACCCAAAGCAGCCAAATAAATAAATAGATAAAATAAATATATTTTTTAAAAAGGTAGACTGTAATAAGTCAAGGATGCATTTTGCAATTTTTAACAACTTAAACATTAATAAAACAGCTAATGGACAGGGGCAATGGCATTAGTATACATACAACAGCATTTGGCTTAAACACAGTCAAAAGTTGGTTCTTTGAAAAGACTTTTAAAAATCAATAAACCCCTAACAAAACTCAATGAGAAATACAGAAAACCCGAAGTACCATCTTTTCAGATCCTTCAGGTGTTAAAAAGAAAAAAAGAGGACATTATGAACCACTTTATGCCAATGAATTTGACATTTCTTGAAAACACAACATGCCAAAACTGACACAAGAAGAAGGAGAAAATCTGGTAGTCCTGTATCTGTTAAAGAATTGAATACATATTGAAAAGCTTCACACAAAGGAAACTCCAAGCTCAGATGGCTTCACGCATGAATTCTTCCAGACATTTAAGAAAGTAGTAATATCAATCTTAAACAATTTTCAGAAAATAGGAGAAGGATTACTTCTCAACTTTTTTTATGCAGCCAGCTAAAGCTGACACCAAAACCTGATAAGAATGTTTTTTAAAAAGAAAATTACGGGATAATATCTCTCATAAACATAGTGCTGAAAATCCTAAACAAATATTTGATTTAATCTAGCAATTTACAAAAGTGATGCTACATCATGACAAGGAGAGACTTATTCCCAGAATATATGGCTGCATTAACGTTTCAAAACCAACCAATCACCCATTCAATGTATAATTCACCACACTGACAAAATAAAGGAGAAACTAACGAGTTAATAAATGCAAATCTCATTTGTTTCAGTATGAGCATTTGATAATATACAACACCCATTCATGAATTTTTAAAAAAGAAAGCTCTTAAGAAAACTGAGAATAAAAAGGAATATCCTTAATGCAACAGAGGGTATCTGCAAAAAACTTAGAACAAACATCATGCTTAACGGTAGGATGCTGAAGCTTTCCCTTTTGAGACAGGAATGAGATAAGGATGCACCATTTTACTCGTCATTCTTACCAGTGCAGTACGGCAAGAAAAATAAATAAAATGTATAAGGATTGGAAAGGAAGAAGCAAAAACTGTCATTATGTTCATGATGATATGATTATGTTCTCAGAAAATCCAAAAAGTCCTACAGATAAATTATTAGAACTAATAAATGAGTTTAGCAAGTTTGCTGAATACAAGATGAATATACAAAAGATCAACTGCCTGGCTATATAGAACAACAAACAGGTAGAAAATTAAACTTTAATAAGTATCATTTATTATAACATCAAAACATGTCAAACACTAGGAATGAATCTAACCAAATATGTCCAAAACGAATGTGCAGAAAACTACAAAGAATTACTGAGAGAAATTAAAGAAAACCTAAATAAGTGGGAGGGTATTTCAGGTTTATAGTCTGGAAGACTAGACAGTATTAAGTTGTCAATTCTTACTAAACTGATCTATAGAGTCAGTGCAATACCAATCTTAAATCTCAAGAGCAGAGGTTTTGTTTCTTTCTTTCTTTGCTTGTTGGTTTTGTGGGTGGAACTTCTTTGTCCCATAAAAATGCAAAGAGTTGAGAATAGCCAAAATAATCTTGAAGAAGAAGGAGTGAGAACTTGTTCTACCACATATCAAGATTTATTATGAACTTACAAGACAGCACTGTATTGGTGCAAGAAAAAAATAGAACACTGACTAGAAACGAATCCATTCCTACAGGGAGGGACACCTGGATTTATGTCCAATGGCATTCTAGAGCAGTGGAAAAGAACAGTTTGCGATAAAAGGTCCTGGGAAAACTGAATCTCCAGCTGAAAAACAAGAAAAAGAAACTTGAGTCCTATTTCGCACCATACATTAAAAAAAAAAAAAATTCCAGGTAGATTATCAACCTAGTTGTAAAAGCAAAACAATAAAGCTTCTAGAAGATAATACAGAAAAATATCCGACTTCCCTGGTGGCACAGTGGTTAAGAATCCGCCTGTTAGTGGAGGGGACACGGGTTAGAGCCCTGGTCCGGGAAGATCTCACATGCCGCATGCAACTAAGCCCGTGCACCGCAGCTACTGAGCCTGCACTCTAGAGCCCACGAGCCACAACTACTGAGCCCGTGTGCCACAACTACTGAAGCCTGCGTGCCTAGAGCCCGTGCTCCACAAGAGAGGCCACCGCAACGAGAAGCCTGCGCACCACAAGGAAGAGTAGGCCCCGCTCGCCGCAACTAGAGAAAAGCCCGCGCGAAGCAACGAAGACCCAACGCAGCCAAAAATAAATAAATAAGTAAATAAAAAGATACATGCACCCCAATGTTCATGGCAACATTATTTACAATTGCTAAGATATGGAAGCAACCTAAGCATCCATCAACAGATGAATGGATGAAGAAGACGTGGTACATTCCATGCAATGGAACACTGGCTCAGACCCAGGCCCTGTCCTTCCAGAGCTCTGTGGTCTGGTGGGGGAGACAGATGTGCAAACAGACATGTGGCAATCCGTGGCAAGAGGGCCGGACAAAGGTACAGACACTGCTGAGGGAGAACAGAGGGGTGAGCACAGGCTCACAGAGCAGGGACACATGAGTTGCAGGCCAAGGAGTGCGGGAAGAGCATTCTTAGCAGATGGAAAAACAAGGGCAAAGAAAACGTGTGAAGAGTGAAGGTCTGTCCGGGGAACACGAGTCTGACACAAGCCCATGTACCCCACATTTACCCCACTGAATGCCGGGTCCTGATCCACCTTTTCTGGCTACTGCCTGAGCCCCTGGAGGGCAGAGACCTGCCGCCGGTGGAGATGGGCTGTGGGCTGGATAAACAGTGAACGGGCAAACCTTAGGGTGTGCGTCCAGGCAAAGTCCCAGCACAGAGGGCCTCAAAAGTCAGTCCCCTTTCGAGAAGCAAAGATCATGTGTCACACACGCTTTGATCATTCCTCCCAGGATTCCTGGGAAGTGCAGCCGTGCTTCTGCTGAGATACCAGCGAGCGGCTGGCGGGGTTCGTCAAACAGCATATGTCACAAATCAGTGTCAGCAGTAAATGTTTAACTCGTACCAGGAAGAGGAGTATGGACGTTGTCACAGTGTACACAGCGGTGCTACAGGTGACCACCACGGGGCTCACCCCAGAAGAGCCAGGCGCCTGGACCATATGTCAGGCTGGGGGCCCAGGATGGGCCCAGCTCATCACACTGCAAAGCGGCCCGCCTGGAGGAAAAGGAAGAGGTGGGCTCTGGAGCCAGGATGTCTGTACCCCAGCTCTGCTATGAGTGGCTTTGTGACCTCAGGCAAGTTACGTAACTTCTTTGAGCTTTGTTTCCTCCTCTGTAAGAAGGGGTCAATAATAGCCCTACCTCTGGGGACTGTGGTGAGGACAGAGGGAGCTAACAGGTAGACCAGCGCCTCACATGCACTAATATAACGCGGTACTATCATTGCTGCCGTCTGTACCAGCCAGCATCCAACTCTCCACCCACAGGGGTGTCGTGGGACTCCCAGGCCTTAGGGAATGAAACCTGAGGATTCGGAAGACCCTGATTCCCTCCCCCAACCTGAAGCTCTGCAGTTACAGAACAATAGGAGCAACTCTACCCAGAGGCTGGAAGCAGGACCCTGACACCTCCATCCAACACACTTAAGTACTTTGCGGACAAAGCCCTCCAGGCAAGTAAAGGAGGAGACTTAAAAGGCAGAACCTCGGCCCCCTGAAGAGGAAGTCCAGCACACCAAGCCTTCTCTCCACAAAGCGCAGGGTGTTCGGAGCAGTGGGGAACCCCCCACGATGACCACCCCCAGTGAAAAGCCCCAGGCTCTGGCACGGTGCCCCCATCCCCCCAACAGCCCTGCTCCCAGGCCTCCGCATCACCATATCTGCAGCTCTTCAGAACCTCTGCCCTAGCCTCCCACCCTCCAACCTCCATCCCTGCCTCCCAGCTCACTCCCTGGACGACAGGACAGCCAGATGGGTGAACGAATGAACAAGGACCATCAGCACTAATCCAACTCAGCCCGTCTGCCAAGCTCCCCTGGACCCTGCATTTGGGGTCCTTGGTCACTCTTCTCCCCTTTTCCCAACCCGCCCTGTAGCTGCTCAGTTCCCTCAGCCCTGTCCTGGATCCCTACACGTTCCTCTAGCCCACGGACGGGGGCCCAGCTGTCCACCCCTTCCAGGCTCCCCTGAACAAACCTCGGCCAACCAGCCCCTACAAGGACAGTCACGCCTTAAGGACCCAGGGCTACAGGTGATCCCTGGGCCTTCCCCGATTGGACCTTCTCGGCTTCCCCATCCTCCCTCCCTCCCTCCCTCGATCTGTATGGGTCAAGCCTCGAGGCAGGCCACAGTCCTCCAGCCCCAGCCCCTGCTGCAGGGACCCTGGTGGGCCGGAAGGTGTCGAGTCCAGGAAGCCCCTCCCTCCGTTCTAAAAGCAGCCCCACCCCCAACAGACCCCTCAGATGTCAACCTGAAGAAGCTGCTCTCGGCCAAGGGACCTCCAGGCTGAGACCTGGGAGGAGTCAAAGGAGAGAAGTGGGGGGGGAGGGGGGCGGCAACGGACCATCACCCACCGGAATCCACTCTGTGCGTTCCTGGGGTTGACCAGGATGCAGTCCCACGTGCGACTGGAGGCGTTCTGGAACAGAATCAGCTGCCTTTCTTCCCGGACCCGGCCGCTCGAGCTGTAGTCCGCCACGGCCACCTCCTTCACCCGGAATGGGTTGGAGAACAAGTTGGTGACGCTGCTGAGGGTGTTGACCAGGCGGCCAAAGAACTGCATCCTCCGTGGGGCCGGCGGGGAGGCCCCGCCACCTTCCCCCTCAGTCTGGAAGAAAACGGGGTCTCTGGTCAGCCGGGCTCGGTCTCCCATGCCCACCTCACCACGCACGGTGGTTTCCTGCACGGGCACCCAGGTGGCTCCCCACCAGCACTGCTCCCCGGATTCTGGGCCTGGAGGGAGCTGGAAAGGAGGGGAAAGAAAGAGAAACAGCACTGAGTGGGAGGGAAGAAGGGTTGATGAGAAGTTCCAGGGCGGCCACTGTGAACAGGTGACCAGCACTGTCCTGGCCCCCTGACCCAGTTTCCCCAAAAGAGACTCAGTTTTCTCATCTGCAGCACGGGGCTGCTGTGATCAAAGGAGATGGCAGACGTGAACTCACGTGACGGGCGACACTGCCCTGTGCAAATGGGGTGTTCTCACCCCGTAAAGTATGGAGTCGACTTTTGGGAACTCAAAGAGCTTAGCACTGGTCATTTGAATTCCACAAACAAAACCAGTGTCCCCTCTCTACTGGATGCCACAACGGGACCAGAGTCGTCTCACACTCCATCGGGGGCACTTGTCTAAAACCTTTGGTACCTGCTACCACGGACTCCCCGAAGAGCTCTGAGAGAACGCAAGAGCAAGCTCCTCGCAAATGAGCATGAACGTAAAGACTTCGAAACAGTGACAGGGGTTTGGGTGGAAATTTTGTTTCCTACCCACAGGATCACAGTTCCTGCTGTGGAAACTGTCCCCAGTTTGGATGACAGAATCAGATGTCTTGTTATTTCCTGGATTCCCAGAAAGCACACTACCTTCCTCAGGCAGTGCCACCAAAGCTGCATGACAATTGGCTGGAGGCCACCCCTGCCTCTGTGCCAGGATGTCACCTGCCGAAAGAGCAGGTCAGTTGCAGGACAGAGCATGGGAGTGTGGGCACCGTGGGAGAGAGTGGACAGGTGAGTGGATACGAGTCATACCCTGGCCTATGGGTGGATGAAAGGAAAAGCAAAAGGCCTACAAAGAATCATCTAAAAAGGCAGTAAGGGTCAACAATAATCATCACATCAGGAGACACTTACTAAGCACTTACTAGGTAGTAGGCCCTGAGCTAAGCACTGCACGTAATTGTCTCATTTAATTCTCACACGCTGTATGAGGCAGATGGCCAAAGCACAAAGGGTAGCTTGGGAGCAAAACTGCATTCAAATCCCACCCTCCCCACTGACCAGCTGGGTGACCTTGGGCAAGTCACTAAACCTCTCGGAGTCAGTTTCCTCAACTGTAACATGGGGATCACAACAGTGCCTAACAACAGTGCCCGGCAGATAGTAACTTTCAACAAACGTCAGCCCTCCTTAGTTCCCTCACCCCCTTTTACAGATGAGGAAACTGAGGCTTAGAGAACACGACTGAAGAGCTTTGAAAACGCTGTGAAGCTTTGTAACGTCTTTCCTTTTTTGATGTGGTGCTGTGAGCAGACTGTGAGAGTCAGTTTCTCCTCCTTTAAGACGAGGACAACACTCGCCTCTCACGTGCAGTGAGGATGAAATGAGAACGTTCGTGAGGATGCTTAGACCCGTGTCAAGGTCCTTCTTTCTTGCACACTTGGGAGCTGAAGGGACAGAGGAGCTGGGTACCTGCGCCTTTCCCCACAGCCAGGGCCGAGGGGCTGGGACCCCAAGAGAAGGCATGGGACTTGATATCCGGAAAAGAACTCCCCCAAAACGGAACACACGGCAGGCACAGCAATATGCTTTATAACAACTTCTGTTTTGACACAGAAGTGGAAGCAACGTCAATACCCAGTGTTAGGGGAATTGTAAGTTATGACACGTTACCCCCAAGACGCCGTGTGGCCACTAAAGGCTGCTACTGAGAAGGCGGTGACAACTCAGGGAAGCACGTGGCGTCGTTACAGGCTCAGCGGCAATGAGTCCATGATGCTCCCCGTACTGTTCTGGGCTGCGAGCTCGGCCTGCGGAGCCACTGCCTGCCCGTCCGGTCTCTCCCCGTCGGTCCCACGCTGTCAGCTCCAAACCACACGCGATTCCAGAAAGCAATGCTGTTTCGCACCTCCTTGCCTGTCGGCATTGCTTTGTCTACCTAGAATGTCTCATTTTCTAGCTGGAAAAGTCCTGATCCTCCTGCCAGACTGTACACTTCACAGCACGAACCACACCAGGCACCTCATGTGGCTCCTTCTGGACTCCGGCCCCGTTCCAAGATCTTTACATACATTAATCATCGCACCTGCACCACCACCCTATGAAATTGTTACCATGCTTATCCTCATTCTACACATGAGACAATCAAGGAACAGAGAGGTAAAGTAACAGGCCCAAGGCCGCATGGCTAGTAGGTAGAGGAGGGAGAACTGGAGCCCAGATGGGCTAGCTCTGGAGTCTGAGCTTCGTATGGGCAGGTACTGGGTCTTTTTACTTCTACCAACTCTAACACCAGACTCGGTCCAAAGGAAGTTTGTTAAAACATAATTTAACTGAGTAAAAATTACACACAGCAAAAAAACAAAACAAACGCACAAAAGAAACTGACAGAAAACATACCAAAATACTAAGGGTAGATGAGAGTATTAGGTTTGTGGGCAAATTTTTTTTTCTTTCCCCTATTTTCCAAATGGTATAGAAAATTATTATATTTTTTAAAGAAAGCGGGAGTGTAGGCTGAGCCTCTGGGGCCTGCATCTGGGGAGTCGGGGGTGGGGGAGTGTGGGCGGGTCAGGCCTGGCTTAGAAAAGCAGCACAGAGGCTTCCCAGAGGGCAGGCCGCAGCACCGGGAGAGGCGCTCGCAGGCAGCTGGGGAGTCGGGAGCATCCAGCGGCCGCGGCCCACCTGGGTTAAGGAGGAGAGTCACCGTGAGGGTCCAGCTGGATGGAAGGCAGATGCCCCGTCCCAGAGGAGAGCCCCCCTCCTCAGGGTCCCCAGGGCTGGTGGCGAGGGTGCCCCCCCCCGCCACACACCGACAGCAGCCTGGCCCTCCTCCAGACTTCCAGGGCAGGCATGAGGATGAAATGACAGTGGAGGGAAAGTGGGACGCTGGCCACGTCGGGCACACAAACAGTGGCCACTGTCATCACGAGGTGGAAGAAAGGAAACGAAAACCCTGGGCCACGTCCTGGACCAGTCGTAACAGGCTGGCCTCATTTCTGTCCCCTTCCTCCTGTCTCTGCCACCTCTGACCCTGGGGCCCGGGTGCTTTCCGGCACAGTTGCAGGGATGGGCGCTGGGCTGGGGAGTGAGTGGCTGCCACTCGGAGCGTGGAGGGCCCCTGCGCACGCAATCCCACCCGCACCCCCTCACCCAACCCCCCTACCCATCCCCGACCCCTGCCTGGACTGTCCTCCCTGCCGTCTTCACCTGTCCCAGAGCCCGCTGTCAAGAAAGGGCTGTCAGACAGATAAATAAACCCCTTCTCATCCTTCAGGACTCAGTTTACGTGCCACCTCCTCCAAGAATCACACCGTGCGCCTCCCCTCCTCCCAGCCCTGGGCGCACGTGCATGCGCCTTCCCCCGTGCCCCACCCCGCCCAGTGCACACCCACTGACCACGTGGCCTGGGATGGTGATGCTGTATCTGCTGGCTGCGCGGAGGGGGGCCCATCCCCCCTTTATGGGTTTATCCAAGCACCTGGCATGCTGTTCCTGCCTCACAGTGGGCATAACATACATGTTCGGTGAATGAATGAGAACAAATGAATGAACCAACTGGGGGCCCCGGGGGGCCAGCACCTCTGAGCCACCCCTCCCTCCTCTCTTCACCCTGTGCGGTGGCAACACACCACATGTCCCATTCCTCACCCGCTCTGACCACAACAGAAATGCCCAGGCGCTCACCCCAGCACAGGGCATCGTTTACGGGGCACCCGCTGGGCTTTGATCTAGAAAACTCGGTGCTTGAAGCTGAGCTCATGCATACTCCAGACAGGGAAACTCGTCAAGCTCGCTGCTGGACCAGAGGGGCAGGGTGGCCGCTCGGGAGGTGCGTGCCAGGACAGCCGGGCCAGGTGGCTGACCTCACGGCACGGGCCACATGGGGAATTCTGTAAGCACACACAGAACTGCCTGAGTCGGAAATCAGGCTTTGTGAGCCCCAGCTGCTTACGACAGGCTGTCCCATGATCGGAACGAGTGGCACAGGACAGCCTCCGGGGCAGCCGACGTCACCCCCGTGCCCTGTCCTGGCAGGACGGGCTGAGAACACAGAGCACTCCGCCTGCCCTGACCCCCGCGGACTTCCTTCCTGCAGCCCCTGCCATCTGCACCCCCAGTCCCGAGCGCGTCACTGCACGCTGGCCCACGGCACATCCTCTCACAAGGCCCCCTCGCTTTCTGGCTGGCAGGGGGTTCTCACATCTGTTGGCTGCCCCAAAGCTCACAAATGCCCATGAGACAGGGACAGTGCGATCGCTATCCCTGTTTGGCAAACGGGGAAACGAGGCCCAGAGAGAGGAAACGGAAGGTGCTGCCTTGTGACTGGACTCACGCCTTCTTCCTCGGACTCCTGACAGCACTAGGCAGAGAGCCTACCTGCACGGAGCACGCAGGCGCTCAGTTAGTGCACGAGGAAAGACAGGGTAAATGTAGGCGTCAGGTGAAATGTCATTTCTACCTCTCATCCGAGCGCCGGGGCCTCCAAGGCTGCCTCCAAACAAAATATCCCTGCAAATGTTCACCCTGACCCCAGCTCTTCCCAGACTCTTCCCTAAGCCGTCGAGGGATGGGGGAGGGCTGGCTCCTGTCACCTCGCACCCCACGACACTGCCCCATTCATCCAGCACCCACTGCGCACCAGATGCTTCACCAAGTTTGGGGGTAATGATCATATTTATTCCTCAAAACACTCAGAAGAGAAGGCATACTTCTCCCCATGTTACACACAGGGAACTGAGGCACAGGAGGTACTGTAACTTGCCAGGATCTCAACCCAATTAGTTGGAATCCAGAGCCCCAGATCGTAATCCTCAAGCTGCCTTCAGGAGAAATCCCGAACGGAACGTGGCTGAGTGAGGCTCGGTGTGCAGACCCCTGTGTTGCCAAAAGCCAAGGCGCTCATGGAACAGTGCACTGCCATTCATATGAGCCAGAGCAAAATGGCCTTTCCAAAAAGGAAAAGGTGTCTCTTTCACCCACTTTGTTTGGCTGGACCACAGCTGGAAGCAAACCGCCCAGAACTGCTGCTGGAGTTCCCCAGCACGGGAGACCCCGGTGACTTTAGGACGTTTTTGGGCTGGTGGCATGATACAGGGTGACCATTTTACGATTCACTCTACAAATATTCATCAAGGACCGATTCTGTGGCAGGCACTGTTACAACTGCTGAGAACACACTAGTGAACAAAACAGATAAAATCCCTGCCCTCCTAGAACTTCTATTTTAGAGGGGGCTATAATAAAGAAGATAAACAGGCAAAATAAAGACATAGTTTCGGGGCTTCCCTGGTGGCGCAGTGGTTGAGAATCCGCCTGCTGATGCGGGGGTCATGGGTTCGTGCCCCGGTCCGGGAAGATCCCACATGCCGCAGAGCGGCTGGGCCCGTGAGCCATGGCCGCTGAGCCTGCGCGTCTGGAGCCTGTGCTCCGCAACGGAAGAGGCCACGACAGTGAGAGGCCCGCGTACCACAAGGTTTAAAAAAAAAAAAAAAAAGACATAGTTTCAGAATGCTGATTAGATGCCAAGGAGAAAAATAAATGAAAGAAAGGAGATAGGAAGTGTCCATGTGGAGATTAAAATTTTAGATAGGGTGAACAAGTCCTCACCAAGAACTTGACCTTGAATAAAGACTTAAAAGAAATGAGGGCAAAAGTCATACGGGTATGTAGGTGAAGAGTTTTCCAAGCAGAGGGAAGAGCATGTGCAAAGGCCCTGGGGCTGGACCATACCTGGTGAGTTCCAGGAACAGCAAGGAAGCCAGTAAGGTCAGAGAGGTAACAGGGAGCCAGGCAGGTACATTGAGAGGAGAAGCTATTATAGGGCTTGGAGCAAAGGAGTGATATTAACTCTGGCTGGATGCGGGGTGTAAAGAGGCATCAAGGACAATCTCACAGGTCTTCCCTGGTGGCGCAATGGTTAAGAATCCACCTGCCAATGCAGGGGACATGGGTTTGAGTCCTGGTCCGAGAAGATCCCACATGCCACAGAGCAACTGAGCCCGTGCGCCACAACTACTGAAGTCCGCACCTATAGTCCATGCTCTGCCAGAAGAGAAGCCATCGCGATGAGTAGCCCCTGCTCGCCACAACTAGAGAAAGCCCACACGCAGAAATGAAGACCCAACACAACCATAACTAAATAAATAAATGTATTTTTAAAAAAAGGATAATCTCACAGCTTGAGCCAGAGCAACCGAAAGAAGAATACTGCCATTTCCTAAAGATGGGAAAGTGTGTATGAAGGACATATTTTCGTAGAGGGTGAGGGAAGGGATGAAGGGGATGGATATCAGGTGCTTAATTCTAAGTACTTTAAGTTTGAAATTCCTAAGTTTGAGATGTTGAGGGAGCAAATATGTGTGTGTCTATCATTCAGCAGAAATGTCTGGACTGGACTGGAGATATAAATTCGGAAGTTGGAGTCAGAGTAGAGATGGTACTTAAAGCTATGTCACTGGATGAGATCACCAAAAAAAAAGGAGGATGGACAAAAAAAGAGAAGAGGCATTTAAGGCATGGCCCTATCAAAATGCTCTCCCAGGAGCCACATTCTATAAAGTGAAGCTTGTAACACAAGACCTCCCCTTCACTACAGCCCCTACCTCCTCCCACACACCCAGTACATACGTGCAGACACACACACACCACATTTAAATTTCTCCTTCCTTTATCTCTTGGTGATGTCATTCTGCTGAGTGAGAAGGAAATTCCCTTTTGAGGATACTGTCATTTAATAAGAAAGTAACCACAGAAGGGAAAAAGTGCCCTGGGCACTGAGACAACAGTAGTGACCCTTACAGAGCAGAGCAATCCCACCACAGGCTCTGGTGTTATAAAGTACTCTCTTCAGATTCTAGCTCCAACCACATCAGTTGGTGTGAACTCAGGCAACTCAACTGCCCTCTCTTCCTTACTGTGTTAAATGGGAGTAACATTGGCTATGAAGGTAGCCTAGAACATAGCAAACAGTCCACTAATATTTGTGAAATAAATGAGGAATGAATGAGTAAATGGTAAGAATAACATATAAAAGAGTCTGACTCATAGCTGATGGTCAGTAAATCTGCCAAATGCTAAATGCAAGACTTGTCTTTTCCTCCTTGATTTTTCATTGTATCCCTTTCCCTTTTCTACCAATGACACGATAGCAAACCCAGGCATTTATACAGGGCCATGCTGGTTACAAAGCTTTGCCTTCTACATTTTCTCAAATTTTGAACCTCATGGCAGCCTCAGGAGGGCAGGAAATACAATCCCCCTGTCACAGATGAGGAAACTGAGACTCAGACAGGAAATGGCCTACAAACTCCAGGAAAATTTTAAAGCAGAGACAATAACAAAAACACTGCATTCAGCCCAAGGGTGGAGCATCTGTGGTGCCAAATCAAACTTGCCTGACATCCTGTTGGGTGGGTAAGAGGGCAGGTTAAGGGAAAGACTCAGAAGTTTAGGGGAAGGGAAGGTATGTGAGGTCGTGTGAGTAGTCCATACAAAAAATGAGCATTAAAAAAAAAATGAGCATAGATCCCTGAGCCCTGTGCCCTCCCTGTCCCACACCCACCGGCCTGCCCGTTCCAGTCACATGGTCACAAGGGTCACACACTTCCTGTCACCAGCTTCCAGGCCATCGGTGGGAGCAGGGGGTGGACACAGGATTGGCGGATTGGGAGACTCTGGGGTGACTAGGCTATGGGAAAGGAGGGAGCATGGGGGGCATAGGCACAGATGAAATCTGGAGGCACCTGGGAGACAAGAAGCAGGGAGTTAGAAATGGGGAAGAGTGATGGAGAACAGGGCAGACATATGGAGAGACACAGAAGACAGAGATGCAGTGGGGGAATCGGGTGGGAACACACAGAGGAGGAAAAATCGGGAGCACTTAGAAAGGCACAGGAAGAAAGTTGGGAACAACGAATGGGAACCAGAGTGAAACCTAGGGGCACTAAGAGGCACCGAGAGCTGGGGGACGACGGGAAGGGGTTGACTCAGAACGTGAGGGACGGGATAGAGGAGAGACGCACGGGGAAGAAAGAGGGGGAACCCAGGGTCGGAGGTGGGGTCCCTGAGGAAACACAAGTTAGAGATGAGACAAGAGCGGTCACAGGATGGGAGCTGGGGACGCTTGGGGTTCAAAGGGTGGAAGCTGGGGGCATTTAGGGGTCAAAAAAGGGTTAATGGAGGACATGCCTCGGAATCGGGGAACAAGAGGGAAGCCTGCGGGACGGTCGGGGTGAAGCCCAAGGAGTCTGGGGCACGGAGAAAGTTCGGGAAAGGTGCCCCTGGCCCCGCCTTCCCCGCGCCGTCACTCACCTCCGCTTACTCAGCACTTCTACTTCCTTCTACTTCCGCAAACAGACGAGCCCCGGGACACGTGACAACCCGGCCACGGCTCTCCGCCAGTCACTGAAGCCTGTGCTTCGCGAGAGGAAGGCAGGGGCGGGGCTCCGCCTTCTTCTATAACTGCCCAATGGAAGGGGCTCCCATGGCCGAGGGAGGCCGGGCTTTGGGCCGAGCCAATCCTCGGCGGCGGGGCGCGGCCACGTCTGTGCGGGGCGGAAGGTTCGCGTTACCGCTCCTTGGCAGACATGTTAATGGGGGGCAGGGGTTTCACCGTTCTCCTCCCTCCGCCCACTAAAACGGTCAGAGGCCTGAAGTCTGAACCTGACTTTCACTACGGCTCGGCTCGTAAAGACAAAAACAAAACCAACAAAGACGTGTTAGGGCATAACAAGCAGGAACCTGCTTTGATTTTGCCGGGTACCTCCAAGATAAGGTTGCCAGATTTAGCAAATAAAAATACGGGATTAAATTTCGATTTCAGCTGAACAATGATTTTTTAGTATAAGCAAAAAATATTTAGTTATGATAAAAAAAGATTATTCCTTGGTTTCTGGCAGCCCTTCCCCAAGCCGATCTCAGGAAATATTTCAGCACTTTTAGTAGAAACTTGGGCAAATAACTTGGTCGCTGTGAACTCCTCATCTGCAAGTGAGCACAGTAATACCTCACGAAGTTGCTATGATGACTAGAGATAAATTAGTCCCCCTGCCTGCACATAGTGGGATCTCAATAAATGACAGTTGTGGGACTTCCCTGGTGGTTGGTCCAGTGGTTAAGACTCAGCGCTCCCTATGCAGGGGGCCTGGGTTGCATCCCTGATCAGGGATCTAGATCTCACATGCCGCAACTAAGAGTTCGCATGCTGCAACTAAAGATCCCGCGTGCTGCAACAAAGACCGGAGACAGCCAAATAAATAAATAAAAATATTTAAAAATAAATGAGAGTTATCATTAGTAATGCTGAGAAAGTGTTAAATAGAAGGGAGGAGGCTGGGTTTTAGTCACAAATCTGCTTCTGACTGAACAGATCATGTCCGCTGTCCAGCCTGCCAGGCTTGGTTGGACACATTTTCTTCCCCCTAATTATTCCCCAACCCTAGATGTAGATAAATTGTCCAAACTGCTCTCTGTTGGCATGGGAAGGGTAGTTTCTGTTTGTTATTCCTATGAATAGAAGAATATTTCTGCCTGTCTGTCCCAAGATATTAATGCCCAGACTGGGGGCAGCCAATGTAACTGGGGCAAGATTTAGTTAAGAATCTAGACAAGTTAATAAAACTAACCACAGTAACTACTATTTGTACAGAGCTTTGCCATTTACAAAGTAACTTGACTTCACATCCATCATCTGGGGATTGTAGTTACTTTTGTTCATATTTTACGGGTGAAGAAACTGTTCCTCTAAACTAAGATTAAAATTTTGTTTGGAGTTTCAGCTTTTTATTTATTTATTTATTTATTTATTTATTATTTTTGTGGTACGCGGGCCTCTCACTGTTGTGGCCTCTCGCATTGCGGAGCACAGGCTCCGGATGCGCAGGCTCAGCGGCCATGGCTCACGGGCCCAGCCGCTCTGCGGCATGTGGAATCTTCCCGGACCGGGGCACGAACCCGCGTCCCCTGCATTGGCAGGCGGACTCTCAGCCATTGCGCCACCAGGGAAGCCCCGGAGTTTCAGCTTTGAGTTGAGAGAATGGGAAGAAGACTCAGAATTCTCAGTGAAGTGTATCTTGCCCTCCGCACCCCCAAACAATTGAAGTTAGGGCGATGGTTATCAGGGAGCTTGCGCAAGGTCGGGTATTCCACTCACTGCTGAGCCATCTGACCTGGGAAACCTCAGAGGTTCAACAGGATGAGTCCCATTCTTCAGCAAATACTCTCCAGTATTCAGGGTGAGTCTACAAGGCAGGCTTGGCAACACAGACACACAACTGAATCTGAAATGCAGAAAAGGCCAAGGAAGAGAGATCAATCTTTAGAAACATTAAAAGATCCATAGAGGAAATTAATAAAAGAGAGTAGAAAGAAAGTAATAAATAGAAGAAAATAATACAATAGACTCAAGGCCTGATGAAGTTGAGTGCCCCTCCCTTGGGTGTTTCTGGTAAAAACTATTAAATGAGTGGGTAAAGCAAGAGATGAAGAATCCGGAGTTAGTAGGTAGCACAGAATGAGCAAGCGGTGGAAAGGGAGGGGGCAAGCGAGCACCGAGGAGGTACTCCTTTCGGTTTCTGCTGCATTTTGCTTTGGAGCAGTTCAAGTCAAGGAGCTTCTCTTGAGGGGCTGTGCTAGACCCTGCAACTACAATTACCCCAGAGCCCAGAGTCGACCCAAGTCCCCTCCTCAAAGAGTTACATGGAAATTAACAAACATGCCCGCGGTGAATTTTACACTTTTACCTTGTTTGAGCCTCAGGACAATCCCGAGAAGTAGTACTATTATCTCCACCTTATAGATGGAGAAACCAAGATTCTGTCAGGGGAAATGATTCACAGGGTCACATGTCAGTGAGAGGCAGAACCAGAATCAAGACCTGTCTTGACTTTCCCTACACTGCAGGAGGACCTACTATGTGTCAGGCAGTGTTCTTGGTGCTGAGGAAACCACAGCGAAGAAAAGAGACAAAATCCTTGCCCTCACGGTGTTCACAGTCTTGTTGGGAGAGACAGATAATAATCAAGACAGAGAGGTCAGATACAGAGTGTGTTGTGCTAAAGACTTTGGGTGAAGTGTCATGATATTACCCTCTTACTTTCAAAAAACCTGGTGTGTTGAATCTGGGGTTGTGTACCTGAGTGCCTTTGTACTCATCCTTCCATTTTCTGTGTGTTTGAACATTTTTATAATTAAAAAGTTGGGAAAAAATACAGTGTGTTAGAAGGTGATAAATGCTATGGGGTAAAAGCAGAGAGGGGAGACTGGGGAGGATTGCAGCTTTGAAAGAGTGGCCCGGGGCTTCCCTGGTGCTCCAGTAAGTAGGACTCTGCGCTCCCAATGCAGGGGGCCCGGGTTCCATCCCTGGTCTGGGAACTAGGTCTTGCATGCACGCCACAGTGAAGAGTCCACATGCCACAACTAAAGATCCCACGTGCTGCAGCAAAGACCCGGCACAGACAAAATAAATTAAAAAAAAAAAAAAAAAAAAGAGTGGTCAGGGAAGGCCTGATTGAGAAGGGAGACTTTTTTTTTTTTAACATCTTTATCGGAGTATAATTGCTTTACAGTGGTGTGTTAGTTTCTGCTTTATAACAAAGTGAGTCAGCTATACCTATACATATATCCCCATATCTCCTCGAGAAGGGAGACATTCAAATAAAAATCTGAGGGAGACGAGGGAGCCAGCCCTGTGATAACCCAGGAAAGTGTTCCAAATGGAGGGAACAGCAAGAGCAAAGGACCTGAGACAGGAGTCTCCTTGGCTTGTTTCAAGAAAAACAAAGAGGCTATTAAGCCTGGGGTAGAGTGAGAGGGAGTGTAGTTGGCAATGAGGCTGAAGGGAAATCAGGGCCTGTAGGACACTGTGGACAGTTTTTAAACTTTAGCTTTCACTCTGAGGGACGCGGGGAGCCACGGGAAGTTTTTGAGCACAGGAGTGACCTGTCAGACTTACATTTTAACAAACCGTGTCTGTTCTGTAGGAATGGACTGTAAGGGCAAGGAAGAGGCTGGGAGAGCAGTGAGGAGGCTCTTGCAGCGACCCAGGTGAGAGACGATGGCGTGACCGCCATCCCACTTAATCATCACAACTGCAGAATCATTACAATCGGGGTTTGTATTATGATCAAATGTGTAAGGTACAGGGCTTCCCTGGTGGCGCAGTGGTTGAGAGTCCGCCTGCCGATGCAGGGGACGCGGGTTCATGTCCCGGTCCGGGAAGATCCCACATGCCGCGGAGCGGCTGGGCCCGTGAGCCATGCCCACTGAGCCTGCGCGTCCGGAGCCTGTGCTCCGCAACGGGAGAGGCCACAACAGTGAGAGGCCCACGTAGCGAAAAAAAAAAAAAAAAATGTGTAAGGTACAGAGGGCTTTGCGAGAAGGCATGGTTGAACTCTGTCTTCTGGGAAGATTTGTGAGATGGCTCTTGAGCAGGGGTGGGCAAACTATCCCACCTGCCACCTGTTCCTAAAATTTTATTGGAACACAGCACCATTCGTTTATGTATGAATATGCTTTCTACAGTGGCGGAGTTGAGTCATCATGACAGAAACTGTATGGCCCACAAAGCCTGAAATATTTCTATTTGGACCTTTACAGAAAAAAAAAAAAAAAAAATTACCAACCCTTGATCTTAAGCTGCGTTTCAAAGGTTGAATGGGAGTTTGCCAGCTGGATTAGGAAAGTAAGAAAGCCAGGTGGAAAGAGCCATATGGGCAAAGGCCAACAGCATGAGATTGCGTGGATTGTTTGGGGAACGGCAAGAGGTCAAGTGTTGCTGGAACCTGGTATGTTAGCAGGTGAATGGGCAGGTGAGCCCCAGGGGCAAGGCATGAAGGGTCACGAGTGCCAGGCTGAGGGTGAGGACCTTGCCCTGCGGGCAATGGGAGGCCCGGAATGGTTACAGGCAGGGAAGTGACTAGAAATAAAAAATCATTCTGCTGCAGGGGAAGAGGTGACTGAAAGGCACAGAGGCCACAAGGCAGCTGTGTAATGATTACAATAATGAGGTGGCTCTGATTTGAGGAGGGGGCCGTGGGGGCTTGTGCCTTCCTCGGGGAGGAAACGAGTGCAGGTGACCTTGAGCTGTGAGGCTGCAGCCACATGTGCTCCCAGCCTAAGGGGGACAGCCAGTCCTGGCCGACAAATGCAGGATTTCCCCACTTGGGGGTCCCTCAGCCCAGCTCAGGGGCTCACAGGACAGACTGTGGGCTGAGGGGAGGCTGGTTCTCAGGGCCAGGGGGCCAGGGAAGCTTGGCCAAGAAGCTGGCCTGAGCCTGGGTCCTGAAGGCTGGGGAGGGTTTGGAGAGGCTGCTGAGCAGACGGCATTTCAGACAAAGATGCAGGCCATGTGCTGGTGATCATGCAGGACGGGGTCCAACGGGGGGTTCGTGACGGTCAGAGCGTGCAAAGCCTTCATCCCTTTCTTCTCTCTCCTGGGCTTCTCATCCTCCCTTAAGCTTCTTCAGTCAGCAATTATGATTTATTCCCCCCTGCACCGTGTGGCATGCGGGATCTTCCCCGACCAGGGATTGAACCCGTGTCCCCTGAGGTGGAAGCGCGGAGTCTTAACCACTGGCCCGCCAGCGAAGTCCTCAGCCAGCAATTATGAAGTGCCTACTACTGTCTGCATGGCTTCACTCCTGGTGGTGTGGGGTCACATGAAAGATATCCATTCCTGTCCTTAAAGTTCACAATTGAATACAAAGTTGCCTCAAATACAGAGATAATTCTTTGTTGTGAAAAAGCACTGGAATAAAGGCAAATCCGGGGCTTCCCTGGTGGCTCAGTGGTTGAGAATCCACCTGCCAGTGCAGGGGACACGGGTTTGAACCCTGGTCCGGGAAGATCCCACGTGCCACGGAGCAACTAAGCCCGTGCGCCACAACTACTGAGCCTGCGCTCTAGAGCCTGCAGGCCACAACTCCTGAAGCCCGTGCACCTAGAGCCCATGCTCGGCAGCGAGAGAGACCACCTCAACGAGAAGCCTGTGCACTGCAATGAAGAGTAGCCCCCACTCACCACAACTAGAGAAAGCCCGCGAGCAGCAACGAAGACCCAACGCAGCCAAAAATAAATAAATAAAATAAGTTAAAAAAAATTTTTTTTAAATGGCAAATCCGGTCTTCCTGAAGAAATCACGAAATGACAGCGGGTGACGTTCCAGACTCTGTCAGGCAGGATAGGCTAGGGAATGCTGCAGTAACGAACAACCCCACAGTCTCATTGGCTTAACAGGAGTTAACATCTTTGCTCACACTGTACATCTGATGTGGGAGGGTGGTGGGTGGGGCGTTCTGTTTATCAAAGTCACTTGGGAGCCCAGGCTGAGGGGGCTCCTGCTCCATACGGGGCTGGGGATGCGGTGAATCAGGCCCTGGGCCTTAAAGCCGCCGCTCAGAAGTGACACGTGAGTCTTCTGCTCACATTTCACTGGCCGAAGCGCATCACATGGCCATACCCAACCTCAAGGGAGCTGGGAAATGCAGTCCTACCAGGTGGCCAGAAGAAGGGGAACCAGGATAGTTGCAAATATCCCAAATAACTACACCGATTGACAAGGCAATGAGGTTCTGTTTTTGTTTGTGATGAAAGAAACCTCCCTGCTTAATCAACTGTAAATCCTATTCCCAGTCAGTCCTCAGCCTAAAGTTTTCTAAAGTGTATATAAATTAATTTAATATGGCAATACCACCATCATTTTAGAGCTTTCTGGAAGAGAGGACTGAGAAAGAGGGACAGGGTTCTATGGGATTCAGAAGAAAGAGACCAGAATGAGTCAGGACTCTCTTGATGATGGGCTTCCCTGGTGGCGCAGCGGTTGAGAGTCCGCCTGCCGATGCAGGGGACACGGGTTCGTGCCCCGGTCCGGGAAGATCCCACGTGCCGCGGAGCGGCTGGGCCCGTGAGCCATGGCCGCTGAGCCTGCGCGTCCGGAGCCTGTGCTCCGCAACGGGAGAGGCCACAACAGTGAGACGCCCGCGTACAGAAAAAAAAAAAAAAGACTCTCTTGATGGTAAGCCACAGAAACCCGACTCAAATTAGCACAGGCCAACAGGCAAAAAGACTGGAAAGTAACCAGAGAATCTCCCAGAATCCAAGAAAGAGGTGACCAGCCAAATGCTGGAGGGACCTCACGGTGAGCCTTTAAAAGGCCCTCCACGGCCTCTGTCTTTCAGCACACCCACCTCACTCTCTGGCTTCTTCTGCCCAGGAGTGAGGAACGTAGCCCCCGCACCACCTACAGCTCTCAGCACTGGAAATGGACTGAGCTTCTCCCTTTAGTTCCTGGAAACGACTCTGACTGAGTCAGCTTGGGCTGTGTGCTCACCCCCGAGCCCATCAGCTCTGGCAGCTCCCGCTCTAGCTGGGCAAGCGCAGAGTTAGCAGGAGAAAAGAGGGTGCTGGGCGCACAGCATCCTACAGAGGCCCTTTCAGCCCTCAAGGAGGTGATTCCAGGATAGAGAAGACCAGCAGAGGCCAAGAGCAGAGAGGGCTTCTGAAGCCTTGGGCGATGACAGGGGCCAGGCACGGTGAGTGAGGTGGCAGGAGAGGAGGTGAGGTCCCAAAGAAAGAACATGGGCAGAGCCCACTGGACAGCCAAGCGTGTTTGAATTTTCCTGGATGATCTACATTCTGTCCTGGTGGTCCTCGTTTATGTCCCAGGGGCTCCCGAAACTGCTGCAAATCACACGTTTGTGAGCAGCCTGAATCGAATAGTCTCTGGGACGCAGTCGTCATCAAGGGTAATGGCAGGGACTCCCTGAGGATCCTGCCACTGGTGGTCAGGCAGGGCACTGCGGACAGCCAGCGAGTGGACACAGCCTCCACTATCAGGGCAGAAGGACCTTCTAGGAAATTAACTATACCCCCTCCCTCCCTCCCTCCCTCCCCCCTCCCTCCCTCCCTCCCCCCTCCCTCCCTCACTCCCCCCCTCCCTCCCCTGCCCAGCCGCCCCACTGCCCCAGCCTAGGACCCGGCCCTGCCCCAGCGGAGCAATGGCTACTCCTCCATTCATCCAGCAAATAGTTACTGTGCCACAACTGCATGACGGCCGGGCTAGGCACTGGGGACACAAAAATGAAAAGATGTAGCCCTAGTCCTTAAAGAACTTGCGGATTAAGAGGAGAAGACAGCCACAAAAACACGGAACACGAACTCGGAGGGAAAAGTGCCATCGTGCAGGGGGCCATCCCTACTGTGAGAGCAGGAGCCTGGGTCCGCCCGAGGGTTATTCGGGAAGCTCGCTGAAGAACGTGACCTGTGCGCTGGGTATTGAAGGACAAGCTGCAGGTGGGGAGGGAGTTTCCGGTCGGGGGGTCTACAGGAGCCAACGCGTGGCGGTGTGGAAGAGCCCAGAGGGAGGGGTGAGAACTGGGCCGTCAGAGGAGGCAGAGGCCAGACCTAGGAGGTCTGTGGAGAGAGTCTCAACTTTGTCCTGAAGGCAGTGGGGAGCCATGGAAGTTTCTGAGCCCAGGCGCGTCCGGGTCCAATTTAGGTTTTAGAAAGCTCTCTCTACTTTCCCCCTGGAGGCTGGATTCGACGGTGCTGGAGGCGGGGAGACCAGGCAGGAGGCCGTTGCCGTGTCCAAGGAGGAGAGATGCTGTGATTTGAACTGAGACCATGGCTGAGCGAAGAGAGCGAGCACGGAGGGAAGCTAAGGAGACCACGGGGACTTGGTGACGGGTTAGCTGTGGCATTGAGGGACAGGGCTGAGGCGAGGAGGGGGGCCTGGTTTCTCTCTCGGGTGATTGATTGGAAGGTGGTGTCACCAACCCATCTGAGAAATGCGTGGGGAGCGGGGGTGCAGGCTGCGAGGGTGGTGCTGAGTGGCGCTGTGGCTGTGCCGGGTTGGACGGAGGGTGCGGGGTGGGGGAGGAGGGGAGGGGGGAATCCACGCGTACTGTGCAGCTGTTTAAGAGGATCTGTCCCCTGAGACACGGAGGCGAGCTGGTGAGAGATTAGGGAGTCATCGGCCTCAGATGCCTCCTGGACCCTTGAGGGGGAATGAGATTCCCCTGGGAGAAGAGACGCGGGCCAAGGCCGAGGCTCTGAGCATCACTGATCACTGAGAGGTCAAGAGGAACCAGAGATGGAGACTGAAAGAGGAGGAGGGATTAGGACGGAACATGGACCACGGATTTAGCAACAGAGAGGTCGCGCGGACCTCAGCAAGACTCCCTTCAGAGGACTGTGGGCGCCGGAGAGAGGCTGGGAGGGGAGGGGGCAGGGAGGGCTCAGAGGCAGTGAGTGGAGATGACTCGAGAGCGTCTGGCCATAAAAGGGAAGAAAAGGCAAAGGTGGGGTGGGTGGAGGAGTGAAATGTAGGGGGGTGGGAGTTACAGATGGCAGCCGCTTGGGGAAATTTCGGGGCTGAGCGGACGGGAGCCGGAGGGTGAGTCTGAGGGTCCAGGAAAGAAGAGAGGGAGGTGGCTTTGGGGCCGGAGGAGGGACAGCTTGTGCGGGGACTGAGAGGGAGGGGATCAACAGTGCGCGCGGAGCTGAGGCCGGGCGGCGCAGGTGGGGGTGAGGATGAGGCCAGCGAGAATGGGGGTTGGAGAAGGGAGGCGGTCATCAGGGACCCCGAGTGCCTGGCTGTGGCTGGAGGATGACTTCGCAGTGGAGTCTTGTTGCTGTGGGTGTCGTGTTCATGGTGGTAGTTTCTCTCTGAAGCCCAGAGCAGCTGGGGGGGCGGGGGCCGGGGCAGAAGGGCAGCAGACAAACGGGGTGCCCGAGGTTATGGCTTTACAGGCTCGGGGTACAGAAAGGACTCAGACTAGGAGTGGCAGGTTTCCAAGTATACTGAAGCTGTCAGAAGGAAAAAGGTTTTAGAGGGGAAATATGATGGAGGAGTGGGAGAAAAAAGGGCATCTGTACAGTTCTAAGTCTCAGGGCCCTGAAGAGACAATTCACAGAGAAGAAACTCAACTGACGAACAAAAGTATGGGAATGTATCCAAGCCTGTTCATATTCAGAGAAATGTAAATTTAAACAAGACAATGTTATTTGCCTAGAAAATTAGCAGAACTTAAAAAATGGGAACAGGGACCTCCACGGTGGGCCAGTGGTTGAGACTCCGTGCTTCCATTGCAGGGGGCATGCGTTCGATCCCCGGCTGGGGAACTAAGATCCCACATGCCATGCGGCGTGGCCATAAAAATAAAAATAAAAATAAAATAGGGAACACCCAAGGCTGGTGAAGTGGCAGTGAAATGGCTCATATTCACACAGAGGTCGTGAGGGCCTTTATTCACTGGGGTGTCCTGAGCAAATGGCATTGCCTCTCCGAGCCTCAGTTTCCTCATCTGCACAGTGGGGACAAGAAAGACACTCATCTCACAGCGTTTTGTGAGATAAAAGGTTCACAAGGGAAGTGTCTCATAAACGGGACAACAGTAGTTACTACGATTGTCTGGATTTGTTCAAACTCATTTTTCTCCCTGCTGGACAATCTCTAGCCCAGACCCAGGACCCTTGCAGACAGCAGCCCAGTGCAGGGATACCCTCTGCCGGCCCCTCCCTAGTTTGCCTTATGATTTAAAAGTAGGAAGGAAGAAGAGGAGGAGGAGGGTACAGGATTCCGCCACGGGAGGAATGGCCCACGTGACAGGGGACATCTCTCTCCAACAAAGTCCATGGGTACGCCTGGCCCTGGGCGGTGGGAGAGAGCATGGCCCTTGAGTCAGACCACCTGAGTTCAAGTCCTCTTCTGGGGACTAGCTGTGTGATATTGGGCAAGTTTCCTCACCTCTCAGAGTCTCAATTTCCTCACCTACAACATCTAACTCTTAAGATGTGGGAAGAGGATTAAGGGCATCAGGCATACCGCAACAGCAGGGTACTGCTTGGACAGTTAGTGAACCCATACATCTGTCAGAACCGCAGCTTGCCTTACTTATTTACTTTTTATTATATAGCATTTGATTTTTAAAAAACTTTACCTTCATAGAATACATTTTCACATTAGAGATTCCCACAGTGGGAAAACAATGTCTTACTACTTATAATTTTATATTTGTGGACAGATTATTTTAGGACCAGTAGAACAAACACACTTGAGGATTAAGTCTCAGTTTAGAATCTGTAACAATCCGAAATATCTATAAAGGGACCTCTTCCCTACATGGAACTTCTCTATATTCAGAAACTCTCCAGGCTCTCTTCCTAGGATTTAGAAATCAGTAATGTGAAATATCAGCATTTCTAATTTTCAAATTTCCCTAGGACACATAACCATTGGTAACTGGTATCAACTGAACAGAGCGGGGATGTTTGCAAAAACTAAACACTGCCTAATTTTCTGCAAAGTCTTTACTTACGAAGTAACAGTCTTTCCCTTTCTCCATCATCCTAGGACAAATATAGATGCTTGATCGGATATTGAGAGTTATAAAGCTGAATTCCCTCTAAGAGTTTGATAAGTTAAAAGGCAAAAGCTCATATATAATGTTTAGTTATACTGTGAGTCTTGTGAGAAGCTGAGAGACACCCCTTAACTCCCCAGCATACAGAACTCAGTCTGACAGCTTTTTGGATACAATTCCTCTCACATCTTAAAGATTACATTCTAAAAATAACCAAGTGGGGACTTCCCTGGTGGTCCAGTGGTTAAGAATCCGCTTTCCAGTGCAGGGGATCCCACATGCCATGGGGCAACTAAGCCCTTGCACCACAACTATTGATCCTGCACGCCACAACTAGAGAGAAGCCCGCGCACTGCAAGGAAAGATCCCATGTGCGCAACTAAGACCCGATGCAGCCAAAAAATTAATTAATTAATTAAATATTTTTAAAAATTTTTAAAAATAACCAGGTGATTAGGAGAAGAGGTTTGTCTCACCAGTGGACTTATCTGTTATTTCCTTGTTATTGTGAGTTGAATGACATGACGGAGCAAAGGCGAGCTGGTCTACAGTCAATTCTCAGGGTATTATGTCTAAAGGGTCAGAGCTTCCACAGCATAGCCACAGCTCTGCAGATGCCCGCATCATGATAGTTGAAATAACAAAGCCCACCCAGCAAAGGTGCAAGCCGAGGGCACCGAAAGGCCTGCCTTGACAGCTTTCTGCCATGCATCCCCTCGAACATACAGCTGGTCCAATGCCCCGGTGACTATGAAGAGGGAGGGCTGCCGCCAGGAAGTAGTGCATCGCAGAGCAAGGATTCAAATAAGCAGCTGGGGGACTTCCCTGGCGGTCCAGTGGATAAGACTCTGCTCTCCCAATGCAGGGGGTCCAGGTTCGATCCCTGGTCCGGGAACCAGATCCCACATACATGCCGCAACTAAGAGCTCGCATGCCGCAACTAAGGAGCCCGCCTGCCGCACCTAAGACCCAGTGCAACCAAATAAATAAATGTTAAAAACAAAACAAACAAACAAAACACAAATAAGCAGCTGGAAGTAGGCCCAGGAGCAAAACCCTGACAATCCTCTCACCAATCCAGTGGAGAGATGCAGCCCTGGAAGCAGAGTGGTGGTTGGGTGGCAGGTGAATGTGCTGTATTCCACACCATCCTGGGGTAGGTCGGTCCTGGAGAAATGCTGAGACCTGAGCCAGTCTGACCACTGGGATTTAGAGGAACAGAGCTCGCCCTCGTCCGGCACTGCAGAGGACACTCAGCCTCCAGAGAGTTCCCACGTCGCTCCTGAAGGCTCAAGGTCATCCCCAAAACATCAGCTTTAAAATGAAGATGATCGTTTCTGCACCACCGTTCCGCCTCACTGGGGAGGGCTATGGTAAGAAGGAAAAGTTGAATTTATAAAGATATTGAAATGTGATAAAAAGTACAGATAATTTTTTTTTTCGGATGACTGGTTTGTTTAGCAGTGGGAGAAAAGATACACTGTAGGAAAAGATATACTATGCAAACAGATTTAGGCATTTAGCACTGTGCCTGGCTCAAAGGAAGCATTTCATAAACGTAATAGGCATAAGTAGAGTCAGAAGTAATAAGCAGTAAGAAGAAACTGATACGGGCCATGCGGTGGGTGGAAGAACTGGGACAAGATAAGGTGCCTGAAGGTGCCGAAAGGGATGGCCCTAATGATCACGCCCACCTAGTAGAGGCCCCTGCAGGAAATGCGGGACCCGGCCCAGCTGATGGAGCTGCCCTGCAGAGCAGGGCAGGGAAGGCCCCAGGGTCCAGGGACAGGCATTCATGGGGGCCTGGAAATCAAATCTCAGGGCAGGAAGGGCCTCCCGAGAACACTCAACGGGGGAACCTTGAAGCCAACCCTGGTCTCCTCCACAGCAGCCCAGCTTCTAGCTGTTTTAGGAGGAGGGACATTCTGCAGGGTCAACTTTCATGTGAAGGAAGTTTACTGTCGTTTGAGATTGTTTAAAAACCACTGCCCTAATTCTACACTCTCACTCTGCAGGTGGAAAACTGAGGCTCGGAGCAAGGAATGCCCCACTCTGGGGTCAGCCAGGGGTGCGATGTGAGCTGCAGATCCTGGCTTGGGTCAAGCCCGGTTACTGAGCTGCTACTATTGGGCAAGGTGCCTACTGTGTGCCAGGGTCCCACAGGGACCCGCTGGGGTGCTGTTCGGTGTTTTGGACCCTCGAGCAGGTGAACAGGGACTAGCTGGGCCGGTTCGAGGTCTGCTGGACTGTGCTGGCAGAGGGTGGCTCTATCCCTAGAAACTGGCAACGAGGCCACTCCCTGTTGACGGGAGGTTGGGTCTCTGGGCAGGGTGAGGTCTCCACTGGCTTCGAGTCACTCACCTGGGGAAGACGCAGGTTCTCAGAGGGAGTGTCCTAGGGGACTCCAGAGGACTCATCTCTCTCTAACCCAATATTTATTGATCTCATTCCATACTAGGCACTGTGCCCAATGCTTCTAAGTGTGAACCCAAGAAATTGTTTCACAATCTATGAAGCAGGAGCTATTAGTAAACCCAGTTTACAAAGGAGGCAGGGAGAGGTTAAGTCACTCAGCTGGTGGTGGGTGAAGCTGGGATTTGAGTCCACAGGCTAACTGGAGAGCCCCTACTTAATTTTTCTTTTTTTTTTTTTTGGCCGGGCCGAGTGGCTTGCAGGATCTTAGTTCCCCCACCAGGGATTGAACTCAGGCCCTCAGTAGTGAAACCTTGGAGTTCTAACCACTGAACCGCCAGGGAATTCCTGAGAGCCCCTGCCTTAAGCTAACAAACAGGGACTTCCCTGGTGGTCCAGTCGTTAGGACTCCACACTTCCACTGCAGGTGGCACAGGTTCGATAGGGAAACTAAGATCCCACATGCCGCGTGGCACGGCCAAAAAAAGAAAAAAAACGAACCAACCAAACAAAAACCTACTTCTTGGGCTTCCCTGGTGGCGCAGTGGTTGAGAGTCCGCCTGCCGATGCGGGGGACGCGGGTTTGTGCCCCGGTCCGGGAGGATCCCACGTGCCGCGGAGCGGCTGGGCCCGTGAGCCGTGGCCGCTGAGCATGCGCGTCCGGAGCCTGTGCTCCGCAACGGGAGAGGCCACAACAGTGAGAGGCCCGCGTACCGCAAAAACAAAACAAAACAAATCTACTTCTTTCTTAAGCAAAAAATTGCAGGAATGATAGAGAATTTCTATATGCGCTTCACCCAGAGTCCCCAATTGTAAATATTTTACCACATTTTCTCCATAATCCACTCTCTCTCAATCTCGTTTTGAACCATTTGAGAGCAAATTGCAGATAGATGCCCCTTTCCTCTAAGCACTTCAGTGTGTGTTTCCTAAAATCAAGGACATTCTCTTCCATGACCATAGGACAATGATGAAAATCAGGAAATTAACATTGATATGATACTATTATCTAGGCTTCAGACCTTATTCAGATTTTACCATTATCTTAATGACGTCCTTCACGACAAAAGAAAATTCTGGATCACACGTCGCATTCAATCATCTCCTTTGGCTCCTTTAATCTGGAACAGTTCCCCTTTCTTTATCTTTCATGATCCTGTCATTTTTTCTAAGCATACAGTTCCAGTTATTTTATAGAACTTCTCTCAATTTAGCTTTGTCTGATGTTTCCTCACGAGGAGAGTGATTATATGAATTTTTGGCAGGAACACCACAGAAGTGATGCTGTCTCCTTCTCCATGAATCATTTAGGAGCTACACATGTCCATTTGTCCCATTCCTGGTGATATTAACTCTGGTCACTTAGTGAAGATGGTACCTGCCAGGTTTCTCCACTCTAAAGTTATGATCATTCTATCTGTAATTAACAATTGTCCATGGAGAAATACTTTGGACCCATGTAATATCATGTTCCTCATCAAATTTTTGTGTCCACTGGTAATTCTTTGAGGAATCTATTGTTACTTTGTGGTCTTAATTGTCATTTTCTAATTCTGTCCTTCTTTTTACTTGAAGGAGGAGTTTTCTCATTTATTTATTCATATCCGTTTGGATTCTTCTCTTATTCAGTAGGTTATAATCCATGGTTACTGTTACTTCTTTTGATGTTCAAATTGTCCCAGATTGGCCATTAGGAACCCCCTTCAAGCCAGAGAGCTCCCACTTTTAAATATGACATTGCACCATGTCCCTTGACCTTGACCAGAAAGGGAGACACATCCGTGGGGAGCAGTCCCTGCTGGGTGGATACTGAAGCGCTGACCCCCTAATGCAGGCAGGCAGGGGATGGGAGAGGGTTTAGGCAGCCTGGTGTCCAGGGGTGTTGTGCAGACCCACTGGGGATTCATTCACTCGTTGAGCACCTACTGTGGCCTCAGCTTTTGAAAAGCTCATTGAAAACGGAGGGTAAAGAAAACAATCGCAATTGTGCAGTTTCTAAAACTGAGAACTTTTTACCGCAAGAGGTAACATGAGTGGCTCTCCTTGATACGTAAATATAAGGTAAGGGGAATTGTTTGAGCGCCAGACATAACTGCTGCAATATTTGGTCATTTGGGAAGCTAGTGGGCCAATCTGCATATGAAACCCAAGGCCTTTGGGAGGTAAGGGATAGATGTCACAATCCCAGGTGGACAAAGGCCCAGAGGCAAGGAAGCATAGCAAGGGCTCTGAAATCAAATTACACTACATCAAAGGAAGAGGGAGCCTTGCTGGTGACCAGGGCTCCACACACAGACCTCCTAGTTGGGGAGGTCCTATGCCCTACTCAGTAAGATAAGGTAGGTGCTGTGATGTCAGTTTCAAAAAAAAAAAAAAAAAAAAGACATGGCTGGCACTTCAGGCAATGGAAACACCATGAGCAAAGAAAAGAAGGAACTGGGACACCCTCCCGTTCTGCCCCCAAAGCCGCCTCTTGGGTGGAGCTCCAGGCCCTGAATACATCCCCACATTTATGCTGGGCCCCACCCAGTTGGGCAGAGCCCCAAACGTCTGGATCAGGAATTAGTTAGGTCTGGATTCAAACTCCAGTTCTTCCTGGCTGGGTGACTTTGGAAAGTCATTTTACCTCTCTGAGCCTTCACTCATTTATTTCCTCAACATGTGTTTATTGAGGGCTTACTATGTACAGAGCACTGATTTAGGTACAGGACGTGAAGTGGTCAGCAAGATAGACAAGGTTCTACCTTCATGAAACTTACATTCTGGTTGAAGACAGACCCTGAATAATAAGGAAATACATAAGCAAGATAATACCCTATGGGAATATTAAGGTAGTATAAAAACAAATTTCAGAGGTGGGGGCTCCTTTAGCCAGGGCTGTCAGGAAAGACCTCTCTGAGGCAGGGACATCTGAGCTGACCTGAAAGATGAGAAAGAGCCAGGCAGTGAACAGAAGAGGAAACAGCAAGTGCAAAGGACCTGTGGCAGGAATGAGCTTGGTGTGTTTGAGGAACAGTAAGAAGGGCAGTGTGGCTGAAGAGTAGTTGTGAGGGTCTGCCAGATGGCTTAGGGCCCTGTACGCCAAAGAGAGGAGTACAGTTTATATTCTAAATGCAAAGGGAAACCTTTGAGGGCGTTAAGCCAGAGGGTGGGAGAGTGTGAAACAATCTGATCTTTGTTTCGAGAAGAACATTGGTGTGCGAAGAAAGCCTTTACGGGCAAAGTGAGGAAGTTATCAGGAGCCCTCGGCCATTGTCCAGGTGAGTTGATGGTCCCTGGATCAGGTGGTAGGACTGGGGGTGGCCAGAAGTGGTCAGATGCAGGGTAGTGTTGGAGGTGGAGCCAGCCTGACTCATGAAGTGAAGAGGAAGGAGAAAGGGATGGAGCAAGGCTCCTAGGTCTGGACTTGAACAGCTGATGTGGGAGAGACTGGAGGGGTGTGGGTTGCTGAGGTAGGGTTGATGCTCAGGAGTTGGATTTTGGCCGTGCAGGGTATGCAGGCCCCATCTGGTACTCACGTGGAGGCTTTGAGTGGGCAGTTGGATACAGTCTGAAACTCAGAGAAGCTGTTCGCTCTGGAAATACAAATTTGGAGCTCCTGAGCCTATAGATGGCATTTAAAACCACGAGACTAGATGAGATCATCAAGGCAGAGGGTGTAGGTCGACAGGAGGAAGCCCAGAACTGTCGACTGTAAAATGAGACAGATGAGGGCTTCCCTGGTGGCGCAGTGGTTGAGGGTCCGCCTTCCGATGCAGGGGACACGGGTTCGTGCCCCGGTCCGTAGGGATCCCACATGCCGCGGGGCGGCTGGGCCTGTGAGCCATGGCCGCTGGGCCTGCGCGTCCGGAGCCTGTGCTCCGCAGCAGGAGAGGCCACAGCAGTGAGAGGCCCGCGTACCGCAAAAAAAAAAAAAAAAAAAAAAAAAAGACAAATGACACCTTCATCCGAGCAGCTCTAGTGAGGTGTCACGTGAACGCCCCTAGTCGCGTTCTAACTGGGATTGAAAATCCAGGGGGCGGGGCCTGGGTGTGGGCGGGGTCTTCCGGGGCGGAGTTGGCAGGGGCGGGGCTGAGGAGCTGGGAGGACGCTCCGGGGCCGGGGGGCGGCAGGGGAGGTGACGTCACCGCATGACTGAGTTTTTATGAATGAAAGGAATCCTGTGAGTGAGTAATTCCGGGAAGCTCGCCTTACAACTCTGCGCGGCCCCCTGCGCTTCCCGCCCCACAACAAAACTCGGTGCGTCGCTCCCGGGAGCCGGGCTCGGAGCGACCCGCGGTCGGGACCGGAGGGGAGACTGACCAAGGCGCGGGCGGGGACAGCAGCTCGGAAGGCAGCGGGACCCGCGAGTGCCAGGGACGCCAGGCGAAGCAGGCCGAGAGGCGGGTGAGGGTCGCTGGTCTGGACCGGGACGGGCGCGCGGGACCCGGAGGCGGCAGGGTCTCCGCACCCCGGGAACGTGCCTGGGGCAGGGCGCCGGGGCTCACTCAGTCGGTGCTCCTGTGGATCCCTCGGCGGGACGGCTGGCTTGGGGAGTTGGGGTGGGGGGAAGGGCAGAGGTCCGGTGGGGCCGAGACGCGGCCGAAGCAAGCTCGGCGGGGTGCGGGGGTTATGGGCCCCATTTTGGGAGCGCGGGCCGAGAGGCGGCGAAGCCGGGCAGGAAGGGACGGCGCGGGCTGGCGAGCGTCAGCGTCCGCCCAGGCGGGGCCGGGAGCGGTGTGTGAAAGTACGTGACTCGGTGAGAACAGTCCCTGGACCGGTGCCCGCGGGCCGTGCGTGCGCGGTTTGTTTACGTCCGAGGGCGGGCGTGCGTGTGTGTTCCCTGGCCACCTTCCTGGGTATGCAGTCAGGTGCTTGCTTGCGCCGTGTACCTTGGGGAGTGTGTGTGTGTGTGTGTGTGTGTGTGTGTGTGTGTGTGTGTGTGTGTGTGTGAGAGAGAGAGAGAGAGAGAGAGAGAGAGAGAGAGAGAGAGAGAGAGAGACTGTGTGTGTGTGTGTGTGTGTGTGTGTGTGTGTGTGTGTGTGTGTGTGTGTCCGCGCGCTCCCAGGAGGATAAGGACCCTGGCGCCTGTGTACCAGCGGAGCGTACCTCGGAGAGAGAGTGACCACAGGAATAAACACGGAATAGGGACGCAGCTAGAGAAGCGGCCCAGTCCATAGTCACAGGGGGTCCGGGAATTCTCTCCCGGGTTGTCTCCTCTCCACCAGCCGGCGGCGTTCAAGCCCTTGCTCTCCCCGGAGTTTCCCAGGACCGCAGCCATGTGACCCGCGGTGTTTGTCCCCCGCCCAGAGCCGGCGCCTTCAGCCACAGGGTGGGGCGAAATATCAAAGATCCCACCGGACTCGTCTGCGCGACGAGGTGAGGGGGCCACCCCTGGCCCCAGCACCCTAGTGGGTCTGCTACTACTACCTACTTTGTGTAGTAGGCTGGGGTCCAGGTCCTTGTCCCCAGGTTTTCTGGCTAGTTGGGGGAAGACAGACTGTCCCCTCAGGACTCTCCTTCATCCCCAGGGTTGCCCAACCCTTCAGTCTCAGCAGAAACAGGAAGGGCCAGAAAAACCCACGGCAAAAGTCGGAGGTAGGAAGGGATACGACGCTTCCTCTGGGTGGTCTGGGTTCTAGAGGTTGTACCTGCTGGGTCAGGGAGGGTGAGAACCCAAGGTTGGGGTGGAGCTGGTTTCTGCCCTCCTGGTGGTTTCAGTTCACAGGTGGGACTAGTCCGACAGACCTATGAATGACTGGACCTGAGGAGATAGTTGAGGGCCTGGGCCAGGCATGGAAAACAAGCAGTGGGACTGCTGGCCTTGGTGCATGAGGGGTTAATGCGAGAGGGGTGGGGCCCCCAACCTCGCCCCGCCCCCTCCCCATCAGCCCCCTGCTGAGGGAGGCTGAGGTGTGGGCTGGGGGTTAGGGATTCCTTGGTCCTATTCTGCCCTCCCTGTCCTCCCACCCACAAGGCTACAGAATCATGGGGGTTGGGAGGAGGGCATTGAGCTTGATTAGATTGCCTTTTTTAAAAAAATAAATTTACTTTATTTATTTATTTTTGGCTGTGATTGGGTCTTCGTTGCTGCATGTGGGCTTTCTCTAGTTGCAGCTTGGGGGGGGGTGCTGCTCTTCGTTGCCATGCGCGGGCTTCTCATTGCAGTGGCTTCTCTTGTTGCAGAGCACAGGCTCAAGGCGCCATGGGCTCAGTAGTTGTGGCTCGCAGGCTCAGTGGTTGTGCTGCGCGGGCTTAGTTGCTCCGAGGCATGTAGGATCTTCCCGGACCAGGGATCAAACCCATGTCCCTGAATTGGCATGTGGATTCTTAACCACTGAGCCACCAGGGAAGTCCGATCAGATAAACTTTTAACTTTGAATCTTTGAGCAGCTACCACAGCTGGGAACTTCCGTGTCCCCATCTGCAACAGGAACTAGGTAACATCCAAGGTGGTAGGATGGGAGTAGAATGGGGGAGGTATGGCAGCCTGCACACACAGCCTAATTTCCAGGGGAACTGTGGGAGAGAAAGCAGAGCCGACCACCCCAGGCTGAGGCCAAGGGTGTCCAGAAATATGTGGGGTCCAAGTAAGGGAGGCGGCCACCAGGAGCACAGGAATCAAGCAGGCCCATCCTCAAAGCTGGGCAAGAAACATCCCTGGGTAGGGCTAGGGACCAGGGGTTGGGGGGGTGCGGGCAAGAGGGAGTGGCTGGTTGACTCAGTCATAGATGGAAAGCTAGTACTGAGAGGTTTAACCTCCCATGGAACCAGCCCTGGGCCTTCAGTAGGGCCCAGGACCCAATGTCAGCTCCCTTGGCCTCTGTGCCTCCCTCAGTCCTAACACTTTTAGCCTGCATTGCCATGGAGCCCATCAAGGCCTAGATGCTGGGGATAACGTGGTGAACAAATCAGATCCAAAGCCTGCCCTCTGGGAGCTTACAGTCAAGGAAGGGAGACAAAGTTGAAGGAAGAGCCACTAACCTAAATGCAAAACCACAGCTGAGATGGGTGGTATGAGGGGGAAGTCACTGTGGTTAGTAAGTATATAACAGAGCTCTGACTTAGCCAGGGCAATCAAGGAGGGCTTCCATGAGGAGGTGACCAGTCAGCCAGGTTGTCAGATCAAGTGATGATCATCTATGAATGCCTTGAGGGCAGGGGCTTTGATTCAACTTTGGGTCTAAGGAAGCCCAGCACTGAGCCTGGCACCTACAGGTTAGGTGCTTCTCGGGTGTTTGCTGATTGAATGAATGAATGAGCACTGGGTCAGTATTCTGGTAGAACTCCACAACACCTAGAGAAAAAGGCCTGGGGACCCCAGGGAAGCAAGAAGCCTGGGCATGGGCTGTAGGATTCTTGAAGCAGTTTCCCCAAAGCGAGCAGATACTTCAGGGTCCAGGTGACATCCTACCCCCACCCCCACCCCCCACACACCCCGTGTGACCCTCTGGGAAAAGTGCAGAGATGGTAGAGTTTACTGGGTGCTCATTCATTTGTTGTCAGCCTGAGGATCCTGGGAGAGAGTGGGGAGAGAACATAGTGGAGGCCCAAAGGGCTGGAAGGGAGGCTGGCATCCTAGGGTTTTGAAATGGGCCGAACATGATCAGGTTTATAGGTTTGTGTCAGTAATGGTCCCTCTGACAGCTCTTGGGGGAGGATAGATGGTGGGGTCAGAGGTGGAGGCAGGCACGACTAGAGGCCAGTGAGGAGGTGGCTTTGGTCATGGTTCAGCTGAAAGAGGAAGTGGTCCCAGGCTATGCAAGTGGAGCAGAAGGAGGGTTGAGGCTGATAGTCTCTGAGTTTGTGTTCTCATGCCCCTGCCCCCAGGAAGCCTTCCCTGATTTCCTTTCCCTTCCTCCAGGGCCTCTACTCTGCTAGTGGTCTCGGAGGTCCGTTCTGGGCCAGAATCTGACACCCTGAACTCTGAGACTGTCAGTGCTAGGAGGTACCTTAGGCTTGGTGGTTTGGCGTGTTGGGCCCAGAGAGAGGGAGTGGCGTACCTGAAGTCACACAGCGAGTGTGAGCAGGTGGTAGAACCTGAGCTGGACCCCCAGGCTCCTACTTCCCAGCTGGGTTCTCCCAGCTTTGCTCCCCTTCCAGCAGGGAGGAGGCTCCACCAGTGCTGGCTGCCAAGGCCCAGGAAAACACATTTTTTCCCTCTGTCCTCACAGAGGAAGCAAAATGGCTCAGCAGTCAGCGAGGAGCCCATGCCAGCGGGTGGGCCGTCTACTAGGGGGCCGGGGATGTGGCTGCTGACTGGGCAGGGCAGCTGTCAATCCCCCAGGAGTAAGTTCATTCTCCAGGCCTCCAAGGGAATGTTAGAAACCTGAAGACCCCGGAGGTCAGCTCTCCCGGCCCCAAGAAGAAAAAGGGAAGAAGCAGGGCTGGGCGCGTGGGTGAGCTGGGGGTCGGGACTCCTGGGTTCCAGCCCACCACTGCCACCTGACAGCCGCCCGGTTGCTTCAGTTACAGAACAAGGAGGTTGGATCAGCTGCTGTCTCAGGTCCCAGGTCTACCAGACTGGCCGAGGCAGCCTGGTGGAGGACCCTGGCCCCTTGGCTGACAGCCCAGCAGCCCCTGGCCTGAAGTTGGAGGCTGAAAGCCTGAGGTTATCAGAAAGGTCCCCCTTCTTGTGACTTTCCCTCTGGGATTGCCTGACTTTGCTGAGCTAGGACATTCCTGCGCAAACACAGGTGCCTCAGCGGACATCCAGCATGTGCTTGAGGCTGCTGAGGCTAGGACAGGAGGAGAAAGATGAAAGGAGGGAAGAGCAGGTTCAAAGCTTCCCTGAGGCCCCAAAGTACTTAGAATCACCGCCAGCAGAGGGGATGGGGCCTTCAGCCATTAGACAGAAGAGGGGATGGCCAACAGTTTCCTCTTGGGCCTAATCTGCAGGGCTGTGTTGACGAGGATTCCGAGGTTGTGTCCAAGCTCAGTGGAAAACAGTGCTATGCTGAGAAAGATTCAGGGGCTGTGTCCAGCCTCAGTGGGAGAAAGTGCTGTGATTGATTACTGATGTCTGTGTTAGGAGTGGAGGGAGGGGTGATGGTGAGACAAACCAACCATCTGCCACTTCTGATCTTGTCTAAGCCTCTTGTATTTTACACGCTAATACTATGAATGATTGTCTCCACTTTTATAAGTGAGGAAGCCAAGGTCCAGAGAGGAAAAAATGACTTATCCAAGGGGACATGCCTCCCAAGTTCTGCATCAGCCATAGCACCCAGCAGGCTCTTAGTTAACCTATGTCAGGAGAGGCTTCCCCGCTCCCATTAGGCTCTCCGTGTAGCCCAGACTTGCCTGGGTGTCCCCTAACACCCCAGCTCCCTGAACAGCTGGCCAGGGGGCCTGGATATCTGTATGTCATTTGCATATCCCTAGCAGACCCAATACAAATCCTGGCACATCAGAGCTGGGCAGCCTCGGAGCCTGGCAAGTCCTCCACTTCACAGGGGTGGGGAAAGAGGGCCCAGAGAGTGTGCCCAGTAAGGGCCACACTGGGAGGAGACACATGGCTCAGTGTGGCCTCGGTCCCAGGATCCACCCCCTGTTAGCTGTGTGACCCTGGACCGCTCTGTTGACATCTCTGGCCTCACAGGGTTGTTGGGAGAACTGGGGTGATGATGGTGTGAAAGGGATCGGGATTCAGTCCTGGGGCTTTTACAGGTGTTCAGAATTCCTCCTGATTTGGGGGGAGGCAGCCATTCACCTGCTGTGTGACTTCAGGCAAGAGATGCCCCTCTCTTGTCTCCACCTCCCCTTGGGTGAAGTGAGGAGGCAGGGGCCAGGCGGTCTCTCAGGACCTTTCCTGTGTGACTCTGGCCAGCCAGGAGCTGCCAAATCAAAGCGAGGTCCCAGGAATTGCTACAGGCCCAACCCCTCCTGGACAGACTCAGCAATTCTAATAACCACCCACGTGCTCACTGACCTCTCCGGTTTGTACCACTTAGTTCCACCAAAACCCTGTGAGGCAGGAATTGTTTGCATCCTACAGATGGGAAAGTGGAGACCCAGATAGGTGGAGTGGCTTGCCCGCGGTCACACAGCCTGGAGAAAAGAGAGATGGGACTCAAACCCAGGCTTTATCCTTAATCCCGTGTTCCTCTCCTTGTTTCCCATACCCCACCTGGGAGCCATTCATGAGGATAGAATCCCTCCTGCTCCCTTCCCATCCTCCTGGTGTCTGTGTACCATCCCTGCCATGCAGAAGCCACGAGGCAGATGGAAAGGAGGAAGAATGGGAGGTAGGGCCGGGAGGTTTGTCTCTCGATGGTGTTCAGCGGGGCTTGGGCTTGGTACTCGGTTCAGACTCTGACAAGCTGGGTGATGGACAGTGTCAGAGACGCATCCACACTTCACCGGTGCCTGCTCCCTGCCAGCCCCTGTGCTGGCAGCCTCAGCACCCGAAGCTGCCTGGGCCTGGTTCTTGCCTGTGGAGCTCCCTGTCTGGTAGGGAGTCAAGGAAACAGACCATTACAACGTAGGGGAGAACTGCTGGGGTGGGCGGTGTTGAACAAGTCCTAGGAGCCTGGGAGGGCTTCCTGGAGGAGATGTCTACGTTCAGGGCAGAAGGCTGAATAGTAGGAGTCTGCCAGATAAAGTGGGGGTGGGGGGAGAAATGTCACAAGGTTTGGGGTGGCCCAAAGGCAAGAAAGCATAGGGTGAGAGGAAGTGAAAGCAATTCTGGGACTTCCCTAGTGGCGCAGTGGTTAAGACTCCATGCTCCCAATGCAAGGGGCCCAGGGTTCGATCATGGAACTAGATCCTACATGCATGCCACAACTAAGGAGCCCACGTGCCGCAACTAAGGAGCCTGCCTGCCACAACTAAGACCCAGCACAACCAAATGAATAAATTAAATAAATAAATATTTTTAAAAATAAAAGAAATTCCTTGTGGCTGGAGTGCAGAATGGAGGCGGACAGTAGTGGGAAATGAGTCTGGGGTGCCTGTGGGTTAGTAAATGGGGTTATGTGATATGGCACAAGGAATGGTTTAGCTGGATAGTTAGACTTCTTTGAACAGGTGGCACTGAGCAAAGACCTAAATGATGAAGAGTCTATGGGGAGATAACAGGGAAGAGAACAGTAAAGAGAACAGCAGGGCTTCCCTGGTGGCGCAGTGGTTGAGAGTCCGCCTGCCGATGCAGGGGACACGGGTTCGTGCCCCGGTCCGGGAAGATTCCACGTGCCGCGGAGCGGCTGGGCCCGTGAGCCATGGCCGCTGAGCCTGCGCATCCGGAGCCTGTGCTCCGCAACGGGAGAGGCCACAACAGTGAGAGGCCCGCCTAGCACCAAAAAAAAAAAAAAAAAGAGAGAGAACAGCAAAGGCCCTGAGACTGGAATGAACCACTCAGTAAGGCCACTGTGGCTGGCTGGACCACTGGGGCAGAGGAAAGTGTTATGAGATGAGTTCTAAGACAGCAGGGGCCTTGGATGCCAAGGTAGTGTGTTTGGGTTTTATTCCAAGTGGGGAAAAAAAACTGACCTTGGCCTCCTGTCTCCCCTAGGTCTCAGCCCAGAGGGCACTTTCTGCAAACATGTCTGTGGATCCCTTATCCAGCAAAGCCCTGAAGGTGAGAAGGCAGCCCTTATTGTCTCTGGTCCTCCCCTCCCTCCCTGCCCCCGCTGAGCTCCCATCCCAACTTCCCCTTCAGTACCTGGAATCCCCAAGAGTGGCTCTGCAGGCATCAGGCATTCATGAAGCCACTGAAAGGGCTGTGTGCCCCGAGGCAGGTCACTTCCCTCTCTGGACCTGCTCCCCCATCGGAACAACGTCCCCTGGGCTGTAGGACTTCAAAGGTGCTTTCCTGAGTTTCTCCGGCTGAGTCCAGGCCCGGTCGCTGGGTTAGAATGCGGGCTGAGCTCTCGGGTGCCTCCTTTTGTGTTCAGATCCCGGTTTGGCCCGGTTTCCCCTTTCGGGATTACTGCTCCCCTTCCGAGTCTTGGAGCGAGTCCAGCCACCACCTCAGTGGCCGTGGCGGTGAAGGGGGAACACTAGCGGGGGAGGGGGAGCCGTCCCCAGCACCTGCTGCGCGCCAGGTCCAGAGCTCTGGGCCCACAGGTCGCAGTGCGACCCTGGGCCTCAGTTTCCCCATGCGCCCGACCTGCTGCCCGCAGATCAAGCGCGAGCTGAGCGAGAACACGCCGCACCTGTCCGACGAGGCGCTGATGGGGCTGTCGGTGCGCGAGCTGAACCGGCACCTGCGCGGGCTCTCAGCCGAGGAGGTGACGCGGCTCAAGCAGCGGCGCCGCACACTCAAGAACCGCGGCTACGCAGCCAGCTGCCGCGTGAAGCGCGTATGCCAGAAAGAGGAGCTGCAGAAGCAGAAGTCGGAGCTGGAGCGCGAGGTGGACAAGCTGGCGCGCGAGAACGCCGCCATGCGCTTGGAGCTCGACGCGCTGCGCGGCAAGTGCGAGGCGCTGCAGGGCTTCGCCCGCTCCGTGGCCGCCGCCCGCGGGCCCGCCGCGCTGGTGGCTCCGGCTAGTGTCATCACCATCGTCAAGTCCGCCCCGAGCCCCGGCCCCGCCCCCGGCTCGGGCCCCGCCCCCGGCCCCGCCGCCTGCTCCTAGTGGCCGCCGAGCGCCGCTCGCTCCGCCCACGTCCATTCTCCAAACCACAGACCCCTCTGACCCCAGCTGCCTTCCCTAAGTGCCTAAGCGCCGCAGTCTCTGTCTCCAAGTGCCATTTCTCTGCAGCCACCAGCCCCCGTGGGGAACACACACGTTCCCTCCCCAGAGCCTGTCTTCCTCCTGCGGCCCCTGAAACTGGGACCTGATGTCCCTGGGGAGGGGCAACGGTGATGAGATAGGATGTAGGTGGGGTCGGGGTCTGGGGTTTCCTCTGGTAGAAAATTCAGCCTTCTTAGTTTGAGGAGGGGATACAGAGCGGATTAGAGAAGGGCCATCGAGGGGAAGACGGCCACCCCTCATTTTGTAACTGCTCAGCTTGTGCCATCAGCCCCTCCCCACCCGCCAGGGAGACAGGACTAGGCTTGGCCCGGTATGGGTCTTGTGGGGCTGTCTAGCTGGGAGGCTGATGCTCCCGCCTCCGCCTTGCACCCGGATGCCTGGCCTTCCAAAGCTGGAAGACTCATTAGAAATCACTTAGTGAAGCCCACTTAACAGATGAGAAAACAGGCCTCTATCGGACGTGCCCAAGGCCACATACGCTTAGTGGTTGAGCTGGAGCCCTGTCTTCCCACTGCTGCCCTGAGACTCCAGCCATGGTTGTCAGAGGGACAGTGGCCAGGGCCTGAACAGGTGGTGAAAGGGCCTCCGTAGCCTGGGAGATGGCTCTCTGTGAGTCAGGTGAAGAGAAGTAGAGGGAGGGAGAAGGTGATGCAGATGGAAGAGAGAGGGAAGGAGCTGGCCAGGCTCAACCCTGGGCTCTCCCTGCAGCCAGGGAGCTGGCCAGCCAAAGAGAAAGGGGACCGAGGAGGTGACCACTGTGGCGGTGGGGAGATGAGAAGACAGAGCCTATGGTTCTGCAGCCTGGGATAGGGGTCCTTAAAGGGAAGGGTCCCAGCTGTCCACCCTGTGGGATGGGGGCTGACCACTGCCATTGATCGCATTCTCCTGGGAAGCCCGGCCGGAGCCTTTCTCCGCGCCCCACCCCCCGCCCAACTATACAGCTGCTCCTCCCTGCTGTTTATTTATTGCACGAATCTAAGTTATTCTCCCCAGCCAGAGCCCGGCGCCCACTGCCTGGGAAAAGTGGTGTGTGGCCCTGAGCTGGACTTTATATTTTATATCTGCAAATAAATCACATTTTATCTTATATTTAGGAGAAGCCGGATGGCAAAAACAACCAAAAAATGTTTTTTAAAAACAATTGCCCGGCCCCTGGAATTTATTTATTTTTCTGACTTACAGTAAGCAAGTTATCTGCCTTCTGTATTTTGTAGACTTTCTGAATAAAGTCAAGTTCTCTTTTTCCACAGTTAGAAGTGTATGTCCTGGTCTATGTTTTTTTTTTGGCGGGGGGGGTTCTGAATGAGGGGCCCACGAGGGGGTTCTGCTTTCAACCCCAGGCAGGCCCCTCTGCTGGGCGGGAAGGTTAGCCCCAATTTGCAGATGAAGGAATTGTGTCCCATCACCAGCTCTTGCACCCTGGCTTGGTGCGGGGTTGGGTTAGGTGGAGGTGGAACCGGGCAGGGTGGTGCCCAAACATCTGTCCTTCCATCTGGCTGCCTGGGGCCAAGGAGCTTCCCTGGGGAAGGCAAAGCCAGGAGGACAATGATATGGAGGGCATTCCCTGGGCATCCCTTCAGCAAATAAACAGTCCCGCCCAGGGAGAAAAATTCGATTGGAGAGTAATCTTTCCAGCCTTTCACGCCGAGGTCTGATTTTCTGCAGCCGAGTAAAAAATATTCTCCTCGTCTTCCAGAAGGCACAGAGAAGCAGGGAGAGAAGTGGCTTCCTCAACCCCTGCCTGCGGGCCTAAAGCACAACCTGTGTCTCATCCTGGTCCCCAAACTCCCTGTAATTCAACCCAATCTGCCAGCCCAGCGGGGTGTTCTGTGGTCTGTGGGGTCAGGGAAATCGAGGTGTGTTTTCCTCTTAGCTGTATGACCTTTGATGACTTATTTCGCTTCTTGCAGCCTCGGTTTACCCATCTGTACAACTAAAGTACTCTAAGGGCGTAGGTGTGACCAGCGCTGGGAACCCGAGGGGCTGCAAGCTTTAACACGCAGAGCGAAAGCTTACCCCAGCGCACCTGGCGGTGGTGAGGAGGATTTCTGCATGGCTGGGTACGGAGGGATGGCGGGGCTGGGAGAAGGATGCTCCTGTTGAAGGTGCAGGATCTGAAAGCTGGGCAAGGGCCAAACCACATGGTTCGGGTTGGTCCACAGGCTCTTCCCTCCTCACAGGTTGGGTGGGGCCCAGGATCCTGATCCAGAGACGCTGAGCTCAGGCCAGCAGAAAGGGCAGCAGGAAGCTGTCAGGGGGACGAGTGGAGGTTGGCTGGGCTGGGAATTGCCCCCACCCACGCTGCATTCCTGAGTGCCCCCGTCAGCCAGGCCAGGCCCCAGGAAGGCATGCGGCGGTGGTAGGAAGGTGCCAGGTGTCTGGCGCATGCCCACTGCCCCACAGGCCCTGCTCCGGGCCTCCTTGCCCCTGCGGAAAGGCGCCTAGGGTCCCAGGGTGGAGTGTGGGCCCGGGGAGGCAGGAAGATAGGCTGCGAGGTATGAGGACGCTGGGAAAACTCTTCCAACCCCTGGGAGACACCTGCAGGAATGGGGCTGCCAGAGTACGGGCCCCCCATCTGGCTGACCAAACTGGGTACGAGGTATCAACCCACTGTGCACGCCAGCCCTGTGGGGTACTGAGGAGGGTGGACCCCTAGTGACCAAGGCTGCCACCATGACCCACTGGCCGGGGGAGGGGGAGACACTTTGTCCACCAGGGGCCTGGACCCCAACTTCAGTCTCTGGCAATGGGAATCCCCCCGTCACCTACACCTACACCCGGAAGCAAGGAGGTTTCCTGAGACACCCTTGTCCACAACCACTAAACTCACCCCCAAACACATACAAGGGAGCCGAGCAAGAGGAAGGAACAAGCCTTACCCACAGGCAGAGGAGATTTCAATACAATCTATATTATTTCATATATATAGTTCTTTCTCACTGTATTTGCTCACTTCTGTCACGCATTTAAAATGTCACAGAGACCAAAATAGAGCGGCTTTCTGGTGGAACTCATGGCAGTCATACACGAGATACAAAACTAGGGGACTCTGTCTTCTCATACATCATACAATTAATTTTTCAAGTATTTTTTATGTACAAAGAGCTACTCTACTGGGGGAAAAATTAACAAAAAAATAAAAAACAAAAAGACAAGGCAGATTACACATCCTAGGAAGGGGGGGTGGAGTGCTTGGGCACGCGTTCCCAGCCCCATCCCCCCAGGGGCTGCTAGCTCCCTGCCACGGAGCCCCGCACCCACCATGCCAGCGGGCAGGTGGCAGGGTAGGCAAAGCCCGGTGGGGCAGGGAGTCAGCAGCACACTTTGGCCTGGAAGGAGAATCAGAGAAACCGATTCATGAGAGCAGATGGTGGGGCGGATAGAGGTCCTCCTGGGACGGCCTGCACCGACCTGCTGCCTCCTGCATAGGCTGCCACCACTGCCCAGGCCCGCCAGGGACCTGAGAGCTGACCTCCGGTACCAGACATGCAGGCCTGTGTGCCCGCCACCTGCAGGGCTGGCTTGGTCACTGAAGGAGGCCGGGCAAGATGACTGGGATGGACACCCCCCCCTCCCCGCCCGCCCCCGGCACAGTTCAGTCCAAGAGTGGCCAGAAGGAGAGATGCCACAGCGAAGTTCTGCGCCCACAGGGCAGGGCCCTTCTCCCCCACTCTGCCCCCTCCTCCAGGCTGTTGCAGCCCAAACTCATGTGCTCTCTGGGTTTCAAGTGACAGAACGCTCTGCCTGTATGAACGTGCACTGTGTCCCATCACAAGGCTCTTCCGAAGACAGTGGCCAGCGTAAGCCCGGCCTGCCTGGGGGCTCTGGCCCCGGGAGGCTCCATGATGTGGGCGTGGAGGTGGGGGAGGGGGAGGGGACTGGTGGTCCTGGCCACCCGAGGCCTGTCCAAGGGCACTTGGCCCAGCACTGCAGGATCCTCTGAGCGCCAGCAGCTTAACAGGGAGCCCCCTGGGAGTGTCTGGGACAGGCTGAGGGCCTAGTGAGGGGAGGCTTCCATATGTGACTAAGGCACAGAAGAGATGGTCCTTGGGGCCAGACGAGGCAGGACACCAGGCCCTGTTTGGACACGGGGCCAGAGAGAGGAGTCCCCCATCTCCTGGCTCCCCGCCACATGCCCCATCCCTCCCTCCTCCCTCCCGGAGGGCTGTGCTCCTCCGGAAGCTGGAAGCTGGTCTGAAATGCAGAGACCGGACCCTCCCCAGGAAACAGGAGGGAGCAGCCCCAGGGAGAGAGACCAGGATCCAGCAGAGGTGCTGACTGCTCTGCCTGGGAAGGAGGGGTGGGAACCCCTGACCCTTTGAGTAGCTGGGAAGCAAGGGCTCTACCCAAAATGCTCTCAAGAGGAAAGACCGCAAGTGGGAGGGCAGTGTGGGCGGCTGGCTGTCTTCAGCAGGCCAGGAGGAAGGGGCACGAGGCAGGCGGAAGGTGCAGCCACAGAGAGGACACTCAGGAGCCCAGATGCACCTGGGCATCCTTCTGAGGTGGGACCCATGGCTCTTGGTGTCTGGCTCTGATCCCTGAAGCATGCCAGTTAGGCCTGGGTCAGGAGGAAGGTCCACAGAGAGCATCCGTGCTCCCTCCTCCCTCCTCCCGCCCAGGCTGAGGCTAATCTAGCATCAGACAAGGGGACAGGGGAGGGAGCAGGCGGGAAGGAGAGCCCTGGTCAGAGTATTGCACGGTGTTTGGGGGAGGGGCTGTACGTCTTACTGGGGAGGGGCTGAGAAGGCTGCAGCCGCTGGTCCACAACACAAGCTCTGGGCCTGGGCACGGCTGGTCCCAACACGCTGCCGCCAAAGGACGAGCCACAGGGACGTGGGGGTCGCTCCCACTGTCCTCTGCCCGTCGTGCAGGCAGTAGAGCCTTGGCCTTGTATAGATATTCCTGAAGGCTCCTGGGTGAGCCTGGGCCACCCCCTGGGCAGACAGCATCTGGCTGTTCCTCTTGAAGCGATATGTGTTTCTGGTCCAATAAATTAAAGGGCACTGCCAAAGCTGCGGCAGCCTGCCTCCCAGCCTGGACGTGAGGCTGGAGGAGGGGCACACCCTGCCCTGGGCCAAGGTCCCAGTCCTTCCCCACCAGCAGCCGCACCTAGAACTCGTCATCAGAGCTGAGCAGGAGAGTCTTCTCATTGTCCCGGGCACCAGTGAGGCTGTGGGAGCGCGAGAGGCCGTGGGCACCCCCGCGCCAGGTGGGCCCGGGCTCCAGGGTGGACTGCTGCGTGTACTGCTGGTAGGCGGGCGAGAAGTTGTGGATGGCGTCCTGCACGATGTCGTGCGGATTCATGGTCTCCTTGAGGCTGCTGGAGATGCTCTTCATGGGGGCGCAGCGGCCTACAGGGCAGGAGGCGGGGGTGAGGGGCCCGGGCAGCGGGGAGCAAGGCAGCCTGGCCCCCTGCCCGTGGTCCCGGGACCAAACCCCCTGCCCCAAGGCTGTGTCATCTAACCAACCCCTCCTGGGACAGAGAATGGGGTCCCGGACGTGAGAAGGGACAAGCAAGGAAATGGCTCCATTGGCGGGGTGCAGAGTGGAGCACACCCCCGGGGAGAAGAGAAGCAGCCACTTGGGAAAGTCTGGCAGGTGGGAAGGGAGCTGGGGTGGAGACTGGCGTGCTGCAGGCGTGAGCCCGAGCGCCCGGGGGAGGCCAAGATAAGCTCCACGCCAACTGAAGACAGAGAGGGGAGGGGAGGGGGCCCAGGCTCCACAGGCGCTGGCCCATGGCCCCTCTCGCCTGCGGGGCGCCGGGGAGCGGACCAGGGCCCCGCTCCATCAGGACAGGCCAACAGGGGCCTGGACCCACAACGGAGCAGACATCTTCGCTCTGACAGGGCAGGGGCCACCTGCCTTGAGGTGCTGCCTCGTAATTCCCTAACAAATCATCCCCAAGGGCTCTGGCGGGGGGCGGGCAGAAATGGGCCAGGCCCCCAAACCGAGATGGAAGGGGTGAGCCCGACTCTGGTCCCAGGTCTTCAGACTCAAACTTGCATGCTCTGTTCCCCTTCACGCTCTCTGCCACGGAACAGAACTAAACTCCCCAGTTCCCCACTCGAAAGCACCGTGCCCCCAGATGGTGCAGGGCATGTTCCAGGACAATGAGAGACCAGGACGGAAACAGGAAAGCTCTACCGAGGGCAGCCCTTGGAGGCGAGTGCTCTAGGCTCTGCCGCCCAGGGGTGCCTGGAGGGGAGGAGGCGGGGACACAGCGAAGGAACTTGGGCGACACACATGCTGGTGACAGGGAGGACCAGGACTGACGTGCAGGACAGACGTGCAGACTGAGAGCAGAACCTACCGTAAGGGCCGTATGTCGGCACTGCCCGCAGCCAAACCCGGGGCAAAAGCGGGGCAGGGGAAGGGGGAGAGGAGCCAGAGGAACAGAGAAGACAAGAGACAGCTGAGTGAACACCTCGTGCCCACCACCGAGGCCGGCACCGCACCACGCACCCTGCCCAGCCCGCCCCGGGCCCTGCCGGCACCCAGGCAGCCCGCTGCCCCCTGGGGGCCTGGGGGGCGTGTCCACCTAGGAGACTCCTCCTTCGGGGCTCACGCTTTCTTCTGGTGGGGGACAAAGAGTGGACCCCCAGAACGCTGGTCGGAGTTCCACCTCTGCGCTAAAGTAGGGACCGCCCACCCCACTTCTCCTCAGGCTTGGCTAGCACTGCGGAGCCTGTGTCGCCTGCTTTACAAACCTCACAACACTCCACAGACGGGACATGGAGGAGGGCGCAGGTGACGTGTACGGCGCCGCGGTTAGTGGGTGGACAACCGGCCTGGCACCAGCGCACTGGTGGACAAGGGCTCACGGCACCTTTTTCCCGGGCTGGGCTGGGCTGGGCTGGGCTGGCATCCCTGCTAGAGCTGGATGCCTGGCCACTCTGTTTCTGGCTGGAGCTGGATGTGTCTGGGGGCAGTGGACGGGAAGACAGCCCAGGCAACCGTGGAGAGCCTCTGCAGGGCCACTGGTGCAGAAGCGCCAGCTTGAACCATGTTACACCTCAAGGGTGTAGAAAGGGTTCTTGGCCATGGCCTCAGACTCCTGGCATAAGGGTGACTTTCCCAAGGGCAGAGGGTGTCAGGACCAGGTCGAAGGGACATCGCCCTCAACACTGGGAGGGTGTCAGCCGGATCCTTCCAACTGGGGGCCTGGTGGGAAGCAGGTGGGATGCCAGCCGGCAGCGGTGAGCCCTGGCCGGTACAGCGCCCGGCACTAAGTGTAGAATCCAAACCGGAAAAAGTACACAGGGTGCCCAGGCAGCAAGTGTCAGGTGCTCAAGAGTCACGAGGCCTGGAGGGTGATTCAGTCCACATGCTTCCAGCAGCCTCGGGTATTTTAAGGCCTCTTCCCAACCAGGGAAAGAACACGGCAGGTAGGGTGAGAGGTGGGGGCCCGAGGAGCCCTGCACAGGCCAGGCCAGTGCTTCTACACTCTGCTCAGCACGCCGCTCCCTGGGGCCCGAGGTGGGCACGCACGGGTGGTGGGTCCTGCTTTCAGCCCCACAGGCAGGGAGCTGGCAGCAGCCAAACCCCTGGGTGGATGTGTTAGACCAGGAGACTTCCTCCTCCCGAGGCCCACCCCCACAGGGTGAGTCAGTTCAGGCATCCCACCCAGCCTCCTCTTCCTCCTCTCCCCTGAGCAACCCCTCCCTGCCCAGCAGCAGCCAGAGGTAGGCCCCAGCCCCTGCTTCTCCAGCCAGCAAGTCAGAATCGCCCGGGCACCTGCCGGCACATCCTGCCAGGCCCAAACCCGGGCCAAATATGCAGAATCTCCGAGGGTGGGGCCCGGACAGCATGGACTTTTAAGACTCTCCAGGGCATCTTAATATACAACTGGGGTTGCCAACTGCTGTTCTAACAAAGCGAAGATTAGCAGGTGTAAAAAGAAAGCTGTTAAAAGCTATTACCATCTAAGTCTGTTTCTTAGAAGGGATCAGGTTAAAAAAAAAAAAAAGAAGAGCTTTAGAGACAAGGGAATTACAGGACAAAATGGGTAACAGTGTTTGATGTCAGGAACCCTTAGGAACTTGTTTATTCTAGGGTCTCTGTCCTGACCTTCCTATGGGGATATCGTGCTATATCATCTCCATACTCTAGATCTGCTGCGAGAGACAGGTGGGTGTAGCTTCCAGGGCCAGTCCCTGACCCTGACACCTTGTGACAGGGGACAGCAGAGCCTGGACCTCTGTGGCCCCTTTCCTACACCTGGGATCCCTGACCTGACCCATCAACAGCTGAAGGACCCTGGGAGGCAGGAGGGGCCCTGGGGCGGGGCCGGGAAGCACCCTTCCTACTGGGGGGGGTCGACTCCAGGACGCTGGCTCGTACCTTGTGCGTCCAACCTCTTGTCAGCATAGACCTTGTAGGTGAAGGCGTGCCGCAGGGCCAGAGCTGCAAAGAACATCTCCACGCAGATGATGAAGTCCTGGTAGCCAGCAGCCACAGTGCCCTCACCCACCGACACGCGGGCCGAGTGGATCTTGGGGATGGCCCCACACTTCTCCAGGATGGCCAGGAGCATGCCTGGAAGGGGAGGTGTGGAAGGGGAGGCATGGGCATCTGGCCCCAGATGGACCCCCTTCCCCATCTCCCTTCCTCCTTACAGTCCCCCAAATGCCACACTCCCCAGGGATGTTGGAAGCAGGGCCCACGGTTACTCCTCTTGGGCAGGGATGCTGACACAAGCCAAGGCCTCAGGGAAACCACACTCCCCAGGTCCTGGCTGGACACCACCTGGATTGGATCCCCCTGTCCAGGAAGCAGTCCCACCCAAGGTCATGACTCCTGTGGAAGGCCCCTGAGGGCCCAGACGTCACACCCCACAGGCGCTCAGTGGACAGAGGTCCCTTTGAGCTCCAGGCCAGGATAAGCGCGGGACAGCCCCATGGCCTGGGCCCTCGGGGCACTGGGGACAGTGAGCAGGAGGAAGAGGACAAGGCTTAGGGGACAGGGAGGCACAGGCCAGCCTCACGGGGGCTGGGAGGAGGCTCACCTTGCCAGAAGGAGAGAAAGATGACAGACTTGACCATGAAGAACTTGAGGACGGGGCTGTAAGGGCTGAGCAGCTCCCGGGTGGCAAAGTAGAAGAGGAAGAGGGCGTAGAGGGCCAGGCTGACGGAGATGTTGTAGATGATGGTCACGTAGAGGTAGCCACTGGTGACGCTGCGGGAACGGGGAGCATCCTCTGGCTTGAACTGACCCTTCTGCGGGACAAGGGGCCTCCTTCCCCCCTTGGCCCTGCCCGCGTGCCACTCTGCACAGCTCTCGGCAATGCCCCCCGAGCCATCAAAGGGAGGGGACGGGTGATCAAAGCGGTCTAGACACTGGGGGGAGGGCAAGGGTGAGCACCTGCAGGACAGGCCAGCCCTGCCACCTGCAGCTCCGGTGCCCACGCTCCTGGTGGAGGACTCCAGCTGTCCTCGGGGGCGGGGCCTCAGACTGATGGTCACAAAGCTCAGCTTTGCTCTTTGCGCTTGAGCCAAGTGACGTCCCCTGTGAGCCTGTTTGCTCACCGGCCCTCGGGGGCTGTCGTGTAGGGTACAGGGAGTGTGTCTGAAGTGCGTGCAAGCTCAGGGCCACGTGGGACACGTGGTCACTTTCCCTAACCCCCCGAAGTCTTGTGTGTGCGTCAATTTACACAGGAGAGGAGACTCGAGACGGGCCCCTCGGGGCTCTGGCCCTCTCGCGCCCTGCCCTGGGATGGTCACTGTCCCTTCTTGCTCTCCCCGGCCCCCACCCGGCACCACCCTGCAGCCTGAAGGTGACAGATGCTGAGCGCTCACTCTGGTGCCAGAGGCGGGGCCAAGTGCGATGGCACCACCGCCAGGCCCCAGCCTTGCGATTCAGGGGTGCAGCAGGCGGGAGGAAGGCCGGGGTCAGGCTTGGCCTCCACTCAGAGGACGGACACGGGGGTGGGGCAATCTGAGGCCAGGCCCTTCCCTCGGCCAGGGCATGAGCCTCGGGGAAGGGCCGCCCGCTCCTCCCCACATGCGCCGCGGGGGGACCCGCTGCTTACTCAAAGTCACCATCTCGGTACTTGCCGAAGGCCTGGAGGATCACGGTGCTGACAGCCATGAGCGGCTTCACCACGCAGAACTGCAGGGTGGCCTGTCGCAGAGACAAGGTCAAGAGTCAAGGATAGGCACGGAAACCACGGAAGAGGCACCTCCTGTGGCCAGCTGGGCCCGGGCTGGATGCCAGGGGATGGGGGCGGCCCAACCTGTTGCCCCTGGGGGAACTGCGGTCAGGAGGGGAAGGCAGAATACACGAGACAGCAACAGGGCGATGCAGCCGCGTGAGAAGGCAGGAGGGTGTGAAGGAAGAATGGCGGAGACGCAGGAGACAGAGGTTCCACCAGAGGAGGGGCCACCGTGAATGTGCCAGGGACGGGGGGACGAGCAGGGAGCTTGGCCCAGGGGCAGAGAGCGGACAAGTGTGAGGGCTTAAGCGCTGGTGAGGGGCAGCAGCAGGGAGGGGGCCCAGGGAGCAGAGGCAGGCGAGCCTCCTTGTCTGCCCCGGGTCTGGCTCCCTGGCCCGCGCTGTAGGCCTGGGTCCAGGCCTTACGTCAAGCTGGGGTCTTACTGGGGACGGAGATGACCCCACAGGAGCACAAAACAGGAAGCAGCCTGAAGCTCAAGGTCCGGAGTCCCGACACGTGTCTGAATTCTGGCCTTGCCAGCTACCGCCGCGGAAGCCCGAGTGGGCGGTCACTCAGCCTCCGAGTGGCCGAGTGGACACTGGGGGGGGCCAAGTGCGACGGTGGATGTTTGTAACCAGCCCCGTGCTGCACGGTCGCTGTGCGGCGACTGGAGAGCAAGACCGCACGGGGTGTCCTTGGACGTCTCCCACTTCTGAGCACTCAGCAGAGGCCTCTGCCACGGAGAGAATCCCTCAGCCAGGTTTCCACAAGTCCCTACAGAGGCACCCTCGGTGCCCATAAAATCACTAGAAGCACCACTCTCTTGAAACCAAATAAATCTAAGCCACAAGGCCCCTTCTGTGGAGACGGGAGCCATTTAACAAGGCTAAGCTAGTGTGGCTCCAAATGGGACAAGGACCCCGGAGCAGAGAAAGTAACCTGTGGAACCCAAAGTTTCTGTCCCGGAAGAGGCTCGAGTGAAGTTTGCAGGGGAGCCCGGGGCGGCCTGAGCCGTGTGGCTGTCTGGAGGAGAGGCACATGTGACGGGGGCTAGAGGGCCGATGCTGCTGTCAGCAAACCCCACAAAACTCCCCTGCCCCATCCACCCCCTAGAGGAAGCGGGCCCAGCACGCTTTGGGGAAAGGGGGGTCGGCAGCGTGTCCCGAGCGAGCCCTGCGAGCCTGCCGATAGGCCGGTGCTGCCCCGGGTCAGCTCACTTGGTGCTCACGACGGCCCCGTGACCTAAGTACTGTCATCCTCCTCAGGGTACAGATGAGGAGACCGAGGCACAGAGAAGCTGAAGAGGCAGAAAGAGGCAAACTCTCCAGGAGACTCAGACCCTGGCGCCGGCACCGATGACAAAGCTGCAGTGTCCTCTCTCACGCGGGAAAGGGGGGAGGAGGCTTCTTCAGTGCTTTCCTTTTACTACCTGACCCTGCCACTTCCAGAACAGCAGTGGAACATCAAAGCCCACAGGGCTGGGGAATAATTTGCAACAAGGCAACGCAGCTAGTGATCCGGGGTCAAAACTTTATACACCACATCATCATCAAAGGAGGCAGTGAGTCACAGCCGGGCCGCACTGGTAAACAATGGCTCGGACAGGCCCCACCCTGAACCCAAGACAGTCTGAACTCCTTCCCTGCAGGTCCTGTGGGGAGGTTCTGAATTTAGAAACACCCTAGGGAAGGAGGATCTGGAAGCAGAACTGGAGACCGGGCCGGGCCGGGCCGTGCAGGCAGTGCTTTGTGGGTGCGTCTGCACTGTGGGCACGGCCCCGCCCAGAAAGGAGCAGAAAGGCCAGTCCTCCCGCAAGTCATGGTGACGGGCCGTGGGTTTCACTTCCCCTTGTGGTGACGCCGCACGACGCTGGACGGGCTGACAGGCCCTGTGGGGCCCCAGAGGAGACTAAATCGAGGTCATGCCAGCTGGGCGTGGCGCCTGACTTCCTCCCGAGCAAGGGACAGCTGGCTCTGAGCCAGGCCTGTGTTAAGGGCTTTCCCTCACCTGTTCCTCAAACCATCCCCTGAGGTAAGTATCATTACACTCATCTCAGAGAAGAGGAAACCAAGGCTCAGAGAGGTTTCGTACTTTATCCAAGGTCACACAGTCATAGGAGGGGCTGGAATTCAAACTCAGATGGTCAGACACCCAGACCCACGCACTTATGCACAAGACCACACTGCCTCCACTCAGGCCACTCGAGGCCACTGGGGCAGCAGCTCTGGAAACTGGAAGCTGCTAGACTACCTGCCAAGTGGGAAATGGGGGAAGGGACCAGAGGCTGCTCAGGCCTGTTTTTTCATGTTCTTTAATGCAGAAACCCTCCTGGCCTCTAGCTGCAGCTGATGAGAAGTTTTCAAACTGAGATTCTAGAATCGCCATGCACCTCCTCAGACACTCACACACCACAGCTTGGTCAAAGTGAGCAAGAGTCTAGAACCACTTCCTGCCCAGGGCTGCATCAGGCACTCCTGGGACACCTGCTGCTGCCCCTCTGAGCACACCCCACCAATGCAGGGGCATCCCTAACAGCTCAGGGAGTGGGTGCTGGGGCTTGGGGTGCCTCCCGGGAAATGGGAACCCTGCAGGTGGGCCCTATGCCCGTCTTTGTCACTATGTCAACCAGGGGCAGCACGGCCCCTGCAGCTGCTACCCCAGGGCACAGACCCAGGCTCCTGGTGCCTGGCCTGCAACTCTTGACCAGGGCAGTTGCTGGGGGTACCCACCTGCTTGCAGAATCGCAGAAATCCGATGGAGTAAGTCTTTCCCCAGAGGCAGCACGTGCCATACATACAGCTGGACCTGGAAGAGACAAGCAGAGAAGGGGTTGGTGAGCAAAGAGCCAGACTCAGGAAGGTAGGGCTGGGGGAGGCCGCCCTCACCCTCCTGCAGATCCAGACAAGCTGGGGTAGGGCGGGGTAGGGTGAGTTTGGGGCTTGGATCCTGGGCAGTCTTTAGAGCACAAGGCCAAGCACAGGGAGAGACGCAGGAGAGTATTTGCATATGCAGTACGGGAGCCGGGGAGACACTGACCTTGGGGTAACAAACCAACTTAAAAGGCACTGAACGTAAAAACTACAAGAGGGAGAAACAGGCAAACGGGAAAGGACAGGAAGAGACAGAAGGGGAAAGAGCCAGACAGGCCCTCCCAAGAGTTCCAATGAATGGCCTCGCTCGGGAAGTGTGGGAGAGGCAGAGAGGTCAAGGTCACGGGCAGAGATGGTCTGTGTGACGGGCTGACGGCCAGGAGAGCTCTGAGAACGCCAGGCCCAGGAAACAGGGTGGTGTGGGGGGCTCTGGGGGGACTTCATACTCACTCGATGGGCTTCCCTCTGATCTCTGACATGATGGAACTTTCCCCTCCAAGGTATTCATAGCACAGGCTCAGGAAATTATAGATGACCAAGGCTGTGAAAACAATGTCCAGAGAAAAACCACTCAAATCAACAGGATGGATAAACAGATGGTGGAGTTCTAAACAGCAACGAAAGTGAAAGAACCACAGTCACAGGGAGCAACGGGGAGGGAACCTCAGGGACATAAGAATCTGCAGTGAATCTTCCATTTGTAATCAGAATCAGTCACGGCTAAATCATGCTGTTCAGGGATGCACACATACACTGCTGGTCACACCACAAAGAAAGGCAAGAAAGAGATTTACCACCAAATCCAGGAACGTGTGGGGAGCTGTGGGAGGGGACATCGGGACGGGATGCTGGGGGCTTGAGGAGCCGGCAGTGTGCGTGTTCTGGGTTTCGGCTTTACAGGTATTTATTAGCTTTATGCACTTTTCTGTTTGTGTGTCACAGATCACAATTTTATGACAAAGCAACAATAAAACTTCTCCAGAGGGATCTCAGGAGGCATTCTCAGCAAGAATGAGACAGAACCCCTTATGCATTCAACAGCGTGTAGCGGCATCTTAGTGAGCACAGCATGATAAGCTGTTATGAGAGGTGCACAAAATATAGTGCAAATTTCTTAGGAAGCCGGGCCAGCTCATCCTGCATCGTGACACAGCTTGACATCACCCACAAAGATCCAAAATTTACAACAGCAACCTAGGGCACAGTAGAAGTATGCTGTAAATGCTGCAAATACAGCGCTATGCTGTAATTGGTCTCCTGATCAGAGGACTTCTGCGGGGCCAGCAGATAAAGGCTGCTGCCTGCAGGGTGCCAGAAGCACACGGAAGTGCCGGGAGCCAGGGAGACAGGGCGTGGAGAGGAGGACGAGGAGCACAGCGGAGGACACCACGGAGGAGAGGATGCAGGAGGCAGATCAGGGACCTAGCTCAGGGGAACAGGAGACACGTCCAGCGCAGGAGTGAGGCCAAGGGGAGGGTCAAGGTGGGGTCAGGGGATAATAAGATCAAGGGAGAGGCACCAGCAGCCCTGCAGCCAGCAGGCTCCTTCCATCGTCTGACCGGCCAACCCCCCTGCAGCAGAAGGGCCTTCAAGGCCCCCCAGTGCAGCCCCCTGGCTCAGCTCAAGATCTCTCACCAGGTGGCTTGGTCCCTGCCCACCCATCAAACTTCCTTCCCAGCAACACTAGGTGCCCGTTTCCCCTCAGCAGGGTCTTGTGCCCTTCGTGTTTCTGCCCTTGCAGATCCTACTGCCTGGACGCCCTGCCCTCTGACCTCCTAGTACCGTCAACCCGTCAGACACCACCCACCATGAGAAGTCCCCGGCCACCGCCATGGGGGCTTGTGCGTCCCCACCCACGGAACCTACCTACCGGTTTGCAGACAGACGCCCCTGCCCCGCCCATCCCCGGAGTGTGATTACCGACTGGGAGCCCGCTTCTCCCTCGAGCGTGGGCCCAGCCCTTGGCATATACTAACCACACCACAAACGCTTGACTGCCTGAAATTGGAACACAGGAAATCCTGGCCGTACGTTTGGAGGTAGAAGTTGGCTTTCAGCAACGTGGAAAGGAATATATTTGAGGGCTGTACGCCCCTCAGTTGCTCTAACCTAGTAAGGTTTCACGTCTGGGGCTGGGGAACGGGGGCCCAAGTGGCACCCTGCATAAACATGACCCATAGCACCTGTCACCTGTGCTGCAACCGTCCCCCTAGAGACATACAGCAGAGGGTTTGCAGTGTGACTCTGCTGGGAGCCTCTCTGCGGCTCAGTTTCCTCATCTGTTAAAATGGGGACAGAAAGAGCCCCTACGGAGTTAGGAGGTGGTAGGATTTCTGTGAGTATGCAAAGGGCTCAGAGGAGTGGCCAGCATTCTCAGTGTTGGTTGTCACGGCCACTATTGTTTACCTGCCCGCCTTCCTCAGGGGCCTGCTGTCCCCTGACGGGGCCGAGGGCCCTGTGAGCTGCCTGTCCAACACGGAAGCAGCTCAGCATGTTCGGTGGCTGCAGGAACCTCCATTGACTGGGCTCCAGATCGCTCTCCGGTGACAGAAACTTTGGGGTATCTGAAGGCAGGGGGTGAGGGGGCGGGGGGAATCAAGCCCCATCTGATGTCAGCCTGCTAATAACCTTCGTCTCAAACCATTTAAGGCCAAGTAGAGTGGATGTGTCCATTCCAATCTGGGTCCAGCTGTACTGTGGTTGATGGTATTTTCCAAAGGCAGCCACATCCCATGACAATGACACTCCTCTCAGAAGATGGGGTCTTCTTCCTTCTTTTTGCATCTGCGTGAACTGGGGTGACCAGAGCGGAAGCGAAGCTTGGTTACATCTGACGCTGGGGTGAGAAAAGGCCTCTTTCTTCTGGCTCATCCTCTCTTGAGATGCTTGCCCTTGGACCCAGCCACCATGCGGTGAGGAAGCCCACGCTGGTCCACGTGGAGAGTCCACATGGAGGCTCATGTGGGGGAGGAACTGAGGCCCCCAGCTGACATCAGCATCAACTGCCAGACACATAAGTAAACCAGACATCAGATGATCCCTCCCCAAGCCTCAGGTCTCCAGCTGAGGTCCAGGGTATCGTGGAGCAGGACCAAACTGTCCCCAGCATGCCCTGTCCAAATTCCTGATGTGCAGTATCCATGAACACAATACATGGCTGTTTTACACTAGTCTGGTTTTGGGGTAGTTATGTACACAGCCACAGTAAGTGGAATGTACATAAAACCACTTCCGGGGTTCCCAGGACACGCCGTGATCTCTCACACCTCCCCTTGGTGGCACATCCGATCTCTCTGCTAAACCCCAGAGGCAGACCCAGCTCAGATGCCACCTCGTCCTTGGCGGCCTCCCCTGTCCTGTCGCCATGCTCACATCACACCCCACAATCTCTCTGCTGATCTGTCTGATCCTTCCAGTACAAGAGGCAGCATAAAGCAGCCAGAAAGCCATGGATCCTGGAGCCAGACTGCTTGGGTGTGAACGGTGGCTCCACCGCTTAGGAGCTGTGTGGTCTCGGGAAAGTTTCTTAAGTGCTCTGTGCCTCGGTTTCCTCATCTCTAAGCCGGGGATAACAACAGCTTCTTCCTGGTGAGGCTGCTGCGAGGATGGGCCTTAGGGGTGGGAGTGTGATGCCTTATCTATAAGGCTGTGCTCACAATGAACGGTCCACAGTGTCACCCACAGTCTTCTGTAAACACCTTGCAGGCAGGAACCAAGGCCCATCCACAACAACTACCAAAGGGCTTGATGCTTCCATACTCAATCAACAGGAAGGAAGGAACGAACGGATGGACACAGGCCACAGCTCCAGATGAGGCTCAGAGAGGCGGGGCAGGCGGGTATGGCCAACATTCAGTCTTGAGCTCAAGGAGCTCACCCTGTCACCGCCTGGAAAGCTGCACCTTCCCCAAGGTGATCGGACTTCCAGTTCCCAAAGACAAAACCCTCAGGCAAGGTCACAGGGGCCCAAGGTTCATCAGCCCCTCTGTCCAGAACCACCAAGCTGGGCTGTCCTGCAATCCACTCCTGGGAAGAGCTTGGGGCCTGAGCTCACATCCTTTCCTGTGTCACAACACACGCAGCACGCTCCTGGTTACGTGGTCCACCTGTCTGTCCATATGCAGCTCTGCATTCAACCGGTCAGATCATCGAATTTCATCCATCTCAGTTCAGGACTTTTGACCTTTTCACAGTGCTACGGGGCCAGACAGTCTGGCCAAATACCAGTTTGCTGACGGCGTCTGTTAAAGAGTCATTAGTGAGTCAATAATGTATCTCGGAGAAGGAAGACAAGACAGAATCTCCTCGAGATGACTCAACCAGCCCACACCAAGACCCACTGACCATCTGGACAAATCAATGCCCTTCCGAGGAAATGACAGAGCCATGCAAAATACCACCCCCCCACCCCAGCAGACGTGTTTAAACTGGATAACTCGACACACACCCCAGGAACAAACACAGAGATATGCTGGCTCTAGACATCAGAAGAACAAAAAAGATTATGAGTGGGGTTCTCGACCAGCAGCACTGCCACCTGACCACGCTTCTGACCACAGCTCCAGTTCTGGTCCCCTGGAGAGGCCCCCCCCACACAAGTGACCAAAGGGACCCACGGGGAGCATCCAGCATGAGGGAAGGGATGGGTTCCTGCCCACCCCCCTGCCCTCTCGCGCGCGCGCCCTGGAAAATCATGTACCTGGAACTTTCGGCTCCATCCTAGATACCAAATCTTAAAGAAACTAGAGACAAACGCACACAGTCAGGAGCAAAGGACCAGAGTGGAGATGAAAGGAGCGTGGTACTAGAGACTTGAGGCCTGGAGAAAAGACATTAGGGATCATTCTCTTCATATCTAAGTGATGACCGCCTTCGTCCAGAGGGTCAGAGAGGACCCACTCATCCCAGGGGCAGATCCTAGGACTTCAGCTTAGCACGAGAAACAATTTCTGGCAGGTAGTCTTCAGAGGTGAAAGGTAGTGAGCTCCCTGCCAGGGGAAGCATGCAATCAGAGGCTAGGCAGCCTCTGAGCTGAGACATTAAAGGGGTTCCAAGCAGTTAGGATTTTACAGGTCCCTTCCGACCCTGAGATGCGAGGCTTTCTTTCCTCACTGGCAACTTCTCTCACCAGGAGCTGCCTGGACAGGAAGCTGCAGACCAAGAGATTACTCTCCACCCAGCCTCCCATCCAGCATCCCCCTTGGCCTGACAACAGCAACCACACAACCCTGAGGGGCCCGAGGGGCTTCAAGAGAGGACCCGCTAAGAAGCACGCTCTGACCGGTCCCTGCCAGCTGCAGGGGACTGTCCGCATGTGTCCCCCACTGCAAGTGACACTGGCTTCAGGTCACTGATTGTCCCAAGTTCACCTCCTACACACACCCGCAGCACCCAAAGCCGGCCTCAGGGCCTAGGCCCTTTTGCTGCACAGAAAATACTTTCGTTATTTGGAAAGATGTATTTCAGAGTAACTTGTGGATGAGCCCCGAAAACTTAATTTTGACCACTTTGGACAGAAATCTTCTCTGCTCAGTAAACAGGGGCACCCAAATGTTCTTTCCCGCTTTTTCTGTGACTGGTGATCACCACCGACAACAACAGATGTAACGTGCTGCGGCCTGGTGGGTGGGGTCCTCCCTAAGCACCTGTCCCCAGACACTGAGCTGCTCGGATGGCACTTTGCTCTTCCTTCCTCGTAGCTCTTCTCGTCCTTTGCCGTTCCTGCTCATTGAGGCTTCTTGCCACCTGAAACACTGATTCTGGCCCCTCTTTCTATTGGTTTCTTCAGGATGTCTGCCTTTCTTCTGATTGGTTGAGCTCTTCTGATTCCTGGCTCTCTCAGAGCCATGGCCAGCAAGGGCCACTACCAGCCCGCAAGTCCTCCTGGCGGCACACTGGCCTCTGGGTCTTCTGGGGTCCTCAGCTGTATTCATCCAGGCTGTATGCTCCCTACCTGGGAAGATGTTTTACCTGGGCCAGATTCCAGGAAGCTAAGTTTGTCCCAAATCTGAAACTGGGACAGATTTCAGAAAATGAAGCATCATTCTTTGCTTCTTTCATGCATGTACAATCTCTTCCCTTAACAAGAGTTCACACTTTTGCAGGGGAGAAACTTGTCCTGTATTCCTTCACCAGGCCTGGCACAGAGCAATTCCTGGGCCTCAGAGACCCAGGGCTGAGTCCAGCCTCTGGCAATTACTCTCTCTGGGTAACTTGGGCAAGTTTCTTAGCCTACGTGAAATTTTTTTTCAAATTTGTAAAACGGGGATGATAATATATACCCCACCAGGTAACTGAGAGGTGAGAATGAGCTAACAGTAATGAAAAATACATGGTAAACTGTGAAGTGCCACACGAACATTATTAAAAAAAACAGTGCCGCAAGAAACACCTGTGGAGGGCGTCTCCCTCGTCTGAGCTCTGGCCACCCACATGTCTGCCCACAGAGCTCCCCAGGCTGTCTCAGAGTCATTTTTAGGCGCTACCTCTCACCCCGACCACAATCAAACACTAAATGTAGGTGAGGGGGTTGGAGTCTACCCCTCCACCATCTTCCTGCCCCCTACACCCTGGTGGCACATCCTTAGGCTCTATGAATTCTGGCCCTTACCAGGTAGTAGATACAGAGCAGGGGCACCGTGGACAAGCATTCACTTCTCCCTGGAAAATGGAAACACTACCTCTAAATTTGCAGGGTTTACCTCCACTCTCCCCTGAAATGCCCCTGAAGTGAGAACGAATGGGGGGAGAGGAACAAACCTTCAAGGACAAGGACATGGCACCAGAGGCAGCAAACAAGGGACGTCGACCAAAGCTCTGGAAGATGCGGCACGGTCACTAACCCCAGGGACAGGAGGGAGCCAGCGAGAACCCCAGAAACCCAAAGACCGGGCTCACCACGCAGCTCTGATGGCTGTGGGTAGGGGCGCAAACGGAGACACTGGCCTACAAGTGTCCACGTGGAGCTCTCGGCTTTGTACTTTCAAGACAGGTTGTGATGGTTCTGTCCTCACAGAACTTGGCCCAGCTGAGGACAGCAATGCGAAGACTTGCAGAAAATATAGAGAGGAAGTCTAAATACCAAGGGGAGATGTTCAAGGCCTTTCCCTGGCTGCACCCATAGCTCAGCCCCTCAGCTCCTTCCTCCCAGGCAGGAGATGAGAACATTATTCTCTGGGGAAACAGGTCCAGAATCAAAGCCTTCATTTGGCGTCTGCCCCACCACCACATGAAAATGGAAGAGGAAGAGCCCCGTATCCTATCACCCAACTGGGAGGAGGCCCAGAAGTTTTAAGCCCCATTCTTAAATATAAAAAATAGCCAAGGACATGAGACATTTGAGGAAAGCTTCTTACCCAAAGGTCAAACAGCAAAGCAAACAAACAGATGGAAGGAACTCAGGAGACAGAGATAATGCAGGGAACAGAAGAAAACTGTAATTAGCATCCCCAGAGAAAGAAGAACCAATACCAAGAACAAGGCTAGGAAAAAGAGAGCAGGAACGAGCTCCTGACATTTTACAACATGATAAAGGAAATAAAACCTCAACAGAGGGACTTCCCTGGTGGCACAGTGGTTAAGAATCCGCCTGCCAATGCAGAGGACATGGGTTCGATCCCTGGTCTGGGAAGACCCCACATGCCGTGGAGCAACTAAGCCTGTGAACCACAACTACTGAGTCTGCACTCTAGAGCCCACGAGCCACAACTACCGAGCCCGTGTGCCACAGCTACTGAAGCCTGCGTGCCTAGAACCCATGCTCCACAACAAGAGAAGCCACCGCAATGAGAAGCCCCCACATAGCAACAAAGAGCGGCCCCTTGCTCGCCACAACTAGAGAAAGCCTGCGCGGAGCAATGAAGACCCAATGCAGCCCAAAAAAAGAAAAAGAGAGAGAGAGAGAAAACAACTTCAACAGAAAAGCTCAAAGGTAAAGATTAAAAAACAAACAAACAAACAAACAAAAAACACCTCCTGAAAAGCAGAACAAAAAAGAGATGGAAAATCCCAGGAAACTGTAAAGGAAATTTGAGGCTCAATCCAGAAGTGCAACATTCTACTTAACAGGAATTCCAGAAAGGGATAATAAAGTGGAGGGGAAGAAATTATCAAAAAAAATTCAGGAAAATTTCCCGGAACCATAGGTCAGGAGTTGCTTCCACACTGAACTGAAAGGGCCCATCCGGTGCCCAGCACAATGAACATCCCACCTCTTGTGAGGTTTCAGAACAATGGGGATAAAGGCAAGATCCTAAAAGCCAGGGCGGGGGGGGGAAGGTCACATACAATCATTAAGGATCAGAATCCAGCAGACTTTCCAAAAACAACACTGGAAGCTAAGAGAATGTGAAAAACATGCCTTCAAAATTCAGAGGGAAAATGATTTCCAATTTAGAATCACATTCCCACTGAACACCAATCGAATAGACAATATAATAAAGATATTTGCAGATAATTTTCAGATTTCAAAAAACAAAACCCCCATGCAACTTTTTTTTTCCTCAGGAAGCTCCTAGAAGATGCGCGTGAACTAAAAAGACAGCCAACGTCAAACGTGGAAAAGATGGCATCCAGGGAGCAGGTGATTCAGGACAGGAGAGGCAACAGGATTCCCAGGATGACGGTGAAGGAAAGATCTGCAGGACAACAGCTGAGCAACAAGAGGCCTCAAGGGCAACCAGTCCAGACGGGAGGAAGAAGGGCGGGGCTCCAGGAGGGTCACCACCTGGAACCCTAGAGCTGCGTGATGAGCTGATGTGTCTGGCGTCACTGACAGGAGGGCTTCTTTTTTCACTCAACTGAAGCATGTGCGGAATAAAGTAAGGATAGAGACACAAAAAACAGAGCAAACCAAAAAGCAAGACAAGTAGTAACCAGAGGAAAAATGAAGTCAAACAAGGAAATGTTGTCTTGGGACACTGTAAGGCTCAGCTCTGAACAACATTTACAGACATGTAATGATGTACATGCTGAACACAGACTAAGAAAAATCATGACATGGTCACATTAAAAAGATGAAGGGGGCTTCCCTGGTGGCGCAGTGGTTGAGAGTCCGCCTGCCGATGCAGGGGACACGGGTTCGTGTCCCGGTCCGGGAGGATCCCACATGCCGCGGAGCGGCTGGGCCCGTGAGCCGTGGCCACCGAGCCTGCGCGTCCGGAGCCTGTGCTCCGCAACGGGAGAGGCCACAACAGTGGGAGGCCCGTGTACCGCAAAAAAAAAAAAAAAAAAAAAAAAGATGAAGGAAAGAAAACTTGTGTGTGTGTGCTTGTGTGTGTGTGCTTGTGTGCGTGTGTAGTTGGAGGTAACATACCTAAATCAAGACCTTCCACAGCAGGAAGTCACTATGTAACACTACATAAAATTGAAAAATCAAGAAACAACAGTATAAGCATATTTTTAGGTTATTCTAGAAAAAGAAACCAGTTTAAAGAGTTTACAGTAGGATGACTTTGGGAGTGAGGTGGAGTTGGGGCAGTTCTGTGTTTCAAACATGTGCATGTACTACCTTAATAAAAGTAAAATTTTAGTTGTTTTAATTTTGTTAAAAAGAAAAGCAAATGTCTCTGTGATGCCTGGCAGAGAGTCTGGCTCTGACCTGGCCTGCGGGACGGGCTGGCTCCAGGCCTCCATCCCAGTCGATTCCTATCCCACCCGGGTGTTGGGACACCGAGGAGGAAGGGTGGGAGGGGGAATGAACGAGGGGGGGGGGCGTTCTTTTTGAATTGTAAGGGATAAACCCCATCACCAACTCTACAGGGGAAGCTCTTGCTGGCAGCTGCTGGCACCTGCAGATAAGACCACAAAGGGGGAGGGTCCGAGACAGAGCAGAGGTGCACGAACTGGCCAGGCCAGGGCCAAGCCCACTGACTCAGACATTGCAAGCTGGTGAACTTGGGGGCAGCCTGAACTTCACAGCAGCTGCTGTGCTGTTTGTAAACTCCCTCGGAGAGGCCAAGCGGATAATAGCGTTGCTAGGAGATGTGCTTCGCAGGGCAGCAGGCTTCCCGGGAGGACCTTTACATGGCTGGGAGGAAAGTTGGGACAGGCAGGGCCTGAACAAAAGGGCTTCTGGGGTGGGGGGAGCTACCAACCATCTGCTGCTGCCTCTGAGGCCTGGACTGAGGATGGTGCCGGGGCCCCGGCGGTGCCCCGGCCTTCTGCCATGTGCCCCAGACTACAGGGCCCAGGAGAGAAAGGAGCCTATACTTGCCCCCCATCACACAGGAGACACCCCCCCATCTCCGACCCCAGCAGGGATCAGCTTTTTGCTTCTGAAGAAACCAGTCGGCACTGGCTGCTCCTGGGCACCGTGCAAGGCTGGCAGCTGATGGGCAGCTTCCCCATCCCCAGCCTTTACAGCTGCCCAGGTGCCCCAAGGCCTCCCTGGGGACTCCAGTGCTTCCAGGAACACCAGGCGCTAGAGCCCCAGTTATGCCCTGGGCAGGTCCCCGGCCTGGCCGCACTGTTCTCACCTGACAGAGCCGGGCCAGCCTGGGGATTCAATGAGGTCCCACGTGGGCGAACGCGAGGCATGCAGCAGGTGTTCAATAAAGTCCCTCACTCACTCGAAAAACACAGAAGGAGCGAGCACCCATCACGTGCCTGGCTCCGCCGCGCAGGCTCTCCGCCCGTTCCTGCTCTCATGGAGCTGACAGTCCACGCGGGAGACGGAGCAAACCAGGCTCGCAGGCTGGCTGAGCTTAACTGCAAACCGCGGTAAGGCCGAGAGGACTCGGACTGGGAGCGGGAGTGACGGGGAAGGCCCTTCGGAGGAGATGCTGGAGTCAAGATGAAGGAGGAGGAGGAGCTCTGCAACCACTGGGGAAACCGATGTGCCCGGGTGGGCGGGAAAAGGGGTCAATGTGACCGCAGGGGCTGGTGGGGCACAGTCTGTGCCTGCTGGGCGCCTGCATTCCCTCGCCAAGTCCAAAGGCATTTCCTGTGCCCCACGAGTCCTCAGGGATGCACAGGTTCAAAGTGGGACAAGAAGAGAGACTCCAGCTTCTTTGGGGATGAGCATGCTGCACCCCAATATCCACTGAGCCCAGGGCCGGGGCAAAGCCCTCTGGGGTCTGGGAAGCAAAGAACCAGTCGTGGTCAGAGCTGCCGGGCCTCGGCATAAGGAATACCAGGTCTGGCCACTCGACCCGAAACCAGCAGTGCAGGTATGGGGAGGAACAGGAAAACGCAGGACCGTGAGAGGAGGGTGGGCGTCAGAGCAGCGATCTGGAATTCAAGGGCCTTCCTCCCCACCCCTGCGAGCCTGTCTGCGTACAGGCCAAAGCATCGCGGGCCTGTGGCTTGTCTTGGGGCCTCTGGCCACCCCCTCCTTCAGCCACCCACCACCTGGAGATTTTCTAAACTGCAGTTTCCAATCGCGTCGTATTTTTGCGTATCACCGGTAAAAGAGAAATCTAAGTTTCCCTCTATGTCCCACAGGCTTTGTATGTCCCCGTCCCCGCTCCCAGGGCAGTTGCCCTCCAGCTGCTGGTCTCTCCTCTGGCCGTGGCCGGCCCCCTGCACAGCTCCCAGCACCTCCCAGCCCAGCACGCTGGGACTCCTCTCTGCCCAGAATGAATGCTCATCCACGGTACGACATGGCAGACGCTGACTCATTCTCTAAGACGCTGCTCCCTGCCCACCCCAGGCCAGGGCCACGGGGAGAGAGCGTCCCTGTCTCCTTGTGCTGACAGTTGAGGTGGCACAGATGCCCGGAGAGCAGGCGGGTTGAGGGTGGGCTTGCCCAGGGCCCAGCACAGGGCCTGGCCAGTGCTTGCAACTCGGTATAGGAGCGGGTGATGCTTTCACACCACACACGAGAACTGCCCCCTGAAAGGCAGCGAGTCACCTGTCCCAGGAGCACAGGCTCCTCCTGGGACAAAGCCCTCAGAATTAAGACACGCGGGGAGGGGGGTCCAGTCACTGCTGCAACCTTACCACGGACCCTTGGATAAGCCCCTTAACCGTCTATACCTGGGGTTTCTACCTACAAATGGACCACTTATTTGCTGCCCACCCCCCCATCAGAGATGCCGGCACTGAGAAATGAGACACAGGTGGAGGGTCCCTGCTCCCAGGTACCTGTGGAGGTGTTTGGGGGCCACATCGCAAAGCGCCTCAGCAGGTGAGACTCTGGCTACATGTGTACTGGTACCTGGATGGAAACCGTGAAGGGGGTCAGGAAGTGACGGCTGGCCCCTCAGGGAGGAAGCTGGGAGGAGGGGCTTCTGGCTCCCAGACGAGGTGGGTGCACAGCCCCCGGCCCAGCTCTGCACCCCCCTCCCCCGGCCCCCCGGTGCCGCTCGCGCTGTCCTCACCCTCGTAGCAGTCGCGCACGGTGCCGAAGTACACGTAGTACTGGTCGTTGGTGAAGAAGAGGAGGCTGAGCCAGGAGTCGAAGGCGTAGATGGGCACGATGAAGAGGATGCGGACAATGTAGCGCTGCTCGTTGGGGCAGCTGTAGCAGCGCAGGTGCATGTAGATCTGGGGGCGGAGGGGCCGGGTCAGTCAGAGCCCAGGGACCCCCTTGGCCCGCCTGCTCCACAGGAGGAGGGGACCAGCCCGCGTCTAGCTCTGTCCTCACTAGCGCTGGGACCAGGTTACTCAACCCTGAGCCTCGGCGTCCTCCTCTGTAAAGTGCGATGACACAAAACTTCCGTCGTGAGGCTGTGGGAGCTGCCAACCACAGGGTGCGGGAAGCTTGCAGGCTGCGCGTGGTGGCGCCGGGGCCACCACACAGACACCGGCCACGAGGCCACGCCCGAGACCGTGCAAATCAGCCAGGGATGTGCCGGCATCCGCAGCGGTGACAAGCTCCCCGGGGACCCGAGTGCACGGCCAGGTTTGGGAACTGGGTGCCTGGTGCAGAGGAGGCTATGCGTGTGCGTGTCCCGCCGCTGCCTGGCCTTTCTAAACACCTGGCCCCTGGGGCATGGAGCTAAAACACAGGCGTCCGGGTGGTCGCCCACCCCACCCCGTCCCTTAACTAACTTATGGTGTAGAGGGCGGGAGGGACGGGACCCTCACTTTCATAGAAGGTGGGAGCACTTTCCTGGCTGAATGGCTGCAGTGATGGCCTGTCTCATTTTCCCATCTGTTGAACAGGTGCAGTGCTGCCTGCCTTGCTGGGAAGTTGGGAGAATGCAATGCGGTTTTGAGAAAGCAGAAGAAAAAATAAAAGCTGCATACAAATGCCAAGAACTGCTCTAACCACGATGCACAGTCCCAGCAGCCGGAGTCTCTTGTCTCCGCTCCCATGACTTCATGCTTGGCCCAGCCGAGCCCTGGGCTTGGGAGGAAGAGAACAAAGTATTCCCCACCTGCTGTGAGCCAACCGCCTTGGAAGCAGTCGAGTCCTAGAAGGGACGGGGAACACTGGGACCCGAACAGGCTCAGCCTCCCCTCTTCGCTTGGCAACCTTCAAACCTTCTTCCTGGGGCAGCCAAGGCACATCCCAGCCCATGGCAGCCTCCCCGGGGAAAGTGAGCACAGGGGGACGGGAGACTTGACTTCTATCCCAGCTCCGCCACCAACTTGTGCGTGACTAGGCTAGTTCCCCTCCCTCCTCCCTCTCTGGGTCTTAATTTTCTCATCTGCAAAGGGGTCACTGCCATCCTGTGCTCCTGCACGGTTCCCAGGCTCCCCTACAGTTTAGGCTAGACACATGACCAGTTCTGGCCCATGGAAGTGGGCCATTTCTGGTTGAGAAGGTTAAACACCCAGAGTGCTTTCTGCACACGCCCCTCCCCACAGCTGTCAGGCGGATGATGTCTTAAAAGCTGCAAGATGCTGGAGCCGCAGAATGGAAACTGACCTGCACTGGGCTGATTGAGCAAGAAACTGACTCCCCCGGGTGAAGCCCCTGAGATTTCGGGCTTGTTTTTCACTGCAGTGTAGACTGGCCTGGCCTAACTAATACTCTGTTGGACAACAAACCTTTCAGGACCTCCCTAGAGGGCTGGGGCTCACTGGCTCAGGGGCTCCTGCCCCGCCTGGGTACCTGGTGGCAGGTGATGAGCAGGGCCGTCCAAACGAAGAAGCCAGAGATGGCCTGAGCGGCGGTTGTCATCAGGAACACGGGCTGCTCCATGGCCGTGGGGCTGCCTTCGGGCATCACGGAGACACTGGGTGAGGCTGCTGCTGTTGTGGGCGACGCTGGATCTGGGGCCAGTGCGGCCCCCTTCACAGTCATGGTGCCCGGCAGCAGGGGGCTTCCTGAGAGAAACCCTCGGGGTAAGCGATGAGCTGGCCTAGAGAGAGGGAACCGAAACGTTAGCCTCCTTCCAGCGTCAGTGGCGGTGTTGGCAAGAACCTTCCAGGTCTCTAACTCCACCTTCAAAATGTGACCAGACCCTGACCACGTCTCACTCCAGCCCCCAGCATGTCTCTCCTGGATTAATGAACAGGCTCCTGACCAACCTCTCTGCTTCTGCCCTTGCCCGCACCATCCCCACACGATAGCCATGGGAACCTTCTAAGATGTTAGCCAGATTGGGGCCCTCCTCTGCTCAAAACCCTCCAACAGTTCCCATCTCCGTTGGAGTATAAGCTGCTGTCCTTACAGAGCACATGGGCCCTCCATGCTCTCTGATCTCATCACAATTCCCATCTCGATCCTTCCCTCCAGCCACACTGGCCTCCTGCTGTTTCTTGGACACGCCAAGCCTGCTCCTGCCACGGGGCCTTTGCACTGGCTGTCTCTGCCCAGCCACACAACTCGCTCCTGCACTTTCTTTAGGCCTCTGCCCTGACCACCTGCTCAAATGCGGCAAGCCCTCCCTCACCCCAGGCGCTCCTGACCACTTTGCTTTGCTTGATTTCTCTCCAGAGCACTCATTACCATCTGACTCCATCTGACAAACTGTACATTACTCACATGTTCATTAAGTGCCTCCTGCACCAGACACAAGCTCCCTGAGGGCAGGGGCCCCGTTCCGCTCACGACTGGATCTCTGGCGCTTGGAACAGTGAGGGCACACGGCAGGTGTTCAGTAATTACCTGCTGGCTCCGCCCATCTTTACACCTCCACGTCTAGCAAGATCACTTTAACACTGAGGCATCCCCTCTACGGGGATGTGTCTTTTCTTTGCCATTTCTCCCCAGTTTCCCTAATGGCTAACATCCATTCCTCACCATCCAGCTGTGCCGTTCTGGAGACTTTGCGGCCCTTCCCCGCCAACAACCTGCTCACCTTTTAATTTAGCTCATGTATCACTCTTCCTAAAAGCCTGTCCTGTTCACTTTCCCCAGTCAGGTACTTCCATGCATTTCACCCGCCTCTGTTGTTCTACGTAACACGCAGTTCTGTCATTTGCTCGCGTTTATCCTCCTAAGACTGCCTACTCTTTGAGGCAAGACCACTTTTCCATCTTTAAATCCCCAGCACCGAGCTTAGCACCAAGGCCATTTGTAACATTTATTATCTATTGATTTTCACAACTTATTTCAAAAGGAATTTGAGGTACTTCAGAGGGAAGCAAAGAACAGAGCTGAGGAAGCTGGCACAAAGGAAGATTCCGGGTGGGAGAGATGGGAGTGGGCAGGACACAGGATGGCACTCCAGGGTCCCAGGCAGTTACCCCAGGTGAGCTGTCATGTCAGCTCCGCACTTCCTAGTGGCAACAAATTAATGGTTTCACGCTGGACGGTAACCCAGATGTTATGGGAGGAGCTGTTCTTAGGGATCTCCTGGCAAGTTTACAAACAGGGACCAATGCTGGCCGGGGGCTAGAACCGCTCTCAAAGCGCAAAGCCATTCTGTCAGAACCACCCGGAACTGCTCTTGGGAGGGCTGGCCACTCCTGCATCCACAGGCTTCCGAGACCCACGGCCCTGACGGACGTGCCTTTCAGTGCTGCCACCTGTTGACAGGTTGGTCACGGAGTCTCCTGGCAACAGAGGCCCTCGAAGACTAACCCGCAATGGACCAGGGGACCAACCAACCTCTGATGCAAACAGATGCAAAGGTGAGAGTAGAAAGAGTCCTGGCGGGGGCTCTCCACCCCAACCAGCCATGTGCCTGCACGGGCTCACTGGGCCCAGAGGTTCCCCACTGCCTGACCCAGAAAATGGCCAAACCCAACCATCTCAGCCTGAACCCCGAGGTCAGCCCAGATGACCTCTCCCAGTGCCTTCCCAGTCTGAGCTGATATCCTCAGCCAAAACATTGTGACACCAACGGGAGGTTTCCCTGGGCCTTCCTGGGGTGCACCATGACCCCGCAATGAAGAAGAGGTTCTTTGCCCACCATCTCCCCACCCTTCTGCCCCCATCTGAGCCATGTCTGCTCTTAGCTTAAGTTATTACCCCAGGAGAGCCCTCTATATTGCTATTTTCCTATAAAAATAAATGATCTCTAACACACCAACCAAGAGAAGAATCTAGATTAAAAACTCAAAACTGGAGACGTCATCTATATAAAGGAACTCAAAACTGGAGAAGGTGTCTATATAAAGACTGGTGGTGCTTTGAAAAAGAGACACAGTGACAAGTCTAAGAATAGCTCCTGTAAGTATGGTTGCAAAACTGAAAAGCAGTGCCAGAAATATTTCCAGAAAAAGAAGATTTGGGTTGTAAATCATCATCTTTGTCTGTCATCCCCAATTAAATGAACAAACACCAGGAAATGGGAGTGGGGGCTTCAGGAAGTACAAATAGTCCCCAATCTTCTCCTTCTGAGCAAGGGCCGGGTGTGTCAAAGGCTGTTTTGTCCTCTACTATTGGCAGCGTTGAGAAGGCCCTGTACAGACTCCCCAGAGGGGAGACCGCTGAGCTCTGACCACCCCCCCCACCCTAACCCGCACCACAGGTAACCCTCCAGGGCATCTATGCAGCTTGTGGGAGCTGATGAAGGCTCCGCCCCGTTTCTTGCTGGGACTCTGCTTCCTCGCACTCAAGTGCCCTCCTTATGTAGGTCATCTGGTTCCCAAGAAGGCCACTCAAGAGAGGGCAGGTGACTTGCCCCCAAATTAGACGCTGGACTTAAACCCAGGTCCTATCACATGTTTTAGGTGCCTACTGTCTACCAACCCGGGCTGTGGATGAGCTGCCCTCGGGCTCCAGAGCCCCCTTCCAGGACAGGGGTCACGGCCGTCTCACCAGGGCCCTGACTTCCTGCAGGAAGGGGAGGGAGGTACTTCCCAGGAGGGGAAGCCACAACCTGGGCGAGCACTCCGGCGGCCCGACCCACGCTGGCCACGTTTCGTACTGGGGGCCTGTGATACACAAACCATTTAGTTCACTCTCGGGCGGCCCTCGCTGTTTGTAGACCACGTTCCCCAACACGATCTCATGCTTTCTCTCACACCAATTCTGAAGTAAGTAACGCTATCTACATCTTAGCGATGAGAAAAATGATGTGAAACTGGGTTTTACAGCTTCCTGGGATAGCACCAAACGACTCGAGGGTTTTCATAATAACCCCCCAAAATACTTCAGGCAATGTTCTGACTTACAGATGCAGCGTCCCCGGCACCCAGAGAGGCAGGTGAAGGCAACTCCTGGAAGGCTGTCTCCCAGAGCCCACACTGTTCCCAGGACCCCAGGCAGCTCACGGCACTAGACCCCGCAAACTTCACAGAGTATGGGTGCTGGTGGTGGCAGAAGATGTACACTGGGGTCCCATCCTTTCACACTCGGGACGGACACCTGCCTGGAAAGGACGTCTGCCTGCCCGGGTCCCACAGGTGAGCAGGACACTGGACCGGTGGAGCTCCGGACCTGGGAGAAGTGGGAGTTTGCCCCCCAGGGAAAAGCCCCCCCCCCAGCTGTGTTTCTTCAATGCGGCACACACATGCCAGAGGGGGGGATACACGGATGCAGCTCAGAACCCTAGATGCTCTGGCAGGTCCCCTGTATTTTCTTAATTGACTGAACGTTACACTTCTGCCAGGGTCAGGCAGAGAGCCTGAGGGGAGACGCTGGAGTCCTCTTTCCAACAAACATGTCCGGAGGCGTCTGGATGCTGTGCTGGGCATGGAAGACCCGGCCTCGGCCTCAAGGACTCACGGCTCCTCTACACGCCTGCTCGATGCAACAGGGGTACCCAGAGGCCTTACCCCACCGCACCGCACAAGGGTGAGTGCCGAGCACCCAGGGAACCCCGAGGAAGCACCAAAGAGCCTTGGCCAAGGCTGGGGAGAGGGGTGGGGTAGCCTTTGAAGCGGCAGGGACTTCGGGGCAGAGTCTCTGTGGAGCGTGACCAAGCTCCAGCTGTGAAGTCACCAAGCCGAGTTCCCGCCAGACTCCACCGCCTGCTGGCTTGACTTCATCTCTCAGGGCCTCAGTTGCTTCATCTATAATATTTGAGGGTAACGACGCCATTGTCGGGGAGTGCTCCGCTTCACACAAGCCCATTAGTAAATGGAGACAGAACGCGACCAAAAAAATGACCATTTTGCAACTCCTAACACAAATAATGGGCATAGATACAGATCATCAGTGGATGATGAAACCACTAAGTGAGAGGCTGACGGGTAACTTGATAAGGGATGGAACAGGCAGCACCCTCCAAACTCACAGTCAAGGTCAACATCACCAAAGAGGGGCAGCCAGATGTATTGAGCCGCCTAGTGAGGTGCACAGGCAGCACACAGTACCAAGTAGGAAGGACCCTCACCCCCAAAGTGAACTGGAATCAAAACAAGTCGCTAGAACTAGCCACCAGTATCCAGGAAATACAGAGGGTAGCAAAACAGATGATACCACCAGGAAGTAGCAGCCAAAGCCAGACCATGGGACGGTCTATAGGACAAATGTCCTGGCTTCTCCCAGGAATTAGTGGCTTATAAACAAAGGCGGCTGAGGGGCTGTTACATAACAAGAGCCGAGGAATCATTACAACTAAATGCAATGTCTACTAGACCTTGTTGGGTCCTGATGCGAACAAACCAATGATTAAAAGAAGACATCTTTGAAATACACAGCACGCAGGAATTCTTGCCAATTTTGTTAGATGCATGGTGGGTATTGTAAAAATAAAAGTCCTTATCAATGGAGGAAGAATAATCTTTTTAATAAATAGTGCTGGAACAATTGGATAACCAGAAGCAAAAAAGAAAAAGAACCTTAACCTAAACCCTATACCATATACAAAAATTAATTCAAAATGGATCATGGATTTAAATGTAAAGTGTAAGACTACAAAACTTTTAGAAGACACAGGAGAAAATCTTTGAAACCTAGGGCTAGGCGAAGTGTCCTTAGACTTGACACCAAAAGCATGACGCTGGGCTTCCCTGGTGGCGCAGTGGTTGAGAGTCCGCCTGCCGATGTAGGGGACGCGGGTTCGTGCCCCGGTCCGGGAAGATCCCACACGCCGCGGAGCGGCTGGGCCCGTGAGCCATGGCCGCTGAGCCTGTGCGTCCGGAGCCTGTGCACCGCAACGGGAGAGGCCACAACAGTGAGAGGCCCGCGTACCGAAGGCAAACAAAACAAAACAAAACAAAACCAGCATGACCCTGTCAAAGGAAAAATTGACCGGACTTCACTAAAAGTAGCAACTTTCATTCTGTGGCTCTGTGAAGAGGATGAAAAGACAAGCCACATAGTGGAAGAAAATATCTTCCAGACACATATCCAACAGATGACCAGCATCTAGAATACAGAGTATAGGAAGAATGCTCAAAGCTCAACAGTAAAAAAAAAAAAAAAAAAAAAAAAACCCCAAACAATCCAATCCGAAAATGCACAAAAGACATGAACAGACATTTCACTCAAGAAGGATTGATTGCCAACACATAAATAGCTGTTCAACATTAGCAATTAGGGAAATGCAAAACTAAAACCACAATGAGATATCACTACCCACATATAAATACGAAATAGTGACATCAAATGCTGGTGAGGATGCAGAGAAACTGGCTCTCACGTGCATTCCTGGTGGGAGTATGAAATGGCTGAGCGGCTCTGGAAGAGAGTCCGGCAGTTTCTTGTAAAACTAACATGCACCTACCGTACAACCCAGTAACCACTTTTAGACATTTATCCTAGAGATAATGATTGTACATTCACCCAAAAACATTTACACAAATGTTCACAGCAGCTGTGTTTGTAATCCTCAAAACATGGAAACAGTCCAAATGTCCTTCAACGGGTGAAAGGTTAAACTCTGCTACATCCAGACCATGGAATACCACCCAGCAACAAAAAGGAACAAACTATTGACACAGGGAACAGTCCAAACAGATCTCAGGGCACTACGTTTAGTGAAAATAGCCAATCTCAAAAGATCACGTACTGCCCGATTCTGTTTATATAACGTTCTCAAGATGACAGATCTATAAAGACGGAGAACAGATCAGCGGTTGCCGAGGCAGCAAGCAAAGTGGGCGCACAGATAACCCAGAGGGTCACACAGGGAGTCCCCTCCAGGCGGTGAGATACTTTGTATCTTGATAGTGGTGATGGCTACAGGGGTCTACAGGAGACAAAACTGCAGAGAACCACACACACATAAGAACAGTGAAAACTGAGTAAGGTCTCTTGTCTAGTTAACAGTACTGTACTGACATCCATGTCCTGGTTTTGATACTGTCCTGCAGTAATTTGAGATGTCACCATTGGGGGGAAAAAAGGTACATGGGACTCTACATACTATTTTTGCCACTTCCTGTGAGCCTATAATTATTTCAAAATTTAAAAGCTTTTAAAGGGTTCTTATCAAGAAGAGATGTACAATGAACTACTTAAGGGCAAAAAAGAACATGACATCTGGGCTTTTGCTCTTTGTAAAGGGGGAGAGGGACAGATGCAACAAGATTGCCAGATGTTGCTAACTGTTGCAGCTGAGTGACTGACGGGCAGAAATGCATTCTATCAATACTATGCACTCTACTTGTGTTAGAAATTTTCCATAATAAAAAGTTTTAGACTGTAGAACAGTAGAATTTTCCACCAAATTTGTAAAGAGATGCACCGTCACTCAGGAAATTGTATCAGTGATTTACTGGTTATCTTGTAGAAATGCAATCAGAAAGATTTGTCAAACCTAACAACTAAGCTCAACACATCTTCCTTTTACCAAAAAAAAAAAAAAAGTTCCAATTCCCCATTTTTTCCTATGACCACTGGTTATCAGAGATATGCTTCCCAGGGATGTTTCAAAAACATCTTAAGGCATATTTAATATGTCCCTTCACAGGAAAGGCATGTTATCACAATGAATGAGAAAGGAACTGCTCTTCGAAAGAAACCTCAGTTAGGGCAGAGCGTTCTGGAAAAGTATATGTGAAAATGCTTCTCCTGTTGTAGGATTTTATCACCAAAAACAGTATGTCTGTAACTTACAAAAACGCTCATATCCGAGCTCCTAAAAGCCTACGTAACAGAATTTTCTAATCTGTTTAAAAATTTCCAATGCATTTGAGTGGGTTTTGGACTCATGTGTTAAGAACTTTAAAATACCTTCCATTTAGTTCACAAGAACATCTGATTGGCATCAGGGAGGATGGAAATGTACTAGCAAATTTCAACAAATCCTCTGCGTACACAGTGGATGGGATGGAAAAATGAGTAACCCGATTTAGAAAAAAAGCCAATGATGCATTTCCTCTGTGTGCAGCTACATGTCCTGGGCAGGGATCTTTTTCAGGGACGGCGGCCATTAAAACCAAGTATCTAAACAAACGGCTCTTTCCCAGAGCATCAGAGGAGTTTCCAAAAATAAGTACATGAAGTCAAAAGGTTTTTGTACCATCAACAAAACTTTTTTTTTTTAATTTTTAAAAATTATTACATCTTTAACCCATCCTTTGATTTGTTTTTGGTGTAGGTTTTATGATATACATAGTATAACTAACGTAATGCAAGTAAAGAATAACTTCATCACTGTCCATATACTGGGGATGCATGCCCCCAAAGTTCTACTCCTGATAGGGACGTGTGGGTAAAGGTCTAAAGAGCGGTGCTGTAAGCAGTGGGAAAAGCCAGTCGATGACACAGCTAACTTTCTCTGCACTGTCTCTGCCTCTGCCCTCCCGCCAACCCCAGGCCCAGGCTGAATCAGACCAAAAGCCCAGGCAAGGCCCGGTCCTGCCTCTCTCTCCCCGTGGCCCACCTACCGGCAAGGTGGCTCCACACCCGGGCCCTCACTCACCGGCCTCCCTTGCAATCCTAGGATCTGAGTCGGGGAAACTGAGCTGGAGTCTCGGTGCCACCACCCAGCCAGGACTGGATGTCTCCGAATTTGTTTCCTGGGTGCATCATGCTGTAACCAGGACCCTTGGGCCAAATGAGTTTAGGAATTCAGAGCTTTTCCGGCTTTAGGAAGGATTATGGTGCTGTATATGGTGCTTAGGCAGTAACACCCCCAGAGGGGTCTGGGCGGCACCCCAAAATCAAACACACAGTACTTCCACAGAGAAAGGTGAGATATTTTTAAAGACCCTAATTAGTCTCGCATCAATTCAGGTCAGATTTTTGCCACGAAATTAGCTTGCTGCAGACTTAGGAAGAACCTTTGGGATTTCGAGCGTTCTGGATTCCAGAAAGGTGGAGAAGGGACCTGGGCGTGGACCATCCTCCGGAGCTCCAGGGAGGCTGATGCTCAAGGAAGCAGGAACCCAGTGTGGTTTATTTTTTCACTTATCTTCAAACATGACCCCATCCCGCCTCCTGACCTGATATCCTTTGAGAACATGTGAGGCTCTGAAGGTGGGAGGCAGTCCTGACTCCTCTGCAGAGCCCAGGCTCCTGCCAGCTGGGTCCCACCCAGCCTCCCTCCCTAAGTGCTGGCAACACCGGGTCCCTCCACACGTAGCTCTGGCCCCCGTGCCAACGCACCCTCCCCTCTGCCCGGGTCCTCGTGGCGGGTCACAACTTTCACTCACAGGTCATCCTCAATGTCACGGCCTCACCGAGGGCCGGCCCACTCACTCCCGCCCAGCCGCACCGTGCTGGCTCCGTGAGGTCTGCTCTGACAGTGCTCCCGTCTCCCCACACCTGAGTCATCTCTCTGTAGGCCTGGCGCGGTGCCAGACGCACCGCAGGGACCTGGAAGAGAAGAATCGATCAGATGACTGGTGGACGTCCGGCGTTAAGCCACGTGCTGCAAGCTGCCGCTCTCCGTCACCTGGTCCCTCCCCCACCATCCAGAGCTCAGCTAAGGACCTGGACGTTCGGCTGCGGGGAGGGATGGGCTGGGGGAGGGCAAAGGACGGAGGCTGAGCCGCACCATCTCACACACATCTTCCATTGTGGAGAGCCACACCAGTGAGGGTAAAGGAACTTGTCCTAAGTGCTCCAACAGGACACAGCCCGGTCCACCTGGTACAAGCAACAGGAAGGTGACAATCTGCCAAGACAGACACGTTTTTACCAGCTGGCACAATCTAGCAGTGTTCTGCCAGAATAAGGAAGCTCCCGATCAAACAGGGCTAGAAGTCTCCTGGCGCAGGAACACTGATCAAGGAACCTCGGAAGGGTGGTCACTCGTCCCTGTCTTCTCCCCAACCAGCCTGCAAGCTTGTGGAGGTGGGAGGTCATGTCTTACGTGTAGCTTTGATCCCCGGCACCTACCTCAGAGCCTGGATGCGGTTAGCACTCAACAGGCTTTGGCTGGATAAGGGGGCAACCGAATGAATGTCTGGGCTTTGCAGCTCCTTCCAACTCTAAAACTCGATGACACCCTCCACCATCCTTGTACCAGCTCCCGGGAATGGCATGTCCTCCTGCCCCGCCCCCACCCCCAGATCTTTATTCCCACCTGCCTTTGTAGCTACTGCCTTCTACGGCCTATTACAGTTTGCACATGGCACGTCTTCCCTGGTCTTTACTGTAATTGTGATTAGATTTGTTCCCTTAACATCCTGTGAGTGGGGCTCCATGAGGGCAGGGGACAAGTACTGTGATGAAAAAGTACTTGCTGAATGACTGCTTTGGGGATACGCTGACAGACAGTCGGCCAGGGGTGTACCCAGAGCAGGCCTGTGGCACTCTACAGCTGACGAAGCACTCCTGACAGCCGTGCGAGGTAGGTCTTATTGCAGTCAGAACATCCTGGCAGGGGTATCAAGGTCCCCAGAGAGGGCCTTGGGGAGCACCAAGCCGCAAGGTTGGACAGAGTTCATCCTGTGGGTGCACAAAGCCAGGCTTCAGGGCTCGAGGCAGCAGGGTCGGGCAGACCCAGCTCCCAAGAAAAGGGAGGAGTGCCAGTTTATGCATGTCCTCTCCACCTCCTGTTAGCTGCCAGAAGGGCACTTCAGAGCACAGGATCGGAGTACAGGGAAGTGGGGGGGTCTCGAGTAAAATTCAACCAGGCCCTGGCGAGGCCTGATGAGCCAAGCCATGCCTTAGCAAACGACTCGGAGTGATGCAAACGCTCATGTCCCCTAACACAGGCCCCACCCTGCCCTTCTCTGGGAGGGACGTCTCTGGCTGACTCCCTTTCTGAAGACACCCACCTTTTCCAGAACAGCTACAGAGCTCTGTGTAGTCACCAGACTCAGACACCTGCCTAGGAATTTACGTATTTCAGAGAATCTCACCATCTCAACCCAGATTTTATTCTGCCATTTTGCTTCATGCTTGGGAGGCACCTTGCTGTTTGGGGTCCCCCACGGATTTCCTGCCTGGAAGGCTGAATAATGGCCTCCCAAAGATGTGCACATCCTAAACCCCTGAACCTGTGAATATTTTACCTTAAATGGTCAAAGGGACCTTGCAGGTGTGATTAAGTAAAGGATCTTGAGATAAAGAGATTATGCCAGATTATCTGAGTAGGCCAGATATTATCACAAGGGTTCTTACAAGAGTGGAAAAGAGAGGCTCTGAAGCTGGAGGAAGGGCCCTGAGCCAAAGAATGCATGTGGCCTCTAGAAGCTGGAAAAGGCAAGGAAACAGATTCTCCCCTTGAGCCTCCAGAAGGAACACGGCCCTGCCAGCGCCTTGATTTTAGCCCAGTGACATACATTTTAGACTTCTGGCCTCAAAACCAGAAGATAATAAATTTGCATTTTAAGTCACTAAGTTTCTGGCAGTCTGTTACCAGCAGCAGTAGGAAACTAATACACCTAGTTTGCAGATGAGGAAACAGAGGCCTGGAGGGCTAAAGTCATTTGCCCACAGAATCCTGGTAAATGGCTCCTCACGCTGCCCGTGTCGTCCTGTCAGGTGCCCAGATACCCAAGGGCTGTTGAAGAGCCATGGGCTCTGGAGTCAGACACCTGGACTTGACTTCCAGCTCTGGCACTTACTCGCTCTGCGTCTGCGGGCAAGTTATATAACCTCTCCCTGCTGCAGCTTCCTCAGCCGTAAAATGGGCCTGCAGCCACACTTAGCTCCGAGGGAGCTGTAGGGAAGAAACAAGTCACTCTAAGGAGAGCACTGAGAACAGGGCCCGGCACCGTACTACAACGTTACCTGTGATGATTCACTCCCGTTTCAATCGTTGTATCCTTCAGCCAGGCCGGGAGAGCACACTCCCACGGGTCTCTGAGACCCGGGGCCAGTCCTGTCTCTGGTAGTTGGCTCTTTTTTTAAATCTTCTGAGGTCATAGTTTCATTCATCAGTTTCAGATCCAAAGCCTTCTGAGCTGCACCCATGAAGTGCTCGCTCAGGCAGTTGCTACACACCCACAGGCCAAACTGGGCTGGCAACACGGCTCGCACGCATGTCTCCAGAATACGGAATAGAACGCAGCCTGGGAGGGGTTTCGGTTCTTTCATTTAAGATACATGGAGGAATCTCCACCTTCGCAGAGCTCACTAGGCAGCACTTGACCTGAGCACGGTGCATCTGAACTGGCCACTGCTCTCACTTCAGTTGCCTGGGGATGACGGGCCCTCCGGTCTCCGGGGGCTGTTTGTTCTGTGGACTTTTGGGTGGCTGCCTTTTCGGGGAGGCTGACCCACATCAGAGCAGGTCAGCAACCCACAGCCTGGCCCTTCTCCAGAGGAGATTAGAGGGAAAAAGCAGCCAAGGGCTGGGCAGTGCTGCCTGGTTAGCCTTTGGAAAAAGGATCACATGCCCTCACGAGGGGGCAGGGTCCCATCTCTCAGTTCTACTCCCCTTCGATCAACACGGACAAGCTGAGGCCACGCTAGTGGTTCCACATCTGTCCCTGTTCTCCTGGGGTCAAGTTCCCACGAATCTCTCAACAGGAAAGAAAAACCATCCAATCATGTATCTGTCCTTCGCTTGGTGTTGGGGGCAGGGGGTAGGTGCAGAAATAAAAGAGAACAACAAAGTAATCCAAAATCCTTCAGCAAACACTTACTTAATTCAGCCTTGTAATTAAGTCTTTTTTTTTTTTTTTTTTGCAATACATACCAGGCCAATTTTTTTTTTTTTTCCAGGCCAAATTTTGATCCTTACGGTTTTCTCTCAAACTGAGGACGGATGGGCTGGCGCTCGTTCTCTCTAGCTAGACTCTGTGTCCCTCTAATGAGACCACCTTTTCATCCAGCTAAACCCCACCCAGCCCTAAGCAAACGGGTCCCCTTTGGATGCGGAACCCTGAACAGTCCTGCTGGCCCTTGGGTGCAGGCTGTCTGAACTGAGACCCCTGAACCTGCCCTGACCCCTGGGACCCTTTTGGCAAGAAGCCCAGCTCCAAGGGCAGAAATAGAGACACAGATGTAGAGAACACACGTATGGACACCAAGGGGGGAAGTGGCAGGGGTGGGATGGGGTGTGAGTGATGAACTGGGAGATTGGGATTGACATGTATACACTGATGTGTATAAAATGGATGACTAATAAGAACCTGCTGTATATAAAAAAAATAAAATTTTAAAATTTTAAAATTAAAAAAAAAAAAAAAGAAGCCCGGCTCCAGCCCAGTGAGAAATCCTAGCCTGGACTTCATCCATGCCAACGTGAACGTGTACTGAGCCGGGCGAGTCAGCGTTCCACCCCAGGTGCACACCCCACAGGAGTCCACGTGTGCCACACGGACAAGAACAGGAAACTTCACTGCAGGCCTATTTATAACAGAAAAAGCCTGCACACAACCCAAATGCCTATCCTCAGAATGAACAGTGATGGGTGAACCTTGAACAACAATGGGTCGGGGCGCCGACCCTCAAAAATCCACGCATAACTTGTAGTCAGCCCTTTGTATCCGCGGTTCCACATCCTCAGATTCAACCAATGGTGGATCATGTAGCACACTATGTATTTATTGAAAAAGAGCCATGTATAAGTGGACCCACACAGTTCAAAGCCATGCGGTTCAAGGGTCAACTGTATATTTAAACAGCGTGGACTTCCGTGGCACAGTGAGCAAGGACTGCTCTACACAAGCTGGGTGACGCTCACTACAGGTTTTCCTATGTGATTCTATTGGCAAGAAGGTCAAAACCAGTCAGTAGTGATGAGGTGTGAACAGTGGTTACCTCAGAGGTTCATGACCTGGAGGAGGCCCCACGGAGAGGCTGGGAATGTTCCGCAGCTTGATCTGGGCAGTGGTTTACACGGGTATTTACAGAGGTAAAAATCCATGGCACTGCACATCTAGTTGTGTATTTTACTGGAGTAGGTTAATAAACATACACTTTCAAGCACCTTCTATGTGCTAAGTCCAAAGGGTATCTCTGGCAAGACTCTAACTTAAGCTTCAGAGCTTACAGTCCAGTGGGGAAGAAAATACACTCAAATACCAAATAAGGGCTTCCCTGGTGGCGCAGTGGTTGAGAATCCGCCTGCCGATGTAGGAGACACGGGTTCGTGCCCTGGTCCGGGAAGATCCCACATGCCGCGGAGCAACTAAGCCGGTGAGCCATGGCCACTAGGCCTGCGCATCCGGAGCCTGTGTTCCACAACGGGAGAGGCCACAACAGTGAGAGGCCCGCATACCGCAAAAAAAAAAAAAAAAAAAAAAAAAAAAACCAAATAAGATTGACCGTGGCCAGTGGGGCAGTTAATGAGAGTGGGCCAAGGGATCCGTACTACCCGTGAGTCAGGGGAAGGGGCAGAATAAACTGATCAAGTGCAGGAGTTTTGGAGGCAGCCAGACCTGTGTCCAAATCTTATTTCTAACTGTGTGACCTGGACAAGATGTTCGCTCTGCTTCTTCATGCTACGGGGGAGCCACAGGTGAACCGCAGCACCTCATGGGTCCCTGTGAGGATGAGGGAAAGAATGCACACAAAGCACTGGGGCATAAGACTTGTTATTCCTGTTGCAGGGTGGGCCTGCCCTGGGCCACGCACCACGGTTCACAGATGTGAAACGGGCCCCACCCTCCACGGCTCCCAATCCCACCGCGAAGAGAGCAGCCACAATTCACCCACTTGGCAAACATCTAACAAAACAGGGGCTGTGATGTGGGCTTGGCCCTAAAGGAGCCCGCAGCCCAGTGGGGAATCAGACACCTAGGACACAATGTAAAAGGCTTAAGTACCAATGGAGAGGAACAGATGAAGAAGCAGGGGAGGTCAGAGGGCCCAAAGAGGTGGAAACTGAGCTGGGCCTTGAGAGGCAGAGAGGATATGGGCACGTGGAGATTGCTAGAGGGGGAAAGGCAAGCAGGCAGAGGGGACGGCATGAGCAAAGGCATGGAGGTGGGAAGGCAGGGAGGCACATGGAGAAAAGGGTGACCAGTCAAGTGCAGCTCAACAACAGGGGACCCAGTCAACAGGGCCTGGGACAGGGTCTTTATTTCTGTGTCAGTGGGGAAGCCCCAGAAGGTGTCAGGGGAAATAAGCATATCAGAGCAGGGATTTAAAGGACAAGCCAGATAACAGCAGCATAACAGCAGCGGGTGATTGGGAGGGGCCAGAGGGAGGTGGTTACATTTCTCCAGGGCTGGGGCCTGGGGCCGGATTTCCGGATTTCCGAGGAACAACTGGTCCCCTTCCTGAGATCCAAGCTTGCATTCTTGATTAGCTGATGGTCAGGGGCCTGAATGAGGATGGCTGGTCCTTGAGGGGGTAGCCTTGACCTTCCTGCACTGGGCAAGAGGGTGAGGATACATTTCTTATGGTTGTTTATTTAATAGTATTCATTTTAATTTTCTGAAAGAGTCACATATTCACATGAATCGGCGGCACTCGAAGCGTTCGAAGGGTCTCCAGTGAACCGTCTCCCGGCACCAGCCACCATCCCAGAGGCACTGCAATCACCAACTTTGTGTGAATCCCCAGAGACCCTGAGCACATACATAAGCAAATGCACTTTCTACTTCCCTTCATTTTCACGCAGATGGAGGCACCCCAGACATACATCCTGTACCGCTACCTTCACAGCAATCTATCTTGGTGATTGTTCTGTATCCGTGCACGGAGTCTCCATCTTACTTTTTATGGCTGCACGGTAGTCCATGGTTTGGGTGGACCATAATTTGTTCCTGGCTCCTGCTGATGGACTTTCAGGTTGCTTCCAACCTTTTGCTATTAAAAATGAGGCAGCCATGACTAACCTTGCACACGTGGTAACTCATCTGTAGGATAAATTCCTAGAAGTGCAACTGCTGGGTGAAAGCCTTCAAGCACCTGTAATTTTGAAAACGTTGCTAGAGAGGCAGGCTACATCTTAATCGCTCATCCAAAAAATAAGCCTAATTATTGGGGAAAATACTGACAACATGTAGTTCCAAGGACGCCCAGATGAAGACACAGCAGAGACAGAGAGAGCACTGGGTCGGGAGATGGCTCTGGACCCAAATCAGCCCCAACTCACCCAGCGTCCTGATCCACGGACTCGCATTTCCTCACCTGTGAGTGAAGGGCCAGACCCGCTCAGCCCCTCGGCCGTTCCCAGAATGGACAGGCTCTGGCGCCCTGGTCCCAGGGCAGGGGGAAGCGTGGGAGATGACTGGAGGCACCACGACACCCAGCCCTAATTGGTCTCCCTGGGCAAAGGCGCCAGGGGAAGAGCAGGCAGGCCACGGAGCGTGCCCCAGAAGCAGGTCTGGCGGGGACAGGTGGGAGTGCAGAGCCCGAGACGGTGGGGTGCTTCCAGTCAAGCTATCCTGAAGGAGTGACAAGCACCTCTGGCCACTTCCCGTGCATGAGCTGTAGCGACACCACTGCCATGCGAGACACACTCAGGTTCCACGACATTTACTGCTGTGTCCATCATGGACCTGTTACGTAACAGCAATGGCCACCTAAACCTCACTCATCAAGCGGTGGCTGGCAGAGGATGGGAGCAGGCCTCTGGATACCTAGTGTCCTCCCTGTGAGTGAGGACAGCTGGGTGAATGCAGCGGGCAGGGCAGGGCTTCCTCCCACCCTCACGAATCTGGCTCAACTACTAAGAACTGCAAATGGATGAAATGATCTTCTGCCCCCAACCCAGTGGGAGGAGACACCTCTTGGCAAAGCAAAGCCAGCATTTGAGAGGCAGAACCCCCGCCAACCTTCCCGTTTCCCAGCCCCGTGCTCTGCTCCAACAGACTGGACAGCCAGAAACACCTGTAAGTCAAATCATGCTTAAATGCACTGAGGTTATCGCTTTAACATTTTTCTAACCACTGCCCAGTGCATCAAGCTTGCTTTGTAAAATAAGTATGTACTGTTTTGCTAAATCTAGATTTTCACACACCCTGTTTGTTTAAAACCTACTGACAAACACGTAGAGATGTACTTCTCTTCCGGGAGGTTAGGCCTTGACGCCAACTGCTCTGGGAGAGCTCACTCCCTCCACGCCTCCACTCACCTGCCTGTACCTGTGCTCCAGGTGGTCCTGCTACCTGGAAAGCCCTCCCCTGCTTCTCCACCTGCCCACCTCCACTGTCCATCAGAGTCCCCAGTCCCCAGCTCAACTGCCCTTCCCCCAGGAAGCCTGGGCCCCCGGCCCACCGGCAGGCAGAGCAGACTGCTGTCTCCTGGGGCCCCCACAGCTTCGACCAGATCCTCTATGAATGCTCTTTCCAAGTCTAAGCAGCAGTTCCACCTGCTGGCCTTCCCAGTGGGAATGAAGGCTCTCTGGGGACCACGGCTGTGCTGAAGGGGTCACTCAGAGCAGCAAGGGCACAGGATTCGAAATTAAAAACCTGGGTGCTTCCTTCCAGGGGATCTTAGGCAAATTCACCCCCTCGGAGCCTCATCTACAAAGTAGGCACAATAATTCCAAGGTGCCAGGGCCATTGGGAGGATTAAATGAGATGATATATGTGAAAAGCAATTTGCAAACTGCAAAGCCCTACACCAATTCCAGTGAGGATTAGTAATATTAGTACTAATCGAAGCAAGATCTTTTTTGACCCACCTCCTAGAGTAATGAGAATAAAAACAAAAATAAACAAATGGGACCTAATGAAACTTAAAAGCTTTTGCACAGCAAAAGAAACCATAAACAAGACGAAAAGACAACCCTCAGAATGGGAGAAAGTATTTGCAAATGAATCAACTGACAAAGGATTAATCTCCAAAATATACAAACAGCTTATGCAGCTCAATACCAAAAAAACCCCAAACAACCCAATCAAAAAATGGGTAGGGCTTCCCTGGTGGCGCAGTGGTTGAGAGTCCGCCTGCCAATGCAGGGGATATGGGTTCGTGCCCCGGTCCGGGATGATCCCGCATGCCGTGGAGCGGCTGGGCCCGTAAGCCATGGCCACTGAGCCTGCGCTCCGCAACGGGAGAGGCCACAACAGTGAGAGGCCCGCGTAAAAAACAAAAACAAAACAAAAAAACCCCTAAAAATAGAATTAACATGTGACCCAGCAATCCCACTACCGGGCATACACCCAGAGAAAACCATAATTCCAAAAGACATAAGCACCCCAATGTTCACTGCAGCACTGTTTACAACAGCCAGGACATGGAAGCAACCTAAATATCTATCAACAGAGGAATGGACAAAGAAGATGTGGTACATATACAATGGAATCTTACTCAGACATAAAAAGGAACAAAATTGGGTCACCTATTGAGATGTGGATGGACAGAGAGACTGTCATACAGAGTGAAGTAAGTCAGAAAGAGAAAAACAAATATCATATATTAATGCATATACGTGGAATCTGAAAAAACTGGTACAGACAATCTTATTTACAAAGCAGAGGACTTCCCTGGTGGCACGGTGGTTAAGAATCCGTTTGCCAATGCAGGGAACATGGGTTCAACCCCTGGTTCGGGAAGATCCCACATGCCGCAGAGCAACTAAGCCTGTGGGCCACAACTACTGAGCCTGCGCTCTAGAGCCCATGTACCATAACTACTGAGCCCGCACGCCTAGAGTCCGGGTTCCACAACAAGAGAAGCCACCGCAATGAGAAGCCCGCGTACTGCAAGGAAGAGTAGCCCCTGCTCGCCACAACTAGAGAAAGCCCATGTGCAGTAACAAAGACCCAACACAGCCAAAAATAAATAAATAAATTTTAAAAAACAAAAAACAAAGCAGAAATAGAGACACAGACATAGAGAACAAATGTATGGATACCAAGGGGGAAGGGGTGGGGTGGAGTGGGATGAATTGGAAGATTAGGCTTGACGTATATACACTATTGATACTATGTATAAAATAGATAACTAATGAGAACCTACTGTATAGCACAGGGAACTCTACTCAATGCTCTGTGGTGACCTAAATGGGAAGGAAATCCAAAAAACAGGGGATATATGGATACGTATGGCTGATTCACTTTGCTGTACAGTAGAAACTAACACAACATTGTAAAGCAACTATACTCCAATAAAAATTTTTAAAAACTAGATTAAAAACAAGAAAAAAAAGAGTAACATTAATACTAAATAGTACGTTAACATTAATTAATATTAATTTCCTCACACATCCGTTCATCAACACCTATCGTTGCGCCTGCAGGCACGCGAAATGACTGCTGATGGAATCCCAGGTTCTCTGTTAATTCCAGACAGAACAAAAAACACGGCTGCTACAGATGGAGACCAGGAGCCTCTGCCAGTGGCTACAGCAGCAGCAGCTGCGTGCGAGCACGCGCGCGCGCGCACACACACACACACACACACACACACACACACACACACACACACACACACACACACACACCTTCTCTATCCATCTTCACATGATGGTGAAGACCGGCTCTCCCTCCAAGACAGAAACCAGGCCCTCCTCCTGGGGACGGGTCAAGGTTTTCTAACCTGGGACCTCATCTGAGCCCCGTGGCAGCCAGGAGGTGGGCAGAGGAGGATGAATAACTCCCCTGGAGGGCAAGTGACTGGCCCAAGGTCACCACCAGGTCCTCTGACTCTGTGCAGCGCTCCGCCTCCTCCTCATGCCATGGTGCCATCCAGCAAAAAGGGTGGAGACCTCGTCTTTCCTACAGACCTTGAAATAAAGCGCCAAGGGGCTCTGTTTTAGAACTTCTCTGATTCTTTCACATCTACGACTAACTTTCACGTCAAGGGTAAACGCTTGCAACTTGGTGCCATGTGAACAATGAGCTAATGCAGGATGATGCCTAGAAGGAAAATATGCCCACTCTTCAACAGTGATGATTTCTTGGTTATTAGGAATTTGGGGTGATTTCTATTCTTATCCTCCCATCTTTTCTGGGTTCCAAACTTACTATAATCAACAAGTACTATTTTCAAAAGCAGAGAATCCCATTGTTTTTCACAGGCTGCAACACTGCAAACCTTCCATGAAATACTCATTTTGTTGTATGTGACTTTTTAAAAACATGGTAGAACTGGAAGCGATGTAGGTTAGGAACAAAAGTTTTCTGGGTGGGATCTTCCCTCTCTGGTTTCCGCCCCAGAGGAGAAGGAAAAGGAGGTGACTGTGGGGCTTCCTGCCTCTCAGCCCAGGCCTGAGACCTCCAGACCATTGGATGGAGCCTGTCCTTGAACACACCCAAGGCTGTTTAATGTACCCGTCAGCTCCTGATATAACTCAGTTCTAGTACACAATCCTGTTCTGACCTATCACTTCTCAAGAATAATTCCAGCTTTATCCTGGGTGGCAATGATACTAACCCATCCAGCTGTTGGTTTGTTAAGTCAAAGCGATTTCAGCACCTACTCTGTGCGAGGCTTCGCACCAGACACGGAGACACCATTAACCCAAGACTGGGAAAACAACCAACCAGACAGAGGCCCCATGTCATCCTTCTAAGCTCTGCCCAAGTACAGGGTTTCAGACGCACTAAAACAGCAGCAAACAGGAATGTGAACAAACGCAGCCTAATTCCAGCACCGCCCCTCCCAGGACTCCGACAAAGCAGGGGCCGAGCACGAGCCCCTGATGAGAACACTGGCAGCTTAGCTGCACTGCACTGAGGTACCTGCACCCCATGCCACTCGGCAGACGTAGACAAAACGGGCAGGGAACGTGAAACAATCCGAAACTTGGGGACCATCCAAAGCTTCTCTCCAGGGCCCCTCACACTTTACTTCTTCCCCTTCCTGTCCTCTTTGAGGCCAAGAAGATCACACTCAATTAACATTTACTGAGGGCCTACTACGTGCTGAGCCCCAATGCCAAACAATTTTTGCAGACAAAGAACTCAGACCTCTGCTTTGCACATGCTGTTCCCTCTGCCTGGAATCTGCTTCCTTATACGTGGTGACAGCGTAAATGTCACATGGTCAGAGAAGTGCCTGCGCAGGCAGGAATGCCTCAAGGTTCCTTCAGAGCGCCCATGACAACTGGAATGGCTCTCCCCAGCTGGACTCAGATCCCTGCACTGGCATACAGGCGTGCAACACCTCTTTCTTGAATAAATTAAACAGCCTGTAAGGGAACAATAAAAGCCAGCGTTTACTGAGCACGTACCATGTACAGCCAAATGCTGTGCTGAGCTCCACGCAGACATCAGAGCGTTACAGCCATATGATGGCTGCACTATTATTACTCCTCTTTTACAAATGAAGGAAATTGCATCATCTCCCGCTATTCTTAAAGAATGGGAATCAGAACCTGGTAAGCAATTTGTCCAAGGCCACAGAGCTAAGAAGAGAGCCGCAGCTCCCAATCCTTTCCCCAGGAGGCTCGGCTTGCCTCCCTCTCTCCCCGGTGCCCAAAGGGGTGCTTCTTTCTCCTGTGCTCCCAGGGACCATTTTTGTCCCCTTCCTGAATTCTCGGCCTTCTCTCCCCAGGCACCCAATTCAGAAGTTTTCCCCGATTCCTCCCTCACGTCCTACACCCATGGGCTCCCACAGCCAAAGTGGACCCCCCTGAGCTGTGCTTCAGCAGACATCCTGTGCAAAGACCCCTAGTCTTTCAGCCCTGGAGGGAGGGACAAACTGGGGTGCTCAGCTGGCCGCTCGACACCCAGCAAAGCAGGCGGGGAGGGCAGGCATCCCCTCAGTGAACCCACATATGAGATCCGGCAGTGAAGCCTGGCTCTCCGCGCCCCACTTCCCACTATGTGTCCCCCCCCCCACCTTTGCCTGTATGTATAGCACTGATGAGCATGGGGCCTGGAGGATGGAAGATGGGGGAAGGAGCCGCCCACCCGGTCCAGAGCCACAGTGTGAGAGGTCAGCGAGGGCCTGCCAGACCCGGGAGAGCCAGGAAGAACCCGGTTCCAGCTCAGGGGGCCACCCCACCGCCAGCCACGGAGGCCAGGGTAGAGCCACCAGTACAGCAGTGAGCTCCAGAGGCCTGTCCTGAGTCACACAGGGCTGTCAGGACCAGAGGCTGCTGGAAGAATAGAAGCGAAAGGTCGCAGGGACCAAAAAGGATGCCAGTGACCCGAGGGAAAGCAAAGGAAGGAAAGGCCCAGACTCCTTGGAGTACCTGCAGGAATGACGGAAGAAGGAGACGCGGGCATACCGTCCCGGAACACGCAGCTGAGGCTGTCGCTTCCTTTCTGAAAACTTCAGGGCTGCCTGTTGACCACACTGGGGTCAAGCTCAAACTCCTTGGCGGGGCCTTCAAAGGTCTTCACACCCTGGGCCCACCATAGCCACGTCTGGGTGAGGTATTTCAGACCTCCGCACCTCTGCCCAGGGGGACTTCCTCTGCCTAGAAAGCCCTCTCCCTCCACAGGCAGAGCACTCCCCGTCGTCCTCCAAGGTGCAGAAGGTTTCGCTTCTACGATGATGTCGGGCACACCCCAGGGTTAGTGGGGGAAGAGCGTGGGCTCCAAGGTCAGCTCCACCGCCCAGCATGGCTTTACCCTCCTAGGCTGCCTCCTCTGCAAAACGTGACGGCAACTGTTCCCACCTCACTGTGGTGGGAGGATGAAACTCAGTCGTTCATGAAAGCACTTTGAACTGTGCCTGGCACCCAGTAAGTGCTTAATAAACGAGCTGTTGTTCCTATTGTCCTCCGGCTCCACTAGGGCCCTCTGTCTCCACCACAAGCAGAGCACTCTCTGTGGCATATCTGTTACACGGTGGACAGCCCAGCCAACCACAGCCTCTTAAAAGACACAACCCACGACTCAGCACGGTGCTGGGCACACAGGAGGTCTTCAGCAAGTGCTCACTGCCTGTGAAGGGCCAGTGGTAGACGCCCCCAGAGTTCTCCCAGGGCCCGGCGGCTGGCCTTCCACAACTCACCCGCCAAATCCCCAGTCTCAAGGCCCAGCAGAGTGAGAAGGGTATTCACAGTGACTTGCTTTCAAAACAATAAAGGACCGTACTCTGCCTTCTCACTCCAGGGAATTCACAGGGACAAATGAGCACAGGAGGGACTGGAAATAGCACGGAGCCCCTCTTGGGGAAGAGAGCTCGGCCGGCCCGCCAGAAACCAGGAGCAAAACCTCAAAGGCAGAGGAGGAGAAAACAGCCTCCAGACAGAAGCCCGAGCTCCACGGAACTCGGCCAACACCAGTGAACTAGGACAAGATCGCTTGCACCCATTCTGCCCTGAAGCTCTTCTTCCCACCCACTTGGAGGCCTTTAGAAGGGGTTCCTGGTGTAACCCACTACCACATGGGAGCAACTTACAACACATCAAGAATCCCAAAGGCTGCACAAAGGGGCCAGGTTGCCTGTGGCCAATTCTTGGGGGGAATTGATGGTGACTTCTCCATGCACACTGGCTATGGGGGCCTTGTGTCTGGATTGGGGTCACTGTCTATATCCATCTCCCCAGCAGACTGGAAGCCCTTAGAGGCCGGGCACCAGGTCCCATTCATCTTTAGACCCCTGTGCCCCTAGCATAGTGCCTGCCATGTAGTAGACGCTCAGTAAGTTACAAGGCAGCACACCTGGCAGCAAGAGAGGTCCTGCTTCACGGACGACTCCATCCAGGCCTGCCACATACATAGACAAGGAGTCATGTGTTTCTTCTGGGTCTCAGTTTCCTCATTTGTAAAGAGGGATAGCAAACAGTTCTGTATACACACAGCCTCCGAGTGAATTAACTGGGGAAATGCACGCGGAAAGCACCAAAGCATCAGAGGAATGAATGGTAGTCATCCAATTTCAGCTCAGCTCCCCTCGCCCCCTCCACCCCATGCTGGAACCTTTTCTGCTGGCCACGTTTCCCCTCCCCCAGCACTGAACCCACTCTGCATTCCCTCTATTGTTTTATATTTTTCACATCATTGTGACTGCTTGATTCTAAGCTTGATTCCCCAACCGACCTGAGAGGTCCTGGATCCCGGGATGTGTTTCTGTTCAAAGCCTGATAAAATGGGCACACAGACCGGACCGCTGGGGCCTTCCCACCCCACGGTCCCAGCTCTGATACACACGGCACCCTCCAGCAAGATGTCCCGATGTGCAGGGCCTAGGGGGCCCACAAGCACGCTGAAAAGGAAGGGAGATAGGAAGGGACGCTGCACACATAACCTGTGCAGGAGTCACACCTCTGAGACCTGCGCTGCCTTTGCAGGTGCGTGAGCTTGTTTGCCTGGCTGCCTCCACAGCACAAGGGCCTCCAGGGCACAGATTGCTGCTTCTTTCCTTACATAAAGCACCGGGCAGTCAGATAAATAATACATGACCTTCTCCTCACACGCAGGTATCAGACGTGCAAACACCTGCTTTGCCCCACAGTGCCCCGGGTGTGGGTGTGTGCGTGTATGTGGGTGTGTAATGTCTGGCCTTGCACAACCCCAGAGGGGATACGGGTTCGGAACAGATACTCACGCCCACCTCTCAACCCCATCTCCTTGCCTTGGCCTGGAGTCAACTAGCACTAGACCCAAGCAGTGTGCCCAGAGAGGAAGTGTCTGGGATGGATGCACACACCCTAAACCAGTCTCTGTGGTCCTTTTCCAAGCACATATCCTTGGAGCCCCAGGTTCCTGCCGGTGCCCCTCCAAACTGCTGACCTGTATGCAACGCGTGTACACCTTCATGCACGCATCCTCAGAGGCCTCGCCAGGCTAGCCACCAGCCCAGATCACAGCTACTCGCACAGGGCAAGGCTGATTCCCCCACTCCCTCGGCTATGCCAGGCTCCAGCACACCCACCGGGCGCACACCACCCCACTTGCAAAGGGCCTGTCCATCCGCTTCCCCTCTCTCCCGGTCACCCCCACGGGTAGGTCCGATTACACTCCAGGCGCGGGCCCCGCCACGCTGGCGAGGAGGGGGCAGCGCACACCCACGGGCTGCCCGCGACCTCGCAAGGTGGGGAGAGAGCGCAGGGCGAGACGGGCGGGGCCGCAGACGCCCCCTCCCTCCCCACCAGGCCGGCCACCTTCGTCCGCTCCTCGCCCGGGGACCCGCGGCCAATGCGACCCGCGGGGCGCCCCCCGAGCGGGCCTCTCCAGAACGCGGCAGCCCCGTCGCCCCCGGAAGCCCTCGGCCGCCCCCCTCGGGGCCTCCAGCGCAGGGCCGGTGGGTAGGGTACCTCAGGAGCCCATGGCGGCGCGTGTGCGAGCGACGCGCGGCAGCCGGACTGTGAGAGCGAAGCAGGCTGACGGCACCGCTGCCCTAGTATCTCGCCGCCGCCAGCTCGTCCCGGGCCCAGCGGAGTGCCGCCGCGGCGCGCCTGCGCACCGAGCGCGCCGCCGGGGAGGGCGGGGCGGCGAACGCGAGGCTGAGATCACCCTCCCGGCCTTAAAGGAGCCGCCGTCCCAAACCCCCGGTGGTGGGAGCGATCCCGGCGCTCCTCCAGCCGATCGTAAACCAGTCAAGAGTAGCCTCACCAGCCTCCATCCCACCCCCAACCCTGCCCACCAGTGAGCTTCTTGGGGTGCAGGGACAGAGTCTTGGGCTCCAAGCTCTGTCCCTGGCACTCGATGGTTGTATGGAGCTTCACCTCTTTTCCTCCATTTGGGCCTGTTTGAAGATGAAACAATATCTAACGGCTATTTGTTGAGTGAAGGATGCATGTGGAATTGTGGAATGAATGTATACTGAGAGGTGCTGTGTGCAATAACGCAAAATGAAATTGCAAAACAGAGAAAGGTTTCTCTTCCCACTCCACACCTAGCAGCGCTTCCTTCCTGCCCCACCTCGCTCTAGGGTGGCCTAACTAGCAAAATTCTTCAGATATCATTCAAACCGCCTAGCCTATTTCTGTTTGCGAGGTTCACACCCAACTCAGTTTAACTAAAAAACATAAAATCCAATCAAATTCTGGCTTTGGTGTGTTCAAGATCCCCAAATGTATTTCTATCCCCAGCCCAGGCTCCTCTCGTGAACTGTGTACTCACCACCTCATACCTGAGGTTCCAAGAGGATCTCTAAGTCAACATGCCCACAACAGAACCATTTCCTCTCAAACGCAGAGACCTGCACTCTCACAGCCTCCCCACAAGAACGGTTAGCAACTCCATCCTTCCAGCCCCCAGCCCAAAACTCCCGGAATCATCCTTGAATCCCTCCTCTCACCCCTTTACCCACTGGAGCTGGAAATTATGTTGGCTGTACCTGCAAAATATATCTAGACTCTGACCTCTTCCACCCCATCTCCACTGCCACCACCCCATCCACTTTCTGTCCAGGATTATTGCAATATTCTTGTTATGGACTAAATGTTTTTAATCCCCCCAAAATTCATAGTCTGAAATCCTAACCCCCAATGTGATGGTATTAGGAGCTGGGGCCTTGGGAGGTGATTAGGTCATATGGGTGGAGCCTTCATGAATGGTATCAATGCCCTTAAAAAAGAGACCCCAGCGAACTTTCTAGCCTTCTTTCTGCCATGTGAGAATACAGTAAGTTAGCAGTCTATAACCCAGAAGAGGGCCCTCACCAGAACTTATCACGCTAGCAGGCACCCTGATCTCGGACTTCCAGACTCCAGAACTATGAGAAATAAATGTCTGTTGTTGATAAGCCACCCAATCGACGGTAATTTGTTATAGCAGCCCAAGCTGATCAGGATTATTGCAACATTTTCCTAACCTGTCTCCCTTTTTCCAGCCCTGCCCCATGTCCCAGTCTACTTCACTGCAGGGGCCAAAGGGAGTCTTTTAAAACCTAAGTCAGAACACGGCACTTCTTTGCCCAAAGCCTGCCATTGGCTGTGCATTTCACTCTGAGTAAAAGCCAAAGTCCTTACAAATCCCTGCAGAGCTTTGCTTCGTCTGACATTCCATCCACCCAGTGGTGTCTGACCTCATCTCCTCCTCTTGCTTCCCTCCACACTGACCCCTTGCTGTCCCTAGAAGAAATGAAGCACGTTTGGCCACAAATCCTTGGCACTGGCTGTTCCCTCTGCTGGGATTGCTGTTCCCTTAGACACCTGAATGCTCCCTCCTTCACTTTCTTCAAGGGTTTGCTCACATGTTCCCCACTCAGTGAGGCCTGCGCTAACCACCCTACAAACTTGCCACACTGCTTACACGCAGTCCCAGTTCCCCCTTTCCACGCTCTAGTTTTTCCCGCGTCACTTAATTTCTATCATGACATAGTTTTCCTGTTTTGCTCTTTGTCTTCCACCAGTAAAACGTAAGTGCTACAAGGACAAAGATTTTTTTTTTTTTTTTTTTTGCGGTAAGCGGGCCTCTCACTGTTGTGGCCCCTCCCGTTGCGGAGCACAGGCTCCGGACACGCAGGCTCAGTGGCCACGGCTCACGGGCCCAGCCGCTCCGCGGCACGTGGGATCCTCCCGGACCGGGGCACGAACCCGCGTCCCCTGCATCGGCAGGCGGACTCTCAACCACTGCGCCACCAGGGAAGCCCAAGGACAAAGATTTTTGTCCTTTTTGTTTCCTGATGTAATCCCAGTACTTACTACAAGGGTTGGTATAGAGAACATGCTTAGAAACTTTCTGTAGCATGAAGAGTTCTCTAGGAAAAGTCCTTCCCAGCCCCCAGGTAGGAAGTTGCTCGGGGGCTTTCCAGCACACAAACAAGGCTTATCATCAATTGCACCATCATCCTTTGTTCATGACTTCCCAGCTCTCCCTCCCTACACATGAACCCCCTCAGGGCAAAGTCCTTGTCTTAATTATCACCATATCTTATGCTTAGCACAGAAACCTGACACGTTTGACATCCAGGCCAAACCACACCCTGATTCAAGTGGTTAGCCCCTGTGCATTAAGGGCACTCTGGGTCTCAATTTACAGAGGCCCCACCCAGGCTGACAGGGGCAGGGGCAGGTGGTGGGTATTTTTAGGCTTGGGTTGCCAGAAAGGGGCTCAAAGAGAGAAAGTCACCTGGCCTGAGTGACATGGCAGGTCAGCAGCAGGTGGCACTGTGAGCCCTAGTTCGTTGCTCCCTGGCTTTCCTCATCCTCTCCCCAGGCTGTCTAATTTAGAAGTAAAAATTTACCCCTCTGTCACCACCCCACTCCGTGCAAATGCCCATTCACCCTGGCTCAAAGATGCCCCTCACGTCGGCCCCTCTCCCTTCCATGCTGGGGCCACTGTCCTGGTTGAGGTCCCCTTACTTCTGGACAATTATAACAGTTCCGCAACCCACTAGTCACCTTTACCCCTGCTCACTGGCTGCTGAAGGAGCTTTTCTCCACCTCCAGCAACCAACTACTCTTCCTTCAAAGGCCAAATCCGACGTCATCTTTTGGTTCTTTCTTGATTCCCACCTCCCTCACTCTCCTCTCCTCCATTCTGGTCTAATTAGTTCCTCCCCAACAAAAAAAATTGCAAATAAGCCTGAAATTCATCAAAGAATAGTTAAGTAAATCATGGTAAGTCCATACAATGGTATATTGTGTAGATACTGAAACAGCCACTTTACACATTTCAAATAATAAGGGGAAATGATTAGGAATAATACTGACTGGAAAAGGTAGTAATACATTTGCATGATAGCCTGATCTGAACTGTTTTTAAAAAATCTTTTTTTTAGGCTTAGAAGAAAGATTGGAAGGAAATATAACAAAATGTTAACAGTGGGTTCTCCTAAGTGGCAGAATTATGAATATTGGTTACCTTCTCTCTCTCTCTCTCTCTCTCTCTCTCTCTCTCTCTCTCTCCCTTATTTAATTTTTGTTTCTCTGTATTTTCCAAAATGTTTGCAAAGAGCATGCAATCTCTTCAAAATAAGAAAAAAAGGTTATTTAAAGGAATGGTCTGGGACTTCCCTGGTGGCACAGTGGTTAAGAATCTGCCCGCCAATGTAGGGGACACAGGTTCAACCCCTGGTCCGAGAAGAACTCACATGCTGTGGAGCAACTGAGTCCGTATGCCACAACTACTGAGCCTGCGCTGTAGAGCCTGTGTGCCACAACTACTGAAGCCTGCATGCCTAGAGGCCGTGCTCCGCATCAAGAGAAGCCACCACACCGCAAAGAAGAGTAGCCCCGGCCTACCCCAACTAGAGAAAGCCCGTGCGCAGCAACGAAGCCCCAACACAGCCAAAAATAAATTTATTTAAAAAAGAAGAAATGGTGTATTGTTCCCTTCTGTTTTCTTCTCTCTGTGCATCATAATTCATCTGAATGCATCTGTCTCCCCCACCAGACTAAGGGCCTCTCAAGGGTAATAGGGATCAGTTTGGATTATCTCTGCATCCAAAATCCATGATTTTGATGAACTTGCCTTAAACTCTGCCGTCAGCGAGTCTATCCCCAGCAGCCACCTTCTGTCTGGTGTCAGGGTCTTGCTGCTGCTGTTCCCATCACCTGGAACACATTTCCTCCCAAACCCTTTCCTTTCCCTAGTTAATTCCTGCCCCTCCCTCAGGTCCCTGATAAAACGCTGGTCCCCCCAGGTATGTCATTAAGTGGAAAAAAGAAAATATCATACAGAACAGTAAGTATTAGATGTATCATTTATGGAAATATATGTGTGTATGTCTCTGTGTGTGTGTGTGTGTGTGTGTGTGTGTGTATGATTTGAAATGCATAGTAGGGGGGACTTCCCTGGTGGTCCAGTGGTTAAGACTCCACGCTCCCAATGCAGGTTGCCTGCGTTTGGTCCCTGGTCAGGGAACTAGATCCCGCAAGCCACAACTAAGACCCAGTGCAGCCAAATAAATAAATAAATAAATAAATAAGGACTTCCCTGGTGGCGCAGTGGTTAAGACTCCACCTGCCAATGCCGGGGACACGGGTTCGATCCCTGGTCCAGGAGGATCCCACACGCCACGGAGCAACTAAGCCTGTGCTCCACAGCTACTGAGCCTGCACTCTAGAGCCTGTGAGCCACAACTACTGATGCCTGCGTGCCTAGAGCCCGTGCTCCGCAACAAGAGAAGCCACCGCAACGAGACACACACGCACTACAACAAAGAGTCCCCTGCTTGCTGCAACTAGAGAAAGCCCGTGCGTAGCAACAAAGACCCAACGCAGCCAAAAATTTTAAAAAAATTAATTAAAATAAAAATAAGTAAATATTTTTTTTAAATAATAAATAAAATGCATAGTAGGGAATTCCCTGGCAGTCCAGCGGTTTGGACTCTGTACTTTCACTGTGAAGGTGTGGGTTCAATCCCCGGTTGGGGACCTAATATCCCACAAGCTGTGCAGTGTGGCCAAAAAATTTAAAAAATTTTAAAAATATAAAATGCATAGTAATTTTCTGGAATTCATGAGAATGGAGCCTCACATGCACAGACAGCAAACAAGGACCAGGTCTTAGTCATCTTTGCTCAGAACCTGATGCACAGTTTCATTATCTTCATCACAACTACTTTTCATTGAGCAGTTGCTATGTGGCAGGCAATGTACTAAGCTCTTCATTATCTCAACAAGCAGCAGTGACGGCCATTTGGCAGATGAGGAAACTGAGGCACAGACCTTGGCATCATTACTTGGCCAAGGTCACACCTGAGCAACCCGGCACACAGGGAGCCCTCGTGGATGTTTATTAAATGAACCCGGAACCCACACTAGCCCCCACGGGGAACTAGGAAAATCAGCCAGTGAGAGAAAATGCTTCTGACTTCACAAAACCTTTCCTCTTAGGGTGGTGATCTTCAGGGCATCAAGGGCCACCAGCAAGCAGAACAAGGCCACTCCTGGGGACACCATCTAGGTCGTGTGCGTGTGTGTGAATCAGGGATGTGGCTGGTGGTGATTTACAGGTTGCTGTGAAAAGACCCTGAGGGCTTCCCTGGTGGCGCAGTGGTTGAGAATCCGCCTGCGAATGCAGGGGACACAGGTTCGTGCCCCAGTCCGGGAAGATCCCACATGTGCGGCTGGGCCCGTGAGCCATGGCCGCTGAGCCTGCGCGTCCGGAGCCTGTGCTCCACAACGGGAGAGGCCACAGCAGTGAGAGGCCCGCGTACCGCAAAAAAAACAAAAACAAAAACAAAAACAACAACAAAAAAAGAAAAGACCCTGAGTTGGAGACACAGAGAGAAGGAGCTCCCTCTTTCTGCCTGTCAGTCACACACACACAAACATGCCCACCTGTACCTCCAACAGAGGTGAGGTGAGCCCCACTTCAAATTCACCTAGCCAGAACAAGCAAAAGAAAACAGGCCAAAGAGAAGGATTTACTGCCAGTTTCCTTGGAATCACTAGGAACTCGTTTCAGATCCTCTACAAAATCCCAGGTTGCAGCCAACTATCCTGAGCCCTGCCATCGGGAAAGGGAGGTCCTCCCACAGGTCAGGGACATGCAGGAGCTGGGGAAGCTCGGTCCAGGGTTTCCCGAGAAAGCCTTTAATAAGAGGGAGGAGAGGAGAGGAGGAGCAAGAGGCCTGGTGTCCCAGTCTCGGTGCTGCAGTGACCTGGAGGACATGACTTCAGAGGGGCTGCACCTTAACCATAGGTGCTTGGAACATGTTGGGATGAAAGGCTTGGGAGGCATAATTACCTGAGATGCTCTTCTCCCAGGGGCTGCAGGAGCCCAAGTTGCTACTTGCAGAGATCTGTTGTAGAGCTCCCCAGTGGGGCCTTTTTAAACGGGCAGTAGCACCCCAGGACTCGGCCCTCTGCTCCCCTCACCCTGGCTGCTGGCTGGACTGCTCTCCCATCCCATCAGTGTCTCCCGCATGGGTAGCGCAGCCTCAGTGCAGCCAGGCTCCAGACGTGCAGCTTCCTGAACCTCAATAGGCTACGGGACATGGCCTCACATGGGACAGTTGGGAGGACAGGGAGATGCTGTTGGTGCCTCAAGGCTAGGGTGAAAGGAAGGATGGCGGGGAGCAGGCCAGAGGAAGAGGAGGAAGGTGGCTCCGTGTCACCATGGCAACATTTATCCTGCTGGCCAGACCCCTTCTCCCTCACCAACTCACGTGCAGCGCAGCCAGGAAAGCAGGCCCCAGAGAAGTGTGGCTTGAGCGAGAGTAGATGTTCGGTGATTGGGCAGCTTGAGGTTGGAGCTTGGAATGGGTTTACTCCTTGGAAGGATTAGAGGGGTTCCTGCGGGAACCTGTGTTGCAGGCTCTGGGAAAGAGGATGTGACATGGGGGCTCAGCATTTTAGCTGTAACTATTCCTGTATCTGTTTCTGAAATAGAGTGTGGATGGGGGAGGGGGAGGCAAGGGAAGGAGACAGAACACAGGAGTGGAAGGCTCTCCACTTTGCTAAAGCTACGCTGGAGTGACCCAGTCTCCCACGGCAGGGGTCTGCCCCATCCACTCCTCCATGGGAGGCCCTGGCTTGCGGGGGGAGGGGGAAGGCATCACAAGGTAGGTAGGAAAGGAGAGGGGATGCCACCACCTAGGAGGCAGCAGCTGCGGGGCGTGGATGGCTCGTGTTTTACGGGGGGTGGGGATGGGGGGGGTGGGGGGAGTGAATGAACCAAGTTCAGAGGAAGCCTAGTCCCTCCTTTTGTCCCAGACCCAGTTCTCCCGGTGTCTCCTCCCCTCCTTCCTCCTCCAAACCTTCTGCCATCCAGTCGTCAATCCCCCTCTTCAAGGGTTCTTTGGCCTCCAAACAAGAGCAGACCTCTTGGAGTCTCAAAACCTTACCTCCTTGCACGCCTCACCCTCAGCTGCCTCTTCCCCCCCACTTCCCACCCACCCCAGTCGAAAGGTCACCTGTTGATTTTTAGAAGAGTGGTCACCCGTGTGTCTGTGAGGCGGAATATTGCACGGGAAGGGGCATGGGCGAACTTGCGGAGGTATTGACAATCGCCCACATCTGCAGCAGGTGGTGATTACACGGGTGTATAGAAACAGGTAAAAAGCTATGGATCCGTGTACACTTAAGATGTGTGCGCTTTTCGTACATGAATTATACTTCAATTTAAAAAAGAGAAAAGAAAAAGAGCTAGGGGAAAATGATCAGTAGGAGCTTGTTTTTTTTGCCAGCCTCTCTTTCCTCTGCCCGGTGGCTTTGAGCCCGCTGACCACACCCTCCTCCTTCTTGCCCCGCCCCCAGCCCTGCTCCTCCCTCCCTGGCCGCGCCCCCTTCGTTTCGAGCTGAGAATGCACGTCCTCCTTAGGTGTTCTAGCTATCTATCAGTGATCCTGCTGTGCTCCCGGGCTCCCAGGCAGGTAACCTCAGAGCCTCCGACTCCCTCTCTCAGCTGGCTAAGAACACCGCGTTCTGAAACGGTTCAGTCATCCTTGCCTTCCGGATGCCTCCTGCCTGGATTGTGACCATAGCTCCCTAACAACTCTCCCTGTCCCCTTTCTCCATCCTCCAATCTCTCTATCCACTGTTCCCAGATTCATATTCCTCAAGTTCACATCCATGGTGTCCTCTCCTCTAATCAGCGGTCCCCCACAGTGCAGGTGCTGGCGGATGGAAATCAGGCCATTGGGATCTGGCCTCTGCCTCTTCCAGCCTTGGCTGCTGTAGATCTTCCCCCTCTGAGCTTGGAAACTGTATCAATCTGGTCCTTTGCACATGCTGTTTCCTTGGTTGGTAATGACTGTCTCCACCTCACCACCTTCCCCAAACCCGGCCGCCACCACCCAGTAAACTCACATTTCAAGGCTCAGGTCAACTGTCTTTAAAAAAAAAAAAAAATTTATTTATTTGGTTGTGCCAGGTCTTAGTTGCAGCAGGCGGACTCCTTAGTTGTGGCAGGCAGGCTCCTTAGTTGTGGCATGCGAACTCTTAGTTGTGGCATGCATGTGGGATCTAGTTCCCTAACCAGGGATCAAACCCGGGCCCCCTGCATTGGGAGCGCAGAGTCCTATCCACTGGGCCACCAGGGAAGTCCCAGGTCAAGCATCTTTGAAACACCTTCCTGATGACATCAGACACATTCCTCCCTCTTTTGTCCCTAGTACACACTGGGTATCTCACACTGGATTTTGGATTGGGATGAACCACTTGCTAACCTGAGTCTTTCCCCTAACTTGGGCCCCTGTAAGCCAAAGTCACACCTTGTGTTTGAAATGTGTAGTTACCATTACTGAGCACTTAAGAGGTGCCTGACTGTAGTGAAGGTTAAGAGGATGGGACACTGCCTCAGTGTCCTCATCCATAAAACAGGCATCATAATACACCAACCTCATAGGATTGTTAGGAGCAGAGGGTGGGAACAGGGCCTGACACAAGGAGCCTCCTCAGCCCTTACGTGCATCTGTGGTTTTATTTAATTAAATAAAGAGGTTATTTATATAACCTCTGAAGTAGGTATTGCCACCTCCACTTTACAGAGAAAACCGAGACCCAGACAGTGCCCAAGATCACAGAGAGATGGAGCCAGCCCTCTGGATTCCAACCCTGTGCTCTCCACCCCTCACCCCTGCACGCCACTCCACCTCAGCCCAGCACCTGGCATCCACAAGCCCAGTCAATGTCTGTTGCATGAATAAAAATGATTCACCAAGTGGCATCTTTGCCCCCTCCAGTCTGGGCAAAATTTCTGGGCAATAGTTTGGCGTACTCGATAAAAATAAATTGTTTGCATGGTTGACGCATCCTGGTCACTCCTCTGGCCTCAGCTTAAATATCACTTCCTCAGAGGCTGTCAGTCACCACCCCCTCTCTTATACATTAGCTCCCTGAATAAGAAACACAGGAAGGAGAAACCAGAAACCAGTGAGGATCGTGGGTAGGAACACAGTGGAGGGGGCAGGGATGGGAGTGATTCTAATTGTTACTTGACTTTTATATAGCTTGACGTTCATATATGTAATACCTCCAAAACAACAGAATTAAACCAAAAGGGGAGGGACCCACTAACTCATTATATATATATATATACATATATATATATATGTATATATATATTTTTTGGATGCATTGGGTCTTTCTAGTTGAGGCACCCGGGCTTTCTCTAGTTGCGGCGAACGGGGGCTACTCTTCGTTGCGGTGCGTGGGCTTCTCATTGCGGAGGCTCCTCTTGTTGCAGAGCATGGGCTCGAAGCAGGTGGGCTCAGTAGTTGTGGCGCACGGGCTTAGTTGCTCCGACACATGTGGGATCTTCCCAGACCAGGGCTCAAACCCGCGTCCCCTGCATTGGCAGGCGGATTCTTAACGACTGCGCCACGAGGGAAGCCCACTCATTATTTTTTTTCTTAATTAAATTTATTTATTTACTTTTGGCTGCGCTGGGTCTGTTGCTGTGTGCAGACTTTCTTTAGTTGCGGCGAGCGGGGCTACTCTTCATTGTGGTGCGCAAGCTTCTCATTGCAGTGGCTTCTCTTGTCGTGGAGCACGGCCTCTAGGCACGTAGGCTTCAGTAGTTGCAGCACGCAGGCTCAGTAGTTGTGGTGCACTGGCTTAGCTGCTCCACGGCACGTGGGATCTTCCCGGATCAGGGCTCAAACCCGTGTCCCCTGCCTTGGCAGGCGGATTCTTAACCACTGTGCCACCAGGGAAGCCCCACCCACTCATTATTTAAATTAATAAAATAACCACACAGAGCACAGAGAAAAGAGTAATTTCAAGTTACTTCTGGGGACTATACTCTGACAGTAGTAGTTCCTTAGATACATTCTAAGGGGGAAAAAAAAACCTGTAGAAGACTTTTGGCCACAAGGCTTGTGGGATCTTAGTTCCCTGACCAGGGACTGAACCTGGGCCCTCGGCAGTGAGAGCTTGGAGTCCTAACCACTGGACAGCCAGGGAATTCCCATCCATAGGTATACTTTTAGTAGTAACATTAAAATTGTAATTTTGAAACTTCCATATATTATAGGATACAGAAAATAAGCACATTAGTATTAATAGGATCTAAGATCTTCACTGCAAAAGATATATAAATTAAAAAAAATTTTTTTTAAAGATTAACTCCTTGTATTTCCCCTTAGGGCCCACAGTTGGTTAACATCACAGTTTGATGTCAGATGGGAGGGGCTGGGAATCACCAACTATACTGTCACCCTGCTCCAAGGCAGGTCTCCCTGTGGTTCACTGCCTACAATGCAGGGCCCTCTGGCATCTCCTGGTGGTTAAGAATAAGGACCCATCTTTGCCTCAGCCTCACACGGAGGGGGGCCAGAAGGAGACCCTTTACCAGGCCTGAGCCAGGCTGTGGGGTCATAGGGTCTTCGAATGCCAGCACTGGAAGGGACCTGAATTATGAGGGTTTTGAGCGACGCCCAGGACTTAAGCGGTCTCTCAGAGCCCTCCACCCCCTCCCCAGCCTGAGCTCTTTGCCTGGGAGTGGAGATCGTGGCAACAGCGGCTTTTGGGTTAATGAACGAGAAGTAGGAAAGTAATGTGTGCTGGATAAACACGGCCTGCTCGACAAATTCTCGTATAAGCTGGCCAGACAAAGGCAGCCAAGGCTGAGGGCTGTTCCTTTATCAAAGCCTGGCTGAAGGCACTACCCAGGCTCCTCTGTGGCACAGGTGCCACTGGATCCAGGAGAGCTGTGGTCTTGGGCAAGTTATTTTACCTGCACACTGTTTCTTCATCTGAAGGCAGGAGGGAGATTAACACCTAACTCGGCGTTAATGGCTACGAGAACTCACAATTGTGGATAACGTGAAGAGCGTTTTGAACTTTCCTATTCAGTGTGGCCTGGGCTGTGGGCATCATCTGGAACTTGCTCGGATGCAGACTCTCAGGCCCCACTCCAGCCCTCCCGAGTCAGAAGCTGCATTTTAACGAGGTCCCCAGGTGGTTTGTGTGTGGCCTTTGAAGCACAGGGTTAAAACAGTCCCAGGGAGGTACCAAGTACTCTCCGAGTGTCCTCAGCCCTCCCCGGCTCCCAGGTCTGCTGGAGAGAAGCCCCCAGAGCAAAGAGGTGGGTGGACCAAGGGCTGCCCATGTCACTTTATCCTTTTCTACTTTATTACTTCAAATTAACAACCACAATAAAGCTCAAAAAAGTCCAATATTTACACAGGAAAAAAGTACAAAATTCCCCCCAAAGTTCTTCAGTATTTTTTTTTCAGTTTTTTAAATTACAAAGTAATAAAAAGCTTTGCTCTTTAATTAAAAAAAAAAAAGAAAAAGGAAAAAAAAGGGGAAACAGAGGTAAATAAATTAGGAAATACACACACGGAAAAAAACAAACAAAAATAAAGTAAAAACGAGTGTTAACTAGGCAGGATGGATGAATCCAGTGCCCAGGCCTGACCCCAGGTGTCAGGACCAGGGAATTAATTTATAACCCAAGAGCCACATGCCTTCTGGAAGTAGTCTCCACGGATTCTGCCCTAAGACCAGAAAAGGGGGACCACAGGCTGATGACAGTCTCAGGGGTCGGTGGTGCCAAAGACCCTCTGTGCCCTTCTTGAGGGACATGGAGGTCACCGCCCACCCCCATGTCCTTGTCAGGAGGATGAGAACACAAAGTCGGCCTGGCAGGTGGGTGGGACACCTGCTGTCCTGGGAGATACAGGTCAGATACATACACACACGCCTACAAGGACTCCTGGCCCCCCGGCCTCACCACCCCCTCCTCAGGGTCTCTGTGGACAGGCAAAGAAGGGACCCAAACGCTGAAGGGGGCACTGGCAAAAGCCCAACACAGAAAGTCGGCGGCCGTCATCTCAGGGGGTGGGGCTGCGCACGTCTCCCGTGGTCCCAAGGCTCACGGACACCCAGTGGGACCCGCCTCTGACCAACCGATCCATTCCCCCAGCTCCTCAGGCCACCTCCCGAGGGCCCGTGAGGACCTGCTGCAGCTCCAGTGCAGAACTGTCCCCCTCCCAGCCATGTCAGGCGGCGGCATCCGCCAAGTGTAGCCTGATGTCTGGGAGTGTTTGGCAGCCTGAGGCTGTGGGGAGCGGGACGTGTGAAGGGACGAGGATCCTCTAGGCCGAGGGCATCCCATCTTCTTGCCATTGGCAAAAAAAGAAAAAAAAAAAAAAAAAAAGAAAGAAAAAAAAAAAAGAATCGAAAGAGAATCCATCGTTGGTTTTGTGCTGGGTTTTTTTTCTCTTTTTGTTCGAGTGGTTTTTTTTCCCCCATCTTTTTGTTGTTTTTTTAAAAGAAAATACAGTGAAGACACTAGAAAGGGGGAGAGAGAAGACAGATCAGGTGCACGTCTGCCTCTGGCTACCCATCTGCCAGCGGCCTTCAGCTCCTGTCTTCCTGCCCCCGAGGCTTTGAGCTGGTCCCTCTCTGGGGCACACAGTAGGTGCTCCATTTTCACAGCAAAGACACAGAACCTCTCTCCCTCTTTTTGGTGAGCAGCCACCACCCCCCCCCAGCCACACATCTGCCCCATCCTGCCACAGCTGGACTGGTTCCTGGGCCTGAGGTCTGACGAAGGTAAACCCCGATTTATGCCCCAGAGCTGCCTGTGGAATACATTTCCACAGAGCAGATCGTACTCAGGATGTCCTGGCGTGAGGTCAGGTCTGTGAGACGTAAGCTGCTGCCAGCCATGTACGTATTCCCCAGGGAGCTCCGACACCGCCCCCCCCCCCCCCGCCCCCTACATACCGCCAAAGGAGCCCCAAGCGGGTTCCCAAGCGGGGCCGAGTGCAGAGCTGCAACACCCCACCTCAAGGCCTCAGGCAGCCACAAGTTCCATGGAGGCTCACACTAGCCAGAGGGCCTCTCCTGGGCTTGTGGAAGCCACCAAGGGCCTTCTTTGACAGCAGATAAACTCCTAAATACAGGGCCCTGTCTTAAGTGCTCTGCACGAATGAAGCGTTTAACAGCCCAGAGGCTGGGACAAGGCTAAAACCCTGGGGAAGGTCGGGGTGTGGGGCCCCGGGCTCAGTCCCTGCTACCAACCTTCCAGAACAGTTAAGGCAAAGCGGGGATGGAGGACTGCCCCACGCAAGAGGGAGTTTTCCAGCAGAAGTTAGCTGGCGTGGGCTGGGCCCGCACAGAGCACACACACGGGGCTCCTCCAGGGGGCCGTGGGTGTTTCCAGACCCGACGGGGCTACACCTGCAGCAGACATCGGCTCACCTAAGCAAATACTGGTCCGATGGTGGCTCCTCCTCACTTCCCGAGGTGGTCAAATGGCACGCTTGTCTTTGGGAAGGGAGGCAGAGAGGTGGGAGAGGTGAGCTGCTGGCCACGGCACTTCGGCCAGTCTCTCCCCACCTTGGAGCCCCACCCCCAACCCAAGCCCCTCAAGCCGAGGGCAGGGGTACGTGATCTCAAGGACCCACGATGTCTCTGTTTTGTAAGACAAGAACCCTGCCCCCAGCGGCAAAGCAGCTGCTCAAGGCCACACGTGAACGGAGCCGCTGGACTCCCAGCTCGTGGCCTGTCCTGCTGAGGCTCCTCCAACATAGGCAGGAGGCCCAGAGCAGGTCTCCTGCCCACCTCTGCCGGACCCCTTCCCTGGGGAACCCCGGATTCCCCCTTCCCAACTTTCCTAGCCCAAATATGGCCCCTAAGTGGGGCCAGCTGACAGGGTCCACCCATCCCTCCAGCCCGTGCTGACCGGGACGGCAGGGGCTCGCCGATGGCAGGGACCACGAGCCCCTCCTCTGTGAGCGCCCCGCCGCCCACGCAGGCTGGGCCCCTGCCAGAGGGCTGGGTTCCAGCTCTAGCGCCTGCTGGGGCGGTTACCTCTCCTGGCTCGGCTGTGAGGCACAGCAGGGCTGGAGTGAGGGCAGCTCACCTGTGAGGCTGAAATCCGGGAGACCTCTTGCCGCCCAGTGAGGTCGGAGGACGAGACGTTGGCGGGGGCGCCCCTGTGCAGCCTCATGCTCACCTTCCTCTCTCTGTCGACCCGTGAGATCGCTCTGGGAGAAGTACTGCCTGGAGGGCGAAGCGGGGGGAGGCTGCCCTCAGCGTCTGGGGCCCTGGCCGCCCCGCGTCCCCCTCGGGCCCTGCGCACTGCCCAAGGCGTCTGCTCACCAGCTTGCTGGATGCGGGAGGTAGGGGTGGAAGCTACGGGCTCGGCCGCACTGCGGAGCCGGCTGGCGGCGGCCCCAGTGGGCGGGCCAGGGGGCAGGGCCCGGGTCGCGGACCCCCGGAGCTGCCCCATCCTCTCCTCACGCTCGTGCTCTCGCCGCTCCCGGTCCACGTCCTCGGGGTTCCGGGCTGCACCCTGTGGGTGTGAGATGAGACCTGGTCAGCCCCGCGAGGTCAGCGTGCTCCGGGATCTGGCACTCCCTCGGGGTCAGAGCAGGGGGAGGCAGGCCAGGTGGGCATCTTGCGGAAGTGACATCTCAGAAACCCTCTGGTCCAACCTCCTCCCCACAAAGCAGGAAGCCCCAGAGACCTGGAAACGACCCATGATCACACTGCACAGAGAAACAAAGCCACACAACTGCCCGGAAGGAGGAAGCCGGACCCGAGGGGCAGAGGGAGGGCGCAGGCCCCAGGACAACCAAGGGAACTCCGTGGCCCTCCCAACCTGGGTCCCCTCCGTGTACAGAGGGCCCCCAGCTCCTCAAGCTTTCCAAATACTGCAGGACAGGTGGTTCAGAGGCCCAGAGAGAGTTACCAGGCTAGCTGAAGGCGGGGCCAGGACTCAAACCAGGCTTCTCAGTGCCTAGCCAGGGAATCTTTTCAAAGGGCTGTTCTTCCCCTGCCCCTGGACCTGGCAGTGGCTTCTGGCAGGTGCTGTGGGGACCACAACCAAGAGGCCCGGGGGACCCACACAGCGGCTGCCTGCCTTGGGATGGGAGCTGGAGAAGGAGTGGGCTAGATGCCCCGTGGAAGAAAAAGAGGCCCAGCAGGCAGGCTGTGGCAGAGGGGGTGCGTGCGCCGCTGGGGGCTCTGCCGTCCAGCCACTGCCACCCCCAGTGCAGGAGGAAAGGAGGAAGGCCCAGAGAGGAGTGCAGCATGGGAGCGGCGCCCGGCCGCGTTACTTAGTTAGTCCTGGAGTCGTCCACAGGGAAGGGCGGGGGCTGGCGTGAGGGGGGCCGCATCTGTGGAGAGAGCTGCAGGCTGAGTTGGGGGCCTGCTCATGGGCCAGGGGGTGCGGGCTTCTGCAACTCTGTCTCTCCCAGAGAACTGGCGGAGAAGGCCCTGCTGTCCCTGGGAGATGATGGGGTGGGGGTGGCCCTTGACTTTAAGCAATTCTGGGAGATAGCGGCTGGGGATCAGAATGACCCCTGAATCCTACTGAAGAACCAAGGCCCAGAGAGGCCTCTGGACCCTCCTGGGGCCACACAGCTCAGAGCAGAGCTGGGGCTCTGCTCAGAACCCAGGCTGCTGCCTCCCAGTCCCGCTCTGCTCTCCGCACCCCCAGAGGACTTAGCAGAACATTCTAGGGATGCACATTCCCAGTCCTCCCACCCACAAGCCTGTCCAGGCAGGCCTGGAAGCACCAGGGCACCATCTCCCGACCTCCAGTCCTCACCCCGGGTTCCCACCCACTCAATTACAGAGTGGCAAAGAGAATGACTCAGCCAGAAGCACCGCAAAACCTATGATATGAGCTGCAGCACCCACTCATTAAACATCCCATGGGCAGAGGGCACATCAACCCTACAAGGCAGGTATGAACTCACTCCCTGGTTGGAGAAACTCAGGCTCAGCGAAGCCAAGTGATTCACTCAGAGGTGCACAGCCCAGGAGCCGTGGCTGAGCAGAGGGCTGGAGCCCCTGCCCTTTGTGACCTCAGGAGGCTCAGGCCTGTGGCAGGCCGAGGTGAACTACTCTCCCCATTTCTAACCAACCCAAGTGATGCCTCAAGAAACGCACACCGGGGAGGTCTCTTGGCTTTTATTTGCCCATGTGAAAACACAAAAAGGTCAACATCAAAGTCACACAAGCATTCACCAGTGTCGTATGGACCCCTGTCCTTGGCTGTGTCGAGTTTCCACCTGGCCAGCTAGTCGGACCTCGGAACACAGTGGCTCTGTGTGCTGAGAGCAACATCCCAGGCTCCAGGTATCCGGGGATTCCAGGACCCTGATGCCGACGGATACGAGGTGGCCACTCCAAGGAGGGAAGTTCTCAGTCAAGGGCAGTATCCTTCCCATGGAAGAGTCTGTGGCCCACGGCGTCCAGCATGGTGTCCAGTCTGCTGGTAGGTGCTGATGAAGGTTTCTCGCGGGCGGGACGGGGTGATGTGGGAAGGGCTTGGTCTCGAGGTGAAGGTGTGGAAGGTCTCCATCGTGTGTCTGCAGATACTTCTGCCAGGGGCAGCGGGAGGCGGCTGAGCTCACTACAGTGGTGATGGGGTCAAAGGTGCCCAATTATCCAGTATGATGGCCCTCAAGTCAGAGATCGGGGCAGGATAAGGCTGTTGGCACCTTTGCTCAGCTTCTGAGTCCAGGGCCTGTCTCTAAGGGAATCCCAGGAAGGGGTCAGGGTGCCAGCAATGGGTGGAGAGCGTGCTCCCGGCCTGGCTTGAGGCGAGATCTTGTCGGCTGGATGGTCCCATGAGCAGCTCTGTGAGGAGCCATCTGGAGTAGCGGGTCCCACAGAACTTTCTGTGATGATGGATACGTTCACATCTGCCTTGCTGGGTATGGCAGCCACTCGCCAGCCGCTTGCGGCTCCCGAGAACTTTAAATGTGCCCAATGCAACTGAGGAAGTACGTTTTCAGCTTTAATTAATTTTAATTAAAAATTAGCCACACGTAGCCAGTGGCTACCACATTGGAGGGCACAGGCCTAGACGATGGAAAATCCATTCCTCGAGCTATACTGAGACAAGGGCCAAACTCAGCCCGGAACCAGACTCTCAGGAATGACTTTCTACATGGGTGAGCAGGTGCCCAGCGCCCTGGGGCAAGAAGAGCTGGCCCCGGGCCCCTAGCTGCGCCCCCAGCCAGAAGGTCTGGGGTGAAAGGTGCCCCACTGCTCATCTCTCACCCCTGGGGCCCTTCGGCCTGTGGGACCCCCATCCTCTGCCCCACTCCTTAGAGAACAGTACCAGGCCGCTGTCTGAGAGCCAGAGAGAGGAGGGGCACAAGGCCAAGTGCCGATCCTCGCATCCTGGAGAACAAGGCCTCAGTCCTGAGCATCTGGTGGAGCGGGCCGAGGGCAGCCACCAAGAGGCACGCCACGATGAAACGCAGTACAGGTAGGGGCGTTTAATGAGTTCAGGTTCAATACAGAGGCCACCGACAGGGTCTGGCTGAGGCTGCTCCTGGTGCCCATTGCCACCAGGCCCCTCCAGGGCAGTGAACATCGTCCCTCCTTCAGGCTCTGTTCATCGGACAGCCGAACTGTTCCCAAGAATCTCGCAGCAGGGCCTTCTCCGTCGTGCCTCTCCACTGTACTCCCACCATGCCAAGGGATGTCTTCTTGGGCCTGGCCCCGATGGGCTCAGGCACACCTGGGGATGTCAGAACTGGGGCCCTGAGGTCCAGACCACAGGCCAGTGGTTTTGGGGGAACAGCTCCTCCATCTCCTCCATGGGCCTATCTGGAGGGTCGTGGGTGCCCAGGGGTGCCGGGCACCTGGAAGGGACAGAGAGAGCATAGCAGGGGCTCAGCCTCTTGTGCTCAGCCCGCCAAGGGGTAAGTCTTGGAGAGGCCAGGTCTCGGAGGGTCCTTACCAGTACGTGGGTGGGTACATGGACCTGGCACAGGCACAGGGGCGGGGCCTGGGCAGTGCAATAGCGTCGCTGTCACGGGGCTGAGCCTGGCTCGAGGAAGCCCCCTTTTCCAGAAGAGACGGGAAACAAGACATAGGATTTCACAGGTTCCGGAGCTCTAGGCCCAGCTGACCAACACTTCTCCCCACCCCACCCCCAAGACTCTTGAGAGAGAAAGAGAGAGAGAGAGAGAAAGAGAGAGAGAGAGAGAGGAGGCGCCTAGCAAGACCCAGGGTCCCATGACCAGGAAGAAGGAAACCACAATGAAGGGGTTCAGGCTGGCCAAGGGGGCCTCAGTGAAGGCCGCCACCTGGGATGTGCAGAGCAACAAGAGCAGGATGGTGTAGGCCACCATCAAGACGGCAGGGGGGCCCACCAGCGCCATCCGGGCCCCACCCATCCAGGCGCCTAGGATGGACTCGAGGCCCAAACAGGCCCTCTTGGGTCTGGTGGGAGGTGGTGCCCCGCCTGGGCCCCGCTGACCACAGCAGCACGTGCCGTCAGCACAGATGCCGCTGGAGTGGGAGGAACACGGGGGCGCCAGGACCCCGGTGAAGTCACTCGCACTGTCCAGCTCATAGCTCCCATCTCCCGGGAGCCCCGCCCGCTACGGGGTCACGTTGGCTTCCCCAGTCCAGTCCCCCAAGCCCGCCTCGGCCTCCAGGTGACTCACGAATTTGAGCATGTTCCAGTCGAAGACATAGTCATAGGAGAAGCCCTGACGGTGGAAGAGGTTGCGGAAGAGCTGGCGCAGGTAGGAGTAGTCGGGCTTGTCGTCGAACCGCAGCGAACGGCAGAAGTTGAGGTATGTTGAGAACTCAGCTGGTGGAGGGGACAGAAGGCGCCACCCTGAGGCCCATGCTCCCAGGGCCCCCAGCGGCCGGCGCTGTCCCACCCGGCCATTGTCCCTACAGATACTTCTGATCTAAGAGGGGTCAAGGTGAGGTCCAAGAGGCCGTCCTCTCTACAACACTCCATGAGCTTCAGCCTGTCAAGAGCCCGACGGGAACTCTACGCCACAGGAGGAAAACTTGCATTTCCTCCTCTGAAAATCAGAGGCAAGAGAGGACCCTTGTGAGACAACAGGAAACATATATATATATTGGCTCCTGCCCCTGGGCTTCTGAAGCCCTCGCACCTGCCTAGGTGGTAAGAGCACTAAGGAGCGGGTTTTGCTCTAAGGAGGAGCCTCTGGGTGGCTCCTGGGTGGGGGCAGGTCAGCAGAAAGACCAATCCACGATTAGAAGCTGGGAGTTTCCAGCCCTCTGCCCCGCCCACTTCTCTAGAGAAGGGAGAGGCGCTGGCCACGGAGTTAACGATCACCCGTGCCGACGTGATGAAGCCTCCATAACTATCCCAATAGCATCTGGGGTTTGGAGAGCTTCCCAGTCGGTGAACACATCCATTTCAGGAGGGAGAGCCACGCCAACTCCACGCGGACAGAAGCTCATGCTTTTGGGACCCTCCCAAACCTCACCCTATGCACCTCTCTTCAACTGGCTGTTCATCTGTATCCTTTACCCACCCTTTAATAAACTGGTAAACATAAGTAAGTATTTCCCCGACTTCTGTGAGCCGAATTAATCAAACCCAAGGAGGGAGTCATGGGAACCTCAGATTTATTTACAGCCAGTCAATCAGACGCACGGCTGGCAACCTGGACTCCTGACTGACATCTGAAGCGTGGTGGGAACCGCCTTGTGGGACTGAGCCCTTACCCTGTGGGATCTGACACTACCTCCAGGGAGACAGTGTCGGAATTGAGTTAAACTCTAGGACACCCGGCTGGTGTCAGATAATTGCTTGCTGAGGGGAAAAAAAACCCAGACCTTTGGTGAGCAGAAGTGTCAGAGGCGAAGTGTTCCGTGAGAGCAGTGAAGGGGACTCCCAGGAAGGGGAAGGTCTGGAGTTTTTCCTGACATTCAGCCCTTACGAGGTGAGGCCGGCGTGTGGGTTGGGTAACACTCGGTATTTACCAGCCAGGCCCCCCAGCTGTGCCTGAACTGTGGCAGAGCCCGTGATTGACGTTCTGGTGCCAGGCGGTGGTAGCCCAGGACAGGCTCTGTATGGTCTCGTCTGCCCCTCAGAAGGGGCCTCAGGGGTCCCAGGCTCACCACCTGCCCCACTGGGCTACTCACAGGGGTAGCCTTTGCAGAGGACCTCAATGGGCGTCGACATCTTCTTCTCGCTGATCCGCTCGTACTTCTGGCGCTTGGTGGCCGCTTTGAGGCCCTGCCAGGGCAGGGAGCCCAGGTTGAAGTACATGAGCACGTAGCCCAGACTCTCCAGGTCATCTCGACGGCTTTGCTCTGCAGAGTCAAGGACGAGGTGAGGGGCAGGGTCCACTTGGGCTCCCGGCTGACGGGAATCAGGCCCCCTTTCTCCAGGACATGCTCCTTGATTGAGGGGAACCCCCCCTGTGCACCCAGCATGAGCCCCCCCCCACCCCCCGTCACATGCTGGCTTGCTGCAGCCCCACTACAAACAGGCACTGTTATCACCCTCTTCTACAGAGAAGGGGCCTGAGGCCGAGCTTTTCCAACACAACCTAGGCCTAGTTTTTCCAGCTCAGGCTCTCATTCATTCAGCAACTATGCAGTAGGCACCCCGGGGCCTCCTTGCCTGGCCCACCCTGCGGATAAGGCTCAAGCAGTGGCATCAGACAGCGCTGAGCTCAGATCTGACTTTGGCACTTGCTAAGCTGTATGACCTTAAGCGACCTGTGTCACACGGCGAGCCAGCATTTCCCACCCGTAAAAATGGGAAATAGGGCTTCCCTGGTGGCACAATGGTTAAGAATCCGCCTGCCGATGCAGGGGACGTGGGTTCGAGCCCTGGTCCGGGAAGATCCCACATGCCGCGGAGCAACTAAGCCCTTGCGCCACAACTACTGAGCCCGCGCTCTAGAGCCTGCAAGCCACAACTACTACTGAGCACACGTGCCGCAACTACTGAAGCCCGCGCGCCTAGAGCCCGTGCTCCGCAACAAGAGAAGCCACCGCCATGAGAAGCCCGCGCACCACAACGAAGAGTAGCCCCCGCTCACCGCAACTAGAGAAGGGCTGCGTGCAGCAACAAAGACCCAAGGCAGCCAAAAGTAAATGAATAAAATAAATAAATTTGTATATATTAAAAAAAAAATGGGGAAACAGCCTCGCTGCACCAAGGCTGCTGCGGGGATGAGTAAGGCACGAGAGGGCGGGTGCTCGGCGCCCCACAGCTCTTCTTGTGAAAGAGAAGACCTGCCTGGGCGGCCAGCCAGGGGAATAAACCCAGGCTGCAGAAGGAAAGCCAGGGCCCCGGCCAGCAGCCCGCGGGCGTACTCTGCCCCCGGGGCCTCGCTCACTCACCGATGCCCAGGTGAGTGTTGATGGAGGCGTAGCGGGCAGTGCCAGTCAGGTTCTTGTTTTCCCGGTAGGGGATGTGCTGGTGGGTGCGGGCGTCCCGGTACTTCTTGGCCAGGCCGAAGTCAATGATGTACACCAGGTTGCCCTTCTTCCCCAGCCCCATGAGGAAGTTGTCGGGCTTGACGTCCCGGTGTATGAAGTTCTTGGAGTGGATGTACTCAATGCGGCTGATCTGGGGGAAGGGAGAGCAAGTCGTTCAGCACATGTTCCACAGAGGGGCCGGGGCTGTACAGATGGCAAACACATCCATGGTCCCTGCCACCACGAGGGGGGGGGTGGTGGGGGCCCAGATCAGTCTGCAATCACCATGTATGGTGATTTCAAGGGTCAGGTCACGGAAGGCTTCCTGGAGGAAGTGACAGTAGAGAGGAACTCTGAAGGAAGAGTTCATCAAGTTCACTGTGACAAAGGAAAGAGAGCAAGGCAGGAGGGCGAACGGCAAGATCTAGAAATTGCAAGCCCAGAAAGGCATTCAGGCCTCACCTGCCTGGCTCTACACCCACAGAGGACATGAGAAGCCCTCAAGGGACCAAAGAGGCATTTCGAAGGCTGTTCTGGCAACCAGACTGGGGGGAACAGGAGCACCAGCGAACCCTAAACTTGGCAGGGGTGACGGAGACGGAGCACACAGACAGGATTTGTCCCCTGGCTTCCAGAGGACACCAAAGTAAGGTGGACACACGGGCCCTTGTCTTCCTTTAAACAATGTGTTAGAAACTTAAACTAACGTATATGCACACAATAGGTCCTCTGGCTGGTTGGTCCCCTCCCTGGGCCTCAGGCCTCTGAGTATTTCCTAAACCCTTTTTGAGTCTCGCGTCCTATGAGAATCTGACAAGCCTCCTCTGCACACACACATCTCGCCTAAAACTGGAGGATGTTTGCAGGAGTTCTGGAGGGCAGCCACAGCTACGGACCCCTATGTAACAAGATCTCCGTGTATCATTCCAGAGCTAGAATTCTATGGTTCTTAAATTTTCTTTTTCTAAAATTTTCCTCCTTTATACAAGGATGGAGGACCTAAGCATTGCTTGTCTGTGGGCTCCTGCTCTGGTCCAGGTACCGTGTGGCGTCCCAGGTGACCGCACAGCAACCCAGCAAAGGGAAGACGCTCCTGAGGAGGCTGAAGCCCAGCAGCTCACCTACAGTCACCCCACAGGCACAGGACCCAGGTCTGTGTGACCACAGGCTTTACACTCACCTGAGGGCAGAGTCAGAGTCCCAGGCCTTCCCCGGAAGCCCAACCGAGCAGGTCTGGAGTGGAAACGGGGAGCCTGCATTTTAATACCCGCTCCTTACCTACCCCCCAACCATGGCTGATGGTCAAGGTCCCCTGGTCCTGGTCCAGGAACCAGGCCTGTCCTACGTCGCTACCACTGCTTCCTGCTCCAGCATCCTCCAGCTGGGTACCCAGTGCCCACGGGCACGACGGAGCAGAGGAGGTTGGAAGGGAAGCTGGGAGCCCAGTCCCCAGCCCGAGTGGGTAGGTGGGGGACGCACCATCTGGTCGGCCAGGAGCAGCACCGTCTTGAGGCTGAACTTGCGGGAGCAGAAGTTGAAGAGGTCCTCGAGGCTGGGCCCCAGCAGCTCCATGACCATCACGTTGTAGTCACCCTCGGCTCCGCACCACTTGATGGACGGGATTCCCACTGCGGGGGGCGCAGGGCTGTCAGGGGCCGTCACTCCCCCACCCCGCCCAGCCCCAGGGCCCCTCCCACGTGCACAAGCACACGGCACACGCGCGCAGAGCTCCTCAAGCTCCCGCCCCGCTCCAGCCCCCTCCAGCCCTCACCTCCCCCCTGCATCATCTTGTAGAACTTGCTCTCGATGTGCAGCTGGGGGTGCTTCGTTTTCACACACTCAAGCTTGATGGCAACTTCTTCACCAGAGGCGATGTTGGCACCTGCCAGGGGCAAGGGACCGGGGTCACACTCAGCTGGGCAGGCAGCACCAGACCAGGGCCAACTAAGTGTCTGCCCCCCTGAGCAGCTCAGCGCCCCCTGGGGGAGTCTGTGCAGAGAGCCCGGCACTGTATCCAAGGGAAGCGGAGGGACCGTGGGACACAGAGCAGGCACCCGACCCAGCCTGGGTGGGAGGGGAGAGCCAGAGCTGCAGCTCGTGCCAGGGGAAGGAGGTGAGGGCTATGGACCACTCAGAGAACCGGAGGCTGGGGCAGCAGGAAGGCTGGATGCGAGGGGGCTCAGGGCACAGCCGAAAAACGCTCACAGACCAGTAAGGGGAACTTCATCCTGGAGCGTGGGAGCTACTGAGGACTCCCGAGCTGAAGAGAGGTGAGGTCAGTGGGGCGTGGGGCTGAGGAGGAGAGAAGGGAGGGCGGCAAGGAAGACCCAAATCCTCGCTGCACCTGGCTTCAGTTTCCCCAGCTACAGTCACGGGTGGGCTGACTCGGAGGGCTGGGGGCTCGGCTGAGAGGCCGGCTCCTCCTGGGGGCCAAGTGGAACTGTAGCTGCCGCAACTAAACGGTGTAGTCTTAGCACACGGACAACAGAGAAAGTCCGGAGGAGGGCACGACGACTGGAAGAACTGACGACAGGCAGGATGAAGCCAGCACCTCAACCCAGGGGACGAGATGGGGCTATGCAACAAACGTCCTTGGAATACCTGGCGTCTGAGAAAAGGCAGCCCAGCTCACAGCACGCAGCGGAAGTCCGCAGTGGAGCCAAATACAGCACACGGGGAAAAAAACTGGAGTGTGAGCTGGCTCAGCCAGTTCGGAAACCAGGCTGGCCTCTACCTGGTAGAGCTGAACACACACAAACCCTTGGCCAAGCCAGTCCACACCCAAGTGTACGCCCTTCAGAACCGTGAGCACCGGGAGGACACAAAAGGACCCGCACGGCAGCAAAGACCGCGAAGTCCAGCACCAGCAGGATGGCTACAGGGTGGCGCAAGCGCCCCGGCGATGCCACAGGCAGCGGAAGGCACACACGACGGCTAAGCGGGTGGCTCTCAGCATCTGAACCCCGAGTGCAGGGAGCAGGGAGCAGCCCCGTTCCCAAGAGCCAGAAGGTGGAGACACCCTGAATGTCCGTCCAAAGAGGCGTGGATGGCCACCCTGCCTGTCCCCGAGAAGGAACGGGGCACGGACACATGCTGTGACATCAGTGGACCTTAAAAACGCTATGCTCAGGGAATAAGCCACACACCAAAGGGCAAATAAATACTGTCTGATTCCATTACATGAAATGTCCAGAACAGATGAATCCGTGGAGACAAAGAGCAGACTGGTGGTTGCCACGGGCTGGGGGCAGGGGAAACAGGATGCGCCTGCTTAATAGGTGCCGGGCTTTCTTCTGGGTGGTGAAAGTGTCTTGGAACTAGGTAGGGATGGTGGTTGCACAACACTGGGGCTGTACTAACTACCATGAACTTGTGCACTTTTAAAATGGTTAATTTTATGTTGTGTGAACTTCACCTCAATTTAAGGAAAAAAAAAAAAAAAAGAGGAAGGAAGAGACAGAAGGATGCAAGCACAGTTCTAATTGTCTCAATTTCAAAGCACACAACGCTGAAATATATATAGTTTAGGGATATAGACATGCGATAAAACTAACAGAAGAGAATAACTTAAAATGTCAAGACAGTGGTTACCTCTGTGTGGGGAACGCAGAGGGCGGGACGGGGTCGGGTACCAGGGGCCTTCTAGGTGACAGGCATGTCCCCCTCCAGCTGGGTGTTGGGAAGGATGCCTTATACCATGCACATGTTTTATACATTTAATAAAAAAGTAAAACAATGAGATGTTAGAAGGAAGGAGCACTGCCTTTTAACTTGGGGGTAGGCAAGGCTTTTTATCCCGACTTAAAACCCAGAAGCCATTAAAGAAAAAAAAAAAAGGCTCCCTTCCCTCCTCCAAAAAAGGAATCCCTCTCCACGGCAAAACCACCAGAAACAAAGTTCCTGAGAAATAGTGCACACTCTTCTCAATAGCAAAGAGCGAACATCACACTAATATACAGTGAGCACGTACAAAGCAGTAGGAAAAGGACCAATGACTCCATAGGAAATAGGGTAAAGGATTCAAACACACACTTCACAGAGAAAGAAAGAAATCATTAGTATAAAAATGGCTTACTCAGGGACTTCCCTGGTTGTCTAGTGGGTAAGACTCCGAGTTCCCAATGCAGACGGCCTGGTTTCGATCCTGGTCGGGGAACTAGGTCCTGCAGGCGTGCTGCAACTAAGGATCCTGAGTACCGCGCGACCAAGACCCAGAGCAGCCACAGTAAATGAATCAATAAATATTAAAAGACCATGTCCACCCAAGCTAGCCTGTGCTCTCGGTGGGAGGGGTCACTCCTGCCCAGCGGTCCCCGTGTGAACTGGCGAAGCCTGGCTGCAAGGCCACTTGGCTCCCTCCAGCTCCCACTCCGGGGACTTTACTCGATACCCTTGCACAGTGCAAAATAAGGTCTGGACGAGGCTGTCCACTTAGGCTGTTTGCAACAGTAAAAGCTTGGAAACAACCCAAATGTCCAGCAGTGGGGACTGGTTAAATAAAGAAAGGCCCATCCATAAAACGGAACACAATGGAGAAAGAATGAGGAAGTTCTCTCGGTGCAGAAGGGGAAAGATCTCAAAGATGCAGGAAGTGAAAAAGCAAAGTACAGAAAAGTATGTATTATATGCTCTCCTTTCAGTGGTTAAAGAAAAAAAAGGGGGTGGGGAACAATATGTATCTGTGTTTGTTTGTATCAACATAAAGAAACACTCAAAAGGAACATGAGAAACCCGTCAAGACTGGGCAGGGTTGGATCAGGGCTGGATTAGGACAGGAGGGGAAAAGGACATTTCTCTGATACCATGTTACATCTTGTCATTTTTTTCAACACCTTTGTTGAGATATAATTCACATTCTACACGATTACTTCTTTAAAGTGTACAATTCAGTGGTTTTCAGTATATTCACAAGGTCACGTAACCAACACCACGATCAATTTTAGAACACTTTCACCATCCCCCAAACACCTGCATCTCTTAGTGGTCGCTCCCCATCTCCCCCAACGCCCCAGCTCTAGGCAACCACTAATCCACTTTCTGTCTCTATGGACGTGCCTACTCCTGATATTTCATATAAATAGAATCATAGAATATGGGATCTTTTGTGACTGGCTTCTTTCACTTAGCATGTTTTTGTGTTTTGGTTTTTGGTTTTCATTTCTGAACCACTTAAAACTTTAAAAAAAAAAAAACGTGGATTCCCAAATCCAGTGAGCAATGGGAGAGAAAGTGCTCTGCAAACTGTAAAGTGCTTCTGACACGTCAAAGCTCATCACTGGGGAGAGCCTCCCACGTTTCCAGGCGACACTGAGGATGGGGACAGGGGTGGGGGGGGAGCTGGGGCTCACTGCAGTCCACTGGCCATGCAGTGGGAGGAGAGGCTGCAAGCGCTCCTGCTGTGTGAGCAGGACCATCCCAGACTGTGGTCACAGCACGTGCAAAGGCCTGACAGGAGTGGGTGCAGTGAACGCTGGGTGGTCTGGTGCAGCTGGAGCTCAACGTGGCTGAAGAAGACAGTGGAAGAGGTGAGTCGGGGGAGATGGGAAGGGGTTCAAATGCCAAGCTACGATCCTGGCCATCAGCCTGAGACTCCCGGGGCCAGGCATCGATGCCTTACTACAGGGCACTGCTGACTGTCTGCTCTGGGGCAGTCCTGTGCACCACAGGGCGTTTACCAGCATCCCTGACTCTACCCACTAGCTGCCAGCAGCGCAACCCCACGCTGAGGTGAAACAACCAACAACGTCTCCAGACCTTGCCAGAGGTCCCCTGTGAGACAAATTCTGGCCTCCCTCCCCTCGTTGAGACCCACTGGAGTATTAGAAAGGACCGGAGAGGACTTGAGGTGGGGAGCGGGGGGACCCAGAAGGAGGCTGCTGCAATTGTCCAGACGATGGCGGCCCCGCCCAGGCAGGGGGAAGAGACCAAGAGATACCGGATGAGGCAGGGCCTTCAGCACTTATGACTCAGCAGATTGCGCAGGGAGCAGAGGTGCCGTGCCCGAAATGGGGAGGTGGAGGGGAAGAGCCCTTTGTCCCCTTGAGCTCTTCCTCCATCCTGCCAGTACTACTGTTTGTATCATATGAGGAAACGGAGATACCAAAGGTCGATGACCAAATGCCACACAACTTCCCTGAACAGGGACCTAAGCTGTTAGGCAAAGGCTTCTGACTGCAAGCAACTGCTGGAAAGCTGTCACAGCTGCCTCCGGGTCCCACCACCGCCAGACCCCTGCACTGCCTCTGAGCTCTACCAGGAAGCTGCCCGTCTTCTCTCTGACCTCCCTCACTTCTCACAGCCACTGACCTCAGGCTCAGAGAGGATACGGAACTGGCCTGAGGTCACACAGGACTGGCTGGGGCAGAGCCAGGATCTGAAACTTAAGTCTCTAGAGCCCCTGCTTTTTTCTCTACTCCAATTCCCTAGCATCTCATTCATTCAATCACCAGACACATACTGAGCCCCGGGCCACCTGAGGCAGCACTGCCCTGGAGGAGCTCAGCTCACCTTCCGTGGGAACAACAAAGGATAACTTTGATTAAGTGAAAAGTGCCAGGCAAAGGTGGCAGAGGTGGCCCCTAGCAAAACGAGCAGCCCTGTGGGGCTCGTGTGGAAAACAAACTTGGGAGGTAGAGAAGGGCTCAGACCTGGCCAGCCCTAGAGGGTCTGGGACCTTGGCAAGTTCTAGGTGGGGAGGGGGATGGTCAAGCCCAAGCGGGGGCTCCGACGCTCACAGACGGTACCATCAGGGACCGGGCTGGGCTGAAGGGGGGCAGTACCCACACCATCACCCACTGGGGTGCACCGCTCCCTTCCCCATCTGGAACCGAGGACCAGAGACTAAGAGGTCTAGAGAGCTCCTGAGGCACACGGCCAGTGGTTGGTGGAGTGGGTGGCACAGGCTCGGCCGCTTCTGGACCCCATGCAGCTAAGGTGAGGCCCTACCAGAGCTGGCCCCGCACAATGCCGAGGAGAGAGGGAGGAGGTGCTGGAAGAGGAGTACAGGCCTTGCGGCCACATCCACAAATGTGCTCGCCTTCAGTCGATCCTGGAAAGCAGGGTCTGGAGGCCGCTCCCAGCCCCACCTGGAGAGGCCATCTGGAGTCAGGCCCTGGCACCAGCACCAGTGACAAGAATGTGGCCACAGCTTTGAACAAAGGGAGCCAGTGAGGCCAGCCGGGGAGGCCCTACAATCACTACCAACCCCACACCAGCGAGAGGGGCCCAGGAAGGAGCTGGCAGGACACTGCATCAGGCCAGGGTCCCCGAGGCCTGTGCAGCCAGCAAAGGCTGGACAGTCAGCAGAGAAACAGCTCCCTACCCCCCAACTCAGGCCCAAAAGGACCCAGCTCCTGACAGTAGCAAATCCTGACCAAGACTGAGGGTTGGGGGACACAACATAAAAGCACCACCGCAGGGCCGAGCACGTGCCGAGTTTTTGCATGCTGTGACCTCACTACTCCTCACCACCCTGGACGCCTCACAACTCCATTTTACAGATGTGGAAGCCAAGGCTGGCAGAGGTCATCACTTGCTCAAGGGCATACAGTGAGGAAAAGAAACGCCAGTACCTAAACCCTGGTAGAATTTACTCCAAAGCCTGTACAAAGAGGAGTAAACCCGGACCTAGTTTTTATTTTTATTTTTTTTATTTTTTTGCGGTACGCGGGCCTCTCACTGTTGTGGCCTCTCCCATTGCGGAGCACAGGCTCCGGACGCGCAGCCCTAGCGGCCATGGCTCACGGGCTTAGTTGCTCCACGGCATGTGGGATCTTCCCGGACCAGGGTACGAACCCGTGTCTCCTGCATCGGCAGGCGGATTCTCAACCACTGCGCCACCAGGGAAGCCCCCGGACCTAGTTTTTAAAATGAACTAGATGGGGGCTTCCCTGGTGGCACAGTGGTTGAGAATCCGCCTGCCAATGTAGGGGACACGGTTTCGAGCCCTGGTCTGGGAAGATCCCACATGCTGCAAAGCAACTAAGCCTGTGCACCACAACTACTGAGCCTGCGCGCTAGAGCCCGTGAGCCACAACTACTGAGCCCTTGTGCCACAACTACTGAAGCCCGCGCACATAGAGCCCGCGCACCGCAACGAGTAGTGCCCACTCGCCACAACTAGAGAAAGCCCGCACGCAGTAATGAAGACCCAATGCAGCCAAAAATAAATAAATAAATATATCTTTTAAAAAAATGAACTAGGGGCTTCCCTGGTGGCGCAGTGGTTGAGAATCCGCCTGCCGATGCAGGGGTCACGGGTTCGTGACCTGGTCCGGGAAGATCCCACATGCCGCGGAGCAACTAAGCCCGTGAGCCATGGCCGCTAGGCCTGCGCGTCCGGAGCCTGTGCTCCGCAACGGGAGAGGCCACAGCAGTGAGAGGCCCGCATACCGCAAAAAAAAAAAAAAAAAAAAAAAAAAAAAATGAACTAGATGATTACTGGATAAACAGGAAGTCCTGCCCCCAGCAAGGTCCCACCACATGGACCAGGGACACTGACTTTCTGAATGACCTTGGGTTGCCCCTCCATCTATGGGCCTCAGTTTCCCTTCTGCAAAGAGAAGGCCTGGGGCTGGGTGTTGTCTAGGAGCAGGTATGCATAGCCAAAAGCTGCCTCTCCCTGCCCTCTGCCCTCAAGCCAGTGGCTCCAGGCTTCAGTCCTGAGCCCAAAGCCTCCATGATAAGAGGGTCCTTTATACCCACCCCAATTTCACAAACAGTAAGGAGATGGGCATCCCCTTTCACAGATGAGAATGCTGAGGCTCAGAGACAGAGAGTGACTTATCCCAGGTCACACAGCACATTAGAAATAGACTGGGGACCTGAACTTGCCCCCACGTCCCCACCTTCTTCTCTCCTGCCGTGAGTGAAGCCGCTTCACAGGCCTGTGCACGTCACAGCCCCCGTTTCCTCATTCGTTCATTTGAAAGGCCTTCACTGAGCCCCCACATGCTGGGCGCTGGGGCGAGAAGGTGGACACAACCCGACGCCTCCCCGCCTCCCCCCAGAGGGGCTCAGAGTCACAGAGCAAACCTTTCAAACAGCTCCAGCCCGCACTGTTCCTTCCCTCTGTTCTGAGCTCTGCAGTGCTTGCAGGAGGGTGATCTACTAGGTGTCTGACAATGACCCGCACATCTGGCTGGCGCTTTACAGTTTCCGAGACGCCTTCCCACGTGCCCATTTCACTTGTGCCTCGTGACAGCCCTCAGTCGGCCGGGCATCAGTACCACACAGACTTCACCAACCGCACAAAGCCGGGTCTGACGGGTCTCTCCCCCGTTTTGTCCTCTACACTCTCGCTCCTGTGGAGGACTGCGGGTAGAGGGTTTGCCTTTTCTAGTTTTCTTGTTTGTTTGTTTTCTTTTCTTTTTTGGCCACGCCACACGGCTTGCGGGATCTTAGCTCTCCGACCAGGGATCAAACCCGCACCCCTGGCAGTGAAAGTGTGGAGTCCTAACCACTGGACCACCAGGGAACTCCCTGTCTTTTCTAGTTTTGGAGAGAAGCCCCGGTGGCCGACTTGACCGTGCTGCCCGTCTCAACGCGTGAAGCAGGGACAGCTCGGCACCATCTCTAGAGGCTGTTGTGAGGGAAGACCGCGTTCACACAGGGCCCAGCCCAGCCTGAGCACCGTCCAGAGGATGTGGGCATCCGTGTCCCCCTCCCCTCTGATGCGGAAGGGGCAGCTCACTGAGCAGCAGGTTTCATACCCTAAGAGGGCAGGGACCCAGATCACTGAGTAAGAGAAACCCTCCGAGTTCTGAAGCAACAAGCACGACACACTGACCTGTCAGTTTCCTCTGCCCAGCACAGAACCCACTTATTGTTCTTTTCCCAGGAGGGAGACAGAGGCACAGATGCTTCCAAGAGCGCAGGGACAGGAATGGGGAGAAACCCCAGGGGCTGCCACCTTGCTCTAATAACTCCCATTCACGATTACCAACACAATCTCTCCCCTCCAGACCAACAACTGCCAAGAAGGGCCGCGCCCCCCGACTGTGCCCCGTACCCCCAGGGCAGCTGAGAAAGGGGCATTCTCCTGAGTCAAGGACGGGGTGAGATGTCAGTGATTTGTTTAATCAACAACAAGAGAGCAAACTCAGACTTTCAACAGGAAGCACATCCAGGGAGAGAGATCCTAAAAGCGAAGACTGCCACCCCCGGCCCTGAGGTTACGGGGGGCGGGGGGAGCCCGCGTCATTCCGAAGCCTTCCTGGGCTGAATTCCAAGGGGCCGGACCACGGGGTGGGGGCCTAGCTGGGAGCAATCAGCTTGCTCAAGCCTCTTCTGTCCACCAGCGTCCTTCCCCCAGGAGACAAGAGACAAGGGGTGCTAACCCAGCCTGGGTTTTCCCACGCCCAGCTGGAGACCCAGCTCATCTGTAGCTAGAAACCAGAGTTAAAAATACCCTCCTTTGCCCGGACTGCGGCAAGTGGGAACCCCATCCTGCCCTGACTGAGGAGCCCCTTGGCCTGCCTCACCCCCAGCCTGCTGCTTCCCTCCCCACCTGGGATGGCTCTGGGGACAAAATGACCAAAACACGCCACCAGAGCCACGCTCTGACTTCAGAGCATGAAATGTTGGCACCTTTCCTCCTAGTCCCCAGGGCTGTCCCAGGGGCTCCAGAGCCACTGAGCTGCAGCCAGAAACACTCACCTAGGTAGATATCTCCGAAGGACCCGCTCCCGATCTTCCGGCCCAGGCGGTACTTGTTCCCCACACGTAGCTCCATGGTTCACTCTTGCTGCAAAAGTAAACAGAAACACAGGGTCAGAGAAGAGGGGAGCTGGGAAGGGGGCCTGGCCCCCCAAGCCCACTCTTCCCGCACCAAAGGTCAGGCAAAGCCACGAGCAACTTGGGACACCACCGTCCTCCCTCCCACCAGCCAGGAAGGGATTTGGCCTTGCTTTGCCTAAGAGCAACCAGGTGTCAGGTAGCCCAACAGCCTCCACCTGTGGTGAGGCTATCAGAACAGGTGTCAGTGTAGCCAGGCAGAAGAGGGACTAGAGACAAGGCCCAGGAGGAAAGAGCAGAGCAAGCATCTCCTTGGGGGGTACTCATTCAGGGACCCTCCGACAGGAGCCTCCCAGGGGCAGGCCAGTCACAGTGGGCAAAGGCTCCGAAAGGAAAATCAAGGACAAAGGGGGTGATGGGGAGGTGGGATGCAGGAGCCGATCACCCTCGGGGGTGCGGCCATGGCAACCACCAGCAAATTCCACCCTCCAGGGATAGGAGGACAGCTTGAACTGTCCCCAAAGGAGTTCCTCAGCCCCATCAGGACTGACAGGATCCCCGGTACCCCCATCCTTACCCCAGGCCTCCAGCTTCCAGCACCAAGAATTGGAGGCCAGGTCTCCACAGCCTGGGCTGGTCTTCCCAGTGGCAGACCTTGCAAGTCTGCAGTGTGCCCTGACAGACAGGTCTCCTCCCCAACTCACAGGGAAGGCAAGAAAGGGGCCCCCAGAACATCCACCTTCTGGTCCTCTCCCTCTCTCGACCTCACAACACCAAGAACCTCACAAAGGACTCTCTGCAAGGATCTCTTTGGATGAACAGTTTGGGGCTGGTTTTCTTCAAGATTGGGAGGGTCTCCTGAGAGGGCCCTGCAGAGCAACTGAGGGGACCAAAGCCAGGTTTTGAGCTGAAGGACCAGCTTCTATGGTGTGGGAGGAGGTCTGGGGGGAAAGCGCTGATTTGAGCACTTCCCTCCTTCCTGTGCCCCACCCTGGGTGTCCAAGCTCACGGAACATCCGGGGCCACCCTGGTAGGGATGCCTCTGCTCTGGCATGGGGCAAAGATCTGGGCGGCAGAGGAGGAAACTCAAAGGCCAGGAGGAGGTGGTTTTTGCTCTGAGGGATGAGGAGGGTTAGCCTATGAAATAAGGAGAGGAATGGGGGATCCCTAAGATCTCAGAGGGTCTACGAGGGGGCAAGTGCAGAAAACTATCAAGAGGTGCCGCTCCCTGCAGACAGGAAACTGAGGCCCAGGGAGGACATGCCACCTGCTCCCCACCCCACCCCAGCAGCAAGTTAGTGACAGTTTCCTCCCCTAAGAGCCAGACACGGTTCCTGCTGCCCTACCTGGCAGCCTCCACACTCTCAAACAGGACCTATTTCATGCCAGGGCCAGGAGGCAAACAAAACAGGAAGACGGAAAAGCAGCTGTGTGCGGCACACAGGCTCTGCCCCTTCCCCATGCCAAGTACTACCCCAAAAGCCAGAACCACCCGGGAGGGGAGACGGGAGAGCTTTTATTCCACAGTTGGTCAGGCTGGAACTCTCCACCCCAGCGGAGGCAAGGAGCCAATAGCTCCTGCCCAGGAGAGACATCCATCCCCAGCACTACTTCCCAGGGAGCCGCCACTAGCCCTTCACCAATGGTCACAAGGAAGGAGCTCCACCCGGCGCCAGCCAAACTCCGGGCTCTCCACCAAGGGCCTCTGCCCACACGCCCGGCCAGTCCCAGCTGAGGTGCCAGGGCTGCCAGCAGAACACACTCCACATATGCGGGAAACTCACATGCCATACACCTCACATACACTCCGTCCTGTGTGTACACCCCAAAGGAAGAAAGCAATGCAGACATACCCTGTGAGCCCTGCTTGGGGAAGGGGGTGGGGGGCGGGCGGGTGTGTACACACACAAACAACCCCCCCCCCCCAGTCCGTCTTCCGCCAACGCCAATTCAGAGACCACACATGGCAGCCGGGAAAGCCGCAGGTTAGGAAAGGAACATAAATACACCCGCATCCTATATTACATAAATACCCACGCCGGGTTATATAAATACCGTGCCCTCCGTCTGGGTGTCTTACATAAATACACTGCACATGACCCCCCAGCCCCTCCCCACTCACCGGGCTGTCGGCAGAGAAGGGCAGAGAAGAGAGGGTGGCAAACAATCAGCCCTGCAGGCAACCACCACTTTTCTGGGCTACCACCCAGACCAGCCAGCGTTCCTCCTACACCCGGGGGGGCCAGGGCCCCAAGGAGAGCCTAGACTGTCCCAGCACTGTCTCCCCAAAAGCCTCCCAGAGGAGAGGAGAGAGGCTTGAGTCAGGAATGGAAGAGGCTTTCCAGTTCTTTGCTGCTTCTCTCCTTTGGGGGGCGGGGTGGGGGGGGTGGCGTTGGAATAAACGAAGAAAAAAAAAAAAAAAAAAGGCGCACATGAAGATTCCGGAGTTTCAACTGGTTAAAAAAAATTAGACAAACTACCAAGCAGAACGGCACATGGGCAGTTTTCTTACTCCCTGCCCACCCCCCTCGCCAGCCAGGGCCCTTGTCCCTGGACCATTAAAATAAAACGTGGAGGGACATCCCAGACACCCAGGCAAAGGAGCCCCAAACAGGCATTTATTGGGTGCAACTCAGACACTCAGGATCCCCTTCCCCTGTTCCCAAATCTTTCTCCCTGACGAAGGCTGATCCAAAAAGAGGATATGCAAGAAAACTAAGGGAAAAAGTTGGGGAGGGGCTCACCCCACTTTGAGTTTGAGCGTGAAGAGCTCGGGAATCCTCTCTCTAAGGACACCCGGGCAGAAACATAGTTTTATGTTCCACAGAGACTTGCAAAACATGGATTTCTCACACGCAGAAACGGGAGAATCCGATCTGATAAATAACCCCCACCCCTTTCTTTCTCTCCACAAAGGAAAACAGAATCGGTGGCTGGGTGACCACACACCCCATCACTCCAGAGCCCCCAAGCGCCCCCAGCCAACATGCGGGAGCAGCCTTGCGGACCCCCAGGTCTGGAGCACCCAGGCCAGGAGCGAAGAGGTTGGGGGCTCTGCGAATGCTCTGGTGAGCCCTACCGAAGACCAGGGTTTGGGAGAGAATTCCGAATCAACAGTATCGGGTGCCCCCCAGCACCCCAGTCCCGGACCCCCTCCCTCAGCGTCCCCAAATCGCAGCCTGGGGTGGCCGCCCCGGCCGGCTGGGGCCTTGAACGGTCCAGCTGGGGGAGGGGGAGGCGGGCCGGACTCGGGGGGCCTCTCCCGGGCAAGCCTGCAAAATAATAGTCACCCTCCTCCTCCTCGTCCCCAGTCGCGCCTTTGTCCTCGCCGGGCCGAGCGGGCGGCGCCCGGGCAGCCCCCCCATACCCGAGTGCGAACGCGCGTGTGTCCGCCCTCTCCTCCCCTCCCTCTCGCGCAAAAACAAAGAGGCGGAGGGAGCCCCGTTTCCCCCCAGGTTTGCGCCCCTCCGCGGGCCCGCGGCCCCCCAATATTTACCCCGCCGGGAAGGCGCCGGTGCCGGGCCGCTGCTCGGGGAGCTGCCGCGGGCGGGGGCGGCCCGCCTGGGCGGATGCCGGAGGATTCGCAGAGCCGCCCGGCGCGCCAGCCTCTCCTGGCCCAGCCGCCGCCACCACCGCCGCCGCCGCCGCGCTCCGTTCCGCTCTTCCCGGCCGGGCTCAGGCTCTGGGATCTTAGTGCAGCCGACGCCGCCTCCCTCCTCCCGGCCCTCCTGCCCGACCGCCCCCGCCGCCGGCTCGCGCGCTCCCGTCTGGCGCGCGCCCGCCAGCTCCCATTGAGCCCCGGGCCCGCCCGCTGATGTCATCCCCGGCCCGCCGCCTCCGCCCTGGAGGATTTAAAGGGCCCGCGCCCTCCGCTCCCGGGGACGCTGCGGGGGCCCGCAGCCAGGAAACATGGCCCCCCAGCCTCGCGAGGAGCACCTTGCAGGAACGGGGCCTAACGTGAGGGGCCGAGGAGCGCACACAGACACTGACACCCTGATCCAGTGGGGGCACAGGTGGAAAAACCTGGGAGGGGGTGGGGAGGAGGAGGGCGCACAAAAAGCTGCGTTCTTCTAGACCCAAACACTCCTCTCCCCTCTGCCCGGTTCTCTCTCCTCTCACACCCTAGTAGTGGGCCCCTCTGAAGGCCGGTGTTTGCAAAAGGAGAATGTTTACAGAGTTGGGGGATTCACTCCACCTCGGGGCTCTGAGTGCTGCAGAGCACACAGGCCAGGTTGACTCAGGGGCCAGCGCTTTGACCGGACAGCAAGAGACAGGGGGATATTGACGTACGGCCCAGAGAGGTAGCTGGGGCTATGCTGCGCTCTCCCCCCACGGAAAAAACAAATGCAAAGACCTTTTCCTTCTCTTCTTCTCCCTTCTTCCTCTTCCGGCAGCTCAAACTGATGAGTACAGAGCTGACCTCAAACCCAATCTGCCATGGAGCCAACACTTGAGCCAAGTGGTGCCCATTTAGCCAAGTCCCCTCCCAGCTCTGGGCTGGGATTTCCTTATCTGCAAATCGGGAAGGAGAACCCGTCCCTCCCCAGGTCACGGAGAATTAATTAAGGCTTCCTACTGGCTTCCAGAGCAGGTGATGAAAGATTCCAGGGCAGAGTTCTTAAAATGATATTTACACTGTACCATGCAAAGCTCCCAATTATGACACACATCCATTCACGCACACAGCTGTGGCTGTGGACACACAGAATGCTGGAGTGCACTGCATCCTGTCCCAGAAGCATAGTTCCTGGGAAGAGTCACTTCAGGAACAATCACACCTTCCTTTGAGCCTGAGGGACTTAGTCACACACTCTCCAAACTGTTAGGAGCCCCACAGACTGGGTTCTTCTTTCAGAACCCAGGAAACTGCAGCCCAGAGAAGGGAAGGGGTTGGCCTGGGACCACACAGCACAAGATGGCTCTGTTCTCTCATAGGTCCCTGGGAAAATGAGTCTATCATGATCTCACTTCCAAGAGCAGGAGAGTGAGGACAAGCCTCCCAGGAGAGGTCTGAGGCAATCAGCTGAGGATCTGCCCTCAAAGCCACTTTTGCCAGAGAAGAGGGTCACTGGCCAAAGTGGTGGGCTTTGCTTGGCTTGCATGGTGTTTTTTGTTATTTCTTTTGTTCTGTTAACTGATTCCCAGTGTTTTAAAATGGGAAGATTTCATATGACAGGTCTGTATTCCCTACTTCTCTCGAAGCGCTGGGAGAACTGCCACTCGGGGCCCCAAAGCACCCTGGGCCCTGACCATACTCAGCAGGCCTGGGCAGCAGCCACCCACATTTATCAAAGCCCAACGGCCCCCATTTGTTTCCTCACATCAGCTTGTTTTACACATTTTTATGACTCCCTCATCTCCTGGAGGTCCCCAAATGTGACCTGTCCTAGAGGCCAGCCACCAGGCTCGGCTACCAATGCCCTTCCCTTCATCATCTGTTTCCATCCCAATCTCACCGACCCTGAATCCTGCTTCCAGTGTCCAGGAAAGCCGGCCCTCCCTGTGGCTGCAGGTTCTCCTGTGTGAGACAAGGTGCCAGGGCTAGGGCCCCAGGCAGAGGGCCCCCCAGCACTACTGAGCAGGGTGGGTACACCACTGTGTCCTCTGTCTTCACCACCCCAACCTTCCAACCTGGCCCTGCTTCCCGGCCCTCTGTCTCCAGGAAGGGACTGATACTCCTCCAGCATCTACTAAGTACCTGGCACTGGGAAAGGTGTTATCTCGTGTAATCCTCTCAACAACGGATGAAATCCTACTCTGTCCTTTCCCAGGTTCAGAGAGGAATCTGAGGCTCCTCACCTTTGCCTCAGGGTACACATGAACAGTCTGATGTCCCAGCTTCCCCTCCCCATCTTGTCACATGTCCCCTCCCATTCCAGAACTTGTAACTGACCCCCCTCTGTACCACTATGGAAGATCCTAGTCAACCAGCCTTGAGAGCCACTCTTCCCCTCAAGGCCTGCCCCCAGTCTCTCCACACACATACACCCCATCCCATGGCCCCCCAGTCTCTGCCTTGGAAGAATGCTCCCCACGCCCCCTCCCTGATTAGCTGTTCTGTGGACCCAAGTTCTCCTCCTCCCTCCTCCCCTCTGAGACCACCCATGGGTTCTTCTGAAGAACTTTGCAGCTCAACTCTCAGGAGAAACTGAGGGGACACAAAACCTAGCCAAGGAGGGGAGGCGATTCCAAAGGGAAAGAAAACTTACAACGGGGTTCTAGCGGCCTCTGGGCCTGACCTCTCTCTCCAGACTGGATTCTCAGTGACTCCTCCTGGGACTTAACTCCCAACTCTAAAGCCCAAGGGTGTGTGCAGCTGGAGTTCCCCTAGCCCCCCTCCTGACATCCCATCCAGCCACCCAGAAGATGCAATTGGGCCTGGGACAATAGGTGTCAGTGCAGAGCTGATCACTGGGTCCCACCCTGGGTTTTAGCTGCTCTGCACTGGTCAGGGGGAGCCGCTCCAGACAGTTTGTTCCTATTTCCCCGGCACCCCAGAGCACTGGGCTGGGGATCTCGTGGTGCCCAGGGATGGGGAGAAAGATTTCAGCACCACCCCGAAGGGACCTGCAACCTGAGTCTTGGAGGAGGAGGTCGCCACGGATTTACCAGGCAGCAGGGGAGGGTCCTTAAAATGACACCCCCCCCCCCCCCCCCCCCCCCGCACAACCTGTCCCCTGAGGCTGTTCTGGGGCACTTTTCCCTCAGCTGTGTACCTCCCCTCCCTCAGGTCAGGACTCTCAAGTCCCTTTCACAGGGGGGCCTTCCAATCCTGATTTAAGATCTGCCTCTCCTGCTCTGCTTCATCTTGTTTCCTGGCCCTTACCACCACCTAACTTATTCTATATGGTACTTTTTGGACTTTTTTTTCTCTTGGTCTGCTTCCGCCACTGGAATATCAGTTGCATGAAGGCAGGGAGTTAACGATCTCTGGGGGAATCACTGTGTCACCAGTATCAAGACTGGTGTCTGGCACACACTGGAGGGATTTAACAAATATTTGCTGAATGGGTGAATGGTTGGATTGTGAAGGCACAGCCTCCACTCTCTCCGAGAACACGTGAAGAGCTATCACTTATTGAGCACCTACTGTGTGCCAGGCCCTCTCTGAGACCCGACACCTGCATTCGATCCTCAACATCTACCCTCAGCAGAGGTAGTGGCCTGGCAGAGCCCACTCTATTAACCACCTTGCCCAGTCTGGTGGAGAACACGGCTCCGGGACAGGGCCCTGGCTCCCTCCATCAGACCCCTGAGCTCCTTTACTAGAAAAGAGACTCTGGGCCCCAGTTGAGAGCCACAGGGCCTAGTGGGGCTCATTTATGCCAACTCCATCATTTCATAGGCAGAGACTCAGGGAGCCTTGCTCGAGGTCACAGAGGGAATCCGAGACAGTAGCCCACCGTGGTTAAGAAGCTGCCTTCAAATGCTGACTCTGCCACTTTTTAAGTGTGACCCTTTTTTTTTTTTTTTTTTTTTTGTGGTATGCGGGCCTCTCACTGCCGTGGCCCCTCCCGCTGCGGAGCACAGGCTCCGGACGCGCAGGGCCAGCGGCCACGGCTCACGGGCCCAGCCGCTCCGCGGCACGCGGGATCCCCCCGGACCAGGGCACGAACCCGCAACCCCCGCATCGGCAGGCGGACTCTCAACCACTGCGCCACCAGGGAAGCCCAGTGTGACCCTTTTAAGGAAAGTTCCTTAAACTCTCTGAGCCTCATTTGTAAAATGGGGATAAAGCAGATAATCGTGCACAGAAACACCCTGGTCCCGAAGAAGCCCTGAGGAAGAGGAAGACGTTGATCTTACTACTTGTTGTAAGGAGTGGACAGGGAGTGAATGCACGCTGCCTGTCTTGGATTCTCTCTAGCAGTGCAGGCTACATCTCCAGCTTCTCTCCTTACCTTACCTCCCCCTGGAGGGTCCACCACCAGCCCCTTCGAGGTGGGCATGGGTTGGAGGTATGCAGTCCTAGCCGGGCCCGGTGAGCCACTGGCCTTGCCTACTCTCTGTCTATACCTGTGGTCTTGGTTCTAGGAAGCCCCTGCAAGAAGTTTCTCTGGGGTCTTCCTACTTGGGTCTCTCCCAAGACCCTCAAGGGTCAGTGGCCCACACGGGCTCTGCTCTAAGAGGTCCTCCTCAGACATGCCAGCCTGAAAATGCTGCCTTACTCCATTCACCTCAGCTCCTTGCCCCCAGAGCCTTCCAGGGTGCCCTCCCCAAACCTTTGGCTGCTCCCATGGCAGTGTCCTGACGCCTCGGCCTGCCCTCTCCAGTCTGCACTGCTTTTCGGCGTTTCTCCTGGGCGACCTCACCACGTCGTCATGACTAGTCAGGTCCTTCCCGGCAGGCATTCCTCCCTCCTCTGCCATCTTCAGCTGAGAGGCAGCAGGGCGGGCTAGCAACAGGCCTGGACCAGGGCCCAGGAGGCCTGGGTTCGAGTGCCAGCTCAGCCACTGAATTTCAGGGGGACCTTGGAGAATCCACAGCCCCTCTCGAGGCGGCCAGACAAGAAGACCTCTAAGGCTCTTTCTTCATTCTCCCTGTCTGTAAACTTGGGGCTGGACCAGATGTGGAATGGCCTACACGCTCCACATCCGGCACTCTTGTTGGAGAGATCCTGAGGTCCAACACATCGGGGCTCAGTGGGAAGGGTTCTCTTCCCACCATCACCCCCATATTCAAAACATGTGCACTTCCTGTCAGCTCTGTCTCCCAACTACATGCTGAACCCAGCTTGGATCACCTAGATACCACACTGGTCTGTTAATGGTGAGATCATGTCCCTCTGCTACTGAAAATACACTAATGCCTCCTTCTGTCAGCGTGAAATCCATTCTCTCTCCCAGGTGTGCTATGATCTGGCCCCAATCTGCCTTGCAGATCTCACCTTGAATCTTTCTCCCCCTGGTCTTCTCTTTTGTCCCAGTTCAGGGCCTTTGCACTGGCCGTTCCTTCTGCCTAGAATGATCTCCCCCCAGGTCTTCAATGGCTGCCTCCATCTCATAATTCAAACCGCAACTGAAAAGTTACCTCCGTGGCCTTCCCTGGTGGCGCAGTGGTGGAGAGTCCGCCTGCCGATGCAGGGGACGCGGGTTCGTGCCCCGGTCCGGGAAGATCCCACGTGCCGCGGAGCGGCTGGGCCCGTGAGCCGTGGCCGCTGGGCCTGCGCGTCCGAAGCCTGCGCTCCGCAACGGGAGAGGCCACGAGAGTGAGAGGCCTGCGTACCGCAAAACAGCAACAACAACAACAAAAAGTTACCTCCTCACAGAGGTCTTCCTTGACCACACCAGCTGAAGTGGGCCCCCTTGCCTTCCGTCCCCCTTTGCTGGATCACCCTGACTTATTGTCTTTATGGAACTTTCTAGAGGCTGAAAACATTAGCTTGTTTACTTTTAATGCCTGTGAACATACGCTCCAAGAGAAAGAAACCCTCCTATAGCTGCTCCGTGGGTGCTCAGTTGGTAATGGGTGCCCCGTAAATACTTGTGCAATGAGCGAACTCTGCCACGGGTATGTGGTCCCTGGGGTGGAGGCAGGGCCTGGCGCTTCCCATCCCTGGGTCAGACGTTGCCTGACAGCCTTCCCTCAGGGACAGGCCTGTGGTTTCTCCCCACCCCCTCCCAGCCTTCTTGGCCTTCTTGGCCTTCTTGTGGTGGGCTGTCGGCCCGCCCCCTCAGCTGTGCACAGCCTCTCTCAGCAATCCCTGGGCTGCTGTCTTCCTAAGGAAAATCAACTCCCAGTGGAGTTAGGAATGCCTGCTACGTGTCCAAAGGCACAGTGAGCACTAACAAAAACCCAGCATCACCAAAGGACCACATCACCCTGCCTCCAGCGCCCCCCAACGCCCCATCCCCCCCACCCCCCGCCAACGCCTCCATCCACCTCCTTCCTTCAACTCAGCCTGTCACCTGGCTGCCCCTCTGGGCTCACCTGACCTCTCGGCACAATCTCCCTCATTCGCACTGCTGTCTCGATTCTTTCCAAAACTTGCTCCTTCCATCCTCTGGGAATCCAAGCAATCCCGTCCCCGGACACGACGATTGCCACGGTTCCTAATCCCAATTCGCACAACAACACTTCTCAACTCAGCATAGCTGCTGCGACTCATCATCTCCCCCGCGTGTCACATGTCTGTCCACAAACATTTCCTGATGCCAACTCCTTGCAGGGCCTGAGAGATCCACACTGGACCCTGTTCGCCCGGAGTTGACAATCTGCCTGTGGAGGCTGCTGCGTATACCCAAGAAAAAGACGGACTAACAATGCCGGAGAGGGACCTCCCTGGCGGTCCAGCGGTTAAGACTCCGAGCTTCCATTGCAGGGGACACGTGTTCGATCCCCGGTCGGGGAACTAAGATCCTGCATGCTGCGTGGGGAAAAAAAGACCAATGCTGGAGAGAACATGCCAGCAGTGAGTGCAGGAGGACAGAGCCACGGGGCCTGGGATCAGCGGAGGCACCAAAGTGTGGTGAGCTGCCCCCTTACCCTCCACTGGTCATTCTATGAGATACACGACCTGGGTTTTCTTAACTTCGTGTGACATGCTACACAGATACAGCATCCAGACAAGCCCTTGAGCCCCCTTCCGACCAGACTGCCCCCAAGGCCCTTCAGTGATTCAGGAGTTGCCATGGGGGACGGTGGGGGAGATCGCCCCACCTGTTTTACAGCTAGCAGCCCGAGGCTGAGAGAGTTGAGGAGGATCTGACCTAATGTTCATAAAGGTTAGGAAAGACTCCATTTGCCCTCCCAGACCCACCCTGGAGCCTCATCCTGCCTCAGGGGCTGTGCCCCAACCTGCCTTTGTCTCCCTCAGTGCACGGCAACCCAGACCTGCCTGTGGATCTGAGCCTCCACTGAACGAATCTGCTCACCTGCTCTGGAAACATCCAGCGGATTCTGTTGCCCACTAAGGTAGCTATCTCCAAAGCAGATGCCTGTAGAACCCCAGAAAGTTCATGCAGTGATCCACTGGGGTGTGGGAAGAAAAAAGTCAGAATTTGTATTCTTACTTCATCTTCGTCTTCTAAATATTCTATTTTAATGTGTGTTTGTTTGTTTGTTTGGCTGTGCAGCACGGAATGCAGGATCTTAGCTTCCCCCATCAGGGATCGAACCCGTGCCCCCTGCAGTGGAAGCATGGAGTCTGAACCCCTGGACCGCCAGGGAAGTCCCTAATGTTTGTGCTATAATACACACATTAGCACAGAGAACATATATATATATATATATATATATATATATATATATATATATATATATATATATACCTAAGTTGTAACATACATAGATTTAAAAACAAAAGTCATGTTCAAAAGTATTTGTACAGACTGGGTTTGCAACCAAAGTTTGCATTAGTGTTTAGGACCCCGGCAATGAGTTCTCACTTGAGAGGCGTTGGTGGTAGAGACCCTGCTTCAGCCAGCCGGATTCAAGTCCTCAGTGACTTCCGGGCTATGTGGCTGGGTGAGTTTACAGAACCTTCCTAAGCCTCATTTCCTCATTTCAGAAATGGGAGAGGCAATAGTGCTCACCTCAGGTGGATTAAAAGAGGTGATGGACAAAAAGCCTGTAGCCCAGAGCCTGACACCTGAGTGCCAGATGCAGTTATTACCAATTCAGTTACGGGAAGCAGAGCCAGACCTCATCTGGGCCTTGGGGTGTGCCCTGCTCTGGTGGAGGAGACCCAGAACCCAGAATGAGTCATTAGAAATCAGTATGACCAGGGTTAAGACATGGATCAAGACATCAACAGAAACCAGTGGAGTGTGAGGAAACCCAGAAAGCCCTGATGATCCATGCAGAAGATGACAACAAAGAGATGTATCTGGAAAAACAGACGTGCGTCAAATCAGACACCATTTTAGGCTAAAGAGGCAGCAGTAATGGGAATGCATGCTCGAGTTACCATGCCTGGGGTTGAATCCTGGCTCCACGTGGGCAACTTATTTAACCTCTCTGTGCCTCAGTTTCACCATCTGTAAAACAGGGACAATAATGTGTCTGTTTCATAGTATTGCTCTAAAGCACTTAGAACAAGAGGCTGGTAAATGAGGCTCTCAATAAGTATTTGTTATTTGGTTCTTAGACAGGGGCAACAGAGGCGTGGATGTTTCAGAAAGTATCATCTCCCAGGCCCAAGGCAGGGACTTGGTTCTGGTCCTGAGACTGACTGTCACTCTATAGGACTTAAAAACTGTGACCATGCAATGGGCTACCTCCAATTTTCCGTGAATTGGAAAATGACCTCCCCAATTCTGTTTCAGAACATCAGAGACCCCAGATACCCAATTGCTAGGGGAACCTGACACCCTCATTACTGTCTTGGAGTGTCCAAATCACCTGGGGTAAGGAATGATCTCCGGAGGGACAGGGGGAGCCTCCGATTCCTCGAGTGTTTTCTTCAATTCATACCCCACTCTCTGAACTTCCCTCCAACCCTAAATAGGGTTGATATATCTTTTAAATCTCTCTCTGTGTCTTTCATTGAGATATAATTCACGTAACATAAAATTCACTGTTAAAAAAAGTATACAACTTGGTGGCTTTTAGTAGATTCACAGGGTTTTGCAACCATTACCTCTATCTAACTCCCTAACATTTTTATCACCCAGAAGAAGAAACCCCATACCCACCAGCAGTCACTCCCCATTTCTGCCCTCCTCCAGCCCCTGATGAGCAGTAATTTACTTTTGCCTTTTGCCTATTTTGGTTATTTCATATAAATGGATCACACGGTGTGCAAACTTTAGCATCTGGCTTCACTGGGCATCTTTTGCTGTCAAGGTTCCACCGTGTGGTCACATGTATCAGTACTTCAGGGATGCAGTACTTTTCCTGGCTGAATAGTATTCTAGATCGAGTTTCCCACAGTCTAGAATTGGTCGGCTGCATCCCTTTGGTGTCTCTTAACATGCTCCACTATCCCCCATATTTCTTTTTTTTTTTTTTTTTTTTTTTTTTGCGGTATGCGGGCCTCTCACTGTTGTGGCCTCTCCCGCTGCGGAGCACAGGCTCCGGACGCGCAGGCGCAGCGGCCACGGCTCACGGGCCCAGCCGCTCCGCGGCATGTGGGGTCTTCCCGGACCGGGGCACGAACCCGCGACCCCGCATCGGCAGGCGGACTCTCAACCACTGTGCCACCGGGGAAGCCCCCCCAAATTTCTTATAAACTGGTAATTAGATGTGGATTCTAAAGGCTGGAGGCTTGATTTGATTTAGATTCAACGATTTTCTCAAGAACATTTCACGGATGATGTTGTGCCCCTCCCAGTGCATCAGAGCAAGAGCCATTGAGTGTTGGGTGGTTCCACCATTTAGTGATGCTGACATTGATCAGTGGCTTTAGGTGTTGTTAACTTCATCCTTCTGTTATAAAGTTCCCCGTCAAACGTTTACCCAGGGATTTGGGCATCCACTGATGATCATGGACTAGGTCTGCTAGTTTACCCTACAGTTTACAGATAAGGAAACTGAGGCGAGGAGAAGAGACGTGGTTTGCCCAAATCACAGGGTTAGTGATAACCGATATCTACCACATACTGGACCCTCACTGTGTGCCTGGCACTGTGCTAAGCATTTTACATAAACGGACTCATTTAATCCTCTCAACAATCCTCTGTCACTGGCTTTATTTATTTATGTATTTTTAATATTGATTTGGCTGCATCAGGTCTTAGTCGCGGGCTCTCCCGTCGCGGCGCACAGGCTCTTTGTCGTGGCACTGCAGCGCGCGGGCTTCTCTCTAGTTGTGGCCCGCGGGCTCCAGAGCATTGCAGACTTAGTTGCCCCACAGCATGTGGGATCTTAGTTACCCAAATAGGGATCGAACCCGCGTCCCCTTCATTGGAAGGCAGATTCTTAACCACTGGGCCACCAGGGAAATCCCTGGCATTGGCTTTATATTCTCATCTTGTTTTCAAATCGGGAAACTAAGGCCCCAAGTGGTGAAGGGACTTGCCTTTGACGAATCATTTGGTACTTCATCTCAGGAGATACTAGAGGACAGAGAAATGGGGGGAGAGAAAAATTGTGTTTTTTCTTGCTCTGGTAAATATAGACATAGACAAAGTGATCAGAACCACGGAGGGAAAAAAAAGAGAGAGAGAGAGAGAAGAAAAAAGGTGAATTCCTTGGTGGTTCAGTGGTTAAGGCTTGGCACTTTCACTGCTCTGGGCCTGGGTTCAATCCCTGGTTGGGGAACTAAGATCCCTCAAGCCATGCAGCTGCAGCCAAAAAAAAAAAAAAAAGAACCATAGCATCATGGAAGTCTCCCCAGAGGAAGCATCACTGGACATGGGCCTTTAAGCATGTGTAGGAGTTTGCTGTGGGGAGTAAAGGAATGAGTCCACCATATGAATAAGGCCTGAGGTATGATTTGGGCCGTGGCCAAAGACTCCATTCCTCACCATGGACGTATGCTCACAAATGTCTGCCCTTGGCAAGAAGGAAGAGAGAGAGGGTATGGTTTGGCCCATCACATACTGAGAGTATGCAGACATTATTACAGAGTGAGGAGCACAAAGAGCACTGGACTAGGAATCTGGCAGTGAGTGTTCAATGGGCCATGAGGCCTGGATGCTGTTCCCAGGCATGGTAGCCTGCCCTCAAAGGCCTAAGAAAAGCAGATGGAGATAGACCTGGGGCTCATTAGCTCCTACCCCAGAAAGGAGAAAGGCCAGCCTTGTCCTCATCTCCAGCTCCAAGGTTCTGACTGGAGGGATCCCCCCCTCAGATACCTGGACCATTGAGTGAAAAGAACCTCCAGCAAATTCTAGTTCAAAGTGTCCCTTGTAATATATATGTATTTGCTTCTATGTGCATAGACTATCTCTGGAAGGTTCCAGAAGAAAAAAGTTTACCAATCATGCTTTCTTTAGTATACAAAGAACACCTAGAAATCAGTAAGAAAAAGACCAACAATATAACGTAAAAATGACTAAGAATATGAAGAGACTGTTCACTGAAAAGGAAATACAAAGATTTCTGAAACTCAGTAATGATGGCAGCTTCGGGACTTCCCTGGTGGCTCAGTAGTTAAGAATCCGCCTGCCAGTGCAGGGGACACGGGTTCGAGTCCTGGTCCGGGAAGATCCCCCATGCTGCGGAGCAACTAAGCCCGTGGGCCACAGCTACTGAGCCTGCCCTCTAGAGCCCTCGAGCCACAACTACTGAGCCCATGTGCCACAACTACTGAAGCCCACACGCCTAGAGCCCATGCTCCGCAACAAGAGAAGCCACCGCAATGAGAAGCCCACGCACAGCAACGAAGAGTAGCCCCCATTCGACACAACTAGAGAAAAACCTGCGCACAGCAACGAAGACCCAACGCAGCCAAATATAAATAAATACGTATTAAAAAGAAAAAAAGATGGCAGCCTCATTCAAACTAAGAAAAATGCAAATTACAGCTACACCAAGATTCCACTCTCACCCATCAGCTTGGGAAAGATACAAAATTTGGGTAACACACTGATGGCAAGGCTCCGGGGAAACAGGCCCCTTCATCCCAGGGAGAGTAAATGTGTACAGCCCCGGAGGAGAGCAATGACGATACCCATCAAAATGACAACTGCACGTTTCCTTTGACCTCAGTCCAAATCCAGGTATTTATCTTACAGGTATCAATGCACAGGAGGGAACTGGCTTATGAAAAGGGTTGTTCATAGCACTGTGTGTGCATGTGTTGGAAACATGTCCATCAATAAGGAGCTGGTAAAATAGAACATTCATCCAATGGACCTTAATGAAGTCGTATAAATGAATGAGGAAGCACTTTATGTACAAATGGGGAAAGATCTACATGAAGTATTGCACAGTGGAAAAAAAACAAGTCTCAGAGAAGAGTATATAGTTTGTGACTATTTATGTAAAAAGAGAGGAGAAAGAACATGCATCCGTCTTTTCTATCTATCTATCCATCATCTATCTATCTATCTTTTTGGACCACTCCACGCAGCATGCAGGATCTTAGTTTCCAGACCAGGGATCGAACCCGTGCCCCCTGCCTTGGGAGCGTGGAGTCTTAACCACTGGACCACTAGGGAAGTCCCTCTATCTATATTATGAGTATCTCTGGCTGGCAATATAAGAGGATGATGATTTGGGGGGCTTCTCCAGGAGAGGAAATGAGCGGCTGAGGGAAAGTCATGGGAGGGAGACTTGTACTGTACCATCTTTGGTAACTTTTGAATTTTGATCCACGTGAAAATATTTTCCATTCCAAAAACTACATTAAATTAAAAGTTTAAGAGTCCGTCTTACAGAAAGGGAAACTCATGGGTCAACAGAGTTGCCGAGTTCCTCTCCTACAACACCCCGGGTAAAGGAGGGCACGAGGGAAGGAGGGTGTCCTCTCCTTGCTTTCCTGCTTTAATTCTCGCAGCGACCTCCCCATTTTTCAGATGGTGATACTGAGGCTCCGAGCTGGAGAATGACTCCCTGAGGGCACAAGGCTGGGGTGCAGGGGGCAGCCAACATCCAGTTCACATCCACGGCTCCTGGCCCTCCCATTGGCCGTCCCCACATGATGTCACCCCAGCTGGCCAGCAGGCGTGACGGATTTCTCAGTTAACTCTTCATCCTGAACTTTCTGGTTATTTGACCAAAGTGGACTATTGTTTGCCTGAATTACACTTTATTAAAAAAAAAAAAGAGGATAAGCTGATTGAACGAGCAGTCATAGGACTGGAACGACCCAGGCTAGAAATATCAGGGACTTGACGGGACTGGCCCGTTCATTAAATTATTGGGGAGTTTACTTTAAATTTAGCAGCATTTGGATTCATTGGCTTTTTGAATAGGCCTGGGTTTGGAAAGAAATTCAATTAAGTGGTTCTTTGGCTAACTTAATGGGATTATTTTTATGATTGAATTACGGCAGTTTCTCTCAAGACTTAATTTGCCTCCTCTCTGCGGCTTTTCGAGACCTTACCAGGGAGTTCTGGGGGAGATGGAGCCTCTGACCACTTCCAGTTCACTCTGTGAGGCATCTGCTTCCTCTGGGAACCCCTCTAGGACGCCCCAGTTCCCCACTTCACAGCAGTCACGCTTCCTTGTTGGGCTCCCTGGTGCCCGCTGTTGATGGTAAAGGGTTTCCAGAACTGTTTCCCCGTCAGGCTCTCAGCTCTTTGGGGACAGAGATCGTGGATTCACCTGGTCCCAGTGCTTGGCACAGGTCTTGGCCCAAAGCAGGAGCTCAGGCCAGGCAGGAATGAGTTCAACTGAACTGATCCCAAGTCTTCTGACTCCAAGGCCACAGGACACAAGCCTCCTCCCACTTAGTTCTTCTGAGAGAAGGGAGGGGATTTCTTTTTCTCTTTCTTTTTTTTTTTTTTTTTTTTGCGGTACGCGGGCCTTGTGGCCTCTCCCGTTGCGGAGCGCAGACTCCGGACGTGCAGGCTCAGCGGCCATGGCTCACAGGCCCAGCCGCTCCGCAGCACGTGGGATCCTCCCGGACCGGGGCACAAACCCGTATCCCCTGCATCGGCAGGTGGACTCTCAACCACTGCGCCACCAGGGAAGCCCAGGGAAGGGATTTCTAACCCAACTCGTGTTGGGATTATATCCTGAAGCTCCCACCACTTCACTCCCATTCCAGCCAGCATCTAGCACCCACTAATACAGATCTCTAAAATGTGCCACCCTTTATAGTTTACAAAGAGTTCCCCACCTCCTCTCTTTAATCTCAGAGCAATGCACTGAGTAGTGGGTTCTTCTCCTCCCTTTACAGCTGACATCCCTGGGGCTCAGAGAGGGGCAGGGCTTTGCTTAACATCACACAGCCAGTGGATAGGGGAATGTCAGGACTTCAGGCTCCTGGAAGGCAGGACTGAGGCCAGGAGTTGTGCAGGGCAGTGGAGAGATTGTAGGGACGGCCCCCTCCTGTACTTGAAGGGTGGAGGAGGGATGAGGGCTGGGGAGGACCACAGAGCCCGTGGCCTGAGCCGTGAGATGGGGCAGCAGAAGGTCAGGGAAGATTCCACAAAGTCCTGGGGGGTGAGGAGGTGGCTGCAGTAGTGGGAGGAGGAAATGGATGTGGATTCACCCATTCAATCACCAGCAGACCTGCTGAGGCTAGCCCTGGGCTGGGCCTCCGATGCAGGGAGGGGCTGGCAGGACACGCAGGCCCACACTCTCAGGAGGGGCACGGGGCGCAGGGAAGTCACTGGCCCTCACCTCGCAGGATGAGCAAAGCTCCCGAGGAGGAAGGGCAGCTCGGATTAGGAGGGTAGTCAGGAAGGTACTAGAGGAGGAGGAGTTTGCCTGGCAGGGAAATGTTAATCCTACTGGCTGAGGCTTATGCAATGCCCACCGTGTGCCTGCCTCTGTCCTACGTGCTCTCTGCAGGCTGACCCGGCCCTCAGGCCAACCTGGGAGCCGGTGCTATTAGCATCCCCAGTTCACAGCTGGAGAACTCTGGTGTTCAGGGCAGTGACTTGCTCAAGGTCACGTGGCTGGTAAGAGGCAGAGCTGGCTTCGAACCCCGGCAGGAAGGCTCCCAAGCCGGGCTCCGAACTACACTGCACAGCCTCACAGCGCACGGGGTCACCGGACAGGGGGATGAGCAAACTGAAGGTGAGATGACTTGGGTCTAATCCCGCCTCGTGCACCCACAACTGTGCAACCTTGACTTCTCTGAGCCACTGCTTCAGATGGGGAAAAAATCCTGCCTTGCAGTTTACGGAGAATAGAGCCCTGTGCCTGGCACACACCAGGTGCTCAGTAAAGTGGGGTCCCTTCCCTCCCTTGCACTCCTGAGAAGGTCAGGGACAGAATCACGGGGGCTTCCCTCCAGCCCCCTCCCAGGGGCCTAGAAAGACCTTCTTGTCCAGCCCACTGGTTGTACAGAGAGCAGGCCAGAGGTGGGCCCTCTAGAGAAGAAAATTCTTTGAACTTCTTTTTTCTTTTTTTTTTTTTTTTTTTTTTTTTTTTTTTGTGGTACGCGGGCCTCTCACTGTTGTGGCCTCTCCCGTTGCGGAGCGCAGGCTCCGGACGCGCAGGCCTAGCGGCCATGGCTCACGGGCTTAGTTGCTCCGCAGCATGTGGGATCTTCCCGGACCAGGGCACGAACCCGTGTCCCCTGCATCGGCAGGCGGATTCTCAACCACTGCGCCACCAGGGAAGCCCACTTCTTTTTTCTCTTAAAGTGAATCCCTTCACTGATGAGATTTTTCAGAAATAAGGGTTTTTTTAAAAAAATTAATTAATTTATGGCTGTGTTGGGTCTTCGTTTCTGTGCAAGGGCTTTCTCTAGTTGTGGCAAGCAGGGGCCACTCTTCACACTACGCAGGCTTCTCACTGTTGTGGCCTCTCCCGTTGCGGAGCACAGGCTCCGGCTCACGGGCCCAGCCGCTCCGCGGCATGTGGGATCCTCCCAGACCGGGGCTCGAACCCGTGTCCCCTGCATCGGCAGGCGGACTCTCAACCACTGCGCCACCAGGGAAGCCCCTCTTTGAACTTGTTGATGATGATGGGGATGAGAATGCTGGCGGTGATACGGAGCCTGCCGGCGGTAGTGGCGGTGGTGATGGAACTCTGGCCCCTTCCCGGCATTCCAGCAGGCCAGGGCGGGTTCAGCTAAGTGCTGGGCATAGTTCTGGGGGGGGGGTGAGTGTGAGCGCCCAGAAAACTCCACTGCGGCTATGGCCTTGGCCCTGGCAATGAGGGCGCCCTGCCCTCGGGTCCTGGCCCTCGATGACTCCCCCTGCTGCACCTTCCCTGCTCTCTGCTGAGCACGTCCCTTGGGACTGACTTCCCAGGAGGCCACGTTTCCTGGAAGGTTGTAACCAAAGTCTAGAGAGGGGAGACCCTTGCCTGAGGTCACACCGCAAATCTCAACAGGGCAGGAACCCAGGGCTCCTGACACCTGACTCTCGACCAGCTACCCTTGTTCCCACGGAGTTAAAAGGGTGGACAGGAAAGTTGCTTTGAACCAGTCCTTCAGCAGATTCCGCCTGAGCCCTTACTGTGCGCTGCCCCCAGGAAGGACCTGGAGTTTGTGGAGACGCGACCTACAGGAGGCACTCGGAAGAGGAAGCAAGGTCAACGCCGGAGGACACGGGAGCAGGCATTCCCAGAGGAAGGGAGAGCGAAGGCACGGGGTGAGGGAGGGAGTGGGCGGGGCAAGGACCCCCGGAAGCAGAGCCTTCTATGGGGCCACTCCTTGAGGTGGGCGCTGGCGTCCACAGGGCAGGTGCAGGGTCTGGTGCAAGCCCGAGGAGGGATGGCAGAGGTCACCTGGGGCCAGGAGCCTTGAGTGCCAGGCCAAAGCTTCTGGATCCTCTCCTGCAGGCTGCGGGGGTCCCAGGAGGTTTCCAGCAGAGGACAGAGCTGAGGGTCTTCTCAGAGGGCTGGGTTGTGTGTGACAGCTGGGGTAGGGGCGGGAGGACCATAGGACACTAAGACTCCCTGAGTTATGATGACCAAGAGGTCTTGGGCGTCTGGAATGTCTCGTTCAGTGTGAGTCCGTGTGGGGAAGGTCGGGGTCCCAGGCCGGGGCGGGACCGGGCATGATGGACAGCTGCGAGAAGGGTCAGGCGTGTGTGGACTGTGCCCTGCCTGCCCCCCCCCCCAGCCCCGCCGCCCCCAGCACCGCCCCACCTCCTTCCTCTTTTTCATTCCGTGCTCCTACTTCAGTGCCTTTGCCTTTGGACGACACACTCTCTTTCCTCTTCTACAGCTTTGCAGGACTCCCCTTTCCCCTGCGCTGCTTGCTCAATCCCAGCTCAGTTCTTGTTTTTTAAATAAAAATGTAAATTTCATTTTTTTTCTTGGAAGTTTTTTTTCAATCAAAAAACTTTTTTTCAGTGAGAAATTTTAAGGAATTACCTGGTGGTCCGGTGGTTAGGACTCCACGCTTCCACTGCAGGAGGAACCAGTTCGATCCCTGGTCAGGGAACTAAGATCCTGCAAGATGCGTGGCCAAAAAAGAAAAGAAAAGACTTTTAATGAAAATTGTGTGTGTTTTAAATTGTGGTAAAATATATATGTCTTAAGGTTACCATTTTAGCCATTTTTAAGCACACAGTTCTGTGTTCTTAAGGACTTTCACGTTGTCGTGTAACCGTCACCACCATCATCTTCCCAAATTGAAACGCGGTGCCCACTAAACACTAACTCCCCCTCCCCCTCCCCCAGCCAGGGGCAACCACCAGTCTACCTTCTGTCTCTGTGAACCTGACTCCTTCCGGTACCGCGTCCGAGCGGAGCCAAAAACCTGTTTCTTAAAGCTCAGAGGACAGGCCACCTCCTCTGAGAAGTCTCCCGGGCTCCCAGGCAGAGAATTCATGTGACAGGCTTCAAGCCTCTGCCCGCTGTCCCCACCCGAGCAGGGGAGGCCCCCAGAGGGCTTCTCACCCAGCCGCCTGCTTCCATGGAGTGGGCTTCACTCGGGTCGGGAGGAAAGTCTTTGAACTTCTCTGGAGTCGTTGGTCACTATGATGGCGGTGATGATGATGAGGGTGACAATCCCAAGGAAGAGGGCAACCTCTGGCCCTTCTGCCGGCGTATCCCTCTGACCAGGGCAGTCCTGGAGGCCAAGGGTGTGTCTATCACCACCGTGTGCCAAGGCTGGGCACTGCCCGGATCTGAGTCCTGGGTGGCAGGGGAGGGGCGCAACTCTGTCACCATTGTGACCTCAGCCCCTCATCCTCTGGCCCTGTCACTCCCACCACGGCCCATGATGCTGACACTGGGGATGCTGATCCTGGGTGTCCCTGGCTGTGCCTTTCCCTCTCTCCTCAACCCGGGCGGGGCTGTCCTGGAAGCCCGGCCCATGATGCTCTCCCCGACCACTGGCACTGATTGGAACACGCTAGCCCAGTTGGCTGGAAGGCTCTCCTTCGTACATTTTTTTCTTTCTTCTTTTTTTTGGGCCACACCATGCAGCTTGTGGGATCTTAGTTCCCTGACCAAGGATTAAACCCGTGCCCCCTGCAGTGGAAGCACGGAGTCCTAACCACTGGACCGCCAGGGAATTCCCATCCTTAGTACTTTTTTGTGCTATGAGTGGGTAGGGCCGGGGAAGGCTGGGGAAGGCTGGGGAAACCAAGGCACAGGGAGGTGCCCTGACTTGCCCAAGCCACCCTAGAAACCTGCTCCCCTTGCTGGGCTCTGGGCTCTAGGACCACACGAGGAAGCAGCCCGCAGGGCCCCTGTGCAGGAGATAGGTCAGACCCTAGGCTCTGTGCCAGGTGTGGGAGCCACCTGACCTGGCTTCAAATCCCGGTCTGCTCACACCTTCTGGTGGCCATGGCTCAGTCCTCACCTGTAAGTGGAATGCGTGACGGGGCTGCTTCTCAGAGCAGCTGGAGCACCCCGGGAGGCGAGCATGCCGGGTCCAGGCCAGGCTCGAGGCAGAGCCTCAGCAAATACCCCCTCTGCCCTCCTTTCCTGTTCTGAGGTATGTAGTGGGCAGCTCAGTGGTATAGACACCCTGGGGAGAGGGAGGTTCAAGTCTTGGCCCCACCTCTGACCCACTCTGAGCGTCAGTATCTTCATCTGCCTCTGCTAGCTGCTGTGTTCGGCCCGCGTGACGGGCCACGCACAGGGGCTGCAAAGGGCACCCCCAGCTTTGGTTCTCCTGGAGGGAGATGGAAGGGGCTGTGTTAGGCTGGCCCCGAGGCAACGTGGGAAGAGGGCCAAGTGGGAAGCAGGTCCTGGCCCTCAGGGTCTGCCAGGGCCCACGTGGCAGACACTCCAGAGGTTGTGAAGGGGGCTATTCCCTGAGTCCAGGACCGCCCATGGGGCCTGTGGAGACTCTCCCTTCTCCCGCCGCGTGCAGAGTGAGCTGCCAATTCCTGTTCCGTTTAATTTTCCAAGTCAAGGTAAGGGGTGGAGGTGGGATTGCTAAGTCCTTAAACCTCCAGGGAGGCAGTGGAGGGCGCACTGGGCAGAGACAGAGGCTCAGCGCTGCCCTGTCCTCGCGTGAGAGCACCGGCAAATCCCCTCCCCTTTGGGGACTCGGGTTCCCCGGCCTGCAGATGGGGATCTCCACGGGCAGGGAGCTGGAGTCAGGTGTGACCTCAGGGGACTCACCTCCTTCTCCTGGCTCCTTTTCCCCACTATGAGAGGTTTCGGTCAGACCAAGGCAGGACCTTGCGTTGCGAACAGGGACACCTGGCACAGAAACCACTCTCCATTTGTTACTAAATCTTGCTCCGGGATTGCCGGGGTCGAAAAAGCCCTTGCAGACTGCCATGTCCACTTGATAGATGGGGAAAGTGAGGCTGCGGGGGTGAGGCGACCTGCCAGGGGCCCTAGCGGGGAGTCAACGCCAGGCCAGCCCCAGGCCCAGGTCCCCCCGTTTCCCGGATGCTTTTCCTCCCGCAGCGTACTGGGCTGCCTCCCAGGGCTAGAACTCTGACGGCGGGCGGCGGGCGGCGCGCGGCGCGGAGGGCGCGCGCCTGCTGCCCCCATGTGGCCGCCGCGGGCGCTGCAGGCCGGGTCCGGGTCACGTGGGGCGGGGGTGCTCCTTGATGCCAAGCCCCGGGGCGACGCGAGGGGTACGGGCAGAGAGAAGATGGCCCCTGACTACACAAAACTCTCAGGACTGAGACTTCGACCCCTAGAAGTGCCCTGAATGCGTTCACTTACAATTGGGAAACTAGGGATGATTCTGTGAGGCTATGTCACTTGAACAGGTGGCCCTGACTGTCGGTGATTGGTCTGCCTTGGGGGGGTCCAGGCCACAGCTGAATTATGTGCTGGCCCGAAACCAGTGAGGCTTTGGAACCTGAAAGAGGGGTTTCTAGAGCTCAGCGGCTCAAACTAAGACCCTGGCTTGGGCCCACCCTTGGAGGAGCTTGCATCTTTGTGGGAGCAGGAGCCTGCTGAGCTCTTTGCTAGGAGAAGCTACACACACCGTGACTGTGTGTGTGGGGGGGGCAAGGGGCGACTTCAAGGGAGAGCTCAGGATTCTGGCCCAGGAGATGGGGGCCGTGGAACTGGATGGTGCCTGGGGGGTGCTGAGCTTGTTGGGGCCTTCTGAGCTGGAGGAGCTGGAGAGGGCGGAGGGAGGAGTTGAGGACAGACTGTATGTGTAGATGTTCTCACAGACATCTTCCTTATGACAGGTAAGGCAATCTACCCATTTGACAGATGAGGTCATCGAGGCTTAGAGAGGAGGAGAGAGGCCAGATCAAGCCAGGGTCACTGAGTTCTGAGTGTCTCAGCTACAGGAACTTAGCGATCCCAGTCCCTCCACAGGCCCTGGGACTTTACTGTTGGGAGATTCAGGCCCTCAGGGGAGGAGTCCCAAGGAGAGGACAGGAGAGGCTCAGAGACCCCATGGAGACAAATACCCAGCCACTGATTCCCTGTGTGGCCTTGAGTAAGTCCCTTTACCTCCCCAAGCCTCAGCTGCCTCACCTGTGAAATGATATGAACTATCTCCCTCCAGAGGGGTTGGGAAGGTTAAGTTAGATTTTAAGAAGTATGAAAGTGCCAGGCCCAGTGACAAGCCCCTAGTAAGCCTGGTAGGTAATAAACACTCCATCCCTTTCCCTTTCTGGCTGGAATAGTCAGGGAGGCTACCTGAAGGAGGCAGGCCTTGAAGGTAAGGGCTGATTCAGAGAGATCCAGAGTGAGCTGCTTGGCTCCTCTATCACCTGGGGTCCCTGTGCACTAGGCCAAGGGATGCTGTACTCAGAGCTGCTCCCCCAGGCCTCAGAGCACCCAAAACTCCAGCCTGCAGAGATCTCTTCCTGAGAGAGGGGAGAGATAACAAAGCCCCCTTCCCACCCTCAGTTCATTCCTATTGGCCCCGAGCCCAGCCAGCCTATGTTGGAAAAATCTCCCTGTTCTCATTGTCTCTGCTCCAGGCAAGGCTTGTCTTCTGGAAGGAAACAAGCATTTATTGAAGAGCCTGCTCTGCTCTCATCATTTCTCTTGACTCACAGCATCACTGCCCTGAGAGCCAGGTACCATTACTACCTGATACAGTTGGGGATATGGAGGCTCAGGGAGTGAAGGCCTTGCTGAAAAGGGCATCTTGACTGCAGAGCTGGGAGCTAGCCACTGGGCAGTGCTGCCTTTGCGAATGGCTCCCCCTCTTGTGTGAGCTCCTGGGGTCAGGGCTGTGCCTGGCGTGAGTCCCGCAGGCTCTTAGTGAATTTTGGGTGAGTGAACAAAGGCATGAATGAATGACAGTTTGGTCTGTGAATGATCCAGAGACATCACCCTAGGACCCAAGACGCTGTGGATCTGAAAGGTCAGAGAGAATCACCTGGGAATGTGCAGAGTCGCTTCCAGAAGGACACAAAGGAACTGGTACTGGTGGTTGCCTCTGGGCATGGGGGTGGAGAATGAGGAGAGAAAGAAATTTACTTTTCTGTTTGAATGTTTATCTTATATATCAGAATGTGCATATATCATACTGTGTTATAATCATAACACATTATGTGCATGTTTAATAAATGAGTTCAGAAGTAAATAATCACCTGGGGAGCTCCGTAAACATACGGACTCCTGGGCTGCAGCTCCACAGGGTGGAAGCAGTGGGTTTGGGGGTGGCGGGGGACTCGGATAAGTTCCCCAGGTGATTCTGTTACAGGTGGCCCTGGGCCACACTACAGAAACAAAATCACCAGCTGGGTCCTCTTCCCACTGGCCACCAGCTGGGTTAATTTGCATGGTCTTTTGCATATATTTGCATGATGCCTCTGGTTCCAAACGAAGCCTGTGTCAGCCTTTATCCTGAGGGAAGCCTCTTCCCTCCCCACCTCGTTCCCCATCACTGCCCCCATCCCCAGACCTGACCAGCCTGGACAAGCGCCTTCCTCCTCACCCCTTATCCACCAGCTAAATATGTCACTCTTTTACCCCATCTCCACATTCTCCCAGTTCCCCAAGCCTGGCACACACATGGCCCTTCACTCATCTCATCCCACCCAGTCCTCCAGAGACCCCCATGAGACCAGACCCCATTAGGCCCATTTTACAGATGAGAAAACTGAGCCTTAGGGAAATCACATGACTTACCAGAAAGTGACAGCTCTTTCCATTCCACAGACCTGCCTCCTAAAATGCCCTTCTGGCATATTCACTCTTCTCATGTTAATTGCATTTGGGTTTTGTCTTGCTTCCGTTGCTCTAATTGGGTCTTTAAAATTACCTGGGTCATACACACTTACTGTAAAATCATGTAAACAATCAAGAAATACTTGAATAAAATATGAATTCCACCCCCGCCCCCAGCATGACACTCTCTAGGAAGAGCTGCTGTGAACAGTCTGGCGTCTCCTTCCAACCTCTTATGCATTTACATACAGATGTGATATAGGCAAATATATAGGCATAGCATTTTTATTGTTAACATGTACATGCAAAAAATATACAATTCAAAGGAAAACAATGCAGACATCCATATACTCACCATCCATAAAAATTGCCAGCATCTTAGAAGCACACCTTTGTGCCCCTCCGCAGCTGCACTCTCCTTCCTCTTCTGACTTTCCTTATAGGTTGGTCACATATATGTACTCTTAAATAACAAATTTAGGAGGAGAACTGTTAAATTATTGTGTGTGTAACATGTTCAACTCTATTAGGCAAGGCTGAACTATTTTCCAAGGAGATTGAACCAATTTTTACTCCCACCCAGAGGAAAGGAGAGCCCCCACTGAGCCATATCCTTGCCAAATGTGGAACTGCTCAACTTCGTAATTTTTACCAAGCTAGTGGGAGTAAAATTCCAACTCATTGTGGCTTTAATTTACTTTTCCTGTTTACTAATTATATTTAATATCTTCTTGTTTATGTCTTCCATATCCTTAGCAATTCTTTTATCTTCATGATATATCGGCAGTTGAAAGAGTTGTGATAAAATCTCTGATTATGATAATGGATTTGTTTATGTCTCCTTGTTTTGCTTTGTATGTTTTGAAGTTGTGTTATCAGGTGTATAAGAGTTTAGAATTGTTATATCTTCCTGGAGTTACATATTCCTTGTTTCTAATAATGCTTTTGTCTTGAAGCTTAGTTTGTCTGTTTAAATAATGATAAATCTTTTGATTTTGATCTTTTCCCAGGTAAAGAAGGACTGTTCTTCTTATCTGGGTCAAATCACTTCTGAACTACCAGTGGGTCTTAGTGAGAAGTGACTTGACTTCTTACTTTGAAAATATTTGTATTATGGAAACCTTTCAACATATACAAAAGTACAGAATTGTATAAAATGACCTCCCATGTAACCATCAACCAGCTTAGACATATACCAAATCAACATATTTATCCCCACCAGCTCCCCCATCCCATATTATTTTAAAGCAAATTCCATATGTCATATAAATTATTCCTTAAATATTTGAATATGTATCTCTAAGAGGAAAGGACTTAAAAAAAAAACCCAAGTCCCATTATCATCCTATAACAATAATTTCCTAACATCATCAAATATCATTTTGTTTGTTTATTTGTTTGTTTCAGTCAGGATCTAAATAAGGCCTGTGAGAGTGTGTAGTTGGTCAATGTCTCCTACATCTCATTCAATCTACAGGTTCCTACCCTAACTGTTTTATTTTCCTTGTAATTTGTTTGTTGAAGAAACCAGACCATTTCTCCTTTATATAAAAATATTTTGTTTGATGGGATTATGTAGATAATGTTCTTTAGCAATATATATATTGGCCATATTTCCTCTCAGAACATATAAGTCAATTTTGGGTTTTTAGCTAGTCTTCAGAACTCCATAGTTACTATTTTTTTCCTTAATTAGATGTATTTTAGCAGCAAGCTCTTTTTAAAAAAATAAATATATTTATTTATTTATGTCTGCGTTAGGTCTTCGTTGCTGTGCACGGGCTTTCTCTAGTTGTGGCTCGCGGGGGGCTACTCTTCGTTGCGGTGCACAGGCTTCTCATTGCGGTGGCCTCTCTTGTTGCGGAGCACAGGCTCTAGGCACGCAGCCTTCAGTAGTTGCAGCACGCAGGCTCAGTAGTTGTGGCGCACAGGCTTAGTTGCTCCGCGGCATGTGGGATCTTCCTGGACCAGGGCTCAAACCTGTGTCCCCTGCATTGGCAGTCAGATTCTTAACCACTGTACCACCAGGGAAGTCCCATAGTTACTGTTTTTTAAAAGAGTGTCTTATCTCCTCTACATACCTACTATGAGCATTGGATGTGCTAATTCACTCAACAAACATTTAATGAGCACCTACTATGTGTCAGGCCCTGTGCCAGATCCTGAGAAATATAATAGTGAACAAGCCAAAAACATTTCTGGAGCTTCATCTCAAACTTTGGTGGTCTGCAGAATCCCTGAAGAGACGCTGTTAAAATGCAGGTCCCAGGGTCCCATCACAGACAGGCTGTCAGGGGTCTTGGGTGGGGCCCAGGAATGGGCACCTTTGGTCAAGTGCTGTACTGTGGAAATTTGAGCCACAAATACAAGCCACATTTGTCAATTTCGATTTTCTAGTACTAATTACATAACAAGGTGAAAAGAAACAGGTGAAAAGTCCCTTACAGAAAATTTTAATTATATATTTTAATACATAAAATAAAATTTATTTAATATATAAATAAAATATTTTAATTGCATATTTTATTTAACCCAATTTATCTGAAGTATAATTTTATGTAATAAATCATAAAAAAATTATAAAAGATATTTTGTATTCTTTTTTTAAGTACTAAGACCTCGAAATCGGTTGTGTGTTTTACATTTACAGCACTTCTCAACTCCGACCAGCCACCAGTCAAGTGCTCCCTGTGGGTCGTGGCTACCATACCTGACAGCGCAGCCGGTGACCTGGTCTGGATGCCGGGGAGGGGGTGGGGGGCGCCAAGGTAGGAGCAACGGTGGACTGGATAATGTCTGTGAAGAGCACTTAGCAGATTCTGGTGTCCCAAACAAAATATGGGGACAAAGACACCTGGGCCCAAATCCCGCCTCCAACCTTCTGCCCTTTCCTTGGAAGTGGCTTCACCTCCAGAGCTCGAATCTCCCCGCGCCTAGAACGGGCGAATTGTCCTGCCTCGAGGTAGTGGAGGAGGATTTAATGAGACGGTGTGAGGCGCCCTCTGCGTGTTGGTGGCAAGGAGGCGTGAAGGATGCGGAGAGCTTTGGATACCGAGAGAGGGCGGAGCAGGGCTCAAGCCCCCGAGACCCTGTGAGCTGTGCGCCGGGGCTTCCCAACACCGCAGGAACCGGAATGAGGGGACACGTCCGCCGGGTGCACTCAGCCTGCAGCCCCCGAGGCCACCACGGGGCGGCGCTGTGGGAAGGGACCCCGGGGATCGCGCCGGGACCCCCCCCGCCCCCCCCCGGGGGGGGCTGGCATGAGGCCAGAGAATTTTTAGTAACCACTTACCTGGCGTGGACTTCTCCGGGGAGGGGAGGATTGGATCATTCTGGTTCCCTCTGCGGCAGGAGGGGAAACTGAGGCGAGGAACGGTTTCCCCCCTCACTTAAAAATTCAACCAACAGCTGATGTGCTGGAAGGAGCTCAGGCTTCAGAGTCTGGGTGAGGTCACGGCTCTGACCAGCTGAGGAACCATGATTCGTAGGCCATTCAAGCTCCCAGGCTGGTTTTCACACCTGTAAAACGGGGATACCAGTGCCTCCCAGGGCAGGAGCAGGACCACAGCCGATGATGGCTAGAAAGGGGCTTAACCAACCGTCTGGTGCGGAGCCAGGGTCAACACCTGCACAGGGATTGAAAGGTGAACTTTGAAGGATGAGGATAAAAATAACAACTGCCATGAGCTAAGTGATTCATCTCCTTTACACTCTCATAACAGCCCATGAGCTTGGTGCTACTATTGCACCCATGTTCCGGATGAGAAAACTGAGTCTCAGAGACGTGGTGCGGTTTGCCTGAGGTCACATAGCCCAGCAGAGCCTGTCCCTGACTCCCGGGTTCTGTGCTCGCGTCTGACCAGACGTTCGTTAGATGAGGCTGGAGAGGGTGGACCTCTTCTTGCCCAGCCATTGTCTTTCATCTCTGGTTCCTGGTTTCCTTCCTCCCTTCTCCTTCCTTCCTTCTCAGCCTCTCTGGCCTCCCACTCCATCTTCCCCCAGGTTGCCAGTCTCCCCATTAAAGCAAGGAGCCTGGGCTTCCCTGGTGGCGCAGTGGTTGAGAGTCCGCCTGCCGATGCAGGGGACGCGGGTTCGTGCCCCGGTCCGGGAGGATCCCACGTGCTGCGGAGCGGCTGGGCCCGTGAGCCATGGCCGCGGAGCCTGCGCGTCCAGAGCCTGTGCTCCGCGACGGGAGAGGCCACAACAGTGAGAAGCCTGCGTACCACAAAAAAAAAAAAAAAAAAAAGAAAAAGCAAGGAGCCTCTCCATGCCTGCGACTCATGCCTGCCAGTCAGAGTGGTTCATGCCCCTGGCCACAGTGGTGGGCTCAGGGCATGTGCCTCAAGCCTGGCCAATGGATTCTGGGAGGGTTGAAACTGTTGGAAGAGGGCCTGTCTCCTTTTGCCTGCCTAGAAGCTGAGCAGTTGTGAGCCTGGGCTTCTGGAAATGTGACTTCACGTTTAACCCAGAGGAGCTGACTGACCTGTGGGCTCATGAACTGGGATGCAGCTGAAGCATCTCCAGTCTTCCGCCTGCCCCACCCTGCCCCCACCTCCCACCCGTCTCCACCCCTTTCCCACCACCGACTCACCAGACCTAGGATCTGAGAGTTGAAGGGCCCCAATATGTGGGTCCCCCAACCCCCTACTTCCACCGGGAACGTTCTCAGCACCACGATGACAGGTGCGGCAGGTGTGCCAAGTGAGGAGGTTTGCCCAAAGCTGCACAGCTGGTGAGCAGTGGGCCCACAGGCTAGAATCCCATCAAGGCATTCGTTCCATTCCACATCTAGCAAACCTCTTGAACCCCTGCCCAGAGGCCAGCTATGAGGGTGTGGGGTGTGGCTCTGGAAACAGACCGTCCCCAGCCCAGCCCCGGGGCTCAAATTCCAGCTTCCTCACTCAGTAGTGATCTTGGGCAAGTTATTGCACTTCTCTGTGCCTGTTTCCTATCTGTAAAACAAGGGAAAGAGTGAAGTCCCCTTAAGTCTCCAGAAACCCCAGACATTCTGCCCATTGGTAGCAGTCCCTTCTTTCATGGGACCATGCTTTGCTCTTGCCATCCCTCTACTAGATTCCTTCCAGAGTGACCATAGAGAGGTTAAAAGCATGGACTCTGGGCCCAGGCAGTCTGGCTTCCAATCCCATCTGCAGATGTGGAGAAGGAAGAGGGAACCACAGGTGTAAAGGCACTGAGGTAGGAAACTGTGTAGCACTGGGGAGAAGGTTCTGTGGGGCTGAATGAGCAAGCTGTATGGCCGCACTGCTGATCTAGCATCCTGTCTCCCTCCTCTGCCCCCTTGGGAACTTCTGCTCTCCTAGGATAGGGCTTCGGAAAGGAAACGGACCGGCTTGAAGGCTCTGGGAACCTCATTTGAATAATACAGTGGAGAACTGGGTGGGTGGGTGGGGGGGTCCTGATTCGCATGGTGGCCCTCTGGGAGAAATAGTGTCCCAGAGGCAGGAGAGGCCCAAGGTCACAGCTTGGCAATGGCTGGCAGGATGGGGGAGGGGGAGGGGGTTTGCTGCAGGCCCTCAGCAGCCAAACACCCTCACACGGAGCTCTGGGCCTCTCCACGGAGGAGCTGGAAGCTGAAATAGGACTCTATTTTGGGGGCCTGAGGCGAGCTGGAGTCACTTCCCTGCCAGATGGGAGAGGTTGCCTCAGTCTCTTCGAGGCCAGGCTCTCCGCCCTGCAGGAGTGGCAAGGTGCGGGCTTTGATGGTGGGGTGCGAGGCGGGGGGCAGGGGCTGGGGAGAGGGAGAGGACGGTGCTGCTCTGGGGCTTGACAGTGCATTCGTCATCTCCCTCTGTCCACCCAGCTGCCCTGGGAGGGGGAGCTGGGGCTTTCCCCCATTTCACAGAAGAACAGACAGGTTCAGAGAGGCCAAGTCGCTCGTGCAAGATCACTCAGCAGCAAGTGGCAAAGCCAGGATTCAGCCGGGGCCTGGATGGTGCCCTAGCCTGTGTGCTAACCATAGCGGCGTACCTGAGCGTGACCTCAATAAACAGAAGGCGAAGCCGTTTCCTGAGCACCTACTGTGTGCTGGCCCCTCTCACACACTAGCTCAGTGAGCCCAAGCCGTGCCCTGGCAGGAAGCCATCCTCACCCCCATTTCACAGACAGGCCTGAGGAGAAGGGTCAGGCTTGGGATGCCCTGGCCTCAGCTGGGCATCTGAGTTACTGCACGACCACGGACAGTTCCCTTCTCTTTGCTGGCCTCAGTCTCCCCACCTGTAATTCGAGGAGGTGGGCTCAGGTCTGTGATGTGTCTCCCAGGGAGGCTGACAGAGAGCTGGGGGCGGGGAGGTGGCCAGGATGACAAAGGGAGTTTTTCAAGCCTACCTTCCCCTGCCCGCTGCTTCCTGCAAACTCATTTTCCAGATCTTCAAGTCAGGCCCACCTATCTCCAAGGGAAGAGAAGGAATTTGCATTTCCTGAGCCCAGACCAGGCCTGGCGCTGTGTGGCGGGGTCCACATGCACGATGCCACCTAGTCCACATGCTGTGGCCCCTGTGGAAGTTGGACAGTTGTTCTTTGGTCGTTCTTACAGCTGAAGCCCAGAGAGGGGAAGCAGATCGCTCAGGACAACCCAGAGAGGAAGGGGCGCCACTGGCTCCTCGCCAAGGCTGCGGGCTCCTAGCCCTTCCCTTTCTGCCGTGTCCTTCCTGATGCCACCAAGAGCCAGGGCCTTCCTCAGCCGAAGGCCGTGCTCCCAGCCCCCAGCCTGCGTTCTGGGCCGCCAGGGGGCGGCAAGGCCGTTTGTGGGCCCCCTGGTCACCCACACCTTCCCTGCAGAGACTGGACTAGAAATAGCCCTGTCCATCCTCGCCACGGTTCCCACCTTGCCCGCTCGCCATGCTCACCTGTGCGTGTCCTCCCTCCTCGCACCTGTCAGGGAGAAGACAGGAGCCACGCTGCCCCTCCCACTTCCGGTGAGTAATCGGTCCCGCCACGCCCCCCTGCTGAGGCTCCTCTGGCAGCATCCCCGCTTCTGCCTCCTTGTCGCTGAGCCCAGAAAACTGCCCCATCTGTTTCTGCTGCCCCATCCAGCTTCTTTCAGGGGCCCCAGAAGCAGCTTGAAGGCTTCATGGAGGCCGGACCCCATCAGGGCTTCCGACCTGCCTACCACTCCAGCCCACTGGCCGCCATATGCAGCTTCCCGAAGGCCTCTCCCATCACTAGCCCCTCTGCTCCGAGACCACCCAGGTCTCCCCGCTGCCTGCAGGAAAAGGCTCCTCAGTCTGCTGGACTGACCTGCCCGCCCGGCCCAGCCCCCAAAGAGGAGCTCTCCTCCCCCCGACACGCGCCCGCCTCCCCGACCTCGCTCTCCTATCAGCCCACTTCCGCTGCGGCTCAGGGACTAAAACACCAGCAACCATAAGGCTAGAAAGCCCTGGCAGAGCCCTGAGGTGCTCTGTGACCTTGGGTGACTCACATGGCCTCTCTGAGCCTCCTCATCTGTAAAATGGGGATAATAATAGAACCCTCCGCTCCGTCCCCATGCCCTGAACCCTCTCCTACCTCCACGGACCTGCTCTCAACCCCCGGGTCCAGGCGCTGGCAGGGAGGCCCAGGAGGAGGAGAGGAAGGAAGGGCTTAGACAGGCCTGGAAGGTGCTGAGAAGGAGAGGACAGCAAGCTGAGCCTTGGCTCTGCCTGGCAGGGAAGGCCCCAGGAGCACGAGGCACAGGTGCTGTCCTCCGGACCCTCATTCCACGGGGCCACCTCCCAGAAGGAGGTAATCCTAGTGACCGGTCGGGGGTCAGGGGCCTGATTCTGGATTGAGCTCTGCACCTGCCTCTTCGTATGACGTCTCAAAACCCGCTCCCTGGGCCTGTTTTCCCCCATCCATGGGTACCATGAGTCCCCTCTTGGCCTCCTTCTCACTGTGGATACTGTGAGAGCTGACACCAGCCAGCAGGGGCTCTGGCCTACCTGCCCTGTTGCCATGGTACCTGCAGCACAGTGGACAGCTATGGCCACTGTAACCAAGGAGCCCTGGCTGCTGTCCCAAGCTTGAGCATGGAGCGTTGGGAATTGCCCATGGTCCCATTTGGCACTGGCAGCAGGGCCAAGGCCAGAGGGCTCGGACTCCCAGCTCTCTCCCAGCACCACAGCCCAAGGTTGAATGGCTGTGGGCCCGGGCCCCAGCTACGTCTTTGCCTCTTTGGTTCAGTGCTGAATCCCCTCTGCTAGACCAGGCTCCTCCTTGCTCACAGTAGGTGCTCAACAAATATTTGTTCCATGAAGGAATGAATGAAGGACACAGAAGGCCTTTGAAATCTGTAGTGGGCGGGGCTGATGTGTGAGCTGATGGCCGGGACCTGAGCAAATGCCTCTGGCTGGGATCCCAAAGGGCTTGTGTAGGGATTCCATACCAGGTTTGAGGCACTGAACAGAGTAAGTGGGGGGCCCTGGAGGTTGCCAGTGATTGCGGGAGGGGGCAAAGGTAGGCTTGGGCGTCAACCCAGTTTTGCCAAGTGCCAATTCTGTCCTTCCCCACGGTCTCCCTGAGACCTTCAGATGTTCTGAAAGACACAGGAACATATGTGCCAGGTCCCTGGAGGTCATTAAGTCCAGTGTCTACCTTTGAAGATGAAGGAAATGAGTTTCAGAAAACGGAAGAGATTATCCAGGATCACATAGTAACTCAGGACCCAAACTCCTTCTCTAGCCTCCCAGTCCTCATATACTGTGAGCTGGGTGACCTTTCAGTTTTCCCTTTTTGCATGGCTGCCGGGAACCTCAGGGGTCAGTTTTCAAACTGTGTCTCATATGGTAAACCCATCAAAATCCCGACTGGAAGAAAACTCACATTTATTATTATTATTTTAAAATCAATTATGTATTTATTTAGATTAGTTTATTTATTTATTTTTGGCTGCCTTGGGTCTTCGTTGCTGCACGTGGGCTTTCTCTAGTTGCGGCGAGCGGGGGCTACTCCTCGTTGCGGTACGCCGGCTTCTCATTGCGGTGGCTTCTCTTGTGGAGCACGGGCTCTAGGTGCACGGGCTTCAGTAGTTGTGGCACGCAGGCTCAGTAGTTGTGGCTCGCAGGCTTAGTAGCTCCGCGGCATGTGGGATCTTCCCAGACCAGGGCTCAAACCCGTGTCCCCTTCATTGGCAGGCGGATTCTTAACCACTGCGCCACCAGGGAAGTCCTCACATTTATTTGGATCCAGTAATAAGCCCAAGACCGTGCTGTGTCTGGTCACGTATGAGATCTCATTTAACCCAAACAACAAGCATGTGACACAGATATGAACGGCCCTTCCTAACAGATGAGGAAACAGGTTCCTAGACAGAAATCAACTTGCCCAAAGTCACAAAGCTACTAACTGGTAGTGGCAGGACCCCCTGGCTCTCATACTCATGATCTTTCCTCTACAAATATTGACATAAATGCCGTTGCCCTTGGCTCCGTGCCCTGGTACCAGCGCTGTGCCCATTGCCGGCCGGTCTTCCTTATCTGCACGCACCCTCTCCACAGGGAGCCCCTGAAGGAGCTGTGGAGGGGGAGCTTGGGTTTGAAACTTCTCCCCTTTCTAATCCTGGGAACCCAGCTCTACACCGTCCTTGTGCAAAGGTGCAGATGCTGGGGGTTGCGTTTTTAGAGTCTGACAAACACAGTCCGGAATTCTGTTAGTACTCAGCCCGAGCAGACAGCCACAAGAAGAAAATGTTTCAAAAAAAAAGGCACGAAGATGTTGATCACAGCACTGTGTATCTTGGAGAAATGCTGAGATTCATCTGGATACAGGAGGGGAAGGATTAAGCCAACAGAGCTCATCAGAGGGCTGGCTTCATGCGAGGGACCCAAGCTCGGTTCAGGGCTCTGTGGTCTCCGTCTTGAAATTCTTAATTTTATCTTTGAACTTGTAAGTTTTACGAGTGAAGTCCAGTGGCATGATGTGGCGTGCACATGAGCAGAGGAGGTAATCTGAAGAAAGGAAAAAGTTTTATTTTTAGTGCCTTTAATGGCACAGTGTTCCTCACACATTTTCATTTTGCAGTGGACCCCACGAAGTGTGTCGTTGGTGCGGTGAAAAGGGCACAGGGCTGGGGTCCAGGAGAGTGGGGTTCAAGCTTATTCCCCTCTGGGCCCCAGTTTCCCCACCTGTAAACGAGGGGTTGGCCCGCTGACCTCTATGATTTTATGAACATTATATTGAACATTACATCGTCATTAAAAGGTTAGGTAAATGAGGTTAGGTCTCTGCACTTTCACTGCTGAGGGCATGGGTTCAATCCCTGGTCAAGGAACTAAGATCCTTCAAGCACGCAACACGGCCCACACAGACAAATAAATAAACAAAACAGCCAGTATCCTCAGCTCCCCCCGCTCCCCCCACCAGGGGTTTGCTCAGCAGTGCTGGGCCCCAGGACCCTTTATACAAATAAAAATAAAAAATGGAAAATGTGTAGAACCCATCAATACCAAAAGAAAATCAGTACTCAGAAAAAGTTACAGTGAGAAAAACCTGATCCAGGAAGAGGGGGCTGGGGTCATAGCCACGGGATGTAACTAAAGCCTAACAAAGATAAGGAGAGAATTCGAGGAGGTGAAACAGCTGAGTTGAATGCCTTCTAGGTTCTTTTCTATTTTTCCTTACACAGTTTGCGTTCGTAAGGAAAATGCGTTTTTTCAGAAGCTGGGAGGAGGAAGCAAAGATGAACCTAGAAGAATTAGACCCGAGTGGTGGGGTTTTAGACGGGATGAGGGCAGGCTGTCAGCTGGGTGAGCCCTCACCTCTCTATCCCTTTCTCCCACCAGACGTCCGGAGGCTGTGACTGCAGGAGGGTAGAGAGGGGACAGGGCAGGGCCTCCGCTTCCTGGCCCCTCAGGGGAGGTGGGGTGGAGCCAGGAGGGGCTCGGCGACTCCTCCAAGACCCCTTCCGTGACTCCAAGCTAGTGATATATATCTAAGGTTCTTACACCCCCAGATTCAGCGATTCCCCCCTATCTCAGCGCCGCCAGGAGCTGGGAGTGAAGTGAGACATCAGAGGAGCTGCGTGCCAGGGAGCGGGGGAGGGGAAGGCAGGTGGGAGGGCTGTGAAGCAGAGCAGGTGGGAGAAGGAAGGTGAGTCAGCACAGAGCGGAACAGCAGGGCTTTGCAGCCTTGGAGCCTCCCTGCAGCTGCGTGCTCGCCTCTGGGCTCTGGGCTCGCACCCCTGTGGCCCCCGCCCCCCATGCCCACCCCCAGTGCCCTCCGCTTTGACACCCCAGAAAGTCCTTGCTTCAGGCGCTTGTCAAAACTTGCCTATCCTGTGTCCTACTCGCATGTAAACAGAGAGATGGGCCCTCCTTAAGGAGCCACTGTCACAAGTGTCTGAGCGAAGTGGCAAATTGGTGACAAGGAAGGTGTTCAGGAGGGACCTTGCAGTGCCTCCACATCACTCTGGACGGGAGGCCCTCTTAGGGTGGGCCCACACCCCTTCCTCTCTTGTCCTTACGGATGGAGGGCTGGGCAGCCTCTAAGATGTGCTCCAGGTCGAAGGTGCCATATCCAAGAGTGCCTGAGTCTGAGGTCTTCTTTAGCTACTGCTGGCAGCCCAGGGCACCAGAGCATCACTGAGATGAAGGAGGCAGGAGAGGATGAGATTGACGAGGCCCTCCCAGGGGTCTGCAGGGCTGGATGGGGTGGGGGGGTGAGACCCTGGGGTGCTCCCACCTGGCGTTCTTCTGAGAGCATGGGCAGGTGAGCGGCTGCACTTTCGTCTTGCTGAGTGGCCCCCGTAGGCCCTTCGAGGCCCACAAAGGTCACAGGTGCACTCTGGGAAATCTGGGTGGGGGCAAAGGAGGAAAAGAGGCAGCCCCTCCCCCCTCTCTTAGCCCCTGCCTCAGGGAGGACGGGAGTGAAGGGGAAGCCAGCCCCTGGGCTTCTGACAGTTCTCACCTTGGTTCAGGCCAACCCCTTTGTTCTCTGGGCCTCAGTTTCCTCTCTGAGACCAAACCCTTGTCCCACCTACCTTGAAAGGTGTTATGCAAATAAGAGACATTGTAATGAGTTGCTGGGGACTTGGACCCCTTTGCCCAGGAAAGAGGCCTCAGGTTCTCCTATTAAACTGTTAAGGCATGTGGAATGCACCATGATTTACCCAAATGGCCAAATGTTGCCTGGTGAAAAACGTGGTCATTCACAAGCAGCCAACAGCACTTCACAGCAGGTGACCTGCCTCCTGGTTCCCTGTGTTTCCTGAGAGAGCTGGCACCTTGGCGTAGAAGATTCCTGGGAGCAGGGAGGGTGCCCTCTGCTTCCTCACACTCTGAATGCTGGGTACACAGTTGGCCTGTAAAATAGACTTAGAGCTGGAGGGAACCCTCCAACTCGAAGGTTCTGTGATAGATGAGCGATTATAGCCACAGTTCCACCTGGTGTGTACACCCTTTGCAGTGGGACTTGACCATGATCCCAAGGGGTGGAGTCGATTTCCCGCCCCTTGAATCGTGACCGGATTAGCCAATAACATGCAATGGCAGTGACGTTATACAAGTTCAAGGCTAGGCTCCAGAGACTTTGCAGCTTCTGCCTTCACCCTCTTAGGCGCCAGGAAGGGAACTGGTAAAGCCAACTGGAGGAAGAGAGGCCACTGGAGGCGAACCGGGGCCCCCCGTGCCCACCCCCTGCCCCCGGGGCCAACAGGGAGACCTACTGCCCAACATGTGAGTGAGGCCCTCATGGATCTTACGGCCTGGCTGATCTCCCTGCGGAGCAGGGCTGCTGGAGTGAGCCCAGAGGAACCAGATGAGGAGCCGCCCAGCCCTCCCGCAGCACCGCAGAAAGAATAAACCATTGTTGTCTAAGTTGAGGGTGGCCTGTTACACAGCACAGGCTGACTGAAGCCCGGGGCAGGGAAGGGACTCACCCAAGGTCCCACAGTGAGGCAGAGACCCGGTCCGACTATGACCAGGTTTCCCCGCTGCCCCCTAGGGCCCCTCCCACCACAGCGTCCTGCAGCCAAGTTAGTCGGCCCAGCCTGGTGGGGGTGGGTTCGTGGGGTGCAAACCGAGCAGGATCTTCCCACTTCTCCCTGAGTCAGAAAGGGATGGCTGACGTCCACCCCGGCTCACACGGCTTGTGAATAGCAAAGCTCTGACTCAAACCCACTCAAACCTCTTAGGGCCACTTCGGATCCTTCCCACTGGCTGCCAGGAAGGAGACCAGCAGGTGATGAAGTTCCTTCCAAGGGTCAGTCTCTCAGACAGGGGCACAGACACCTACACAATACACACAGACCTACCACACACACACACACACACACACAAACACACACACACACACACACACACACACACACATCCCATACACACAATACACACATGCGTACCACACACAGACACGCATCGTGCTGGTCTCCCTCTCTCTCTCTCCGTTTCCCTCTATCTCTTCTTCCCAACCTTCCATCTTCAATCAGCCTACCCCTAATGGACCATATACTTTATTAAAAATATATAGTTACAAACTCCATTGTCAACCTGGGCTGGGCCTGCAGGCCCAGAGGGACCACGGGGAGGGATGGCCCTTATCCTGCTCCTTGAGGCCCCACTTCTGCACCCAAACCCAGAACTATCCAGGGGCCGAGAGAGCTGGCTCCGAGGGTCTCAAGGGACCAGCCAGCTGGGCAGGGGAAGGTCGGGCTTGACGGGTGCGGCGTGGGAGGGGTGCGCAGAGAGGGGCGGCACCTCCTCGTCCCGCAGGTACAAATGGCAGAAGGTGGATGTGGTGCCTCCATCTCTCCATTTATGGATATTTACAAAAGAAAGTCATGAGCAACAGACCACAGTCATGCAAAAGAAACGCACACCCCTCCCACCCCCTCAAACTAACCACCGGCCCACCCCGGAACCCCAAGATGCCCACCCCCCGACGGTCCAGCCACCTTCCCCAAGGTTCTGAGAGCAAAGGGGGAAAGTCCTTGAAGGGTCGGTGGGGAAAGGGTGATGGGTCTGGGGTTCCTGAGCCGCCAGTGGGTAGGTGCTGGAGAACCCAGGCCGGCCAGACCGAGGGTATCCTGGCCCCTTCCCAGGCCTGGGTTCTGGAGTCAGTAGGAAGGGGCCTCCCAGTCTCGGAAGCCCCCAGCTCTCTCCAGAAGGTCCACGGAGCCAGGGTGAGCCTCTCTGTCCTGAGTGCGGTGGAGGTGTCCTGGCAGCCCACCCCCGGAAGAGGCCCTGGTGGGAAGCGAGAGAGGGCGGGCCTGGAGGTCAGATGGCAGACTCCCTGCGGTAGGAGATGTTGTCCAGCGGGAGGGTGGCTTGCATGCGCTCCAGATCCAGGTGGCTGCCAAACTCCAGCATCCGGATGATGCCCGCCTCCTCCTTGGAGCCTGCCTCCAGGCCCAGGCCCGCGGCCACGGCGGCAGCGGCCGCGGCCTCCTCCTCCATCTCCTCTTCCTCCTGGCTCATGAGGGCCAGCTCGTTCTCGTAGCAGAAGGCACTGGGAGGGGGCGGTGGGGCGGGCAGCACGGTGATCTTGCTCTCCTGCAGCTCCCGGGCGGAGCAGCAGGGCGTGCCGGCCACCTCATAGGTCTTGTGGAAGCGCGAGTAGTCCACCTTGTAGTGGCTCTTCTCCTCAAAGACCACGGGCTCGAAGCGGTGGCCCCAGAGGATCTCGCTGGCCAGGTAGGAGCTGCGGGCCTGGGTGGTCATGGCCGTGGCCTCCACCATGCCCTCCAGGATGACCACGATCTCAAAGTCCTCCGACTCCAGCTCCTCCTTGCCCATGCCGTAGAGCGGGCTGTCCTCGTCGATCTCGTGGACGATGATGATGGGTGACACCAGGAAGATGCGGTCCAGGCCGATGTCGTAGCCCACGTTGAGGTCCCGCTGGTCCAGCGGCAGGTACTCGCCCTCCTGGGTCATGTAGGGCTTGATGAGCTGGGCCCGCACGTGGGCCTCCACGATGTGGCTCTTGCGCAGGTTGCCCACGCGCCACATCAGGCAGAGCTTGCCGTCGCGCACCGAGATGACCGCGTGGTGGCTGAACAGCAGCGTCTGCGCCCGCTTCTTGGGCCGGGCCATCTTGGCCATGATGGTGCCGATCATGAAGGAGTCGATGACGCAGCCCACGATGGACTGGACCACCACGGCGATGACCGCCAGCGGGCACTCCTCCGTCACGCATCGGAACCCGTAGCCGATGGTTGTCTGCGTCTCCACGGAGAACAGGAAGGCACCCAGGAAGCCGTTCACGTGCATGATGCAGGGCTTGGGGGCCGCCGGGGCCGCCCCGCCGCCTCCCGCCACCGGGGCCCCCGCCACGGCCCCCGCCGGGCCGGCCTCCAGGTCACCGTGGAAGAAGGCGATGCACCAGAAGAGGAGGCCAAAAAAGAGCCAGGAGACAAGGAAGGCCGCGGAAAAGATCATCAGCATGTAGCGCCAGCGTGTGTCCACGCAGGTGGTGAAGATGTCCGCCATGTAGCGCTGCGACTTGTTGCTCAGGTTGGCGAAGTAGACGTTGCATTGGCCGTTCTTCTTGACGAAGCGGTTGCGGCGTTTCCGCCGGGGCACGTGGGCCTGCCCGTTGCGGCTGTGCCCGTGCATGTCCTGAAGCCGGCGTGGTCACCTGGGAAGACGCAGGGCCTGCGGGGGAGAAGCAGACACGTGAGACGCCGGGGAGCGAGTGGCTGCCGTGGGAGAGGCTCTCCAGGGGCCCCGGGAGTCCAGGTTCCAGGGCTGCGGGGAACCCACCCAGTGTCGCTCAGGAGGGGCAGAGCTGGACTGGGACGCGTGGCTTCCTCCACCACGTGGGCAGAATGTTAAGGTGGTTCTGACGACAGGGAGGGAGCGCCTCTGTGACCGGCCCAGCTCCGGGATCGGGGTCCGCCAGACCAGAAGCTGAGGCCGCCGGGATCCAGGTCCCAGTCCCAGCCCCTCACCCCCCCACCCAAACCTCCTGTGCCTGCTCTTCCGGGGGCTCCCTGATGCCCATCTCGGCGCCGCCGTCCCACCATTTGTCCCAGGTGCCCCGAGCAGAGGACGTTGTGAATGCTCTGGGGCCCTGCTCACCGCCCTGGGTTCAGCCTCTGCCCTTCTGGGCCTCTCGGGGGCCGGACATTCTCCTGCGCGGTCCAGTTCGGCAGCCACTGGCCACCTGTGGCTCTTACGTTTAATCAAAATTAAATACAATGTTAGCTTCAGTTCCCCGGCTGCACTCGCCACGTTTCAAGGGCCCCGTAGCCACACGTGGCTAACGGCCACCGTACCGGACAGAGCAGATACGGGACACTTCCATCGTTGTAGAAAGTTCTGCTGGGCAGTGCTGGGACCCACAGCCCAACGTCAGTTCCTGTCCTGTCCCCATACTTGTTGGGAGCAGAGGTGGGTGAAGGCTCCAATGTGGTGGTCAGGACGGAGGTAAGGGGAGCCCTGAGTTTTGGCTCCTGCATAGGCATCCCTATTTCCATATCACAGGTGAGGAAACAGCGGCTGTCTAAGGCCACACAGCTGGTAAGTGGGTCCAAGTCCAGGCGTGTCTAACTCTTCAGCCCCCAGGTGCTGTCGGTATTGCTGAGTTCGCGGTGTGAAGACCTGGGGTGCTGGAAGCAGACACACCACTACCTAGCTATGTAAACTCAGGCAACTCATTTCACCTCTCTGAGCCTCAGTTTCCTCAGCTGTAAAACGGGGATCAAAACCCTACCTCACAGGACCCGAGGAGACAGTAGGTGCTCAGTTAAAGCCAGTTGCCCTCCTGCCTTCTTTCCTGCTTCCTAGAGCAGGAGGAAGCTGGTGAGAGGCAGGATTTGCCTGTCAGCGTCCCCAGCTGTTTCGCTGGAGGCGGCCTCTCACCCTGCCGGGTGGCGGGCATACCAGTTGGGCCCACGGAGGGCACACATTCCCCTCACCCTCCCCTCCACTGGGGCTCCAGGAGAGAGATGGTGCCGCCCAGGGCCCCAGCGGATGGCAGGGCCGGGGCTGGGCCCGGGCCTGGGTTCCTAGTAACGTTTTGGCCCAGAATTATATAAGGCTGGAAGTTTCTATTTTCTGTTCTATTCTTCTTCCTGATCTAATTGTGCATCTGTGGAAATGTTTATACACTTCCCCGGTTCAGGACAACTTGGTTGCCGTGGCAACCGGTGCGCGCCAACGCTGTAATTTAGAGATCAACAGCTTCAGAGCCTGCCTCTTCCCGGGAGAAACTCCCTCTCTCAGCCCAGGGAGAGTGAGCCCTGCCCCCATCTCCTCCCTCCCCTGCGGTCACCCCACCCTGACTCTGGGTTCTCCTCCCTTCCCCGCTTAAAAGGAGCTCCCTGGATCCCACAGTCCTGGATTGAGGTCCCAGATCCACCATGTAACTTGGGCAAGTTACGTGACTGCTCTGCACCTCAGTTTCCTCATCTGGAAAATGGGACCGGTGAGACCCATCGGTCTAAAGACCTAACAGGTAATGTGGGTGTGCAGGGCTTGCCCTTAAGAGGTCATGATTTTAACTGGGCATCCCAGACCCCCTCTGCTACCTCCCCTAGAGTCCTAACAGCCAGGGCTCCAGGTGGGTAGCCCTGAGGGCATTGGGGGCCAGGGGCACCTTCTAGGCTGTAAATGGCTTGCAGGGAGGTCTTCCTTTACTAAATACATCCCTCTCTGCTTTGTCTCACCATCTTGAATGCATCCATTAGCACCACAGAAAGAACCAGAGCCCATAGGAAGGGTTTCAAGATCACTGATTTCAAGACCCTCCTTTTACATCTGAGGCCAAGGAAGCTCAGAGCTGAAATGAACTTGCTAAGGGTCCCAGAGCAGGTGTGCCAGCCCTGAGCAATCACCTCACTTCCACTCCTGGAAGGTCAAGGACGTGCTCCTGGGAAGAGGAGCTTCCTCTCTGGAGGGGGTTGGGGTAGGACTTCGGGCTAGGGAAGAGAGGGCACCAGCCCAGCCCCGGCAGGCCCTGGGCCCGCCAGCCTCAGGTTTGCAGGATAGAGGCAGAGGGGACAGAGTGTAGCAACCCGGGCCTTTGGTGGATGAGGCGGGTGAGGCCCAGAGAGGGTAAGGGCCCTGTCCAAGGCCAAACAGGAGCCCAGGGTGCTGCGAGGCCCTCGATCTCTGCCCAGAGGAACCGGTCCTGACCTTGGGGGTTCATCTGGTGCTGCAGGAGAGGGTTCTTGACGGGGCTCGCCTCACCAGCACTGCCCACTGTTTCCCATCCCTGAGTGGAAGTGACAGGAGTCTCAGCCAAGCCCCAGGACGAGGCTCTGTACGTCCCTACCCCCTACACTCACACCCTCCACTTCAACACTGCCCCCGGCCCCTGCCCTTCCATCACCCCAATTCCCCATCCCCAGCACCCACATGTGGCCCGGGCAGGGGGCGGGCACAGCTCATCTCCCGGCCCCAGGCCTCCTCTCCGGGTCACAGCAACCGTTCCCCGAACCCCTGCCCTGGGCCAGGCCCGGGGCCACCACCGCTGTGCCCGCTAGCTCGGCCGGCGCTCAGAAACATCCACTCCTGGGCCTTTGGGAAAGCTGCCCGCAAGCACAGGTGCTGTCACCAGGTCCGACACCCTCCATCACGGGCAGCCCGTGGGGGGGGCGTCCCCCTGAGGACCCTGGGCTGGTGAGGGCCCAGCCCCTCGTCCTCAGTGACCTGCCTAGATACACCACCTCCACTCCATCCATCACCACGGCCCCCGCACAGGAGCCGGAGGCTCAGCTGCCGGCACCGCGCGAGGATGGCCACAAAATGAGGAGCACAGAGCTCGGCGACTGCTCGCGGGTCACAGCCGCCAGGAGACGGCCAGCTTTTCTGCCCCTTGTTTGTCACACGGGGCTTCCTGGCGAAGGCAGGACCCAACGGGAAAGTGTGAAAGAGAAAGGAACACAGATCATGGGAGAGAGGCGACAGGCATTGATAATTGGGTACCATCCTCCTCCGAATATAGATGTTTTATTAAAAGAGAGAGAGAGAGAGAGCGAGCAAGGGAGCCCTAGCTGTTCAGGTGCCTGTACCGTGGCTACAATTAAGCGTACTTTTCTGGAAAAAGGGAGCTGGTCTAACCCGCTTGCACCGAAAGTGCCCTGTGTGCACACACTGGGGAACAGGGTTTCTATGGTGGGGGCCCGGGGGGCCGGGGGCTCTGGCTGCCTTGCTGGGCGACCTGGAACAAGCCCCTCCCCTTCCCAGCCAGGCTCTCCCTCCTTTATTCTAAGAGTGCAGCCTGCAGCATCTTTCATGGTGAACGTTCTTTCTTTTCGGGAAATAATGGGGATGGGAGATGCTGGCTGCTTTTTGAAAATGTAATGTCCTTTCTCAGCCAAGTGAAGAATCGACAATGCTGTGTAAGTTACCAACATTTTTTTGTTTTGTTTTTAATTTTGCTGTGCTGTGAACATCTGGATCCTGGAAAACTAGGGAAACTGAGGCTGAGAGCGGGGCTGTGGCACGTGAGTCAGCAGCTGGCGACGGACGCCTGAGCCTCAGGGAGAGAGTGAAGATGACCAGCAGGGCTGTCAGCTCGCTGGCACCATCTCTGTCCTGCTCCTTCCTGAGCAGTTAGGGAGGGCTGCACCCTGCCTGCCAGGGGGTCCGGAGAGGCAGGAGGACCGCCCCACACCTGTGTCCTCTTAGGTTTTCCCTCCTCGCCCACAGCTCCCTTTGCCGAAAAAAAGCCAATAAAGTGGCGGCGGCCTCAGCAGTTTCCCGCAGCCTGGGAAGGCTGTGCAGGCGAATCTCCCCACAAGCACCCCCGCCCCCCGCCACTCGTGGGAGCCACGGTGGCGTCTGCAGGTGCGCCACGCAGGCCCTCTGGCCCCGGATGGCAGCAGCAGCGTGTCCTGTGGCCCAGGCGGGCTGGCCATGCTGCACTCAGCCCCTAGACGGTGGGCGGGAGGGAGGGGGCAGGAGCGCGCTTAGGAAGTGCTTCCGCCCCTCCCGCAGGCCTTCAAGCCCCCCACTGATGTTGGGTGGGACAGCAGGGGAGGCTGAGGGACTTGCCGGAGGTCACACAGCTCAGAGTGGGGCCCAGCTGAACCCCTCATCCCTCTCGGTGGCCGCCCTCAGAGAGGGAACACTCTGGAAGTGCCAGCTCTGTGCCAGGCGCTGTCTTGGTCCCTCTTGCTGAAACATCACTACAACTCTTTGTTAATTTAACAAGTATTTATTAAGCACCTACCACAGCGACAAGCAGGGTTATTATTTCTCTTCCCAGCTGAAGAATCACAGGCTGGGGGTGGGGGTGGGGGAGTAGGGACGGGGACGGGGTCACACAGCAGATGTGGCGAAACCGGGATTCCGACTCAAGGCCTGGGTGGCTCCAGGTCCTGGCTCACCCTGGTCCCCAGCTTCTGGCCTTCCCTTCACCTCCCACGAAGCCCTGTTCAACCCGGACCCCCTCATGCCTCTCCCCAGCTCTCCAGCCTCAGCCCGAGCCCCCTCTGTTCTCTGAAGCCTTCTGCGGCTGCACTGCCAGCCGCCAGCCCTGCTTCCGCACGGCCCCTTGACCCCCACGCTGCTTCTTTTCAACTTTATGAAAATAATGTGCTGGTTAAAGCCTCACATTGGGGGCTTTACCCAACACTTTAGGCTCTCAGGCTCAGCTCTGTCAACCTCCTAGCATGTCCTCTGTGGACCTCGGTTTCCTCACCTGCAAAATGGAGATGATGCTAACGGTATCTACCTCACCTACGTAATAGAAACATCAGCTGAGGGTTCAACAGGGCATTGCAGGTAAAACGCAGTGAATGAGATGAGATGAAGAAGATGATGATGACGAAGATGACGGTGTAAGAACGCTGGCCTGGGAGACCGGAAACCTGGCTTCAAGTCCTGGCTCCAAGTCCTGGCTCCACCACTAACTGCTCCAGCCAGGGGCTCCTTCTCTCCATCTGCAAAATGGGGGACCGTAAGTGCTCTGTGGCCAGAGAGCTGGGAAGATGTAATGAAGCCAGAGCCCAGCACAGAGTCTGAAATAAGGCGGGTGATCTGGTGGGTGTCCTTGAGTCTCACGAGCCCCACGCATTCCTGAGTCCCTCTTGGGCCTGAGGGGAGGCTGCCTCGTCTACCAGAGGGCGCACCCACGGGGAAATGGGGGCGGTGTGGGGCCAGGGGGTGGGGGAAAGAGGAGATTTCCCTGGGGGAAGTGGAAGGAATTAACACCACTGCCCCATTTCCCAGCCTTGTGACAAGCACAGGGCCTGCCCCCAACCCCAGCTCTGACTGAGGCCTCTCAGGCCTGGACTGCCTGCTTTGGCGGGGAGGGTCCTTTCATCTCACACACACGGGGATTTGGAGGAGGGAAAGGACATAAGTGCAGGCAGCTGTGCTCCTCAAAGAGTAAGAGGCGGCTAAGGATGGATCTAGCCATGGGGGTGTCCTGTCCTGCCCACGGTCCTCTGCAGGCCCCTGTCCTGCTCCTCACACCCTGGGAGGTCTGACTACCTCCTCTCGATGAATCTCCAGAGCCCAAATCTTCCCTCTCCCAGGGCAGTGGCTCTGACTCTGGAGTCTCTGTACCACTTTCCAACTGTGTGACCTTGGGCAAGTTACTTAACCTCTCTGGTCCCTGTACCCCTCATCCTTAGGTGGCTCTAAGAGTATTCCTTACCTCATAAGATTATTCTGAGAGGTAAATGGGATCATGCACAGGTGCCCAGCACAGAGTAAGTGGTTGGTAAGTGGTACAAATCACTTCAGAGGCTGAACAGTCTTTCCCTCGATCCCCTCCCCTGGATTTCAGATGTCATGCCCCGGAGCCCACCTGGCACCCATCATGCGGCCCCGTCCAACTTTTCTTCCAACACCAGCACTAGGGAGCAGGTGAGTAAGGGCAGTGGCCTCAGACTCTCACAGAGCTGGGCCAGAAGTGGGCTCAGTCCCATCTGGGTCCTGCAGGATCCTTGACCTCTAAGCTTCAGCGCCTTCATTTACAAAGGAACACAGTAACGCCTACCTCGCAGGGTGGTGTCATGAGGACCGGAAGCAGATTGTCAACCGTCATAAAAGTGCAGGCCACACCGTGGGGGCTCAACAGGCTCTCTTCCTCCCCCTCACCTTCTTTTGTACCCCGAAATCCCACTGCACACGTGGCCCCTCCTCCACCGGCCAGCAGTGTGACATCGCAAAATCCACACGGAGCATTTAGGATGCACTTGCTCTGTGCGGGCACTGTTCTGAGTGCTTTACGCTGATCAATGCCTGCCATCCTCATCATGACCTCAGAGGAAGTTTCCGTTTTCATCCCTACTTTATTTATTTAAAAAATTTTTTTGGCTGCACCACGTGGCTTGCAGGATCTTAGTTCCCTGACCAGGGATTGAACCCGTGCCCCCTGCTGTGGAATTGCGAGTCCAAACCACTGGACCACCAGGGAATGCCCCATCCCTACTTTAGAACTAAGAAAAACAAGGCACAGAGAGGTTCGGCAACTTGCCGAAGGTCACACAGCTTGTAAGTAGTAGAGCCAGGATTTGGAACCAAGCAGTTTGATGCCAGAGCACATTCTTTAGACACTCTGCTCTCCTGCCTCAGAGAAACACTGTCGTATCAAAAGTTTCTTCCACTTAGTAAACATTTATCACGCCTGCCCTCCTTTGTGCCAGGTTCTGTCCAGCAGGTCCTACTGGGAAAGGAGAAACTGGGTCAGAGGGCAAGTTGGAGCCAGGAACTGGGTCCCTGATTTGAGGTCCAGCCAGAGCCTAGACACACGGGTGACTCTGGGCTCCAGAGGGCCTCTGAGCAGTGTGGGGTGGACTGGCTCATTCCTCCAGCTCTACACCGCACCTCCCCACCACTCAGCCAGCCAGTGAACAGGTGTAGAAAGCAAATTCCCCAGAATGTCCAGACGGGCCTTCCAGTCATGGCCAAATGGCAGGAGCTGGCGGCTGGAGGACGGAAGGGCCACTGCTCCAAGCTGCAGGTATGCCCTGTGCTGCACTGCTGACGCCTGGCCCCTGCCCTGATAGATGGAGGGCTCCCTGCCCCCAAAGGAGCTTCTTCTATTGGCCAGACAGTCCCACCAAAGAGGCCCCCCAGACACCTTTGCCCTCTCCCTACAGGAATTTGAAGGCAAGAGCGCATCCCCAAAGGCTTCTCTCTTCCAGAACCACCTCTGCTCCCTCACTGGTGGTGGGATTCAATCCCCCACTGCCTTGCTGTGGCTTCTAGGGACCTGCTCTGCTGCACGCTCGTTGCTCATAGGCACTCACTCGGTTACTGTTGCACACTTGCTGCGGGTCAGGCACGGGCTGTGGACTCACGCAACTTATGCATCAGTTGCGGAGAGATGCTATACACATAACAAGCATCTGCACAGGCGGCAGCCATAAGCTGTGGTGAGCTGCTTGAAGGAAAATTATGGTGTGATGTGAGAGAGAAGACAAGGGGCCGTAGTTCGATGGGGGTCCCCGAAGGACTCTTTGAGCAAATGACATTTAGACTGAGACCTGAGTAGTAGGTGGGAGCCAAGACAATCGGGAGAATTGTGTATCTGTGTGGAAGGGGGGTGTAGAACATTCCAGAAAGAGAATCTGCAGCAAGGCCAGATAGCAGGACTGAAGTGAGCAAGAGGGAGAGTCGCCCAGGATGAGGCCCCAGAGGTGAGGGGTGGGCAGGGTTTCAGAATTCATCCTCATTGCTATGGGAAAAGGGCAGGTGGTGAGGTTTTGCCTGGTTTGATCTTTTAAACTTTCATGTGACATCTTTAAGACAAATAGGAATAAGCTGTAATATAATAAACCCTTGTGTATTCACCACCAGTCTTCAAAAATAAAACATCCTCAATATGGCCCCAGTGGCACCCCTGCCCTTGTCTGGCCTCGGAGGCCTCTGCTGTCTGGTCATGGGGCACACACTAGAATGAGATGTTAGGATGCTTTGTGGGGCACAGTGGAAGCTGCAGGCCAGCGAGAGGGCTACCACTGCTGCCCAGGCGGCTGAAGGCAGTGGCTTGGAGCTGCCAGGGTGGTGGCAGCGTTGCTCAAGAGAAGTAGAGAGACTGGGGACACATTCTGAACAAAGAGCCCCCAGGTGTGGCGATGGGCTGGGTGGGGGGTTGGGAAGAGGGGTGTCAGGAATAGGTAATGGTGAGATGCTGAAAGAGGACCAGTTCCTAGTGTGCAGCGGCCTTGGAATGTCCACATCGGGAAGTCCACGGCATGTCAGCCCCCGAGATCCGGACACAGTTAGACTCATTCGATCATGTACACCTGGGTGAGGCTGGAAGTTGTCAGAGTGGATGAGATCGCCCAGGCAGGGATGCTGGCTGGGAAGAGAAGAGGGCCTCAGAGCCGGCCCCGAGCATCTCCAGCACGCGGAGGAGGACCTGCCTCAGCAGAGGGAGGCCAAGGGGCGGGGGGAGAGGAGTAGCAGGACAGCGGGGCCCCTGAAGCCAGGAGAAGAGGGAGTTTTAGCAGAGTCGCCCACTTGGCCCTGACCGGCTCGGACCACCTAGGCCAGTGGCGCCACCTCCTTTTCCCGCATTAGGATGCTCCCTCTCCTTGGCCAAAAAGGGTGAAGACTTCTCACGGGCAGAGGAAAAGGCAAGGTGCGGGGTGGGGTTGGGGGGGTGGGGCAGGGGGCAGGAACCGAGGTGACTTCAGCACAGCCCTTCAGCTGCCCTCCCGATCCCAGCTCCCCAGCCAGGGCTGGGTGTGGTCACTGCCAGCCCCTGCCCCCAGTGCCTCATCCTGGGCTTCTCAGCAGACAAGACTCCAGGAGCTGGAGCTGCTGGCCTGGGAAGAGGGTCTCCCAGAGTTTGGGGGAGTGGGGGCCGACGCCCCCTCACTCACACAGGATTCCCTGAATTCTCTGCTGGGCTCACAGGCCGAACCTAAGAAGAGGTGTGGGGAGGAGGGGGAGTGGCTCAGGGTGGGGTCAGAGCCAAGTGCCAGGGCTAATTCAGCCAAGGCCACCCGGGGCAACTTCGGAGAGCCATGCGATTGCCTGTGACGCTTGTGTGGGCTCTGGGCCTGCAGACACTCACGCACTGGAGGAGCCAGGCGCCTGGTTTGCCCGGCCCAGGCTGGAAGCAGCCCAAACACGACGGCACACCGAGAAGCCAGGAAAAAAGGAGGCGGAGCCCGGTAAGAAGCGGTGCAGGTCTTCACGATGTGTTTTTAAGCGAAAGAAGGTAACCGTGATGAACACTGAGCATAGTATCTACCATTTGTATAAAAAGGGAGAGAAAAGAAATTTATAGGTACACATGTTTGCTTTTCTGTGTTTGTCTATGGATGGAGACCCCCCAGGAAACTGGTGACACCGGCTGCCTCTGGGGAGGGGAAGCAGGTGCCTGGCGGGGGGGTGGTGGGAGGAAGAATTCTCACTGTATTCCCGTTTGTGTAATTTTAGAACCATGTGAACGTATTACCTACAAAAAAAAAAAAAAAAAAAAAAGACACATAGAAAGTTTTAAAACTAGTGTGTACCTATGCGTATTTTCTGAGAAGGGTCATAGCATTCATAAGGTCCTCAAAAGGGACTGTGATCCCAGAAAGCCTGAGAACAAACACTTCACTTTGGTACTGAGTGGCCATGGGAAAATGTCTTAACCTCTCTGAATTGCATCCATAAAAAGGGGAGGAACAACACCCACTTCATAGGCATGTTGCCAAGATGCACAGCGACAGTGGAGGGTAAGGGGTTATAAACTGTAAAATGCAAAAACCCTTTGTGAAGGGGCTGACTTACCATCCCCTCCAGTCCTCTCCGCAGCCCCCTCCAGGGCTCCTCTGAGCCCACGGACCTCCCAGCAGTTCTGACGGGAGGAGGCCGCTGGCTCACCCTTGCCTCCCTCCTCGCGTCCTCCAGGCCTGAGGGCCCCTCTGCGGGTTGCCCCCCTCCCAGCCTCTCTATTCAGAACCCATGCGGTGTCCAGGCTCAGCCGTGACTAAAAATACCACCCGGCCCCAATCGCCCTCCAGAGACAAGCAGATTTGGCTCCTGCTCCAGTGTCTGCCGGGCGTCTAAAAGGCATCACAAACCCAGCATAGCCAAGATGGAAGGATCGCCCCTCCCCTGCCTCCCCCGTCTCTGTCTGTGGCCTCCCGGGGGCGCTGCTCAGGCATCACACCTGGGCATCATCCTTCAACGCTCCCCGAACCCAAGAGTCATAATAATGGTATGATAACTAACATTTAGTGTTTACTCTGGGCCAAGCCCTGGCCACTCCTTTGACCCTCATGACACCCTGGAGGTGGGCACTGTTACTTTCATCCCCACCGGGAGCTCAGGAGCTTCCCCAAGCAGGTGAATCGCGGGATCTGGACGCGGGCCCCACACACCCAGTCCATCCAGCCTGCAGCGCCCTCCCTGCCACGAGCCACGTCATTGCCGACAACCGCACGGGGTCCTCCCTGAGCCTCCCTGCCTACGCTCCCCGTGCAGTCCGTCTCCACACGGGCCGAGGATCCACGTCACTCCTCCGCGTGGAGCTCTCGGCTTCCCACGGTGCCGTCCTGCCCTCCAGTCTCCTCTCTCCACTCCCACCCCGACCCCCGAGCCCGGACCACTCGGGCCTTTCTTCTTGTCCCTCTGGGTCTGTACATTGCCTGCCCCTTCCGGATAAAATCCTCCAAGACTCCACTGCTCACACCTTCCTACCATTCAGGTCTTGACTCAAAGGCTGCCTCCTCCAAGAGGCCCCCCAGGCATTCTCCGTCTGCGTCCTGATCGTCCTCACAGCATTTACTCAATCCAAACTGATTTCACCCACAATCTCCGCAAGTGCCGGGACCTCAGCTCTCTGCTTCACCCCTGAACCCCAGTGCCTGGCACAGCGCAGACACTTAATAAACATCCAACGACTGACAAAGAGACGAGATAATTTCAGCCTGTCATAATTCCTGTGAAGGACCTAAGCAAGGGTGATGTGACAGAACGTGACCAGGGAGGAGCTATTTTTGTCACCAGAGTTAGGGAGAACTTCTCAGTGGAGGTGGCCTCTGAGTGGAGACCAGAAGGAGATCTTCTGTGGTGCTGGAGTGGGGCAGGACGTCCAGGGCCTCGGGCCTCGGCCTCACACTCCTACGGAGCACTGGCTTCTCGGCAGGTGTCCCCAGGTGTCCTCCCAGTGGGGCGCCCAGGGTCGTAGGCCCATAAAACAAGCTCCAAGGACAGGAGGAGGCAGTGCCGGGGCAGGGCCAGCAGGAGAGGGCGCAGCAGACAGGCCTCGGAAGGGCCAGACAGCGGTAGGAACATTCCTGCTCCTCCACAGCCGTGAGGGACGGGTGCTATCAGGATGCCTACTATGCGCGGGCAAAGAGCTACGTGCTCAGCCATCATCTCTGACCATCTGCCAGCTGGCTCCTGAGGCCAGAGACTCATTCATTCATTCATTCATTCATTCATCACCCTAAAAATATGCTGAGCTGGACGGGCAGCTGACCTCCTGCCTAGTATGTGTCCAACACAGCCCAGTGCCTTCCCTTGGAGGGCACTCCATAAGTCATTGTGGAATGAATGAACACTTATTGAGCACCTGCTGTGTGCTGGGAGAAGAGAAATGAGTAAGACACCACCCGGCTTTGCTGAGCTCCGCATGTAAGTATGTGAGGAAGGAGGAAAGGATCCTCACGGCCAGAGGGCTTGGAGAGAAGGTCACCAGAAAGACAAGCGGCAAACAGAGAGCCCAAAGACAAAGAAGGGCTGGGCGGGGCAGAGAGCGGGACCTAGGCCCCAGGGGGGTGTGGTTGACCAGGAGGCTTGGGGGCCTGGAGCTAAGTGGGCTGCTGGGCAAAGGAAGGAAGGTCTGAGGACAGAATAGCAGCATCCTGCAATTCTTAGCACTTATACTCTTAGGAACCAAGCACCCTGGAAAAAAGGAATCTGGACACTCAAGCCTCTCTCAGTGTTGCCTCAAGGATTTCTATACAGGGCAGTAAATTTCAGACTTTCTGACCAAGACCCAGACTAAAGTCTTATTGTAGGACTTCCCTGGTGGTGCAGTGGTTGAGAATCCGCCTGCCAGCGCAGGGGACACAGGTTCGAGCCCTGGTCCGGGAAGATCCCACATGCCACGGAGCAACTAAACCTGTGAGCCACAACTACTGAGCCTGTGCTCTAGAGCCCGCGAGCCACAACTACTGAGCCCGTGAGCCACAACTATTGAAGCCCACGCACCTAGAGCCCGTGCTCCGCAACAAGAGAAGACACTGCAATGAGAAGCCAGCGCACTGCAACGAAGAGTAATCCCCGCTCACCGCAACCAGGGAAAGCCCGCGCACAGCAATGAAGACCCAACGCAGCCAAGAATAAATAAATAAATAAATAAATCTATATATTAAAAAAACATATTTTACTTTGCTACTCATCATACAATACAGTTTTAAGAGATGAAACAAGAGCATCACAAAATAATACCCTCATTACATACAAGTGCTTGAAATTTTCTTTTTTAAAAAATTAATTTATTTTATTTATTTTTGGCTGCATTGGGTCTTCGTTGCTGCACGTGGGCTTTTCTCTAGCTGCGGCGAGTGGGGGCTACTCTTCATTGTGGTGCGCGGGCTTATTGCTGTAGCTTCTCTTGTTGCGGAGCACGGGCTGTAGCCGCACTGGTTTCAGTAGCTGTGGCATGCAGGCTCAGTAGTTGTGGCTCACGGGCTCTAGAGCACAGGCTCAGTAATCGTGGCGCACGGGCTTAGTTGCTCCGCGGCATGTGGGATCTTCCCGGACCAGGGCTTGAAACTGTTGAGTCCTGCATTGGCAGGCGGATTCTTAACCACTGTGCCACCACGAAAGCCCGAAACTTTCTTTTTTATTTCATTAAAAAAAAAAAAAAAAAGCATAAGTAGTGGACTCAACTAACTCAATTTCACAACCACTAATGGGTCAGGACCTGCATGCAATTTGAAGAGCACTGACTTTCGGGGTGCTTAGGAGCTGTGAATGAGTTGAGATGGGATCTAGGGCTTATCTTGAAGCTGCAACTGACCATTCTTGGAGCATAGGCTTTGGGGACACACAACTGTGGGGAGAGTTGTTGGAAGTCAAGGGGGAATATTTGGAACAGTCTGTTAGACCCTTAGGGTCACAGGACCTCTGCACTGCGGTCCAAACAACAGGGACTCTGGGTTCTGGGTCCAATCCCTTCCCTGGCCCTGTATTAGACCCCGCTGCTATCCCCCTAACAGATGCCATTCAGCAGTTGCTTGCCCACCTCCCATGACAGGGAGCTCACCCCCTCCTCAGGCAGCTCCCCAGAGTGTGGGGAGTGAGGCTAATGCAGCTGGTGACTGTAAGTCCTTCCCATGGCTGCCTGTGTGTTCTCTCTGTCCCCTGGCCTGTCATCTCAGGGACCCAGGCCAGCTCCAGCACGAGGCCATGGCCTGCTCTCTGCCCCACTCGGTTCCCTCTCCTCCCTGTGGCCCGGCTCCTGCCCCATGGCTGGGCATGGCCCTGGAGCCCAGCCAGAGAGAGGCTCTTTCCAAGGTCCTGTGGCCTCAGGACCTGCAGCTGCACAGCCTGGCGCTGGTGCCCGGCCAGGCCTGCCCCCACCCAAGCAGGTCTGGAGGGCTCAGCACAGAGGTCAGGTGCTGACAACACAGCCAGAGGAGTAGTGTCTGAAGGTGATGACCGGGGACCTGGAAGTCTGCCAAGAGTGGCCACTGAGGGGTCAGGGCACACGGAAGCTCATGTCTACAACAGGCCATGTTATACTCCCAGGCTCAGGAGATCTTCCCAGCAACCCACAGACGCAGAGGCACAAGCCCGCCCTATGGGCCAGGCTCAGAGAGGTGAAAAGGCTGCCTAAGGTCACACAGCCAACTCAGGAGTAGAGCTGGACTTGAACCCAGATTTTCTGTTTCTCATCCACAGGTCTCAGCAGGGACTACCGAGGCCAGAGGGAAGCAGCCTTGGGGGAACAGGCTAGATTCCTCAGACCCCAGAGTGCAGAGCCAAGGCCAAAGTGGGAGGCAGGTATCAATTAGCAGAACCCTCTAGACACAAGTGGGCTGCCCCGGGAGATGGTGGGCTCCCCCTCAAAAGGGTGTGGGGGGCTCTGATGCCCATGTGTCAGAGTGACTGCAGCCCCGACTGCCCCCGGTTCACGTCACCCACAGCCAGGGCCCCTCTAGCTCTGTGCCTGCCACCTCCCCTGCATGGCCTCACGGGGTTCTCCCATTGCTGACCCCTATTCCATCTGTCCCCAGGCCGAGTGGCACCTTAACTCTTCGGGGGTGGGGGAGGGGCGGCGGGCTAGACTCCTCAGGCCTACAGTGGGAGACGGGAGGCTCCTTCAGGGAGTTTGGGGTGGGGGTCGGAGAGGAGCTGCAGGGTGGTGGTGGGGAAAAGACCTCGCTGGGGTGTCCCAGAGGCCAGTAAAACTTGGTGCCAATTCTGCCACCAAGGCGAGGTGGGGCAAACTCCCCTCCCGAGGCCCCAATCTCCCCATCAGTAAAATGGGATCAGCCCCTCACCGTGCATGTACCCCCTCCTCCCCGGCCTAGCTGAGGTCCCCTCCCATCCTTGCTGCCCAGGTGGAGCTGGGATGGGCTCTGAGAACAGGTGGGGCAGCAAAAGGAAGAAGCCAGGCACTTCCCCCCACCCTCGCCACAGGTAGCCCCTGTTTCACAGAGGAGCAAAGCGAGGTTCCCAGGGGGACGGTGACCTGGTTAATGGCACTCGGGATAAGTGAGTGATCCAATCCCAGGCCCGCCTTCCTCGCTCAGCTGCACCCACCGTGACAAGGGGCTGCTGCCCCTGCCCCTCTCTCTAACCTAGGGCTTTTCCCAGGAGATCAGCTCATCCCCTGCATAGATACAAGGAACGTCTGAGGGAGACAGAGGTGTCGGCAGCCCTGGGAGAGGGGACGCAAAGGAATCAGAAGGAGCCCTGAGCTCTGGTCCAGCCCCAGCTCTGTCACCATCACTGTGTGGCCTTGGGCAAATCACTGTGGTCTCTGGGCTCCATCGCTCCATCTCCCAGCGGAGTGCTAGAGAAAAAGCAGACGCAGGGGCAGACCAGCACTGCAGGGTAAAGGTGGGGAGAGTGGCCTCCCTCATCTGAGACCAGGGGCTGTTTCTGCGCACCTGCACCCACGCCCCACCGCATCTCCCCCCTGCCCTTCTGAAGCCCCCCACCGCCCCCCACCCAGGCCCACCCAAGCAGGCCTAGACCCAAGCTGCCGGCTGACAGGTCACCATGGCAACGCCAACTCCCTACACAGCACCAGCTGGGGTCTGGACCACCACGGACCACCTTCCTTGGTGGCCTCTCTCCTTGACCTGCCAGTGCTCCTCGTGGGCACCTCCCCCTGATTATAGGCCACATGTTCTGGCATCTGGCAGTCAACGACTGACCAGGTAGCCACAGGCAGGAGTGGGGGAACTGGCGCAGGGAGAGGAAGGGGATCCCCAGGCTGGACGGGATGCTCCCTCCCTGCCTCAGAGGCCAAATGGAGGGTCGCAGAATGGCTAGAACTGGGACTGGGTGCATTCCCAGCGGGACAAACAACAGGTGGATCTTTCTACCTGTTGGACCCGGGGCAAACTCTTGCTTCTCATTGAGCCTCAGTTTTCTCACCTGAAAAGTGGGAGTGATGGCCTTCAGAGGGTGGCGGGGAGGTTTAAGTGAGATCATGAATATAAAGTCCAGCGTAGAGCCTGGTACATTGGACCTTGTCCCCTTCCTGCAGCTGGACCTCTGGGAAAACCTTTGTCACCCCAGAGGCCAAGCAATAGCACCATCTATCCGAGCAGCTCGCGCGTATGAGATGTGAGTGAGTGGATGCGAGTGTGTGCAAGTGTGTGAGAGAAAGCATGTGTGATAGTGGGCCAGAGAGTGTGCGAGTCAGAGGGCGTGTGTGTGCTGGGAGGAGGTGAGGCAGGGAGATGCATGCGCCGGGGGCCACCGGGGCTGCACCCCACCATTCCTCCCACCCATTTGCCTGGCCCGTGTGTCCTGAAAAGGAACAGGGGTCTTAGAACCAGCTGAAACCCATCAGTTCAAATTGAGTCCAGTCACTTTCCATTTGTGTTCAGCTGGTCCCTCCCCCTCACTGAACCTCAGTTTCCCCTTCTGTGAACAGAGGGACCCACCGATGCCCCAAGTCAGGTTCGACACAGGGACCAGACGGCGGGCCGCAGGGGCAGAACTGGCCCCAGCCTTTGGGAATGGGGGGCTGAGACCTGGAGCAAGCTGGAGCGTGAGCTCCCCCGTCCCCCGGCTGCACCCCACCCACCACCCCGTCAGGCCCGTGTGCGCGCCTGCAGGAGCGCGCATGTGTGACTCAAGGTCTATTCATAGCTGAGCTCCACCAGCTGCAGCGTCACAAGCAGAGGGGCCTCAGCCCATATTATTATTTCAATTACCATCTGAATTAAAAGTTTGAGCAGCGATCAGCCCACGTAGCAAGGAGAAGAGGGAGCAGGAGAAAAATCAAGATGAAAAGGAGAAGAAGGGCTGTGCTCGGAGATCCCCCCGCACCCCAAGGAGGACTGAGTCGCTGAGGAGGCTTAAAGGTTATGCCAGCCCCCAGGATTCCTGCCCCCCCTTCTCCCAGGGCCCAGGGTCCTCATGGGAATGGGAGGAGCACTTTGAGAGACAGCCCAACGGCAGCTACTTTGCAGAAATAGATCATTTAGTCCAGATTCTCGACCATGCGGATGGGCGTACTAAGCTCAGAGAGGGTGAGGAACTGACCTAAGGTCACACAGGGAGCCACACCCAAGGCTGCTGGCTCCAAGACCCTCTCTTGCCAGACAGGTCCCATCTACAGTTTCTCCTGACCTCACAGGCTGTATGACACTGACATCTGTGGATGGCCCTGGGGCAGGACCAGGGAGGACAGAGGTGGACCTGCTATCCCTGCTGGTTTCTCTTCCTGCTCCCTTCTCCCTGTTCCCAAGGCTGGCTCCCTTACCCACAGCCCTAGCCTAGAGCCAGCACTCTCAGCCCTCTGCCAAACCACCCAGCAGTCTGCACCCCCAGTCCCAGACCTCACTCCACCATCAGCCCAAAGGCCCCTCCTTGCCCACCGGTGCAGGGGACAGAGCCCTGGCTCATATCTAACTCTCTAGTCGGCTTTGGGCAGGCCATTCTTTGCCTCTGAGCCTCAGTCTTCCCCTTTGTAAAATGAGCTCTCCCCTCGGGCGCGTGTCTATGTCTATGTCTTCGGAACACAGCCCTCATGGGATCTCTGAGGGGGTGTCATGCTCTGGGGCGACGCACCACCTCCTTCCAAGCCCCAGCCCAGGGGAGGGACGGCGTTTTCCACTCTTTCTTCAAGGAAGTCCCAGGGGCAGCCCCAGAGAATCAGACCGGCTCCGACTCAGACCCAGGCTCCTCCACTTCCCTGCTGTGCAACCTTGGACAAATCACAGACTCTCTGAGCCCTGGCTCCCCCATCTATAACACGGGGACCTCAATTTTACATTGTGGGGTTGCTGGGAGGCTTAAATGAGAAGGAATTTACAAAAGCTCCTAGCCCAATGCCTGGCACGACAACGTGAGTTTCCTTACTGGGAAGTCGGTAAGTGATGGGTGCTGCTTCCCAGCTCCTCCTGGGGGTATCAAAGACTCTTGAGATTTTGAAGGTGGGGACGTTATTCAACCTCACCCATAAAGCCGGAGTCACCAGGTCAGATCGCTGGCAGGTACTCAGTTGGTTCTGCTTGAATAGCTCCGGGAATAAGGAGCTCACTATTTCACAAAACATCCACAGATGCACCTCCAGCTCTGGGAATCTTCTAGAAGGGGCCATAATCTTCCATCTTAACCCCAAATCCAGACTGTCCCTGACTGGGACTGCCTGAAACTGGCTTGAAAATGAGCCTGAAAGAGAGCTCTTCAAATAGACCAGGTGAGGGATGGGAATAATGGCCGGGGATGGTGAGGACGGGGCAGCCGGGGAGCAGGAAGGGAACAGGGAGGGGGCCAAAGGGAGAACTGGGCCCTCAAAGCTCCCGGGTCCTGTCTGGGCTGGCCAGTCTTCCACAGGAGGTGTGTGTATCTGCCTGTCTCTCTGTCTACTTCCAGGCAGGGCTGGGAGCCAGGAGCCCTGGGTTCAGGCCCCAGCTCTGCTTCTTCCACCCCCAAACCATCAGTGTGACCTTGGCGGGGGGCGTCCACTTCCCTCCCTGGGCTTCGGTTTCCACTTTTGTAAAACAAGGGCATCAGACCAGTGATTTAAGTGCCAAGCCTTCTGTCGGAACTGAAACACTCTCCTGCCAATGGCTGTGTCAGCCTGCCCCCCACCTCCAGCCCAGCGTGCCGGGAGCCGTGGGGCCCCGGAGTGTCCGGTTTCATGCCAGAGACCCTGTCTCTTCCCCCGTCCCCCTCTTTCGTGTCTAGTACCTCTTTCACATCTAGGGCTTTGGAGGGTTCTATCACCCCATTTTACAGGTGAGGAGACGGAGGCATAAGGAGGTAAAGTCACTTGCTCAAGGTCACAGAGAGCCATTCAAAATTCAGGACTCCTCCTCTGTGCCCAGCAGAGCAGCAGGACTCAAGGGCATCTTTTTTCAGGAGAGTCATCAGGATCCTGGATGGCCAACAGTTCTCGATACAGATGTGGACTCTGCACGGGGGGAGGGGGAGGGGGCTGCCCAAGGTCATACAGCAGAGCAATGACAGATTGGAGTCCTGAACCCAGGCTCCCTGTCTCCCAGGCCTCACCTAGCCAGGGGGACAGCAACATGGCCTGACCTCCTGCCCTGCCCTGGGATCTCCAAGATTAGAGCCCTTGTTCTGCCTCGAGGCCCTGCCTGGCTGCTCCCGGAAGCCCCCAACACCTGGGACTGAGGAGGAAGAGTGATCAGGAAGACAGGAAAGAAAGTTGAGGGTTGGCCGCTTGCCCCCCGGCCCTCTGTCCCTCCCTCTCCTTCTCTCCTCGTGCAAGGGGAGCGGCGGTGATGTAATGCACTCGGCTTTGGTCCCGATGCCAATCTCAGAAGAGAGACGACAGATTGCGTGAGCCAAATTTGGCATCCTAGGGGGAGAGGCATGAAAAGTGGAGATGTGGAGGAGAGGAGCGAGGAGCCTGGGGAGGCGCAGGCGAAGGCCCCCTGCCCAGCAGACCCCGAAATGCCTCCCTCCTTCGACGCCGGCCCCCGCATCCTCCCTAGCCCACCTGGCCTCGGGGCCTCCCCTCCTCACTCTGAGAGGCCCACCTGGCTGCTCTGGGACCCTCCAGGCCTGGTGCTGCCAGCCCTGTCCCCCCCCCCCCCAACACACCGCTCCAGCTCCATTTCCCACCGCCGCGAGTCTCCTGGTTACCATGTTGCTGGTTGTCATGTCGCTTACATGTCCTCGTGACTCAGTGGTCCCCGCAGAGGGGCCCCCTCCTCCTCACACCCCCCTCAGCACACGCCCCCGCCTCCCCCAGATCCACATTAAGAACCAGCCCACCCGGTAAGCCTACACTGTTCCTCCTCCCCTTCCCTCTTAGATCCTAAGCTAAGAAATTTTTTCACGGCATCTCCTGAAGCTACTTTATTCTCTGCTCCGCAAACATCTGTTAAGAACCTACTATGCTCCAGGCTTGTGTCAGCTGCTTCCAGAGACCTGACATGGTCTGTAAATCACTTGGCAACCCAATGAAGTCAGTACCATCATCCCCACTCTCCAGCTGAAGAAACTGAGGCTCGGAGAGGTCAGGCCAGCTGCCCAAGGTCACCCAGCAGAAATTCAAGGCCAGCTTTGTCTGCTCCCAGTCCCCCCGACACTTTTTATGGGAGAGGAGCTTCTCTTTCAAGGGTAATCCAAAGGTTCCTGAGGAATAGCTCCCAAGCCCCAGCTACCCCCCTCTAATAATGGGTACTCCCTTTCCCGGTCAGCCTTATTTCAGGCCATGGTCCCCTCTCCTCATTAGCTGTTCATCTTTCCAGAGGTAAAATGAGTCCTTACTCCCATGTGTTCAGCGCTCCCCCAGCCTGAACAGCCCTCAGCTCATATGAGCCCAGGCGCCCCCTCCTCCCCTTGGAGGTCAGTGGGACAGGGAATAGTGTCCTCATTCCACAGATATGGAAGTTGAGGGTCAGGGAGGAGAGTGACTTGTGCACCGTGCTGGTTCCTCAGCTAGCTGAGCTGATTTCTAGAAGCCTAAATGGAGGATATACAAGGCCCACTGCCCAGTGTGGAAAACCCCAGAAAGAGCCCATCCTCCCAGTGGAGAACAGAGTAGAATATTCTAGGTTCAGCCCTCCAGACTCCCATTTGGCTATGGGTCAGCTCAACGGCCAACAGCCTTTGCTCCTGCCATGTTGCACCTCAGCCCTTATCCCACCACCATCTTTGACATTTTGTTCCCCTCATCCCAGGCCAAGCCAGGACCACCATTTGGCTCTCAGGCCCCCCAAATCCTGCCAACAGCTCCAAAAAGCCCCCAAACCCTGGAGGTCACAAGACTGGATGTGAGGGAGAAGCAGAACAGACATTTTACACACACACACACACACACACACACACACACACACAAACACACACACACACGGGTCTGGCTCCTCTCTGGGCCTTGCATGCGTGGCTCTTAGGCCTCCCTCCCTCAGCGCCCCGTTCCCTCAACCTGCTTCTTGACATCCTACTTCGCTTGAGGCCCTCACCTGCCAACTCAGCCAGGCCACCCTCCACCTGTCTCTCCCCCTCCCCCACCCTCTCCCCATCCCAGAGCCTAGGCTCTGGGGGCAAAAGTGTCATGTAGATGCTGGTCGGGGGACACTGAGCACGGCACGGTTGCAGGGAACTTTCCCTACTCCAGGGCTCATTCAGACCTCTCTTTCCCTGGGGTTCTCCGTCTGGGGAGGGAAAAGCAGTCTTGCCTCTCTCCACAGCCTGTTTCCACCACTGTGAAATGTGAACTGCCTTCTTTTCTGGATACCTGTCCAGCAACCCTAGGGTCTTGGGGTCCAAAGTAGCTCAAAACATGAGCTCAAAACATGAGAAGTGGGATTTTGTTTTCAGGGCCATTTGCACACAGGCTGCAGTTGGGGAGGTGAAAAGGAGACACAAGTCACCTGCCTTGAAACTCCTCCAACCCAGTGTGACAGCTGGGGGTGGGTAGAGGCAGGGAACGGTCATGGCCGGGGCAGAAGGTCAAGGCCCCTTTCACTCACCTCTACCCCCCTTCCTGGCAGAAACCCAGATCTCAACGCTCCCGACAACGGACAGATGACAGAGCTCACCAGGTCCCGGGGAGTCGCCTGACCGCGCTGAACGCACGCCTGGCCGCGGGAACCCGGGTCAGGGATAAGGTGCTGAGCGGGCGGGGACCGAGCCGCCAGGCCCTGGGACACACAGACACGCACGCGGCCGGACAGACGGACGGACAGCGCCAGCGGCGAGCGCGGGCCCGGCTTACCGCGGGGCGCAGGGTCCGACGAGTCTCCGGGAGGCGGCGTGCGGGCGCTACATCCCAGGCGCAGTCGGGCGGGCGGCGTCCCGGGCGGGGAGAAGGGTGTCCCGGCGCCCCCTCCCCGCGAACTCGGCGGGCCGGCCCCGCCCCCCCTCCCCGGCTGCCTGTGGGTCTGTCCGTCGGTCCCCGGGTCTCGCGGTCTCCGGGCCGTCCCGCGCCGCTCCCTGCGGGCCGCCCAACTTTCAGCTCTGCCCCGCGCCGCGCCCTCGGCGCCGCCTCGGCTTCAGCATCGTCGGGCCCCGGGCCGGGGCTCAGAGCGCGGGGGTCCGGGGACCCATGGCGCTGGCGCCCCCCGCCCCCGCCGCAGGCGCCTTCCCTCCGCCGCCCCCACTGTTCTCTCGCTGTCACTCCGCGCTGTCCCCCGCCCTGCGCTCCGCTCCCTGCCCCGCTGCGCTCGCCTCTGGCCCCGAGACCCCCGCGGCCGGCCAGCCCCGGCTCTGCCGCCACCTCCCCCGCCGCGCCCTCGGCTCTCTGTTCCTCCCGGTCTCTCCTGCCCCCCTCGGTCTCTTGGTCTCTCCCTGCGGGTCCCTGTCTTCGTCTCCGTCGCCTTCCCAGTCTGTCCCCTGCCTTCCTCTGCCCCTGCCCTGTCTCTCCCCTGCGCGTCTCTGTCTCTCTCTCTCTCCTTCCCACTCTCGGTGCGGCCCCCGCAGTCTCGGACCCAGGCCCCCGCCTCTGCCGCGTCCCCGGCTTGCCCGGGAGCCCGAGCTCCCGCCGCCCGCGGCGCGCCGAGAACTCCCAACTCGCGGCACGCCGCCCGGCTTTGCGAGACTTTCGCCCCTCCTCACACGTGACCCGCGCCCCACTGCGGAGGCCGCGCGCCCCCACCCCCAGCCCCGGAGCCCCGGGCGGCCCGCGGGACCCGGCCCTGCCCCTTCTCCTCAGCCTAGCCGGGCATGACACCCCCTCCCACCCGCCGGCCGCGCGGGCTGAGCACGGGCTGGGGGCCGCGTGGTCCGCTCCTGCCCGAGATCCTGCCCGGGTTTTCCTCCTCCCTCCAGGAGCACTCCTCCCAGAACCCATTCCGAGGATGCGCTCCCGGGTTTTCTCGCCCCCCAGGGGCAGGTGGAGAGGGTTCCTCCGTGCTGGGAAGGGAGTGGGTGGGAGAGGGTCAGTGCCGGCTTCGGTAGCGCCGGGCCACTCCCCTCTATGGTCCCCTTCCCCTCCTGAAGAACGGGCAGTTAAGGACCCTGCACACCCCGCTCCGGGAGACGGAGGTGTGGCCCTCCGACGGAGGAATGACCCTCACAATCAGCTAGGTAGCACCGCCCCGTTTTACAGACTGGGAGACTGAGTACCAGAGAGGGTCACAGGCTTGCCCAAGGTCACCCAGAGGTGGCAGAGGCGGCTCAAACCCCAGTCTCTCTCTGCGTCCCCATTACCCCGAAGTATCTTTATAAGGGGGGATCGCGCCCTTTTCTTTCTGGCCCTGAGCGCGCTCAGGTCTGGGCCCACACTCTGGACTGCAGGGAGAGGACCCCAGCGCCTCAGCCCCTGGTGAGCCAGCCACTTCCGTGGCCATCCTGGCACCTCACTCCAACCCTCCGAGGACGCAGGAGGTTGGAGGATGCAGGGTAGGAGGATGAGAGAATGCCTGCAGTTAGACAGCCAGAAGGACTTACCTGGGAGCCTGGCCATCTCTGACTGGCCCTAGTTAAGAGAGGGAGACTGAGGCATCCCAAAGTTGGACTGAGAATTTATTGAATATAAAACCTCCCCCTGCTCTGCCTTCAAGCTGATCCTCTGAAGTTGCATCAGGCACAGGAACCACAGCACATGAACCACCATGACGGTGTCCAATCCCCGCAGACCCCCCTCACCTGAAAGGATCCAGTCCCAACTCCTCGGCGTGATGTACAGTCAGGCCCCACCTTACCCCACACCCCATGTACCCACACATACATCCTGATTCCTATAGATTCCAGAACACACCAGCTGCTTCCACACCTCTCTGCCTTTGCACGTGCTGTTCTTCCTGCCTGAAATGCCCTTCCTCCTTCTCTGCTCTGAGAATTCCTGCTGTTTCCAGGTCCAGCCTCCACGCCACCTCTCCTAGGAAGCCCTCCTGCTGCCCTCACCTACTCAATCACTCATCCAGCACCGGGCACAAGTTTGGTTCTTGTTAAGTAAGCTTGGGAGTCAGGCCAACGTGGGCTCAACAGCACATGGAGCTTCATGACCTTGAGCAAATTTTCTATTTAACCTGTCTATAAAATGAGGAGCCTCACTGTCCCTCGCCTCACAGGTGCAGATCAAGTGAGGTGGATGCACAAGAAATGCACAGCTCATAGTCGGTGCTCAATAAATGTGACCATCCCTTCTTGGTCCTCCCTTCAACGCTGTAGAGAGCCGCACAGCACGTATCCCATTCCATGCCCCGCTTCCTCATTACCCTGCTGTGCCCTCACGGGGCGGCAACCAGGACTGATGTTCCATGGAATGAGTCTTTGGTGTGTGAATGGGTGGGGGAACTCAAGCAATCTGAACGCTGGGTCAGCGGCCATGTGTGCCCGTTACCTATCATACCTTTCCATGAATTGAAAGTGGGAGGATGCAGGTGAGGCAAATGGCCTGTGGTCTCTTCACCTGGCCAGAGGCCTGGCCTGGTGGCTGCCCTGGGAGTGTGGGGTACAGGGGAAGGAGGAGGGGCAGCAAGAAGGGGGAGATGGAGACAAGGGTGTCTTTAGACCTAGAGCATCTGTTCCCATGGGATCAAACCCAATGTTAGGTCCCTGGGCACCAGTTTAAGGAAAGAATGGGGGCTCAGGAGCAGTGAGTTCAGGGAAAGAGGAGGAGGCGGCCTGGTGGCTGTGACAACACAGGGGTTGAGAGGAAGCATCTGGTGATGGTCCCCTTGCTAGGCCTGGGGCTGCAGCCTGCAGCCCCCATTGCTCATCTCCTGTAAGGAGAGTCCTGTGGAGGCTGAGGGTGTACTGGAAGGAAGTGGGGAGAGGCAGAAAGGACAGCTCCGGGCAGGGAGAGCTTCATGGACCCCAGAAAAGAGTCTCTTCTCTACCATCCACCCCTGTGTGACTCTGGGCAGCTCACCTGTCCTCTTTGGGCCTCGGTTTCCTCATATGTAAAGTGGGGAGGACAATATCCACTTTAAGGGGATGTTCTGAGGATGATTAAAGACTAAAGGAAGAATTTTGTTTAAGTAGCTTCTAGCTGTGTGCGGGGCAGGGGTGGGGAGCAGGGCGGGGAGACAGGTGTGCAGAGGCTGCACGGGTGTCAGAACCTGGGTGACCCTGGGCGAGTTGCTTGTCCCCACTGGACCTCAGAGGCCTCATCTGTGATGGGACAGTCTGGACTGGGGTCCCAAAGGGCAAATAGACCTTGTCATCATCTAACACCGAAGCCCCCCCGGATGGAGGGCAGAGAACAAGCATCTCTTGAGCGGCTGTCATCAGCACTGCTCTAGACCTTCCCGAGCATTGTCACATTTAATCCTCACAAGAGCTCTATGACGCCGCACTTGTTACCAACGGGGAAACTGAGGCACGTGGCGTGGCCCGCGTGGCCAACAACAGCTCTCCGCAAGGGGAGACTTGCTCTGAAGTTTGATGGGAAATGACAGTAGAAACCTTCGTCCATTTGTACATTTTGCCAAAGCTCCCTGCCCGTTCTCCATTCTCCCATTTGACCCTCATAACAACTCGCTGAGTTTCACAGGTAAGAAACCTGGAGGAAAAAAAAGAAAAAAAGAAACCTGGAGAGAGGAACACCCTTTCCTGGGGTCACTGAGGGAGTAAGCAAGTATCTGAGCCATGATTTGAACCTGCTCCTAGTTTCTGGGGAAAGGTCATCCCAGGCCAGCAGAGCACCCACTAAATCTGGCAGCCCATCCAGGCCTCCCTGGTCCCACAAGGGCCCGGAGAGCTTGTGCAGAGGGCTGAGAGGGCTGGAGGGGAAGGGGACTTGGGCCAGGCAGGTGGAACAGCTGGGGAGGGGAAGGGAAAGTCCACCTCAAAATGACAGAGCCAAAAGAGAAAAACAAATACCGTATGCTAACACATATATATGGAATCAAAAAAAAAAAAAAAAGGGTTCTGAAGAACCTAGGGGCAGGACAGGAATAAAGTAGAGAATGGACTTGAGGACACGGGGAGGGGGAAGGGTAAGCTGGGATGAAGTGAGAGAGTGACATGGACATATATACACTACCGAATGTAAAATAGATAGCTAGTGGGAAGCAGCCACATAGCACAGGGAGATCAGCTGGGTGCTTTGTGACCACCTAGAGGGGGGGGATAGGGAGGGTGGGAGGGAGATGCAAGAGGGAGGGGATACGGGGATATATGTGTGCATACAGCTGATTCACTTTGTTATACAGCAGAAACTGACACACCATTGTAAAGCAATAATACTCCAATAAAGATATTTTAAAAAATAAATTAAAATTTAAAAACAAAACAAAACAAAACAAAATGCCAGAGCCACAAGGTCCAGAGGTTATTAGCCCAGAGAGCTCCTTAAAGTCAGATAAGCCCATTCTACAGATGGGGCAAACTGAGACAGCTCAGCTGCTTAGATTAGAAATCACACCAGGACACAGCTGGCCTGCCTCAGAGCTCTAAAATCCCAGCAACCCTGAGGGGTGAGGACTGGAGGTGGGGAAAGGGGAACTGGGGGTCCAGAGGACCCATCCTAGCAAGCTGGGCCCTGGGGACAGAGGACTGTAGGGGTCTCTCCCACCCTCCGCTCCCACCCTCGCCCACCCCCCAGCACTCAGTAGTCACCAGGGTGGAATATTTTAGCACCTATAGAAAAACCGCCACAGACGGCCGTGGCAGCTGTTGCTAAGGAGACGCTCCCAAAATAGCCCCCCTCCGCCAACCTTTCCCGCTGCTGCTCCTGCTGTGGGGAGGGGAAGAGGCCAGGCAGAGAGGGGGTGGCACACGAGCCCTGGCCTCAGGTTCACCCACCCACCCTTGCCCCTGGTGCCCACACTGGCCAAAGACCCAGGCAAGCTAGGGACCTGGGCAGCCACAGGTCTGCAGAGGGGGCAAGAGTGAGCTGAAGCATGTCTGTGGCCGAGGCCACAGTCCTTAACTAGGGGAAGGTCACCCAGATGAGGGGAGATGGGAGAGAAGAGAGTTCCTGCACCCAGGACCCCCAGCACACTCCCACACACGCACAATCACAGACCTCACCGTTTTACACACCCACTTGTGCACACCACAAGTACAAACTCACAAATGTCCACCTAAATATGCATATACAGCATCAAAGACACAAATAGATGCATGGGTAAACACATATGCCACAAATACACAACATACACCTGCAAGCACATACCACACAGCCAGAAATACACACACTTACATACACACACTCAAATATACATCCCAAGTACACACACACATACCCCAACATATGCATGCCGGGCACATGTGTACACACACACACACACACACACATACACAGGCACCAATGTATATATAGCCTCACAGCACATGAATATATAACTGTCCAAACATGCCCAGCATGTGGCATTCAAAGGGCACTGAGTAGTGTTAGTCCTGGGCTCTGTCCAGGGAACGTGTTCTGGGACCTTCTATGATCCAGCCATAGGGTGGAAAATTAGGAGGATGGGTGGAGGGTGATGTCTCTGTGAACCCCTCTAACCGGGTGGTCTGGGGACCAAAGGGTCCCTGGTGCCTGTGGGAGATCTGCCCTGAGCCCCTTCCTTAAGAAGCAGAAAATGGGGGCAGGGAACTCTCACCTACCGACTGGAAAGCTCCGGGCATGGAGAGTTCGGAGCCCCAGGTTCACTGTGCAGCTGGTTGTCACCGAGGATGCATTTGGCGCTGGGGTTATGCTGAGGGCCACACGGCAGTAGGTTAGCGATGGTGGTGGTCCCTGACTCGTGCAAAGCCCTTTACAGTTTATAAGCCACTTTTACACTCGTTGTTTCACATACTTGGTAACAACTACTCTGAGATATTGGTGGTATCGTCCCCATCCCTGAGACCCAGACAGGAGAGGGGACTTGAAGACCACAGAGCACTAGCAGAGCTGGAGCCAGACCCCAAGGAGATGCCAGCACACAGCCCTATGTGCCTCCCATTTGACTGCGAGACACAAGCTGGGAAGCAGGCTACCAGGGTGCAGAGCTTGGCTTTGCCCCTGATTTGCCCTATGCTACTGCGGAGTAGCCAAGCCCTCCATCTCCCCACCTGGAAAGCCGAGAGTGAATCCCTAGGGGTGTATTCAAACAGCAGTTTATGGCCACAGTCAGGGCTGGGAGTGGAGTTTCCCAGATGCCCTCGGAATGCCAGCGCAAGGACAAAGGGCGCGGAGTCGCTCCCCTCCGCACTTGGCCAGCCGCCGTCTCGCTCCAGCCTCTCTCCGTGGCTCCGGTTCAGTCATCCGGGCTCCGGGTCTTCGGTGGCGCCTCGTCATTCCGGAGACTCGGCTAGCGGCTTGCGGTTGCCTTGGGAACCTCGCCCCGGCCCTTGCGCGAGGTGCGCGATTCTCCGCGCAGGGCGCTGTGCCTGCGCCGGACGCTGGGAGATTGGCCTTTGGAGTCTCAGAAAGATAGCAGTCGCCAGTGGCGAGCTGTCGCCAGGGCATCGCGGCCAGGGTTGGTTTCTTTTTCTTTTTCTTTTAATTGAGGTGTAACTAACAAACAGTAATACACCTTAAGAGTACAGCTCAGTGAGTTTTTACGTATGTCTAAAACTCATGTAATCACCACTCGGACCTAGATACAGAACACTTCCAGCGCCCAAGAAGGCTTCCTCGGACCGAGAGGATACAAATAATTGTCTCTTTTGCGCTTCTTCGGGAATAAACCGGCGAGGGAGTGATTGCCTCCTGAGGACACGGAATTTCCGTGTTTTCTCCCGGCTCTGCTTTGCCTCGTTGGGCCTCAGTGTCCTGTAAAGGGGAGCAAGGGACTGGCATTTGTTGCGTGGTTTACTCCTTGCAAAGCGCTTTAGAAACCTAGCTAACTTTGACCCTGATAGCTAGCCTCTGAAGTCAGTACTTGGTTTACCCTCAAGTTACCAATGAGAACACTATGACTTCGAGAGGTTAAATAAATTGCCCGAATTCGGACAGCTCGTACGTAGTGGAGCTTGAACCTCGAACAAAGGTCTCTCTAACCTTGACGTTCATCCTTCTCCCCTCTCCTTTTATTTTTCCTTTCTTTCTTTTGGCTGCGCAGCACTGGGAGGCCCCGACCTCTGGGACCAGCCTCCGGGAGGCTGGGAGTGGTGTCATACATATCGCAGCGTCTTTGCGCATGTAGTTCCTTCTACTTGGGACTCTACTCTCTTCCCCCAGGCTCTGTCCTTGAGACAAGCTCCTACTCATCCTTCAATGCCCGGCTCTGGCATCCTCTGAAGCCTTCCTAACTGCAGTTTTCCCTCGTGACTCCCCCCAGCCCAGGGTAATTACTCTCTCCTCTGCACCATGTCCAATGCATGCACAGGAACCAGCCTCCCACGGTGCCCCAAGGGCTCCTTAAGTCTGCACCTACAATCAACCTGCAAGGCGCCTGGCACACAGCTGGTCTTCAATAAATGTGCTTGGGACTGAAAGTGGAAGAGAGGTTTTGGAACCTTGGTTTCCCGTCGGGTAAAAATGGGCCGCATACTAGGGCCTGCCGTGTGTGACTCAAAACGTATTGAGCGGGAGTGGGGAGGGGGAAGCTTCCAGAACACCTGAGGCGGAACCACAGGAAGGTTGCCCTCAAACCACCCCCATTCTATTAGGGAATAGACTCGTCCACACCTCTTGGGGCGGGGCGGGGCGGGCGGCGGGACCTCGGGCTCGGGGCTGCCTGGGAAGAGTTCATTCCTTCCACGGGGGGAGCGTCCACTCGCCGTCGAGACCAGAGAAAGCCATAGCGGCCCCCAGGAACCCGAAGGGAGTCCGGGGAGCCCGGGCCAATAGCTCCCACCTCCTTCCAGGGCCCTGCCCGGCCAGAGGCAGCTGATTAAGTGGTGGGGTGTCCTCAGGATCGTGATTTTCACTTTATATCCACACTTTCCTTCCCCACAGAACTTGAGGCAGTTAGCAGGATATTCAAAAGAGCGGTGAAATATAACAAAGGGCTAGGACCAGGTAGGAAAAAAAGACTATACATACATTTTTTTTCTTCCTATAACTGAGCAACTCTCCCGTTCACTCTACCATAAAAATGACTTTTTTTTTTTTTTGCGGGCCTCTCACTGTTGTGGCCTCTCCCATTCTCCGGACGCGCAGGCTCAGCGGCCATGGCTCACGGGCCCAGCCGCTCAGCGGCATGTGGGATCTTCCCGGACCGGGGCACGAACCCGTGTCCCCTGCATCGGCAGGCGGATTCTCAACCACTGCGCCACCAGGGAAGCCCCAAAATGACTTTGAACATACAGTTTGCTTTCTTAATAAGGGAAAAAGAATCCTTGCCCTTTGAGCTGAAGGAAATGTCCCCCTTGGTCTCCCCTCAATTGCATTCCTACAGCAGACAAATTTCGAGTGTCAGGAAGGGGAGGCTGAGTATTGAGGGACTTGCCGGGAACCACCCAGCGTCTGGGAAAGACAGGTCCGACAGTGCAGGTGGCCAGAGTGCCGGCCTGCGCTAGAGCCAGGGGAATAAAATGAATAAGGGATTTTTCCCTGCACTTCGTTGGGAGCTTTGAAAAGTGCTCCACCCTGAAGGTGGAGTAGGTGTGAAAAAGGCAGGGCTGATTACTAAGGACAGAGTGGTAGAACCTTGGGGAGAGGAGGTCTATGTGACCTGTGGGAGCAGGAGACAAGTTTGAGCCTCAGTTTCCTTATCTGCAAAACTGGGGTGATGAGTTTTCTGGACTGAGACATAGGGAGTATCAGTTTCATAGGGAGACTGGGAAGACGAGATGGAAGGAGGACCGAGTAACAAGTCAGCAATACCTCTCTCTTCGTTATCCCCATCAACAGATGGGAAAGCTGAGGCCCAAGGAGGGGACAAGGCAGGCTCAAGGCCACTGTGGCAGGCCCAGGACAAGATCTTGAGTTCTTCCCCCTCCACCACCATGGTGGTCACTCCTCAGACCTCCCCTGGCCTGGGCCAGTTCCGCTGTGGTCCCCCTGGAGAAATAGAGGGAAGAGGAGGATTCTAGCTTTGTTCCATCCCCTGCTGGCAGTTGGGGCTGCTTCTCAAGAGGACAGATGTTTTACCAAATGGCAAATGCACGTGCTTTTCCCTGGCTTGGGGAGGAGGTGGGCGCTGAGAAGGAGATGCCAGCTGGTTGGGCAGAGAGAACTGTAGCCACACCTGAGGGATTTAAATAGCCACCGCCTTCTCTGGGCACTGACTGGAGGGGAGGTATCTGGGCAGGGCTGGGGGTAGCAGGGAACATAGCGGCCCATTCAGAATCTGTCACAGCCCTGGGATGAGTGCCTGGCTCTTCCTCCCAGAAGAACTGTGACCACGCACCACACTTCCCTGGGCCTCGATAGGCTTCTCCTGCAAAGTGAGGATTTGAAGCCTGCTGCTGAGGGTGCCTGTTGAGGCTGAACGGAGAGAACCTGGCTAACGTGACTGACTCATGCCTGGCACCCAGTAGATGCCCAATACTTGATGGCTATCCTGGCCAGGGCAGGAGTCCCCACTGCAGCATCCGTGACAAATGGCACCCACCCCCCCGCTCACCTGCCTCTCATGACAGGGAGCTCATCACCTCCCATGACAACCCACAGTGTAATGTCATGATTTAATTGCATGAACCCTGAAGTCAGACTGTGTGGTGGAATCCAGGCTCCACTATTTAGTGTCTGTGTGACCTTAAGCAAATTACTTAAGCTCTCTGTGCCTCAGTTTCCCCAGGGTAGAATGGGGATAATAACAGTACCTCCCTCTTAGTTTTGCTTAGATCAGTGCTTCTCACACTTTCATCTGCGCACAAATCACTCAGGGATCTTGTTTAACCACAGATTCTGATTCAATTGGTCTGGGGTGGGGCCCGAGATTCCGCATTCCCAGCATGCAATACAGATGCTGCTGGTCCTTGGACCACATTTTGAGTCTCAAAAGACTGCCTTGCCCTGGGAATCATGGTGAGGGGGCCATGGAAGGGTCACAAGCAGAAGAGTGACAGACTTCATCATGGCAAAGCCTCTCTGGCTGTCTGTGATGGGGAGGGGGGCCACAGAAAGGAAGCCAGTAATTTAGGGAGAGATGAAGGTCCTGAGTGGGAGAAGGGGCTACAGGGGTCAAAAGGGCGGCAGTGATAAGGGCCCTTAGCACATGCCATCCACTACTACAGATGCAGAGACCAAGGCCCAGAGAGGGTGTCTGACCTGCTCAGGTCACGCAGCACTGACAGGACTCCTGCCCACAGTTGGTCCTTCACCCTTCACCCCTCCCAACTTGCTGGCCAACAACTCCAGCCCTCTGGAGTCTCTTCTGGCCTGTGCTCCTGTTTAACATCTTGTCACACCAAGAAGAGGGAGACACTAGGGAGGACCCTGGATCTCCCTGGGAGACCTGACCTCTTCCATGCTCACAGTGACCCCGTTTTACAGATGAAAAAACTGAGGCCAAGAGAGAGGAAGTCTCTCAGCACCCAGGCTGGAACCAAGGCCAGCCTGACTCCCAACCAGAGTCTTTGGTTACCACTGTCCAACAGGTCAGGTCAGGGCAAGGCGGCTCTTCAGATTAGCAGGTGAGAGGGTGGGGAACCCAGCTCCAGCTCTTCTCCCCACCCGAGGAGTTCCAACCCCAAGCTGATGATGACAGTAGCAGTGGGTCACCGTTTATGGGGGGCTTCCAACCTGCTGAGCTCATGCCAAGCAGCGGCACGTGGGACCCCACTTCACCCCAGCACGGGTCTTCTTAGCCCTGTGTACAGATGAGGGAACCGAGGCAGAGAGAGGGACCCAGTGTCTTGCCCACGGTCACGTGCGGTAGGACCCCGGATTCCGAGCAGAGGAGGCAGAGTCCCGGACTCCCGGCGGACCCTTCTCCGGGCATGAGGGGCGGGGGCGGCGGACGGGACGTGGCGGGCACCTCGCAGACACAGAGCGGCCCGGGCGGCGGGTGGCGGGCCCAGGTCGCGGGAGGCTGGCCCAGGCCGGAAGCCCCCCAGCCCGCGGAGCCGCCCCGCCCCGGGAGCCGCGGCGCTGGGCTGGGCCGGGAGGCGGGGTCTCGGGATCTCGGGCGGCGGCGCTTCCTGGCTCCCTGGTGCGGCGGCAGGATCGGCCACGTCACCGCCCCGCCAAGAGCGCGCTGGCGGAGCGGCGGCGCCCGGGCGGGAGCGCGGAGCTCGGGGGCGCGGGACCCAGAGGCCGGGGCCGGGGACGTGGCATCCGCCTCGCCCGCCAGAAAGTTTCCCAGGAGTTGACTGAGAGCGGGCCGGACCATGAACGTGTTTCGTATCCTGGGCGACCTGAGCCATCTCCTGGCCATGATCTTGCTCCTGGGGAAGATCTGGCGCTCCAAGTGCTGCACGGGTGAGGGGCGCTCCGGGCGGGAGGTGGGGCCCCGGGGGCGGAGGGCCAGCCCCACGCCCCTGCTGCAGGGCTTACGGGGAGCCTCCTGAATGTCTGTTGAGGGTGGGAACTTCGGCTTGGGGGTGCTTGAAACTGTTTTTGTGCAGCTCAGCTTCCAAAGAAAACTTAAAATTGTACCATATCACAGAAAAAGGACCCGCGGAATTTCCGGAGGGAGGATGGGCTTGCGCCCTCATTGACCCCCTCTCTCCCCTGCTTGGCGTTGCCACTGCTAGTTGGAAGAGGAGGGGGATAAGGAGGAGGTGACACCCCGTTTGCTGCCCAGGAACAGCAGCCCTTGGGGCCCATTGTTCTCTCTGCCCCCACCCAGGGTGGGGACGGGGACGCGGGGGAGAGGGAGGTGCACACACAGGAAGCGGCTCCAGACCCTCAAGGTCTTCTCTTTTCCTGCCCCCACCACTCTCCCCTCCCCCTCCCCAACTTCCCCCCTTCCCCCAAGTTGGGCCCTCTTTCCTCCCCAGCCTGTGCCTCAGGCGGCTATGATGTGGCAGGAGGGGCACCAGCCAGGCCCAGGTGGGCATGGAGCTGCCCGTGAGCAGAAGCCCAGAGAGGGCGGGAGGGGGTCCCCCTTTTGCCCAGCAGTCTGGCCGCCCTGCTAGGGGGTTGGAGACGTTTCAGGGCTGGACTGGTGGGGGCCAAACAGACCCAGTGTATTAAGAGGCTGCCCGAGCTGCCTGCAGCCATCTTTGTCCACTGGTGTCCTGGAGGCACCTGCCCTGTGCTTGGCACTGGGGTGAGGGGGATACAGAGAGGTGCCCAGGCTCCTTGTGGGCGCCGGGGAGGCAGAGTGGACCCCTGAAGGCTTCATGGAGGGAGCAGCTCTGTGCTGGGTCCTGGAGGACAGGCAGGGTGTCACCCAGGAAGGGTGTCTCGTGTCACAGAGGGCAGGGCATGTCCCAGGAATGGTGAGCAGCCCGATTTCGGGGTGGTCCAGGAGGGAGATGAGTCCAGGGGGGTGGGTGGTCATATGTGAAAGGGCCTGGTCTGTCAAGTAGGGATTTGGGACTGGAAGCCAAGGAAAGTTCGGGAGCAGGGGAGGGGGCTCGGAAGGGGACTCTGGGTGGAGAGGCTGAGAGAGGAAGCAGAGAGAGCATCGTGGAGGCTGCCAGCCCAGGGCGCTTGGTGGGGGTGAGAGGTGGGTGCTGGTGTGAGGTCATTGCGGAGAGAGTGATTCCAGACCTGGAGGCCATTCGGGTGTGGGGTCTCCAGGGAAATAGGCACTCACGGGCCCTCAGGTTCCCACTCGGGGCAAGTGGGCCAGGAGCTCTGAGAGGGGCTCCAGTGAGAGGAAGAATCTAGGCTGGACCTGTCCCTGCCACGGAGGGCCCTGGACGGGGTGAGCAGCCATGACCAGGAGGGGGCTCTGTTCCCTATCCCACTCCGCCAGGCATTGTACCAGGCACCTGGGATATAACCGGGTACCAGGCAGAGATCCTGGCCTGGTGGAGCTGAATCTATCAGTGGGAGACCGCCAACCAGCTACAGTGGTAGCAACCGAGTAAATGATACGGTTTGTCAGGGAAGCGAAGTGCTATGGGAAAAGGAAAGGGTGGGTGAGCGGTGGGGCCTGTGTGTGTGCGGAGAGGAGTCAGCACAGGCCTGGTTGAGAACGGAGTGGGTGAGGTTCCTGGATGCCGGCCCGTCAGCCCCGAGGAGCAGGGCCTGGTGTGACACCCCTGTGACCCAGCCCCGAAGGCAGGAGACCAGAGCTTCATTCTTGCTCTGCCAGGGACTCACTGTGTAACCTTGGGCCTCAGTTTTCCCATCTGTCAAATGGCAGGAGGTCTGTAGCTGGCCAGTGGGTCCTGGCTCTTGTTCTCCTCTATGTCCTGGGGTCTCCCTGCGCAGCTTGCTTTGGTGGAAATTATTCACTGCTTTCAAAACAGTGTGAAAAAAAACCATTGTGCTCAAGACCTCCAGGGCTCCCAAAGAGCTAAGGAAAATGTGAGTGAAGCCCAGGGGCCTGGCAGGCTGGGGAAGGAAAGAGGGGAGGGGTGGGGAAAGGCCGAGTGAGGGGGTAGCCAAGCAGCCCCGACTAGAGCCGCCTCCTGGACACTCCTGAATGGGGCTGAGGACCCCCCTGGCCAGACCTCAGTGAGGGCTCAGGGATATGGCGTAACGAAAGGCATAGCTCCAAGCTGGATCAGTATTGCCTCCTGGACTCCGACCCCTTCCCCCAGGGGGCGCCTTCACCCACAGCCAGACCCACTGCCAGACCCCCAGGGAGGCACTCGGGTTCTCATCGAATCCTATTTAGTCCTCACGTCAGTCCTGCCCCATTTTACAGGTGAGGAGTATGAGGCTCAGGGTTGCCATACTGGGAGCAAAGCTGGCAAGTGGACCCAGCCCTCTCCAGAATATTAGGGGCTTCAGCAGTGTTCATCCTCAGTCGTTAGAATTGTCCCCTCTCCCCAAAATGTCCCTCACCAGAGGAATAATTAGAAAAGGCACAGATCAGGCATACAAAGGAATCAAACCCTGAATCTGGTAATGTCACTTCTTGGTGTCAAACTCCCCAGTAGATCCATCATAGAATAAAATCCAGGGGTGAGGGGACAAAGGTGAGAGAGGCTCAAGGATGGCTCTTGGTTTTCTACCTTGAGCACAAAGGGGATGATGGTGGCAGCAGAAGGACAGAAGACAGGAGAAGGAGGGGTTCAAGGGGAGACGGTAGATTCAGTCAGAGAGGAATATATAGGTCAGAGATCCAAGGAGAGTCTGGAGCCAGAGGGTCCCTTGTGTGGGGGATGGGATGGCAAAGGGACAGAGGGAGAAGAGAGGTAGCCCTCTGAGGATTATGTGTTGAGGAGGACAGGAGTGGCCAGAGGAGGTGAGAAGCCGGCAGCGTGGACAGTCACAGAAACCTGGAGAAAGGTGTGGTTGGGATAGACGGAGTGCTCAGCTGGCTCTGGAGGAGTTGGGTGGGTGAGATAGAGTTGACGTTTGGATGCAGAAACGTGGGCATCAGGGACCATGGGAGTGCTTTGGTGAAGTATCCAGACTGCTGTGGGCCTAATGGGGCAAGAGACATGGGAGGCAGGGCAGCTGCTTGCTTTTACCCAGGAACCACCTCCACGATGTATCAAAAGTGGGCAAAAGTTGACTAAGGAGCATGATGGCTAAATGTAGACTCGATTACTGGATTAGATCCTGGAACAGAAAAAGGGCATCAGTGGGAAAATGTGACAAGTCTGGAGTTCAGTCAATAGTGCTATACCAATGTCAGTTTCTTAGTTTTGGCAAATGTTCCGTGATTATGCACGGTGTTACCATTAGGGGAAGCTGGGTGAAGGGTAGGACTGTACTGTCTTTACAACTCTTCTGTAAATCTAAAATTGTTTCAAAATAAAAAGTTTAAAGAGACCAAAGCAGATGAGGAAATAGCATGGAAAGCACGACCCCAGTTTTGTCAACTTGATGCGTCCATATGTGTCATACGTGCACATATGTGTCGTGTGTATGTGTGCACCAACAGAGATCTGGAAGATCGCACGCTCAGACTTTGGGATTCAGGTGGTTGTTACTTTTAAATGTACATCTCTATGTATTATCTGGTTTTTGTTTTACAATGAGTAAAAATAGTCATAACCTTTATAACTAGAAGAAAAGCTTTTTTAATCTTTAAAATTTGGAAAAATAAAATAGAATGCTCCCCTGGCCCTGTGCCTTCCTCCACCTGCTGTGGTCTCCCTGGTGAATCAGCACCTTGTAGAGTCGGTGAGTTGTTCTCCAAAAGATGGAGCTCTGGGGATTGTCAGTGGAACCCTGGGGGTAGAGCAAAGAGGAGCCTTGACACTGTCCCCTGCAAGCCTGACTCCCCCCACCCCCACGCCCTCCCCAGAGCAGGAACCAAGGCAGGCACGCACGGGGGCCCTGGGAACTTGGTGTTCATGTCTCGATTTGGAGACTGGGTGACAGATTACAGCCTAATGAGAGTAATGGACTCAAGTGACCCAATGGGAAGGGGTGTTTCCTGATCCTCTGAGGGTGACAGTGTCCTGGACAGGGTGTCATTATGAAGTGGACACTGGAGGACTTTCCAGCTCAGGCTCTGGGCTTCTCGAGCGTGTGTGAGCCTGGCCGTCTGTGTTCTTATTGTCTCCTGTCCCCATCCGGCTACAGGCATCTCTGGGAAGAGCCAGATCCTTTTCGCCCTCGTCTTCACCACCAGGTACCTGGACCTGTTCACCAACTTCATCTCCATCTACAACACGGTAATGAAGGTAAGGGGGATGGGCAGCCATGGTGGGGGGCTGCCAAGCACCCCCCAGACGGTGAGACAGTATACTTGGGGACTCGGGCTGTGGAGCCAGGCAGACCTGGATTTGAATCCTGGCTTTGCTGTTAGCAGCTGTGGGACCTGGGCTTGGGCAAGTCTTCTGGCCTCTGTGCACCTTGGTTTCCTCCTCTACAAAATGAAGAATAGGTGTACTTACCTCAGAGGATTTTGTTGTGAAAGTTAAACGAGGTAATAAATGTAAATACACAAGAGCTGTCATATGTTAAAAACTCAATAAAGGTTAGCTGTTATAATGGTTAAAAAATAAGCAAAAAATCAAACACGGTACCCTGAGCTTTCAGAGAACTTATTCGTCCATTTATCTGACAATTATTTATTGAGCACCCACTGTGAGCTAGGTACCTGAAGGAGATATATGAGGCACCTATACTCACGGAACCTACATTCTAACCAGGGAGACAGATAATAAAACAAATAAGAAAAACTGGTTAGGGATAAGGCTATGCAAATAAGTAAAATAGGACGATGTTTCCTTCAATTATAATGAAAGAAGTTTTAAAAACAGGGTTACATGATAGAGAACGACTAGGGAGCTATTTAGGGAGTGTCATCAGGAAGGGCCTCTCTGAAGAGGTGACATGTAAGCTGAGATCTGAGTGACACAGGGAATGAAGCCCAGAGGAGGAGCATTCTAAGCAGATGGAATAGCTGATGCAAAGACCCCCAAGACAGGAACAAGCTTGGTGTATTCAAAGGACAGACAGTCGGGCTTCCCTGGTGGCGCAGCGGTTGAGAGTCTGCCTGCCGATGCAGGGGAAAGGGGTTCGTGCCCCGGTCCGGGAGGATCCCACATGCCGCGGAGCGGCTAGGCCTGTGGGCCATGGCCGCTGAGCCTGCTCGTCTGGAACCTGTGCTCCGCAACGGAAGAGGCCACAACAGTGAGACGCCCGCGTACCACAAAAAAAAAAAAAAAAAAAAAAAGACAGACAGACAGAAGGCAGGCACGGTGGGAGCTCAGCAGGCGAGGGCTACCTGCTGGTGGTAGGGGTGCCGATAGAGGGCTGGGTGAGGGCAGATGATCCAGGTGAACAGTTTGGATTCATTTTTGCCATGGGAGGGAAGCTGTTGCTTTGAAGCTTGGTCCTGTTTTATAGACGGAGAAACTGAGCATCTCTCAGCCCTGGGCCATAGCTTTGAGGTTTGGTTGGGATGAGACATTTTCTGAGATTTTAACCAAGCATCCAACACAGTTTAGTGGAAGGAGCCCAGGTTTCAGCGTCAGTAAAGTGGGATGTAGCGATTTGGATGCTGGTAACAGAGACTTGAGTTATTTTGATAAGGTAAGGATTTATTTTTATCTCATTCATAACACAAAATCTGGAAGTGCGTAGTCTAGGGCTGGGATGGCATCTCCTTTTAACTTTCTGCTCTGCCAGCTTTAGTGTAACCAGCACTTGAGCTTGTTACCTGTGCAGTTGCTCAGAAGGGCCCCATGCTTGGTTTAATGCTTTGCTGTTGCCATTTTGAAATACTTATTTTTTAACAAGAAGCCCTGCAAATGATATAGCTAGTCCTGAATGTGATATCTATCCTCAGGTTTGCCTCAGGGTCACAAAATAGGTGCTAGAGCTCCTACCATCACATCACGTTCAGGACGGGAAGGAGGAGGAAGGGGAGAAAGAGCAATAGGGTGCCTGTCAGCCGGGTAAGCCCTTTTTAAAGAGCTTTCCAGTGACTTCCATCTACATGTCACTGACCATCCTTATCTGCAAAGGAAGCTGGGAAATTAGTTTTTAGATGGCACATTGTCTAATAGGAGTCCTGTTTTTAAGGAAAAAAAGCTACATGGGCGGAATCCTACCTATCTTGCAGGGCTATTGTGAAGATGACATGAGATAATCTGTGTAATGTACCTAGCACCCAGAAGATATTTAACCGAAAGTGAGTTTTCTTTCTCTGTATCAGGGATGTCCCTTTGGGATTCTGGGCATATTGTTCCTGGGATTGGTGGAATGGAGGATGCTGTTACTTGTGCGGTGTTGAACTCAGTGTGAACTTCAGTCTGAGGTCCTGAAATCACTGTCTCCTTAAATCCAGCAAAGAAGTAGCAAACACAACCTGCTTAGTTTATTTCTCTGCCCAAGGGTCTGACTTGGGCAGTCCTGGCAGGGATTGTAAACCCAGCCCGTGCCATGGCTGAATGAGGTCTCAGATCCTCAAAGAGGCCAGTTTCCAAATTTGTGAAATGAAGAAGTGATCTCCATTTCTTTGATTCATTCACTCATTCCAGCATTTGTTTTGTGCTGGGCCCTGAGTTAGATTCAGAGGTGGACAGGGCATGGACCCGCTTATGGAATCTCCTCTCCTAGGGGAGACAGACTGGTGCACAGACATTTACAGAACATGTGCTCACAAGCAGCAATGAGTATTTTTACATGGGGATATGGTGACACAGAGCATGTGTGCCTCGTTCTGGTGAGAAAAGACTTTGAAGAAATAACCTGAGTTTTGAAGTGCAAACATTAGTTTTCTGTCCTGGAGCAGCAGAGCAGTATCACATACAAACTTGCTAGAAACGCAAAATTCTCAGGCTCGCTCAAACCTACTAAGTCAGAAACTCTGGGGGCAGGGGAAGGGGCAGCCATCTATATGATTTTGACGCACATTCAAGTTTGAGAGCCTCTGGCCTACCTTAGAGGCCAGGTCATAAAACCATTATATGCTAGAGGACAGCTACTGTAGTTAGAAAAAGAGCAATTTTTTTTTTTTTTTTTTGTGGTATGCGGGCCTCTCATGTTGTGGCCTCTCCAGTTGCGGGGCACAGGCTCTGGACACGCAGGCTCAGCGGCCATGGCTCACGGGCCCAGCCGCTCCGCGGCACGTGGGATCTTCCCGGGTCGGGGCACGAACCCATTTCCCCCGCATCGGCAGGCGGACTCTCAACCACTGCGCCACCAGGGAAGCCCAAAAGAGCACTTTTCTGAAGGATTGATGGGTCAACTGATTCAAGTCTTTGTGGAAGAATGCTCTCAAGTCACTGATGCAGATCCGGGAAGTTGAGGCTTTAAAAGAGCCCTGGGGGCTTCGCTGGTGGCGCAGTGGTTAAGAATCCGCTTGCCAATGCAGGGGACACGGGTTCGAGCCCTGGTCCAGGAAGATCCCACATGCCGCGGGGCAACTAAGCCCGTGCGCCACAACTACTGAGCCTGCGTTCTAGAGCCCTCGAGCCACAACTCCTGAAGCCCGCACACCTAGAGCCTGTTCTCCGCAACAAGAGAAGCCACCACAACAAGAGGCCCGCGCACCACAACGAGGAGTAGCCCCCACTCGCCACAACTAGAGAAAGCCTGTGCACAGCAACGAAGACCCAATGCAGCCAAAAATAAATTTAAAAAATAATAAAAGAGCCATGGAATGCCGCTAAGCCCCCCGACAAAGACCAGTTCTGGTTTTTTTTGCCTAACATTCCACAGTGAGAGGACGCCTGGGTACCTTTGAGTCTTCATGGTAGCACTATCAGTCCCAGTTAGAAGCATGGAGTTACTTAACAAAAAGGTCATTAGCTTCAGATTCTAGGTTCATTGGCCCAAGAGAAATGTGCAAGCACACTTCACCTTTTCCACCTTAAGGCAGAACACTAGCCCTTGGGTTTGGTAGGTCCCAACTCAGGGTGGCTTTGAAGCCCAGCAAATAGGTTGGGAAATGACTATCGATTCCCATGTGTCTCTCTCCCTTTTTAGGTGGTTTTTCTCCTCTGTGCCTATGTCACAGTGTACATGATCTATGGGAAATTCCGGAAAACATTTGACAGTGAGAATGACACATTCCGCCTGGAGTTTCTTCTGGTCCCAGTCATTGGCCTCTCCTTCCTTGAAAACTACAGTTTCACTCCTCTGGAGGTAAGGGAAGGGACACAGGGTACTAATTCCCAAAGGTAAACACACTCCCTAAAGTCCTTACCTCTGGACCCTTGGTAAAGTCTGGGCTACCTTTCTGCCACAACCATGGCCATTACTCTGGTATTGTTGTTATAAGTTTAGAAATTGCCAATAAGCTATTGACAGTACTCCTCTTGAAAATGGGCACATCTAAATAGTCATGTTCATAAACAAGGCAGGCATCACAGCACCACTTAAGACTAAGACCCTCTGTCCAACTGGTGATTAGTGGATATTAGAGCACAGTCCAGACCCAGATTTCAGCTCAGGTCTGGCCTCTGACCCAAGAATCTTTGGGGCAACAAGCATCTCAGGAGATTCTGATGCTGGTGTTCATTGAGTCCATTTTGAGAAACCACAGCCTCAATTAAAGCAAGTTTGTATGATAGAATTCTGCAACAATTAAAAATTATGTTCTATAGCAACATTCATGCTTGTGAAAAAAGCAGTACGCTTGAATCTCTTAAAAATATTTTTTATGTACAGAGAAAGGGGTGGAATGATAATACACTGATGAGAATATTTAGAAATTTCAAGAACATGATTCTCGGAGTTCCCTGGTAGACTAATGGTTAGGATTCTGGCTTTCTGCCATGGCCCGGGTTCAATCCCTGGTTGGGGAACTAAGGTTCTGCAAGCCACGCCGAGCGGCAAGTAAATAAGACCTGAATAAATGGTGAACTAGTTCATCTTAAAAAAAATTCTTTTGCTTCACTGTATTCTCTCCAATAAACATCATTTTAGTAACTAAATTCGAAAGATGGCCCCTTCTTGACCAGCCTCCTCTGGCTACTTCTCTTTGGCTCAGATCCTCTGGACTTTCTCTATCTACCTGGAATCAGTGGCCATCCTGCCCCAGCTCTTCATGATCAGCAAGACTGGAGAGGCTGAGACCATTACTACTCATTACCTGTTCTTTCTTGGGCTATACCGGGCCCTCTACTTGGCTAACTGGATCAGGCGGTACCAGACTGAGAATTTCTATGACCAAATTGCAGTGGTGTCTGGAGTAGTACAAACCATCTTCTACTGTGACTTCTTCTACTTGTATGTGACCAAAGGTAGGTGCTGCGAGAACAGCGTTGCTGGTACTGTCTCAGTTACCAATCCATTCAGTGGATATGGAAGTGAACAGAGGCAAGTCTGTGTGCCCCCCATGGTGCTTATATTCTAACATGGGAAGACAAATGTCTTCAGGAAACTCTGTGCCATGAAAAAATAATACAGACCAGTAGGATATTTTAGGTACTACGCAGTATACAGGGAAGACAGCTATGAAATAACATTTGACAAAATACTTGGGCTAGGAAAATATAGGACAAATACATTCCAGAGAACAGCCTACGTGTAAGCCCCAAGGCAGGAACCAGCTTGGTATGATAAAGGACAAAAAGGCTAGTACAGTCAACTGTAAACCTAGATATGGCAGGTCAACCACGATCAATCACCTAGGGCCTCAGTTAAGTCGGGGTAAGGCATTCACATTGCATTCTAACCACAAACGGCGGCGACTGGGGTCATCTGAAAACCAATCCGCCAGCTGCTGTGTAGAGTAAAAAGCAGCCAAAGCGGGGAGATGTTATGGAGCAGTTGGAATTGTCCAGGACGTGGTCATCAGTGGAAAGACACAGGGGCATTTCTCGAGAGTGGAGTTGATAGGAACTGTCAATGCACCGGGTGTGAGATGTGAAATAAAGAAATTGAGGACAACTGCTAGATTCATGGCCTGCCAACAGGGGGGTGAATGGCATCAGTGTCCAAGACGGGGTCAGTGAACGTGTAGTTAACCTGCAGAGATGTTTCCCCTCGGCTTTACCATCTGAATACATACTGTGAACTAGGCATTAGATACTAAGATTATGCACAAAGTTATAAAGGAGTCCTTTCACGATAGATTCTAATTTCAGTCATTTTCTTCTAGTCCTTAAAGGAAAGAAGTTAAGTCTTCCAATGCCAATTTGAAGGTCCTCAGAGATGTTCTACACCTTAACATGGACACGAAGCAAACTATGTCAAGTGTTCTCCTGGGTGACTTTTACGTGACTGAGACCAAATGTTAAAACTGAAGTCAGAAAAATGTTTAGTGTGGAATTCAGCAAAGCGCTGATCATTCTATCTAGAAGACCATCTCATCAGTATCCCCCTTATAGAGGTAATTAAAACTTGGGCCAATTACATAAGTATGGTACCCTCACAATGTCAACTGGACCATCATAAAAACCTTACGTGTTTAACTCATGAATGGATCAAGTCAACTATTGCTCTCTAAGGCCCTAGTGTGAGACTCATGCTAAGGAACAGCCAATCCCAATCTGGAAATGTACCCTGCTGTGTATAAGGCAAAAGCCCCAAATGAAGATCACAGACACTCCTAAGTATCAGGAGTGTACTGTTGTGATTAATTTTCACCTTCCAGGTAGGAGACCATCAAGTTTAGGGAGTCAAGATACACAGGTGATATGACAGGTGGGAAATATGAGGAAACAAATACCCCAGGCTTTACCTACTAGGTACTGTCTTGTTGCTTCGTGACTCAAATTTGTGCACTAAGAACAATTAATCCCGCCACCCCTTTCACATTTTTAGGTGCTAACTAAGGTGTTAGTCAACCAACATGGTCTTGAAGCAAATAAAAACTCTTAAAGAGACTGTCACTGGCCTGTAGTCAGAATTTTTTAAGCAATAAAAATCTCACACCTTATTGTCAAGTGTTTTATTTATACCTACAAAAGAAACAAGATGGTATCAAAAGGACAATTTACAAGCTAAGAATAGTAACATAAGCTCTTGAGCTCTTAGCATCCTGTGCCTGAACATCATACATCTACAAATCTTTCAAGTCTTAACGCAACAGGAATGTGTTCAGAAACCAGCAAGGACATAAATAGAGAGAGCACTGATCCCAAGCAAAAGCCACCAACCTTTTAGATGAGAGAAGTCCACACAATGAATTGTTAGGGAGGGGACTGGGGAGAAGCAGCCCCACAGCTTAATATGGAAATCCTTTCCCTAAATGAGTTTCAATCATGACTACAATCATTAGCTTCAAATGAGGATTCTTCTGCTCGCGTTCTGAAGCCAAGACAGAACCTGAGGTACGAGTGGCAGAAGACTTGGCTCGGAGCTACACAGGGAAAACGACTGGATTCCAGCTGTGCTCAGGCCACAATAGCTTTTGAGTTTGGGATATGCTGTTACTTTGACTTTATGATTACAACATCCCTGGTGGAAAAAGGAAAGCAAGCAGCAGACCAAATACTGCTTGCTTGCCCAGAGACCTTTCCCGCAAAGGGATGCTTTCAAGACTTGCAAGAGAGTAGGGTAGGACACCCACTGTGGTGGCACCTTTGTGTTAAAAAAAAAAAAAAAAAAAAAAAAAAAAATCAAATCAGAATTTTGGTGTAGAAAAAAATGCCTACAATGGACTAATCAGTGCTTAGACGAACTTTTTTTTGGGGGGGGACACTTTGGTTTAAAAGCACAGAGCGGTGTTGCCATGTTTTTCCTGTGCCTACCATCCTCCCTCAGCCTCAACTTCTATGAGGAGGAGAAAAAGAAGTTAAGAAAGAAGAAAGTGGGGGGTGTGGGTGGGGGGAGATGTCCCAGTTCTCACACGCATACATTTCAGCTTATGCTGACAACCTACCTGTATGCCGCACATTCAACCACACTTTCAGTACCCCTCAGAAACAATCCCTTCTCTCTCCCTGAAGAATTTCAAGAGGAAAACAAAAACCAAAACCTCAAGTATTTAGATATTTTGATCTTACAAACCAGCAAGCACTCTCAGGGCTAAGCCAAAGAATGCAGCAGAGGCTCCCCCCTTTAACTACACTGTGAATGAACAATATCGGTAACAGTATTAAAAAATTAAGTCCCACACTAGATACGAAGATATTTCTGAGGCTGTCTGATCTCCCTGTCCTGTTACAGTGAACACACGAGCAGAAAATTCTTTCCAGGCCCATCTGCTATATGAAGTCTCAGTAAAACGGTTGGTATTGCTACAAAGGGGACAATCTCACCTACCTTTCAGGTGGAGGAAAAGTAAAAGGACTTGGACTTTAGTCCTCTGTAACTTTTCTTAAGCACTACCTACCTGTAAAAAGCTGAGTGCAAAAGGATGCTGAAGAAACTTTGCACCCCAAAGCTGTTACAAAGCACTGCAGAGAACGGGAGTATGAAGAGAGTAAGAGTTTTTAATAAACCCTCAAGACCCTTCAAGATAACTTGGCCAAAGGGGCCGAGTAGCTGGCAAAGGGTTGCTTTTACTCTAGCTCTGCAAATACTGAGTTTAAAGAGAAAAGCTGCCCACGGAGTGCACACTGTTTATAATTAGACGCGGTTCTCACTCCGCAGGTGAACGCGTACTGAGCTGGTTCATAAATTTCCAGTGAGCATTTACGTTCATTCTGCTCACAGCAGCTGTCTGGTTGGAAAATGAATTTCACAGATGGTCCCTGGTAATATGGGGAAGAAAAATAGGCAGCTTCCACCCAGATGCTGAGATGCTACATTTAACCATTACAATAAACATTTGGGGTTTTTAATTTAAAGGATACACTTAAAAAAGACTCGGCAATTTAATTTCTAACCTGACAACTAAAATGGTTATTTTTCAGTAATTGGGAAGGGGGAAGGCAGAGTGTAAGGGAGACAAAGCCAATTAGGAATTTTTAAAAGAACTCAAATGCACTTAACAAGCTATCAGCCAAAATGACAATGGCAAAGCACTGTCTTAAAAACTCATCAGGCCTGAGGAACCCTGTTCCAGCTTGAAAAAACATTAAAAAGCATTACAGGAAATGTGCAGAACTCCCTCTTGGTTTTCTATTCCAGTAAGGAGAGCAATTTAAAGCAGATGCCGTCTTCTTCTGCAGAATTCAACCCTCTAACCGCCCCCCCCCACCGCAACTCAGGACAACAAAAAACGGGCTCCCACAAAAGGGCCTAACACCTTACTTTTTCTTTTAAAGATGAAAAATAGCTCAAACATCCTCAACATGCAAGAAGTTGCGGGGAAAAAAATCTCTTCCAGTCGGCTATACATATATATATACTTTTACAAAATCTCTTATTACAGACTGGATCATTTTGGCAGGCAGAAAAAACCTGGCAGTGAATTCTAACTAATCTGCATGAAAGACAAATCACAATGGTTGGGAAAAAAAATTTAAAAAGAAAGAAAAAGGGAAGAAGAAAAAAAGGAAAAGATAGCGTTCCTTTAAATGTAGTTAAGTCTGCACAAGTCACTACCACCTGAGTGGCTTCATTTACGTGAAGGAGGAGGGGGAGGAGGAGGGGGTGGGTACTGGTAGGCAGTCTGCCCCATGTAACCTATCATATTGGTAGCTCCCGGAGGCTGTGCGAACTGTTGTGACATCAGTGGCTGTGGCTGCTGCCCAGACCGGCCCATCCCACTAAACTGCTGGCTAGAGCTCTGTGAACTTCTCCCAGTTGAGGTGGTGCTACTGGCCCCATAAGTGCCAGCACCATATTCTTGGGCTGTGTAACCACTGGTGCCATAAGCAGCTGCCCCATAGGTGCCTTGACCATAGGTGTATTGGCCTGCTTGTGCTCCAAAGGCAGAATTTGGACTTCCATAGCCACTACCGTTAGCATAACCGGCTCTATCGGTTTCACCACGATCCCGATAGCTCGCAGAGTCTCTCCGGCCACCATCTTTGACCCCTCGAAGCCTCCGGTCACACTCATCCTGATACATCAGATTGGGATTGTTGGCTGAAGAAGTGGTCCGGTACCGAGAACGACCTCCTGATGAGGACACAAGGAATTTTCAATGCTACATATGTGATCCAAACATAACCACATGTAAAAATGCTTCTCAGTACAAAAGTATTCAATATTCTTTCTTGATCTTTTTTTTTTTTTTTTTTGTGGTACACGGGCCTCTCACTGTTGTGGCCTCTCCCTTTGAGGAGCGCAGGCTCCGGATGCACAGGCTCAGCGGCCATGGATCACGGGCCCAGCCGCTCTGCGGTATATGGGATCTTCCCGGACCGGGGCACGAACCCGTGTCCCCTGCATCGGCAGGCGGATTCTCAACCACTGCGCCACCAGGGAAGTCCTCTTTCTTGATCTTTAATTAAGTGCTAGGCCAGCTTCCAAATCAGCACTTTATACTCAAAAGAACGGTAAACATTATTAAAGGATATTCAACTTCTCACCTTTTAGGCCCTTTCTTTATTTGAGGATTACCAAGAAACACACTCTTAAAAATGTAAGAAAAATGGTAAGGACGGTTTAAAAAACAAAAAAAGGCATGCAGCTAAGTTCATACGACCACGAAGGGATCCTCTACTAGTGCACACTGGTTCTCAAATGCTGCTGTGCAGACCTAACTGCATCAGAATCATCTCACAAGTTTTAGGGAAAAAGTTCAGGTTTCTAGTTCAATTCCAAATGCACTTAAAAAAAAACAACAACTGCATTTTAAAAACCTTGAAGGGAATTCTGATGTAAAGCTTCAACATACAGTAAGTGGGGGGAAAACATCCTATCAAACCTATCAAACTTATAGGCAGGAAACCCAGATCCTACTATATTTTGCAACTGTCCAATTCAGATCCAGTTAACTATGCCTGTCTCTACTACCATGAAATGGTATAAAATTACTGATTTCTCCGTATGGAAAACCAAAAACCTAACATACTACTAAGGCTATGACAGGCTCCCAAACTTCATATTGTCTTACTGAGAAGAGATTATGAAAAATTATTAAGCAACATACATTAACCTTCACTGGCTTAAAAAAACAAGGCATAATGAACACACAAAAAAGATACCTTGGCAGTACCTGGAAAACTCCAGGACTTACCCTTACCCCCTCCTCCGCCGCCTCCTCTGTGGTCCACCAGCTGCATCAGTTTTGGATTGATAGCCTGATTAGCCTCTTCCAGCACTTTGATCAACTCTCTGGCCTGCTTTAGGTTCCCTGGGGTGAAGAAGGTATAGGCGGTGCCCTTGTTGGTGCTACGGGCTGTTCGGCCAATACGGTGCACATAATCCTCTGAGCTGTTTGGATAGTCATAGTTGATCACAAACTTGACATCTTCCACATCTTCAAAGCCAACGATGAGTCAGTGTGTAGGTTGATGTGGCAGGGAAAGAGAAGGTAAAGGACATGCCAACAACAGGTGGGAAGCACGAATGCAGATGACAGCAAGAGGAGAGAAGATTAAGTTAGTAACCACTCTGAACAGGAACAAAAAAAGACTCATCCCAACAGAGTAAAAGAGGATTAATGATGCTTGGGACATGCAGAGGAAGCAGCATCTTTATCAGCTGTAAAATCCTAAGGAAATCCCATTCAACCATCCAAACTCCTGCCTCTTCTGTATCTTAACCAATATACTGACAGGAGTTGTACCAAATTCCAGTTCCATCCTTTTCAAAACTGGAATGTAGAAGGTGGTACCATCATTAAGCTACAAGGCCAAATCACTTCTACTCTGTTGGGAGAAGCCTGGCAAAATCTACCAGTAATATAACAAACTTACCTTTAAACCAGTCACAGAGCAAAATGAAAAGAAAACAAAAACAAAAACAAAAACAAAAACTTCATATACTTTATTACTACATTTTCATGGAGACTTAAGATATTTAGATTAAAAATTTTTTGCTTATATTAAAAAATAGAACAACAAAACTGATCAGAGCCAAAGTTAAATACACACTTATTTTCCTTTGCAGAAATATCCAAATTACCTTTCCTCTTTCAATTACCACAAGAGCACATTACACTAAAATTACACTGTACTACCAAGCCCAGCTCTGCCAAATGAGGTTTTTTTCTCAACTCAAGGTTACTTCAACTCAGTCCTTGCTTCAATTATCAAAGATTGTCTATGTAACCTGGAAAATTAAACAGCCAAAGAGTGTGGGAAAAACCATGAAACCTTGAGACACAAGTTTAATGTTCTGTCCACTGCTGGGAATTGGATTGAATAACCTCCTAAAGCTTAAAGTATGTAAATGTTAGTGTAATGCTTTCAGCTAAATGTCTACTTTAACCTACTTAAACAAACAAATTTAAGAATATAACAAAGAATCCTAATGTTTTGTGGAAAAAATCTGCATTTTACAAAGAATATTCAGAAAATATCCTAGATAAAACACAGATTTTTGTGATATAAATAATTAAAAAACATTCTCTGTTTGTTACCAGACCGATGCACACTCCCTCCTCCTTTGGGAAACCGCTGCAGCCGATCCCGTCTCTTTGCCTTTTATTTTTGGCGGCCTCCTTTCGAAAACTCCGCCTTCTGACACGGGACCACTGGAGCGCGGGGAGCATGCATCAAGGGTCCGTGGCAGTGAGAAGTCCCCACACACGCTCGCTCTGTGAACTGGCTTAGATGCTTCTCTGTAGCCCCATTTGGTTGCCAAGCGCCGGAGAACCTGGGTTCGGGTAAAAATTTCAGGTCCTCCAACGCCTCCCCCAAGGATAATTGGGGTGATTGTAGAAAAAAATAATTAATAAAAAAAATGTAAGTTACATCCAAAGGGTCAGACTGCATCTATTGCCCAGACTGGATTAATTTCAGGGGGAAAGGGGAGATGATTTAAAAAAAAAAAAAAATTCAGCTGTTGTTAAAGGGCCTGTGAAGAAAGGGGCATTATGTCTGTTTCTTATTACAATAAAGGCTCCTCAGTCTTTACTGACCCCTAAAGTCCTGAAATCACACCAGAAAGACGAGAAGGCACTTATCACAGGGGGCAGCGTGAGTCTCCGGCTAGGGTCCTTGATGTAACAAAGGGAAAACAAAAATTTACAGGGCCAGGAGGGATGTGAGACAGGGGGAATGGGGAATTATGCTCCATGACCGCATCTTCAGGGCTAGGATAATGCTCCTTACTCACTCCCACTGTGTATGACCACAGGCAGCAGAGCAGGTTGAATTATTGCACTGGATGCACAGATGTGTGCTTTCCTAGCAGAAAGCACTGAGGACTGGAGTCAACAGTTCAGCTATCAACACTTGGGAATACTTCTGGAAGGGTTCAATACTGGGCAGACATGGTGCAAGTTCTTCATACTAGAAAGATGTCTTGTGTGTGCACAGATATAGCTGGCTGAGGGCACATAAGAGCAAGCGCAGAATCTGTTTCTCTCCAGTCTAGTCTAGCCTGCCCTGATGTTATTTGTGCACTGTCACAATATTACCTTGGTGTCTTTAGTGAAGATGCTGTTGCAGGCTAAGAAATCAAAAAGTTAATGTTTTGGCCAGCTGCCCAGGGTAAGAACTTTTTGTCTGACGAGCCCTATGACATGGCCTGAATCTCCAATCACTAATTGGGAGGGGCTGAGACTAGCCAATAGGCTCATCTAGAGCTGCTTCGGGCCAATGTAGATTTGCCTCGGCCATGTACTGAGTGATCTGCAGCTGCTATCAAAGCTTCTGTTAAAAAACAAAACAAAATCAATTCAATACTTTTAGTTTAACAATGTGTAGTTTAAACAAAAAAAGGAAAAATAAAAAATATCCCACTGGAAAGGGAATAAATAGTGGTTTCCGGAGGATGACTATTATAAAATTATGGGAATCGAAGAACTTACCTGAAGGGAACATTTAAGAGGCCATCGCTCGACAGGAAGTGAAAAAAGGCCTGGTGACTCAGCTGAAAATTGCACCCCTGTCTTATGAGGTAGAAGCCTTCACTTTCCAGGATCTTGTAGGACCTTGGTCAGCATTCTGCCATTTTGGTGGGTTTTCCCCTTCCTTTTGATTTTTACAAGGCAGCAAACAAAGGGGCCCAAAACAAGCACTGATGCTGAGTAACAAGAAACAGACTCAGATACCTTCCCTCTCCCCTCTCTTGGATGAGTGGGGGTGGGACGAAGAGTCGAAGTTATTCTAACAGCAGCCAATTGAGTTGGTTTAGAAATGCAGGGGGACATGGAACAAATATTTTAAATTGTCTAGGCAAGATGCACAAAGAAGCTACCAGCACATAGCAAGCCTGTTTAAAAACCACCATCACTGAAAGCTTTTATGTAAACTGCTTTCAGGCCTCAGCCTCTTCTCCCAACAGGTCCAAGTTCTAACCGCACAGATCCAGACATGACCTCAGAGGGCAGAGACAATTTTTCAGTCATGCTGCAAGTCACCACCTCTGAAGGAGGGAATGATGAGTGCAATGTTTAAAAAGCCTTCATTACTTTTGTATTCCAGTCTGAATACTTGCTCTCTTTATGCTGAATATTAGGGAATATGGTGCTTCTCGCCTTCCTGGGCAAGAAATTAGTATCTGTCAATAATTTTAAAATATATTTGTGACAGAAATACTCTATCATTTTTTAAAATATAAGTTTTGAGTTACACCTGTTTTGCTCAGAATAATGGGCTAAAGTACCACAAAATATCTCTGTATACCTTAAATCGTAATGGGTTGAAAACTCCGGAACATCAGCTTCAAATTAAGTTCTTAAATTGGAAGACAGTGCATCGATGATACGAGTATGGGTGGGAGGAGGGGATAACTGAGTGCTCATAATAGTTCTACTTCAGTAAATTAAATTGGGCAACGCAGATTGTTGAAAGGTATCATATCTATAGATTTACTAAATCCCAAGAATATATTAGCATTTATGGAATTGGACATCCGCAGATTGATTGGTAGAGGGGAAATAAATAACTGAAGAAACTAGCTTCCAATAGCTAGGTTCAACTGGGCTCATTTTATTCACCCAGAATATAGAATAAAACCAGGAAGAAGTTGAGCTGCGCAAATGAATGTCTCCTCTCCCTCTAACGGTTTAAATAGTCATGCCTAGGCCTTGCTGCAGACCAAAGCCTGTTTGTTAGGAGCAGGAAGAGACTTTGAAAATAAAAGGAAAAAACCCCCAAAAAACAAACAAAAAACCCCACCAAGGTTAAAAAAAAATCATGGGGGAAAGGGGAATCACATACTTTGTAATTCTTCTCCTTTAAATATTTATCTAAACACACATATATGCAACTCTAATGTGAAAAGACAAGCAAATCTTTTAACCAAAAGATACATATACCATTGACAGAGACACCTATCTATACAAACCTAGCCCACGGGAGGCTACATCTGTGGCAATGAGAATGGGAGCCTTTCCAGAACGGAACTCTGAAAAACAAGGATAATACCATGAAAACAAGTTATAAGATTAAGGCTACACCATGATATATCTTAAAAAATGACCAAATAAACATTCCCAGCTATCTGGCCTTCTTACCCTATCATATTAAAACTTCAAGTAATGGTGTAAGAACACGCCAAGCTCTTTTAAATTTGAAGATAATAGTAATTCTTTTGAAAATATTTATTATACTCACCTTTAGCAGAGGAGCAACAGATGAAAAAATTTACCTCTAATAATGAAGCACCATTAAAATGGTGTGGCGATGTGTAACAAAATTACCATGAGCTGGAAATTTTCTTCCCTTAAATTATGACAGCAAAGTTGTCTCCCAAATAAAACAAAAACAAAAGTGGGGGTGGGGGAGGGGGTATGGAAAGGGAGGAAGTTTAAAAGATGTGGAATGAAACCATTAACTTTGCTCTGTGAAATAACAGAATAGGGTTTCCCTCGTGGAGCAGTGGTTGAGAGTCCGCCTGCCGATGCAGGGGACGTGGGTTCGTGCCCTGGTCCGAGAGGATCCCACATGCCGCGGAGCGGCTGAACCCCGTGAGCCATGGCCGCTGGGCTTGCGTGTCCGGAGCCTGTGCTCCGCAACAGGAGAGGCCACAGCGGTGAGAGGCCCGTGTACAGGGGAAGAAAAAAAAAAAAAAAAAAAAAAACAGAATATATATACTGGTCTCTGCCCTCAGTTCCTGGCACAGAGCTCCTAAAACCCTTGTAAAACAAGGATGCTAGGAGAATCTTTTATTCTAATACTTAAGTCTTTGACCCTGGTCCCTGAACAAGAGTTCCTAAACAAGAACAAGAACAAGACAGGAATCTTTTTTTCTAGTGAAAAGACACTTGATGGGCTCCAGAATAGCTCCTGGATGGAGGCTGTTCACCAGAAAGACCAAGCCATGATCAGAGAAGCTTGGAACTTTGAGCCCCCCTCCCAGAGCAGAGAGGAGAGGAGAGGAGTGGAGAGGGAGACTGAGTTAATGTGATGAAGCATCCATTAAAATCCCACAAGTATGGGATGTGGGGAGCTTCCGGGCTGGTGTACTTATCTATAAAGACAAGAACTCATTAGATAAAGAAAGGGTGGTCTAAGTGGTGAAAAAGTGGTGTAAAGAGCCAGCACTAATGACCCTGAAGTATGGTGGAGATGACAAAAATGCCCCCAATATTCAATTAACTAGACCAGAGCTGGGCAAACCCTGGTCTTTGGGTCAAATCTGGCACAATGCCTATTTTTGCAAATAAAGTTTTGTTGGAACACAGCCAGGCTGTCTCTTTACATAACGTCTATGGCCATTTTTGTGCTACAACAGCAGAGTTGAACAGTTGTGACACAAAACACTATACAGTCTGCAAAGCCGGAAGTATTTACTACCTGGCTCTGTACAGAAAGTTTGCCAATCCCTGAAACAGAGTATAAGGACAATGCTTAGTTTTGAACTCACCATTAAGTACCCAATCTCTTTCTGGTTGACTCTTGTCTCCATGGATACACATAGCTGGCCAACTGTCAGAAGAAAAGAGCAAAGTACACGTTAGGCATTGTTGAAATATTACACAACATTCACAACACCAATTTAGAAATTCCTACTGAACTACAAAATCTGAGGCAAATTAATTACCTCAGTGCTACACTTACCCATCTCTGCGCATCCTTCGAGTGAGGTCATCACAGCGTCTTTTCGTCTCTACAAATATTATTGTCTTATTTTCCTTTTCAGCCATTATTTCCTCCATGAGTTGGATCAACCTGAAAACAAGACCAAACAATTCAGTCATCCAGAGAAGACCCCCCTACACATCACGCAGAAGCTATGTTTGCATTATCAATCCTCCAAAGCTTTAGTATTTTCTTTTCAAATTACTTTCTCTACAGCTGGTAATTATCAGAACTGGGATTCAAATCCTTGCCTTTAACCACAAGCTCTGATGAATAACATGAAGAATGGATTGTTGGAAAGCTAGCAATGCTTTTAATGTTTTCAAGCCTAAAAAATACTGGCTTCTAACACTTTAGTTTTGGAGGATTATTAGGAAAGGTTTATCAGCGTCATCAAAAGAGTAAAATCTTTCATACTTGTGGTCTTTTTCACTCTCCATGCAGACATCCACGATCTGGAGGATGTTGTGGTTGGCACTCAACTCCAGATTGCCTACGTTGATCTGGGTGTAATCACGAAGGAAATCCTCTGCAAGCTGTCTTACTTCTTTTGGCCAGGTTGCACTCCACATTAACGTCTGCCTATCAGGCTATCCGGCAAGGAAAGGAAAGGCTTTCTTTTAGATTAAGCAACTACTACAGGCAAAGGGTATAAGACAACGAATTATCGGCTTTACACACCCTGATTTGGTCAACAATTTTACGAATTTGGGGTTCAAAGCCCATATCAAGCATTCTGTCAGCCTCATCCAGTACAAGGTAAGTACATCGGCGAAGATTTGTCTTTCCTGACTCCAGGAAATCTATCAGGCGTCCAGGAGTAGCTATACAGATCTCGACACCTGTAAAATAAAACCAAAGATCTATCCAACTAAGAATTCTTTATACACTGTTCAAACCTCAGCAAACTAAGAAACACCAACTCTGGTGGTTGTACTCACTGCTGCAGAGCACTAACTAACTTTTAACACAGTGCCTGGAAAAGCATGATGTAACAAAAATTTATGTATCATCATCCAAACCTCGACAAAGTTTAAGTCTCTAGTCACACTGAACTTCCCTAAAACAGCATTTTAACCATATTTGAGAATTGCTAAGCTGCTGAAATAATGACACCCCCCCCCCGCCAGAATCCACTATTTTCTTCTTCAATTTCATTTACAGAAACTGGTAAAATGAGAGAAACTAATAATTCTTAAACATGAATTTTTTACATTACCTCTCTCCAAGTCTCGAATCTGGGGGCCTTTCGGGGCACCTCCATAAATGCAAGTGCTCTTCAATCTAGAACATTTGCCATAGTCATCAGCCACCTGCTGTACCTGCTGGGCAAGCTCTCTGGTAGGAGCCAGAACGAGACACTAAAACAAACAAACAAACAAACAAACAAATCACTTGAGACACCTATCCGAAGTTTAAGGAGGAAAAAAAAAGTACCAAAAGGTTATTTAATTCTCTATTGTCTAATTCGGTGCTTTCAAAGTATGTGATGGGGTGGGGCGCTGGGAAGGCAGGGGGTATAAGACAGTGCACCGGAGTGTGGCAAAAATTATGAGAACTAATACTTGGCATGTGGTATGATGGCTGACTTCTGACACATGATTCATTACCGTTATGTGTACTATGTAAATAGATTTACAGACTGTATTATGTTGTTTTAACTAAACAACTCACAAAATGAGTAAGTAGCTATAAAATATTCCTGCAAAACCATGGATAAAATATTAGAAACAAATTGGGAGACTGGGATTGACATATATACACTTATATGTATAAAATACGTAACTAATGAGAACCTGCTGTATAGCACAGGGAACTCCACTGTACAGTAGAAACGAACACAGCATTGTAAATCAACTGTATTCCAATTAAAGAAAAATATTAGAAACAGATGAACAGGAAATGAGCAAAGCTGACACTTTTCTGACATCTAGTTTAAGCTCTCAGCCAGGCACTTTAGGCAAAAACAAAGATGACTTATACACAACGTGACAAGAAGTTGGCCAAAAAATACAAAATTAAGACACTTTGAAACAGGTATCATATATACTGTTAACAATGACTCTCACTCGGTGTACTGATCCATTAGACATTAACTAATGACAATAAAGCAAACTCTATTAGCCATATGGAATACATTACATATTATGTTAATGAAAAGTAATGCATTATTTCTTGTTGTGAATACATTGAGACATACTATAATAATGTATTCATAAACATACAGGGAGTGCAAGCTCTATTAAAAAAAGAATGTACATTCAAAATGTTTGAAGACCACTACCGAAATCTCACAGTAAATAGCATAAATGAAAACGATCAAACAAGAAAATCATGCTGCTCTATAAACATTTACAGACGCATCACTTAACCATAAAGAATACACATCCTAAACCCGAGTCCGCCACAGGGCAAGGATCTCATTTCATACTTTTTTATCCCTCACAGCATCAATGAGCAATTAAGAATTGCACTTGAATTTAATGCAGAGTAAATGCCTCTATATGAAGGTAATGGGCATAATGGTTAAAAGTAAGAATAGTTCAAATTCAAGCTCAGCCATTTAATTCCTATATAACCCTGGGCAAGTCATTTAATTGCATTGTGTCTAAAATTTATCAGTAAGATAGACATAATCTCTCTTCCAGATATGGAAGGTAGGGTTGAAAATGAAATCTGAGAACATATGTAAAGCACAGTGCCTGAAACACAATAATCATTAAGTTGGAGTTATTCTTAGAAGTGTGAACAAACTGAAACACACTTACAATTGGGCCATCTCCTCTTTCCAAGTAAGGCTGGTGGTTAATATGAACAATAGCAGGCAGCAAATACTGGGGTGGGGGGAAAGAAGGACAGTGTTATACCAAAACTAAGCCATTATATTAACTGTTCTGAATTATCACAGTAATTGATAACGCCTAAGTAACTAGGAAAGGGAAAACAGAACTCACAACTGTTACACATATGTGCAATGTATATTTGAACATAAAATGCTTCCACATATTTCAGATAGCTAAAAAAGCTGAAATATTATCCCTATCTGAATTAGAATTTCAAGAATTGAGAACATATGGAGTATTTACTATAGCAAAATAAGTTACCACAATATTAAAAATCTTCCCTTGCTGGTACATACCGCCAATGTCTTCCCAGAGCCAGTCTGAGCAATGCCCACCATATCCCGGCCACTAAGAGCCAAGGGAAATCCCTGGCACTGAATTGGAGTTGGTTCTGTGAAGTGCTGATCCATCAACACATCCATTACGTATTCTGTACGAAAATCAATATTACTACTTTAAGTAAAACTAAGGACCACAGCCAAAAGAAATTAAAAAAACTGTTAAGCTCATTGAAGGCAAGATTTACCCAGCTTTACATCTCTCCAAGTATTGTTTTTTTCTTCAGTACTGAATCTCTGACCTGCTAATTACTACTTCTCAAGGCTACTGCCACAGCCATCTACCCTTATCCTCGAAAACTTGAAAACCACTGCTCTGAACTATTTAACATGGTAATGACGACCATGGTACATGGTAGTCACTTATTGTTTATCTAATTCAAATTTTAACCAGCTAGAAAGCAATTTCATTTTGCTGTTTTCTAAAAGGTAGAGGCAAAACCCCAGGGAAAGATGGGGAAAAACCCCCCAAAATCCAAAAAAGTTCTAAGCAAAGAACACATGAGCATTAAAAATAAAACAAAACACACAAACAAAAACACATAAAACAAACACACAAACAAAAACACACACACAAACAAAAACCCCCAAAAACCTTTGTGAAAGGTTCCCACTTGTCTTTTCAACAAAATCCTGAGCCTGGGTCAAAACCTTTAAAAACCTATGACCACACTGACCGTTCAAGCTAAATTAACAATTAAGATACTGGACTGAAAAAACACTTACGTGGGAAGTTAGCATGATGGAAGGCAAACACAGGTTTAGGACAAACATCGCCTCCTCTCACTGTAATCTCTTTCTTTCGGCGTAGTTCATCAACCTCATACTATGTAAGACAACAAAGTAAGACAAATCAGTAAACAAGTTATTCTAAACATGCAAAACTTTATGTTCCAATACAGCAGAACAATTATACCAAATCCACAATTACAATGGAAAGTATGTATAACACTTCTTATAGTGCTTTCGTATGTGTTCAGCTTCATCCAACTCTGAGTCAATGAAGCAGGTTAGCAACCATTCCATTTTCCACATCAGAAAAGTTATTCAGAAAGATTAGTAAATTGCCCAAGGCCAGAAGTAGGAAGAGGGAGAAAATGTGGAACTTAGGACCAAGTTCTCTTTCCTTACACTTTCTTCAGAACAAGTCACCATGTCATGTGTAGAGTCCAAAATAATCATGAGGTTAAAAATACAAACAGGAGTAAAAGCCAATGTTTTAAATTTTTAATTTACTTCACAGATGAAAAAACATGACACCTCATATACAGCTAAAACCACATAACAAACTGGGTGGAAAATATAACCAACAAATGAGAACTAAGTAATACATTAGGTATTACTGGTTTCTCTTGTATCAGCAATCCTAACAAGAACCAAGGACAGTACCACCACACTAGACTAAAACATATAACAGCAACAGCTGTATATGAGTATATGCTGGCTAACGTACCTACTCGGTTCAAAAAAGTAAATAAACCCCCCCAAACTTACCGGAGTCAGCCTTGCCACTTCTGGATGTTCAACATAAAAATTCTTCTCAAACTTGGGGAGCTCACTCAAATCCCACTTCTTTTTACGTAAACGCTCCCCAGGATTACCAAACTTCTTCGGGGGAAGGCCACCACCACCTCTTGCTCCAAATCTAGAAACACCAACATTTTTAGCTTTTTAGTGTTTTTATAGCAAAACACCTTAGGTGCCATAAAAACATGTAAAAAGATGGGACTCTTAAGATACTACCAGTCCCCTCCAAAAAAATATTTACGTGTACAGTGCTTAAAACAGCATCTGGCATAGTAAACACTCAGTATAAGCTGGCCTAATTGTATTCATTCAACTAATAGTTACTGGGTACCAACTATGTACCAGGTACTGTTTTTTAAGTGGTGCTAGAGATACTAAAGTGAATAGAAGTCTCTACTCTTATGTAATATTCTGAAATGTAGGTGAGGACATAGAAGTTTAAATTAGGGCAAAATTGTAGACAGGAAGAAAAACAGTTCAAGCAGCTCTGTACTTGGAATGGCTTCTTGAACCCCTTACTCCTTGATACTGTGATGAGCACTCCTTTTGCCTGCTAATCTGCTAAGGAAAACTACTAGGACCCCTACAAGACTGGTAGGCTAGTCTTCACCTTTAGTTTATGCTAATGAATGGCCAGGGCAAAAATCTATGATCTTTCCTTCCACTTTATTTCCACCTTTATCTTCTTTCTCCTTTCTGTTCACAGGCAAACAGAACTATTAACTATAAATTTGCTAATAGAACCATTAATAAGGCTTATTTAAGGTCTTTAAATCTCTATTTAAAAATCAATCTTTTTGCTTTATCTGTCTTTCACAACAGACAAGTTCAACTGGAATACAAATATGGCCATTAGCCGAACTTGATACGTTCTACTTTTCCTAGAAGAATCCCAACACTAAGATGGTCTTCATTTCTGTATTTCAACCTACTAAAGTGCAGGGCGTTGTCTGATGGACAAATAATATACAGTATGTTTTCATCCCATTTCCTTACTCCTGAAAATACACTGAATTTAATTCTTTTCCACTCTAACTCATTCATATCTTGCAAGTGGTTCCACGTAATAATGAAGAGGCAGTACATGTACTAACTATCCTAAAGGGCCTCAATTTCCCGGAATTCAAAATGGTCTTAAAATTCTTTGCCTTAAAGACCCAGCTATACATTTCTCTAAATACACACAAAGATTGATGGCTGGAAATTTTACTGGGACTATTAAATATTTACATTCAAAAGGCAGAACTTGGCTGATTCCAGTTATACTACTGTTGATCAATACCTATGACACCTTCAATATGCCCTCAGGCTTAAGACTGTACAGACCTAAAACTACATGGATTGACCCCTCCCCCCTCACTTGCAAGTGAAGCAACTAACACAATTTTAAATAAGGTACTCTACAAATAAAAAAGCCAAGTCATTAGATTGTCAGTCTTGCAAAGAATAAAAATGACCCAAGACCAATTTTCAGAGATTGGCTGCCTTATATAAATTTATGTGATTCCTAGAAGATGCCATTTCAATGCTGCTGCTGTTGCATTCCAGTGCTACCCAGACATTAAAATAACGACCTAGAACAGAACTTGAGCCTTTTCTCTTGTAGAATTTGAGTATATTTGCGCCACCATTTAAAGATGCACCTATCCTAACCCCCTGCATACCATGCTGCTCATTTAATGTTTTTACTGAGTATTAAGTTTAATTTAGCTTTGCAGTAAATATCAGTTTTGAAGATTTGTACATTAACATGCAAAATCAAGTTAGTTTAAGTGTACAATGCATATTTGTACTATCCGTGTACGTACACTACCTCATTGCCCTTTCAAAACAATAATCCATTTCAGCTCTGTTCAGTTCAAACAGCAGCAATTCAAATAACACAGAAAATTTCATAGTAAAGGTAGAATTAGGGCATAGACTTTATTAGAGTGCCATTTTGTTTGAAATGAATTATTTCTAAAGTCTTTTTTAAAATGTCATCTGATACTTAAGAGTCAATATGGGTGGGGTAAACTAAGAATGGATCAGTAATTCACTTTTTCCTCTTTTCAAATAATGAACTTTTATTATTAAAGCATATATACAGTAAGATATTAAACCAAACACCCACAGTAAAAAAAAAAAACACCACCATTATCAGTACCTTGGTAGCCTCCATGTGCCTATTTCAAGTTTACAATCCCCATCATAACTAGTATCTCGAATTTTAACCATTGCGTTATTTTTTTGTCTTGTCATATTTGTTAGTGTCCTTGTATGTTATTCTTCTAGCATAACTTGTTTTACTTAACATTATATTTCTGTCTCATCCATGTTGATACAAGTTTTTCTTTTTCACTGCTGTACTGCAGTCTATTGTACGAATTTATCCAGACACTTGAGCTGTTCCTAATACTGTCATGAACAACACTGTTATAAACATGGATACCGGGGTATGTGTACAGGGTTTCTCTAGGCCTAAGAGTCTAGGGTATAAAGCTTAAGAGAGGAATTCTGGGTCATCTTCATTTAACTAGGTAACATTAAGTTAAGTTCTTTTTCCTAAGTGGTTGTACTGAAATTCACTTCTAGATTTAGCTATACTGTGAAACACTAAGCAAACATTCCACTTACAGCCCTCCGAATTTAATGCTAAAATCAAATATTTTCCTTCGTAACAAGGTATAAGTCAAAGAAACCCTTTTTAGTTAGTAAATTAAGAGATAATTGAGGAGCTTGTGACTAGAAGGTCTGGTACTTCTGTATCTGAACCACAAGACAAAAATGTTTGAGAAAATAGAATGCCGACTACAGAGAGACAATTACACACAGTATCTCAATTCTGGAGAACAATGCAAAGGCAATTACTATCCCCATCTTCAGATGAGAAAATCGGCTCACAAAGGTTCAGGATCTTGCCCAAGGTCACATACACTCATATATATAAGAAGTGGCGTCACATAAACTTTTTATCCATAGATAAAACTTTTATTACAAAAAAGTAAACAGCATAAATCAACACGGATCTCTAAAGAAACTTTTTCCTTTAACGGTGTGTGGGGGGGGAAACACATTAAGACTTGAATCTCAGTATCTGGGAGGACTCCAGGTTTAATCCTGTTAACTTCCAACCCAATAACCGTGGCATTAACAGCATCAAAAATTTTCAAGCTAGGCCGAGAAATTAATGCTCCAGTCCAATAAGAGAAGGAAAAAAAAAAAAAAAGACTGAAACATTTAAAAAAAACCCAAAACCTGTAATAACGACCAAACCAAAAACTCCCTCCCCCCAAACGACCATTTGAGGGCAAGAAATCCCATCACTTTGCATTCCAATGTGCTTCCATCGAATTATTTTAAAATACGACTAAAGGTAATTTTTAAATATTTTAAAGACTACCAGTCAGCCTCTTAGTCTCTAGTTTCAAGCCAGGTTTCCAGTTCCATGAACAGGGAAGCCATTTCGCGTAAAAGATTTTCCCAGGCTGAACTCGGAGACCTCATCCTCTTCTCTCAGCAAGAACATCCGAGTTTCACGGATGAACACTAGGCCTGGAAACATCAAATGACTTGCTCAAATCGGCCGGGCTCGAAAGCCAGGAAACGAAGGAGGCCCGGGCTGAGTTGGCGGCGGCCAGGCCTCCCCTCCTGCTCCCCGCGGGGCTGAGGCCTGGCCGCGCCACGACGACCGTCCGCAAGCAGGGGCTGGGGCGTAGCCAACCCGCCGCCGCTCCCCTGCCGGGTCACCAGTGACCCGGGGGCCCAGGCCCACCCAGAGGCCCGCGCTCTAAACCGGTATTACGTCCCGGGTCGCCTCGCCTCCCACAGTCGGGAGCGTCGCTCCCACTCTCGCAGTCAGCTCTAAAGTCTTCCGCTCGACCGCAGGCTGCGGTCTCCTCAGGAAGCAACCTCCTCCCCGCCCCGCGTGCACACAAGGCCTTTCCTCTCCTCCTCCCCCCTTACCCTCCACGGTCACGATCCCGGTCCCGATCCCCAAAGCCGCCTCCGCGCATGGTCCCAAATGGATAGAGATCTGGGAGCGGGGCACGGATGGCCGGGCTCGGGAGGGCCTGCGGCTCCGGTCTAGTGACGACCGATGGCGGCGGCGCCTCCGCTGTTGGGGCGGCGGCAGGCGCGGCGCTTTCTCGCTCCGACGCGCTGTCTCCCGTCGCAGACGCCACCGTCGCCGCCTCTCTCGTCGGAGACGGGAGCAAAACACAGAGAATCGGGGTTACAGAAGCAGTGGGTAGGTTTGGCTACGCTCAAACCCGGCAGTGCCGCGGTTTAGGCGTCTCCTTCCTTCCCAGCGACTGCACAAAATGGCGGCCGGCGCTGAGACCGCTCCAGCTTAACGCTACGTACGCCGGAGACGATACGTAAACAGCGTCTCGGAATAGCCCGCGGGCTTCGCGGAGTACTACGGGTATTCTTGGAAGCATTTTACGTCAGTTGCGGAGGCGGGCGCACTTTGTGGTCGGTAGCAGAAAAACAAAGTACGGATCAGGCGTAGAGTTCTCGCACCACCTGAACCAGAACTAGGGGTAGGGAGGGGAGGGGGAGAGCGACGTAACATTCTTTGCGTCGTTAGCCGGCCCACTATTGCGAAGATGCGCAGTGTGCGTAACGCATTCTGTTTAGAGAATAGAGGATTTTGCCGGGTTCCGACACGGGACGGAACCCGGGCCTGCTTGTGTAAGTTGCTTTGCAGAGACAATAACTGTCCTCCATATTGAAGGCGTCAAGTTTCAGGGTCTCCAGGTGCCAAACGCCCACGAGCATCTTCAGGGACCCTGGCTGGCTCTCCAAGATGGTCCTGCCAGCCATCTGGCCCCGCCGCCCTGGGCCTTGTGAGTCTGGCCGCGCGCCCCGGCGCCATTTCCTATCAGTTGCCTCTCGCTGCGCTGTCGCCGGCGGCCATGATGGATGTCCCTTGTCGGTTCTTAGGGGAGTTGGTCAGGCGCCGACGTCCCAGCTGAGTTAGATCACTATCTGCTATGCTTGGTTCACACTGGAGTGCATTTTCTGAACAGAATATTTACACTGTCCCCGGCTGAGCACAGTTAGCTAACAAAGAACCGAAATGTGGGTGGAGAACCTCTTAAGGTAGACACTGAGGCCCCTTGGCCGCCATTAAATGGCGCTTCCTCAGGAGGCCCGTAGCAGGCCCCTAGTGCCCTCCCGAGACGAAAAGGCTTAAAAGCGGTGGTCTTGAGACCCTGAAAAGGTGAAGGCATAAGTACGTTTTTAACCAGGCTAGGCTGCCTTCCTCTCTCAATTCCTTCTAAGATGACTTCCTTCTCCCTACTTGCTTCCTTCTCTCTCTAGCTGCACTTTAAAGTCTCATAACCTTGGCCAGACAGCGTCACAGAATTGTCAGCTGCTAGGGCCCTTGCAGAGCAGCTCGCTTAAAGTCTTTCTTATTTCTACAGATGGGTGAAGGGGGAGGAGATTTGAGGTCCCTCATTGTGGGGGCTGAGTGATGTCTCCTTCTCTGTTCTGAGTGCTCCCCAAGTTATTAGAAAAGTAGCATAAGGAAAGGAATTTCGTGACGTGTCGTACAGATGTCTTAGACCATAGACAAGATGGACAATCATGGATTCATGGGACAAGTGTTGAAGACGTAATGGTCCAAGCGCTGTGCTAGGCACTGTGGCACAGCAGTGAACAAATGAGTCCCTGTGCCTGTGGATTTTACACTGTAGTGGGGAGATAGACAGTAAATGTCAGGCAGTTGCTAACTTAAATAAAAATTAAAGCATAGAAAAGGGATAGTGTATGTGTGCCTGTGGGGGACGGGAGTATACTTGTGACATAGTATTTTACGTAGGATGTCCTAGGAAGACCTTCCTGATCAAGTGACATTTGAGCAGAGACCTAAAGTGAGGGAGCTAGGCTTGCTAACACAGAGGAAAGAGTAAGTACAAAGGCCCTGAGGCAGAATGTAACTGGAGTAGCAAGGAGAAAAGACAGGAGAGGGCCAGATTATGAAGGAGTTTGAAGGAGTTGTAGGCCACTTTAAGGACTTTATCTTTTCCTTCCAGTAAAATGGAAATCTCTAAAAGGTTCTAAGCAGAGTGACATAATAAAAGAACCCCTATCACTGCAGTCTAGCGAATAAATTGAGAGTGAGCTAGGACAGAAGCAGGCAGATTAATTAAGAGGCTAGTGCAGTAATCCAGGCAAGAAATGATGGCTCTTGGTGAGGTTAATAGCGGTGGGTAAAGGAGAAATGGTCTGATTGAAAATCTAGCTGATGACTTCTTGATGAGTGGGATATGAAAGAAACAAGAGTCAAGGATGAATTTTGTGGGAATTGGCCAACAATTAAATTCCTACTATGATTTAGGCTGTATAAGCCCTGAAGGAGTTATTGTGACTGGTTCACGGTCATTGTTCACAGACTATGATTGCATAGTCATTAAACTTACCCAAATGTGAAATATAAAGCCTCTGCTTTCTATCTTGGTGTGACCCACGTTGGTTCTTTGATAGTTTGGCTTATTGTACAGTTGACCCTTGAAGAACAGGGGTTTGAAATGCCCAGGTCCACTTATACCACGATGTCTTTCACTAAGTAAGTACTATAAGATCTGAGGTTGGTTGAATACATGGATGTGGAACGTCAGATTTAAGGGCAACTGTAAAATTATAGGCCTCTTTTCAACTGCGTGGACACCCCTAACCCTTGTGTTGTTCAAGGGTCAATTGTACTTTAGATACAAGCAGTTGAGAATATTGAGGTCATTAAGTCAAAAAGGTCACCTAAAGCAGTTGCCTTCAAACTTATGATATAAAAGGGACACAATGGAACAGAGTTTTCAGGAAGTCTATTTCCAGATTGAACTTTCATATATATTCCTTTCTAAAATTGATATGACTGAGAAATATGCCCGTAATTGCACCCTTCCACATTACAAACGAAAAGAATATTTCTCTTCTATTCAAAATCTTACTATGGACTTTGCCATGGATGTAAAAATCTCAGAGGCGACAAATAGAAGGACAATTAGAAATGCTAATATTGATGTGAAAAAAGTAAATGATTCTAATGACTTGGTAACATATCCTTTTGCAAATCAGGAGAATTCTGGTTCTTAGTTTTCAACAAAATGGAAGGAGGACCACGTGGAATTTTCAGCTGATAGATCCTTAAAAATAACTTTTAAAGATAGATTACTGGATTTTTGCCATATAACTTGGAAGAAGATCAAAGAATTGAGGGACATTACCATAACAAAACTCCATTCCCACCTACTAAATTATGTGATCAAAGTTTCTAAGCATTTAATGGCTATAGAAAGGGAGAAAAAAATTGCCCAAAGTAATATTTTTCTATGGATACAGGATTTACTTTTTCTTAGTTTCTATTTTTTTTTTTTAAATTATTTTTTGGCTGTGTTGGGTCTTCGTTGCTGCACACGGGCTCTTCTCTGGTTGTGGCAAGTGGGGGCTACTCCTTGTTGTGATGCACAGGCTTCTCATTACAGTGACTTCTCTTGTTGCAGAGCATGGGCTCTAGGTGCGTGGGCTTCAGTAGTTGTGGCACACAGGCTCAGTAGTTGTGGCTTGCAGGCTCAGTAGTTGTGGTGCATGGGCTTAGTTGCTTCGCGGCATGTGGGATCTTCCTGGACCAGGGCTCGAACCCACGTCCCCTGCATTGGCAGGTGGATTCTTAACCACTGCGCCACCAGGGAAGCCCCCTTAGTCTCTTTCTATCTTATTAAAAGATGCATTTCCATTAAAAATTTTACTTTCTGTTTAATAGTTATTAAGAGTTGTAATATATTTAAATTGCTTTGCTTAATTTTGTTCTAATAATTGCAATAACTTAATCCAGAAGAAATTTTAATACACAGAGAAATAAAATTAAATGATGAATAAGACATTTGATGTAAAAATATAAGTTAAAATTCTGGAAAGAAAATAAGAGTTCAAAGAGAAAAACGAACCATATAAGATATTCAACTCTTGAAGAGCTTATTCATATTTTGGGGGGTTTTTGTTTTTGCCACATGGCATGCGGGATCCCAGTTCCTCAACCAGGGATCGAACCCATGCCCCTGAAGTGGGAGTGCAGAGTCTTAACCACTGGACCACCAGAGAAGTCCTGACAGTATTGTTTCTTGAGAAGGAGGCAGAGATACAGGGGAGGAAGGAAGGGTGTGGTCCTCATCAGGAGGAAGGGGTCAGCCACTACCTAGTATGAATTAGGGAATTGTTCCAGCTCATTAACTAAAACTCACCCACAGCCTTAGGGCCCAGGAGACAGCACTGGAGAAGCAGGGCTGATATTTGCTCCAGTTGTGTTTTAGGACCCAGAGAGTGTGCAGTAAAGGTCCTGCTCTCTCTCCCTCCCTACTGGGTGACCAGGGAAAGGGTTTATTGTGTGCCCAGAGCTCCCCAGGGGCTGTGCATCATCTGTAGGTCTCTGGGCCTCTCTGAACTTGTTTCCTTGGTTTGGAAAGGGCACAAGCCATGGAGACAAACCCTAGGGCATGGGGCCTCTGATAGAAGCTATACAAGTTAGCTGGAGACTCCAGGGACTCAGCCTGGAAGAGAGTTCAGTGCCTGCCCCCACTGTATAGGACATAGTGTCAGCTTCTCTGGGGAGACTGACACCTGGTTCACATCCCACCAAGACCACCCTGAAGTGAGGGTGTTCCTCAGTGGAAATCTTGTGCCTCGATATGGAAGAATGGACACTGGGCAGCCCCAAAAGTCAGTTCTCATAGGCTGGAGGGGAAGGAGTAGGTATATGCTAAAATATAGACCAAACTCCTTAGTAGCTGAGCAAGAGTTAGAGCTGTGTTCATGTTTTTTAATAGGTTCCTCTGTGTTCCCCAGGCAGATATAGAGGTGTTGATCTGATATGGAGCCGAGTCGAGAGTCAGAGAGGAAATTTGGCAACATCCTGCTAAGAAATAAAATGGAAAGGAGGAGAGGTGACCCCAAAGTATGTAATTATGTTAGTCAATTGTATACTAGAAATACGTAGACTTAACAGTGTGAAGAATAGTAAACTGGCACCAAAAATTAGAACATAAGGACAAAGACAGTGAAAACATCAATAGGTTAGTTAAACACCAACTAGCATCTCTAAGATATTATATAATGAGAAGGAAGGCTCTGATGTTTACATAATTTTGATCACAAAGGCAAAATATTGTTTGCACACACTTGGAGGAAAACCAACTAGCATTAGGGTTATCTCTGATGAAGGACTGTGCCAAATAAGGACACCAAGCCCTAACACACACACACACACACACACACACACACACACACACACACACACACACACACACACACACACCCCTACCTGATCTGGAGGTGGTTCTATTGGCACTGGATGGAAATCAGGTGGAGTCAAAAGAAGGGACTTTTGCTTTTGTATACATATGTAATTCTAGACATGTATGTTTGAGAATTTATGGGGTTGATGCAGACCTGTTGTTTCCCCTCAAAATGGCTTCTGCTCAGAGTAAATAAGTCAGTGTAAGCAGATTCACATAGCTTTACCTCCTCTACCTATTGGAATCGCTGCAAAGACCAGTTCTCAGATTGGGAAATGAGGGAACTGACTCCCTTGGTAGTACTTGTGAATTGAATTGGGACTGTAGTGTTCAGCACAGGCTTTTTGCTCTCTGCCAAGAAGGGGTGAAACTACTTGGGAAAGGGAGCAGAGGGGAGGTTGGCAATGCAGCCATTCAAGAGCTACCCAAGGTAGAGGGTGCCTATCAAGACAATGTGAATGTCCAAGGTGCCGGACAGGCCTTTGTACCTGCCCCATACCAGGTCAGGTTAACCCCAGAAAAGGCGGCTCCCTCAGTGGATACTTTCACAGCTTCCTGTACTTTTGCCTTGCAGCACTTAACCATGTTTGTGGTTATTTGGGTGATTTTCCCCATAACTCCACGTTTCAGGGACTGTCTTGATTAGTCATTACTATATCTGTTGTACTTGGCACCTAACTGGTGTCTCGATATTGGTTGAATGCAAGGCAATATGTTTTATTACTTAGGGATATATATATATGGTAAGAATAAAGAAATGCATAAAAGTATTTGACAACAAATTCAGAAAAGTGAATAATTCTGTGGAGGAGGAAAGAGAGTCAATCCTATAGGATATTTAGGGGTCTTTAATTGTATTGATAATGTTTTATTTTATGAATATTAATTGTATTTTTTTTATGCCTTTTTATCTTAAATACTTTATAATAAATTTAAAATACACATATGAATGAATGAAGATGAATGTAATGGGCCACCAGAACCCATGAATAATTCAAGTTTTATATCCAAGCAGCCTTATTCTGATTCTGTGTTCATCAAGCACCTTTAGTTTCACATGAACTTGCTCACTGGGGCGATGGGTTGGTTGTTCAGGTCAATCTTCACATCTGGTCTACTTGACACTATATTCTGTTCTTCAGTGTCACTGGCGTCCTGGTATACTCCCCCTGGCAGATTGTGTGCTTAGTCAGACTGAGGCATCTCTCTAGAAATTAACCAGTACTGGGGCACTAACATATTGAAGATGAAGATTGAAGGCCTGACCCTGAGGCATGGAACATTCACCACCATATGAAATCTCCTGGGAAAAAAATCCAACTAGCTTTTCCAGGCTGAAACCCCTCTCTGTGCCTGCCTTCAGACTTACATAGTCTTTACAATGTTATTTAAATACTTAAATCATGTGTTACTATTCAACTTTACAAGAGTTTGTGTCTCATGTCCCTTACCATATTGTAAGCTCTTGAAGACAAACTCTCCCCACCCCAAAGGGCGCAACACAGAACCTTGGAGGAAACTTATACTGATGACCTCCAAGAAAACACATCTGGTATTCAAGCCCCTGTGTAGTCCCCTCCCACAAAGACTCCGGGCTTCCTGTGTGACTTGCTTTGGCTAGTGAGACACTAACAAGCATAATGCAAGTAGAAGCTTGATAAGCACGCCCTATTGGAACCCAGCTGCCATGTAAAGAAGCTCAGGCTAGACTACTGAATGATGACAGAGAGAAGTCTCACCTTTTCAACCATCCCCACTAAGACCCTAGGTATATGCGCGAAGCCATCTTAGACCCTCCAGCCAACCAATGAACTGAATACAGCTGTATGAGTGAGCTGTTCCCTTGCTCCTAAAAGAATGCCTTGTCTTTCTTCTAGATGGGATCAAGTTAGGATGTGAAGGTAGAACTGCTATAGTCATCTTTTGACCATAAGGGGAGCTTTTAGAGACCCAAACCAGCACAACAATGATGGGAAAGTGGAGAGAAAAGAAAGAACCTGGGCCCTTGATAATATTATAGAGTTGCTGAATTAACTAAGGAGTTGGTTGACTTATGGACTTTATTTTTTTAATTAAAAAAATTTATTTATTTACTTTGGCTGCATTGGGTCTTAGTTGCGGTGTGTGGAATCTTTCATTGTGGTGCGTGGGCTCTCTGTTATGGCATGCGGGCTTCTCTTTAGTTGTAGCGTGCCGGCTCTAGAGTGCATAGGCTTAGTTGCCCTGTGGCATATGGGATCTTAGTTCCCCTACCAGGGATCGAACTCATGTCCCCTGCATTGGCAGGTTGATTCTTAACCACTGGACCACCAGGGAAGTCCCTGGACTTTTTATTATATGAGATGGCATATTTCCTCATTGTTTAGGTTGCTTTGAGTTGGGTTTCCTGTTACTTGCAGCTTAGGGCATTCTAACTGCTATACTCCTCAACCAACTTTGCTAGTACAAGTACAAAACTCCTGAAATGCTCTGCATAGTATATACAGTAAGTCCCCTACATACGAATGAGTTCAGTTCTGAGAGGGTGTTCATAGGTCCAACTTGTTCATAAGTCCAACAAAGTTAGCCTAGGTACCCAACTAACACAATCAGCTATATAGTACCGCACTGTAATAGGTTTATAATACTTTTCACACAAATAATACATTAAAAACACAAAATTTAAAAGTTTTAATCTTACAGTACAGTACTTTGAAAAGTAAAGTAGTACAGTACAACAGCTGGCATCCAGGGGCTGGCGTCAAGTGAACAGGCAAGAAGAGTTACTGATGGGATGAGGGAGAGGAGGTGGGAGATGGTAGAGCTGAAGGATTGTCAGCAGTAGGAGATGGAGGGCAAGCTGCAATTTCACTCACTCCTGACATTGATGGCACAAGTTCTGGTTCTTTGCTGGATTCAGTTCTATCTACCCTCTTGAAAAAACGATGCAGTGATGTCTGGGTAGTAGCTCTTTTTTTTCTCGTCATAGATGACACGGTAGCACTGGATTGTATTCTGAACAACTGCTGCAACCTTCATGTACCATTCTACATTCAGCTCCTGTGCCTCAAAAACTAACAGTACCTCCTCAAGTAAAATCCCCTTGCCGTTTCTTGCATCGTGAATCTCTTTGGTTCTGCAGTTACTTCTTCCTCTTGTCTCTCTTCATCCTTTCTCTGGGCCTCCAATTCCTGGTGCTTCTTAGCAATACCAGCTACATCACCGCTGCTTTTACACTTGCTTCCACATCCTGGGCTTGAAATAAAGATACTGTACTATTGTACTCTACACAAAGTACACAAAAGCACAACCACTTGTAGAGGATGCATGTATGTGACAACGTACACCAGACATGTGAACTAACTTACGTGATTAGATATATGAATGCACGTTCGCATCTTTGAAGGTTCACAACTTCAAGGTTTGTATGTAGGGGACTTACTGTGATAGACATTCAAGAAATTTGTCATTGCTGAGAAAGTAAAAGAAGATTTTGTGGTAGAAACTGCTAGTTGCTTACCCAACAGCCAATCTCCCTTTCCTCGTTAATTACAGAACTACGAATTTCAGCTGGGCATATCACTGCCTAGAACAAAAGACAGTATTTCCCTAGTTTTTTATATATAGATATGGCCATATGACTGAGTTCAGGCCAATGAATTGTAAGCAGAAGTGTTTGTGTGTGTGTGTGTGTGTGTGTGTGTTGAGGGGGCTTCAAAGGAGCTGACTCAGCCAGAAAGAACCTTTTTCTGCCCTTCTGCCTTTCACCTTCATTCGCTGAACTTGATTTCTTTGACCATAGTTCCAGTAACATCTTAGACCATGAGCTGACGTTGAGAATGGAAGCCAAGAGCAGGATGGAAGCAGAAAGACAGAAGCCTGGAGTCCTGATGACAAAGTAGAGCCACTATAATAGCTCTGGACTGCCTGACTTCAGATTTCTTGTCTATGAGAAAAAAACAAACCTCGATTTTAAGACACTATTATTTTGGGTTCAGCCAAGAAAAATTCTGACTAATAGTCTCTTCAACAACTTTCCTTTTCAAATATTGAAGACTGGTAGGGACTTCCCTGGTGGCGCAGTGCTTAAGAATCCTCCTGCCAACGCAGAGGACACAGGTTCAAGCCCTGGTCTGGGAAGATCCCACATGCAGAGGAGCAACTAAGCCCGTGCGCCACAACTACTACTGAGCCTGCGCTCTAGAGCCCGCGAGCCGCAACTACTGAGCCCACATGCCACAACTACTAAAGCCCACGCCCCTATAGCCCATGCTCTGCAACAAGAGAAGACACCACAATGAGAAGGCTGCACACCACAATGAAGAGTAGGCCTGGCTCGCCGCAACTAGAGAAAGTACACATGCAGCAGCAGAGACCCAGTGTGGCCAAAAATAAATAAATAAACAAACATAAAAAAAAATAAAATATTGAAGACTGGTGTAGAAAAGTATACAAATAATAAGGAATCATCCACCTGACTGTTAAGTAAGCCCTTCCTGTCTTCCTTTTTTCTGGTCCCCTGAAGCAGCATTTGGGTGTCACCTTGGGTAGAGTTCTAGATTGCAAGTAACAGAATCCAACTCTGGCTACTGAAGCAAAGAGAAATTTATCAGAAGGACATTAGGAGGCATTGAATTGGCAGGAGGCTAGAGAACCACCATAGGAATGGACAGGAGTCTAAGCAACTCTGCATTTTAAGAGTCAGAAACATGCAGTCTAGCAGCAGGAACAGCTTGTTCAGGTCAATGCCACTGCTGCTGGCCCTACTGCCCTTGCTGTCATTGCATGTATTAGTGGCCTCTAACCCGTGCTCTCATCCTTGTGACTGTCGCTCAGTATCCAGTGTCTCAGGATAGACTATATGAACTGGGGAGAGGTCACTCTTTAAAAGAAAACCAGGGTGTTATTATGATGGATAAATGGAAATTGTGTAACCGAAAAAAATGATAAATATCCAACAACCCTGAGTCAGGTGAAGGAGACATGACTGGCTGCAACTTGATGTCTAAGGTCCCAATCCCTCTCCTCTCCATGAAAGATACCCCTTCTCTGAGTCTAGTCGATTGTATTCCCTCTTTTTGGCTTGACCACCCTATTCTGATCTCCTGGCTTTCTGTCCTTGTTTGTTCTCTGTTCTTTTCTTTTCTTAAAAAAATATTTATTTATTTATTTATTTGGTTGCACTGGGTCTTAGTTGGGTCTTAGTTGTGGTAGGCAGGCTCCTTAGTTGCAGCAGGTGGGCTCCTTAGTTATGGCTCCAGGTCTCCTTAGTTGTGGCATTCGAACTCTTAGTTGTGGCATGCATGTGGGATCTAGTTCCCTGAGCAGGGATTGAACCCAGGCCCCCTGCATTGGGAGTGTGGAGTCTTATCCACCATGCCACCAGGGAAGTCCTTGTTCTTTGTTCTTTTTTTTTTTTTTTTTTTTTTTGCGGTGCGCGGGCCTCTCATTGTTGTGGCCTCTCCCGTTGCAGAGCACAGGCTCCGCACGCGCAGGCTCAGTGGCCATGGCTCACAGGCCCAGCTGCTCTGCGGCATGTGGGATCTTCCCGGACCAGGGCACTAACCTGTGTCCCCTGCATCGGCAGGCGGACTCTCAACCACTGTGCCACCAGGGAAGCCCCTGTTCTTTGTTCTTTAAGGCATGATTGAACAGGAAAGTTAGAAAGGATGGAGGAGATCATCTATTTCAATCTCTTCATTTTCTAAATAGATACTAGGTTTCCCCAGATCTTGACTTCCATGTTTCTGATTGTAGCAGGTATTGAGTTCAAGTGGTATCTTGTGCATCCTGGTGTCTGATTCTTAACTGTACCTGATTCTTACTGTTATTTAATTGTGTCTCCCTTAAAATTTATATGTTGAAGTTCTAACTCCCAATTAATCAGAATGTGACCTTACTTAGAAATAGGGTCATTGTAGATGTAATTAGTTAGGCTGAGGTCTTACCGGAGTAGGGTGGGCCTATAATCCAATATGACTGGTATCCTTATAAAAAGGGGAAATTTGGACACAAAGACATGCACACAGGGAGGAAACCATGTGAATATGAAGGCAGAGATCAGGGTGATTCTTCTACAAGCCAAGGAATGCTGAAGATTACCAAGAAACCACCAGAAGCTAGGGGAGGGGCATGAAACAGATTCTTCCTCATAGCCCTCAGACGGAACCAACCTTGATCTTGGACTTCTGGCCTCCAGAACTGTGAGACAATAATTTCTGTTGTTTAAGCCATCTAGTTTATGGTGCTTTATTATGGCAGCCCTAGCAAACTAATACAAGCTACCTTCCCAGGTAAAATACCTAATCTTTATTCTACACTTCTTCTCATTCATGTTCACGATACAAACATAATCTCTTCTCATAGATTAAAGAACTTTGTCAAATTGTGACTCTGCCTTCTCTTCCTCTTTTTTTTTTTTTTTTTTTTTTTTTGCGGTACGCGGGCCTCTCACGGTTGTGGCCTCACCCGTTGCGGAGCACAGGCTCCGGACGCGCAGGCTCCGCGGCATGTGGGATCTTCCCGGACCGGGGAACGAACCCGTATTTCCTGCATCGGCAGGCGGACTCTCAACCACTGCGCCACCAGGGAAGCCTCTCTTCCTCTTTTTATATTCAATCTCACACCAAATCTTAAGTACCCTTTTGAACTGTCCATTTCATTGCTATCACCCCAGTCCCATTCTTTTTTTTTTTTTTAAGTTTATTTATTTTATTTTTGGCTGCATTGGGCATTTTTGCTGCGCGCGGGCTTTCTCTAGTTGCGGCAAGCGGGGGCTGCTCTTCGTTACGGAGTGCGGGCTTCTCATTGCGGTGGCTTCTCTTGTTGTGGAGCATGGACTCTAGGCACGTGGGCTTTAGTAGTTGTGGTTTGTAGGCTCAGTAGTTGTGGCGCGCGGGCTTAGTTGCTCCGCAGCATGTGGGATCTTCCCGGACCAGGCCTTGAACCCGTGTCCCCTGCCTTGTCAGGTGGATTCTTAACCACTGCGCCACCAGAGAAGTCCCCCCAGTCACGTTCTTTATCACTTCACAACTGATTTGTCATAACGGTTCCTAAATTATCTCCCTGATGCCAGTATTATTTCCTTTATCCATTTTCTGCATCTCTATCAAATTAATCCTCCAACATCCCATGCCAACAACCTTCAATCAGAGCATACCTGAGGCCTTTCCTATTTTTCTCTATAAAGCTTTTCCATTCCTCTGCCTGCCTTTGAGTCTCTGCCAAAAGCAAATGAAGGTCACTGACTCTTGCTGTAGCAAACTCTGAGTAAATAGCCTCTGTTCTCATTTGGTGGTTTTTACTTATTTCCACAGAATGAATAATCTGTGGAAGAAAAAGGCATGCTTTTTCTAGTGTGTTTTCTAACTTGCTGGGATATAAGCCTAGAGATACAAGCAGCATCTTGGCTATTTACTATGTGGGGAAAGCGTGTCAAAGAACAATAGCAGCATGGAAATGAGCCGAGCAGGAGATGGAGACAGAGAGAAAAGTCCTGATGATTCTCTTTGAGATCTTGGCTTCAGCTGTGGCTAAAGTCAGCTTTACTTCTGGACTTTTCAAACTCTCTTGAGCCAATGAATTCATGTCTTGCATTTGCTAGTTTGAGTTTCTGTGGCTTGTGACTAAAAGAGTCCTGACCAACAACATTTCTTTTTTGAGTCTCTCTCTCTCCCGCTTGGAATAAGCCAAAGCTATTTGTACAGTTAGATGGAGAGCGAGGACTGGAAAGACCTGATGCTTTGATCATTGGTGGCAAATTGAACCCTGACCTAGAAAAGTTCAGTGGGAACTGCACAATCTGCTATGCTGTTCCAAAGTTGAGCCCCAAGTTTACAGCTTTTTAGTTCACATTCACATGCTCAGCTACTGTTCTCCAAAGCAGGACATATCAGAGTGGCTGGATCCAGAGAGGTTTCTAGCCTTAGCCACATGCCATATTGAAACCAGACTTCCCCACAGAACTGTAGGCCCTTGTGTTGAGCCCTGGTTTCCAACTCTACACCAATGGGTAAATTCTCCTTGTCAGGGGGATACTCAGCTTAACCTAGAAAATTTTTCTGAAATTCAAATCTTGGGAGTTTTATTTCATTTCCTATCAAACAGCTCTGGGCTCCTATACAAATTAGTCCATTCCTTCTCCAGGACTTGGCATACCAGGGAATCTCTAGTAGATGCTGTTTTTACCAAGTAGCAAAACCTTCCCTTCCCCAGGAAGAAGTGTGCATTTATATTTGCATACTAAGAAAAGGCATTTAACTGACTTTGCAGAATACAGAAAATCTGCTCCACAGTGACTTTAACATCTGCTTATTCAGAGGAGCAGCTTCTGAACTTTAAAAATAATAAAATTAAAAAGCTCTTTGGAGCATGGCCTTGAGGATATGGGGAGGGGGAAGGGTAAGCTGGGACGAAGTGAGAGAGTGGCATGGACATATATACACTACCAAACGTAGGGTGGATAGCTAGTGGGAAGCAGCCGCATGGCACAGGGAGATCAGCTGGGTGGTTTGTGACCACCTAGAGGGGTGGGATAGGGAGGGTGGGAGAGAGGGAGACTCGGGAGGGAAGAGATATAGGAACATATGTATATGTATAGCTGATTCACTTTGTTGTAAAGCAGAAACTAACACACCATTGTAAAGCAATTATACTCCAATAAAGATGTTAAAAAAATAATAAATAAAATAAAATTATAACTGTTTATAACTAGTGGAAAAAAATAAATAAAAAGCTCTTATTTCCCAGAACTCCACACTGTGAACAATTTCTGCTTGCCAGGTTGGTCTCTTTGTTTCCAAATTCCAGCTTCTATACTTGCACATGCTGTCCTACAGCTTAACCTTTCCTCTCCGATTTTTGGAATCACACAATCCAAATTAATTGTAATAATTTGTCCTCTCATCCTTTCGTAAATATTAGTCGTTTCTCTTAACTAGTATACACATTCTTTGAGGGCAGGAACCATACTTCTTTTGTCGATTCTTTAGCACTTAGCATTCAATATACAATTGGTGAGTGAATGACTTAATGGATAATCAAATACCTTTTGTAACAAATGGTACTTTCAATACTTGAATTCTCATACAAATGGATGCAACATAAGATATTAAATCTTTCTGAGATCTATAAAGATTGTCACTGTAAATATTATTAGTGTTTTAATTAATAAATATTTTTATCATACATACATTTTGAAAACGATTTTATTTTCATTTAATTAGAAAAACCAATATTTTTTATACATTTATAAAATTAGTATCCAGAAATTTTACATTTAAATTAACTTTAATATTTTTTTTGTTTGTTTTGTTTTTGTTTGTTTTTTCGGTACGCGGGCCTCTCACTGTTGTGGCCTCTCCCGTTGCGGAGCACAGGCTGCAGACGTGCAGGCTCAGCGGCCATGGCTCACGGGCCCAGCCACTCCGCGGCATGTGGGATCTTCCCGGACACGGGTTCGTGCCCCCTGCAGTGGCAGGAGGACTCTCAACCACTGTGCCACTAGGGAAGCCCTAACTTTAATATTTTAAAGAAGATTCTGAATTCTCTACCCAAAACTTAAAATATAAAAGTCATGCTATCTTGACTACCCAAAATTATAAAGTTCCTAATTACCTTCCTTTTTATCTTCCCAGTAAAATATGTATGTATCAGAAGTACATTTTTAAAAAGTAATTTTAACTTGTCGAAAAGTCAAATGATTTAAAATTTAGCTTAATTTAATGTTTCTTTTCTGTTGCTATAAATATGAATATATGGTTTGATATCATGAATAAAAAAGCTCTTTTGTGTGTCCTGTAAGCATTCTTCCCTTAAATGTCTCCCTCCTTTGGAAGTGTATTCACTTCTAAGTGTTTGGGGGGCAGCTGTAGGAGAAGGAGACATTTCTGAGCTCTTAGACTTGCCATCTGCTTAGTGGCTCACTTTGGGAAGCTAAAGTGAGGTACTTCTTCCCCAACTATTTTTCAAAAGGTTTATTCATTCATATACATATTTATATTCCTGAACTGACATACAATGTTTAGTTATTGTAAATCAGAGACCTTTAAGATAAATATAATTTAATTCTCTTTTGCTGACTTTCCTTTAATAACACATGAAAAAAACCAGACTCTTACTTCAAGATCTGAAATTTGAGACTGCTTTTCCATTTCTTCAGCTCCTAATAAGCACTAAGAAGCAATTTGCATCAATTCGCCACCTACTCCTTGGCATCCCCAATTCCTCCAGCAGTTATTGCGAAGGTGGCTTCATTTTCAGGCATCTCGGGGCTAACAAAATACAAAGGAACAGAAGTTTATAAAAAGCTCTATTTCTATAAATACTATATTCATGTCACACATCACATTCCTATTAGTCTGAGTCTCCAGAGACATGTGAGTTGGTACAGCTAAATGTGGACTACAGAATTTTCCTGCAAGTATTATCAACCATCACAAACATTTATTGAACAACTTCTATATGTAAGGTTCTAAACATCAAGAAAAACTACCCCCACACTTGGAAACAGGCAAAAAGCGATAACTGTGTGTTCTTACAGTGCACTGTCAGGTATTGTGTAGCAGACCCTTAGAGGCTTATCCGATTCTAAATGGGTATGTACCTCATACAACTCAATAACAAAAAAACAACCCAATCGAAAAATGGGCAGAAGATCTAAATAGACATTTCTCCAAAGAAGACATACAGATGGCCAATAGGCACATGAAAAGATGCTCATCATTGCTAATTATTAGAGAAATGCAAATCAAAACTACAATGAGGTATTAACTTACACCAGTCAGAATGGCCATCATTAAAAAGTCTACAAATAGGACTTCCCTAGTGGTGCAGTGGTTAAGAATCTGCCTGCCAATGCAGGGGACACAGGTTCGAGCCCTGGTCCGGGAAGATCCCACATGCCGTGGAGCAACTAAGCCCATGCGCCACAACTACTGAGCCTGTGCTCTGGAGCCCACGAGCCACAACTACTGAGCCCGTGTGCCACAACTACTGAAGCTCACGTGCCTAGACCCCATGCTCTGTAACAAGAGAAGCCACCGCAATGAGAAGCCTGCTCACTGCAATGAAGAGTAGCCCCCACTTGCCGCAACTAGAGAAAGACTGCAGGCAGCAATGAAGACCCGATGCAGCCATAAATAAATAAATAAAAATTTAAAAAACAGTCTACAAATAACAAATGCTGGAGGGGGGGGTGGAGAAAAGGGAACCCTCCTACACTGTTGGTGGGAATGTAAATTGGTGCAGCCACTATGGAAAACAGTATGGAGCTTCCTCAAAAACTAAAAATAGAGTTGCCATATGATCCTGCAATCCCTCTCCTGGGTGCATATCCAGACAAAACTATAATTTGAAAAGAGGCATGCACCCCTATGTTCATAGCGGCAGTATTTAGAATAGCCAAGACATGGAAACAACCTAAATGTCCATTGACAGATGAATGAATAAGGAAGATGTAATATATATATATATATATAAAATATATAATATATATATAATAATATATATATATTATATATATAATATCTTATATATATATATAAGATGTAATATATATAATATATATATTACATCTTATATATATATAAGATGTAATATATATATATGTATGTATACACACACACACACACACATACATACACAATGGAATATTACTCAGCCATAAAAAAGAATAGAATAATGCCATTTGCAGCAACATGGATGAACATAGAGATTATCATACTAAGTGAAGTAAATCAGAAAGAGAAAGACAAATGCCATACATCACTTATATGTGGAATCTAAAATATGACACAAATGAACAGAAACAGACTCACAGATACAGAGAACAGACTTGTGGTTGCCAAGGGGGGATGCGGGAGGGAAGGATTGGGAGTTTGGGATTAGCAGATGCAAACTATTATGTACAGGATGGATAAACAGCAAGATCCTACTGTATAGCACAGGGAACTATATCCAATATCCTGTTTCCATAATGGAAACAAATATGAAAAAGAATAAAGATATGTATAACCGAATCACTTTACTGTACAGCAGAAATTAACACAACATTGTAAATCAAATATACCTCAATAAAAATTTTTAAATGGGTGTGCACATTTCCATTGACTAGACTAACGTAGGCAAAAACCATGAAAGACTTTGAAATGAACTAAAAGATAACTGAGTACCTTCAGCGAAAAAATAGGTTGCCTAACACATCCTTCCAGGTTATCCAAATCTATGAGGACTCTGTGGCTTTCATTGTCTTTGAGCTGTTTTACAACTCTATGAACTGTAGAAAACTATGAGTAATACAAATTATCCTGGTTCACAGAAATGTAAATTGTGTGAGGAGGAATGCAATTGATTATTGTCTTATGGATATTAACCCATTTTTCTATCAATTTATAATTCATTTCAGCATCACTTGTTTGACTATATATGTGTGGTAATTTGATTTTTCCTTTGATCTGGTTATAAAATCTTATTGGTTCCTGTATGAGTTAATGAGTTAAATAAAATCTTTGACATTTTATACTTGTACGAGTCATGATTTCATGCTCTTTTAAATTTTACCTTTTAATTTATTCTACAGCTCTATAGGAGTAGAGATTAATTTGTAGAAAACTGATAACAATGCAGATTATTCTTATGATGCCAGTCTGTAGCAATGGAAATGAATTTCATTGAGTAGAGAAACAACTGATTTCTCTCCAGTAGAAAAGACAACTTCAAATGTTACAATTTATTGCCTGGTTGGATATTAACCAGTTTTGCATCTATTAGCAAATTTATTTCAGCGTTGCTTTGACCGACTACATAAATCTCTGTTCCTCAAATTATCCTTTGAATCAGTGGTTTCCTCATTAATTAAGGAGTTGAATAAAATCTTTGACATGTCCATTTTATGCTTATTTGCAGAAAGTGATGTTTTTAACTCTTTGAAAATCATACTTTATCATTACTAGACCCCACAGAATTTACAAAAATGAGACAGAGTCTTTACTCTCAAGAAGCCTAAAAGGTGAGCTATAACATAACAAATATGCAAAGTAAGCTAAGTTCCATAAAGTCAGTATATGTTATAGAACTCTAAGGAAAGGAGAAGTTACGCAGGCTAGGTTGATCAGGAAAGATTTCATAGATAATAGAGGACTTCACAGAAGCCTTTGAGGCAAATATGGGGGTATTCCATTTCTAGCATGAACAAAAGAGTAGGAATAGAGAAGTTTGTTTTGTGTATAAGGAAGAGAGGAAGAATAAGAAGTTAGGTTTAGCTATATTGAGCTTGAGATACCTGTGGGGCATTGATGTAGAAGAGGTCTGCAAGTAATTGGAAATGAATATCTAACACTTGAATAAAATGTTAGACTAAAAATAGGAATTTGAAAATCACTGACCATGAGAGAAAGAGCCTACTGCTACTTTGTGCTGTTATTATATTCAGGTTATGGTGACTGTACGGTAATATTAATAGCTTCCATTTATTAAGTATTTACTAACTATTAGGTGTCAGGCTCCCTTATATTATTTCATTTAAACTTTACGATTACTCTGTTGGGTATGTATTATTATCCACATTTTATAGATGAGAAGACTGAGGTTCAGAGAAGTAATTTGATCAAGGTCACAGTGCTGGGAATTGAAGATGCCAGGATTAGAGACTAAGGTATTTGATTCCAAAGCTCATGATCTTAATCAGTAGGTTATATTGTCATGCAAAATTGGTTTTTGTTTTTTTGATTTTGTTTGTTTGCTTGTTTTGTTTTGTTTGGAGGGTGCAGATTAGCTAGTATACTTTGAGCACACCATGGGTAAGGTTACTTCCCTTAAGAAAGAGCAGAGGAATCTCCCTGGAGGATAGAACATGAGCTATAGATAAAGTAGGTCTTGCTAGACTGAAGTTGGAGTTGAAGAATAAGAAGGCATGAGTGGAATTAGAAAATAACTTTTTGACTTTGAAGGAAAATAGTCAGCCACTTAAAAATGGCAGGAAGACAAGGAGTTGAGAAAGAGGGAAGCCAAGCAAAGTATCTGCAAAGTTGAACCAGGGTTTTTTGCTTGTTTTGGTTTTGAAACAGAATAAAAAACAATGACTTTAGAAACTTGACAATTTGTATGCCTTTTCGTTTTTTGTAATTGTTTAAAATTTGATTTTTCTTTGAATTCAGTAGAGTTTTTTTGGCCTCTCCCGTTGCGGAGCACAGGCTCCGGACGCACAGGCTCAGCGGCCATGGCTCACGGGCTTAGTTGCTCCGCGGCATGTGGGATCTTCCCGGACCAGGGCACGAACCCGTGTCTCCTGCATCGGCAGGCGGATTCTCAACCACTGCGCCACCAGGGAAGCCCCGAATTCAGTAGAGTTTTAATGTTCACTTATCTCAGATATGCTAAGTAGAATAAAATAAATGGGGTTTTTATTCACTCAAAGTTTTAAAGAGAGAAAATATACACTTGAGGGCCAGTTATAGTTACTTACGGAAACAGTAACTATAGGCTATTCAAGGAAAAAGGCTAGGTTCCCTTTTGTAGTCACTCCTGGGAATTATGAGAACCCTTTTCTGCTCAATTCTTGGGGAATTCTGTTTTAACAAGAAATGTCTTTCTCTTTCATCTGTATAATGTAGTAGTTGAAGCCATGGGAGTAGCTATAGCAGACTAGCTATTACTACCATGAATAGATAATCCTCAATAAACTAAGAAATAGTGTAGTGGTTAAAAGTGTAGACCCTAGATTCAGACAGCATAGATTCTAATCCTGGTTCCATTACTTACTGGTTTTGTGATGTGGGGCAAGTCCATTCACTTACTCATTAAGAAAATATGTACTGGGACTTCCCTGGTGGCGCAGTGGTTAAGACTCCGCCTGCCAATGCAGGGGAGTGTTTGAACCCTGGTCCGGGAAGATCCCACATGCTGAGGAGCAACTAAGCCCGTGCACCCCAACTACTGAGCCTGTGCTCTAGAGCCCGCACGCCACAACTACTGAAGCCTGTGCGCTCTAGGACCTGCATGCCACAACTACTAAGCCCGTGTGCTGCAACTACTGAAGCTCGTGTGCCTAGAACCCATGCTCTGCAACAAGAGAAGCCACCGCAATGAAGCCGTTGCAATGCACATCGCGATGAAGAGTAGCCCCTGCTTGCTGCAACTAGAGAAAGCCCGCATGCAGCAACGAAGACCCAACGCAGCCAAAAATTGAAAAAAAGAAAAAAGAAAATTTACTGAGCACTTCCTATATCCCTGTTGTAGGCACTTGAGATCCATATGTGAAAAAAATAGACAAAGATCTCTGGCCTTGTGGAACTTATATTTGGGGGAAGGACAGACAGACAATAAATAATGGACATAATAAATAAATACATATGTGATATGTTAGAAAATAAGTGTTATAGGGAAATTAAAAAATAGAGCTGGGTAAGGGAGATTGGAAGTATGGAAACTGGGACAAGGCTAGCTGCAATTTTAAATAGGGAGATGAAGATAGGCATTTTGTTGAGAAGGTAACATTTGATCAGACTTGAAGGAGGTGAGGGAGATAGCCAGAAAGAGGGCTATGTGGAGGAAGCTTATTCCAGGCAGGGAGAGCAATAATCACAGAGGCGAGGCCCTAAGGGAGGAGTGTGCCTGGCATGTTTCTAGAATATCAAGGTGCCCACTGAGGTTGAAGCACGGTGAGCAAGGGGGAAAGCAGGAGGAATAAGAATAGGGCCATTCATGTAGTGCTCTGTAAACCAGTGTAGAGACATGGGCTTTTATTCTGAGTTAAGATGGGAAGCCATGGGAGTGTCTTAAAGAGAGGACAGATATGCTCTGACTTGGTGTTACAAAGGATCATTCTGGCTTCTGTGTTTAAAATAGACTGTAGAGGGGCAGTGGTTACCTAACTACTTGGGGCCTTGGTTTCCTCATGTGTAAATGGGGATAATAATCTCTATCTCTTAAGGTTGTCCTTAAAAACAATGAAAAAGTAAATAAATAAAGCACTTGGCACAGGTCTAGCACATAGTAGCCACTCAATAAGTGTTAGCTATCATTTTTAGCATCATGATCTCTGTACCAAAAAGTTTTTTCTAAAGTCAAGGAGAATTCTTTGTGAGAAATCTTTAGGGACCAGAAAGAAGGCAGTACAAGATGCACAGCAAATTAAGTTTTCACATTTTAAGTTCTGATCTAGTTTTGCTATTGTTCTTCAGATTTATGGAAAGTTGACATGACTAACTTCTATGATAATTTTAATTATCCTTTGTTGAGCCTGCAGAACCCTAGTGTTCTCTTAGGACTGTAAAAACTGCAGGGGTTATTTTTTCCTAAAAGTTTGGAGGACTTGGTTAAATATACAAATGATTGAACATGTAGATGGAATTCATTCATTTATTAATTCAACAAATAGTTATTGAGCTCTTACTATGTGCCAAGGACCATGTTAGGTGCTGGGGACATTAGTGAACCAGACTCAGTCCCTGTAGTGAGGGAGATGTACATGTAATCAGCTGATTACAATTCAGAGTGAAAAATGTTTGGGACAGTTCTAAGCACAGCAATCTGTCCAAGATATAGACCAAGAAATTTTAGTAAAACTATGGAACAATCCTACTATCTACTTAATTCAACAAAGAACATTTGTAACAAATTTCTAGAGATGGCTGAAGCTCCACAAAGCATAGCACTTGCATATGTGGATCACAGTCTTCTACAGGGACTGATGATGAAAAGCAAAATGGTCTGAATAAAAATGAGATAGAGGGGGGAACTGATTATTTAATATTTTTCAACGATAATACATAGTAAGTACTGTGATTCATAGCCAAAACCAGATTAAGAGCTCATCTGATCCTTTTTTGGCTGTTTTTTCCCTCCCTAGAGTAAAGAGTTATTACAAATCTTTACCTTGTTGCCAGGATTGGCTAATCAGTCAGTCACAAATACATCTATTATGTCTGAGGAACTAAGAATACAGTGGTAAGCAAGAGAATAGTATCTCTGTCCTCAGGGTATTTACTGTCTAGTGGGGATGACACATGTTACATAAATCATTACCAATGGAATGTAAGCTCCATGAAGGCAGGGCCTTGTCTTTTTGTTTTGTTCACTGCTCTATCCCCAGAATCTAGAACAGCTGATATGTAATAGGTTTCTCTGTAAAAACTTATTAAGCTTATAACTCTTATTTTGGAATGTTTGATTTTATTTATTTTTTACCATGTACATCAATTATGTTGTCAAAGTTTATTCATATATTTGCACATGTATATATATGTATATATATAAAATACTTGCATGTACATACATATATATAAAATGAGTATATGTGTATATATGTATATCTACATATACATACACACACACACACACACACATATGACTCCTTTTGAATTTGGACAGAAAACCCCAATGGCTTCAGTTTCCACAGGAGAAGCTGAAGTTGACATGACCTTCCAGAACATTCCAGCACCATCTTTGCAGGGGGAGACAGGAGAGGGGTAAGAAGTACTATGCAAGCCTTACAGGAAAAGCCACGTTATTGCTTTTTTAACAATAAAACCATCAGCCTCCTTCCAAGCTGCATACTTGCAAATCTTGAAAAGTTCGAGAAAAATCTTTAGCTCCAGCCCCATGCCAGGCTCTAGTTTTGCAGTTTATCTCTAAATGGCTGAAACATTAGCTTTCTCACTCTAAAGAATGTTTCCTTACTCTCTTGGTTTATCAGCTTCAAGGGCCCAAGGAGCTTTCTCGGGTCAGAGAGAGGCCTAGGTCTGCAAGAGCTGGAGCTAGAGGCTTGGAGCCCAGCAACCCTACCAGCTGGCCCAGCGGCACCCTATGTGTTGAAATCCAGCTCCAACAGCACTCCCACCAGCCCCAGGTCTCTGAGACATGTGCTCAGAAAGCAACCAGGGGCCACCCCTTCCAGCTCAACCTTTCTAGACCAAGTCAAAGTCATGACTCCTGAGGAATAGCTGCAGGGAAGGTGGGGGTACCCTCCCCTGCCAACCCCTCAGAGATAAACACAACAGATGGGCAAAAATGGGGGAGGTCCACAGAGAAGGGTCAGCAGCAATGCTCAGGAAGGGGTGGGTAATGCCTCCCCAGTTCAAATTGCTTTAGGTTTGTTGCTGGTAAAATCTAAGCTTATAACTTAATAAAATAAGTAAAGTACTGTGAAAGAATAAAAGGTATAATATAGAGTATTAGCTTAGAATGTAAGGGTCGGGGAAAGGTTCCTTGAGGAAGCAATGTTTAAACTGAAACCTGAAAAGAAAACTGGCAGAAAGAAAGAAGAACATCCCTATCACATGCTGTACTTTTCCTGTATTTACCTCACTTCAACTGGAATCAATTATTTCATTTTCTAGCTTCACTGTAACATCGGAAGGTCAGAGACCAAGTCAATTTGTCAACAAGATCCCCGAATCCCTAGAACCCAGTACGTAGTAGGGACTTCCAAATGAATTGAATACTTTTTGAGAAGGAAATTCAAACATGTAGTGTCTGCCAGTGGAATAATTATAGCCTCTCAGGAGAGGCAATTCTATATAATACCATATGCACAAGAATCTGGTTAAGATAGGAAATATTTACCTGTCATAAATCTTGGCAATTCTCAGCTCTCCTCTTCCCTTTCGCAAGCTTATTCTTGTTGTTGAAGCATGAGCCAGAATGTGTCCCCCGATGGGCTTTTTCGGGTCTGCCTGAAAACTGAATTAATAAAACACCTTTTCGGGTTTCATCATATGGACTATATACAGTACTACTTGCAATTACAAGGCAACTTTTCTGTGGAGTATGGCAGGGGACAGAGTAGGTTTGCATTCTAAACAAGCAGAGGCTTGTTCATAAACCAGGGAATGGGCTAGAGTTTGGAGCTGCTATGTACCCCATTGCCATCCAGTTCAGGCTTCTGAGATTCCTATGATAAATGGTTCATGTTTTGTTTGATTTTTTAAAAATAAAAAACACAAATAAAACACTACTCACTGTTTTAGGATAAATCTTGGGGTTAAGCAATTTTTCTTTACAAAATACAAAGATTGAATTTATTCATTCATTCATGTATCAGAAGTATTTATTAATGGCTTACTGTGTGCCAACCACTATTCTAGTCTAATAAATAAGTAATACCCAACCCTCCCTCATGATGCTACGATGTAAATGAGAGCAGATTGAGAACCTCCTTCTTATTCATTAACTGTACATTGGAAGCCTTCAATGTTGTACTGGTTATGAATTTGAGGTGAGAAGAATCTCAGAAATATCTTTATCGCTGATGTCTAAAGTTTATTCTTCTAAAATAGGATACAGAAAAGATAAGCTCTTACTATGATCTTATCAATTCAAAAATATATTATGATTGCAAGGTAGTTACAAATATTGACACTCTTGAGAGATATACTCACTAGGGGACTAACACTCACTTGGCAAGAAGTGAAAGTTTCTTAATAAATCTAATATAGTAAGCCCTTCAAAAAAGCCTAGGTGCAAAAAGCCTCCACAAAATACTAGCAAACCGAATCCAGCAACATATCAAAAGGATTATACACCATGACCAAGTAGTATTTATTCTAGGAATGCAAGAGTGGTTCAACATAGGAAAATCATCATTGTAATATACCATATCAATAGAGTGAAGGACGCAGTGGTTGAGAATCTGCCTGCTAATGCAGGGGACACGGGTTCGAGCCCTGGTCTGGGAGGATCCCACATGCCGTGGAGCAACTAGGCCTGTGAGCCACAGCTACTGAGCCTGCGCGTCTGGAGCCTGTGCTCTGCAACAAGAGAGGCCGCGATAGTGAGAGGCCCGCACACCATGATGAAAAGTGGCCCCCGCTTGCCACAACTAGAGAAAGCCCTCGCACAGAAACGAAGACCCAACACAGCAAAACTAAAGAAATAAATTTTTAAAAAAATAGAATGAAGGAGAAAACCACAAGATCATGTCCTTTGATCAAGAAGAAAATCTAGGCTTCAAAATCATCAATAAATGGAACTGAACTTAAACTAACAGGTTACACTCGATCAAAATAAATTTTGGTATAGCATAATAGCCTCAGCTTTGGGAGAATTCAGCTGCAAGTCAATTCAAATTCTGGTTGCTCCATGAAGTTCAGGATTCTGTTTACTGTAAGCATGAGGCTTGGTGTAGTGATGATGTGGCTGATTGACACAAGGCTAAAGAGATTGTAGGTTAATGGGGATATGAAGCTCTCTGGGAAAGGAGCCTGCTAATATAAACTGTTGCTTTTATTTTATTTTATTTTTTATTTTTTGGGGCCACACCTCACAGCACATGGGATCTTAGTTCCCTGACTGGGGATTGAAGCCACATCTCCTGGGTGGAAGTGCAGAGTCTTAACCACTGGACAGCCAGGGAAGTCCCAAACTGCTGCCTTTTGAGCTGTTCATTTCACTGCTTAGAGTCTTAGGTGGTGGGATTTTAGTCCATCATATATCTAAGCTGACTTGTCTTCACTCAGGGCACCATGGGGATGGGTTGGTTGGCTGTCCGTTAGTGCCTTCTGATTTTTGTGGAGTCAAACAATTGAAAAAAATAAAAAATAAACTGCTGCTTGATTAAATGGCTCACAGGTTAGGACCAGCTGGCTGGGGTTGGATAGGATTGATTGATTCAGCAGGTCCAATGTGAAAACAAGAACAGAGTTAGTTTTGGAGTGAACCACTATCAAGAAAGTAGCATCCAGGCAGGTGAGACTGACAGGAGTTAAGAAGTCAGAAGATAGGTTGCTTTACTCAGACAGCTGAAAGGGTAGTAAAGCAATGAAGACCTTTCAGTTGGATGAAATAGCTAGAGATGAATTATCTCTATAATGCTTACAGATCAATGCCACTCTTTTTAATGGAATAACTCTAAACCTTCCAGGTTACCCTCCATTACAGGTGGTTCTTCAAGGTCTTAAAAGAATTCTATGTTCTACATAGATGGGCTGCTTGAGGGCTTGATGATATTCTCAGCTGGGCTGTGAACTCTGAACTCGCAAACACTGTATTTATGCTTCTTCTTTTTTTTTTTTTCCGGTATGCGGGCCTCTCACTGTTGTGGCCTCTCCCGCTGCGGAGCACAGGCTCCGGACGCGCAGGCCCAGCGGCCATGGCTCACGGGCTTAGTTGCTCCGCGGCATGTGGGATCTTCCCGGACCAGGGCACGAACCCGTGTCTCCTGCATCGGCAGGCGGATTCTCAACCACTGCGCCACCAGGGAAGCCCTGTATTTATGCTTCTTTAGTGCATTTTGCATGTCCTGCCTTTATTGCTACTATTATTATTTACATATTATATTCCCCCTTAATCCCTCACCTATTACCTATCACTAAGCTCCTTAAGGGCAGATGACATTGTATTCAGCTCGGTAGCAACCAGCCACACAGTGGGTGCTCAAAAATATTTTTTGTACTTAAGACATAGAAGTTACAAAAATATCAAGGAGAATATTGGGCAATAGAAAGATAGGTGCCCCCACAGCAGGTAGACCAGTTAGAAACTGCTATAAAGAGGAGACAAGAAAGGAGAGTCGGGGTTCGCTAAATGGGCAGAGAGAAGTTTTAACAGCTATGTTAATGCTTCTCACAGATGGTCTCTCCATACTGCCTAGTAATTCTTCTATATGAGCCTGGTTAACCTCACCTCCCCTTTACCAAACTTTCAGTAGTCTCCTTAAGCAGTCTTTTCTGTTCTTTTCCCTAACTTTGGATGACACTGCCTGCTTCTTCACAAAGAAAAGGAGGGCTCTCGGGAAGACAGTCCCTCAACTTCTGCTTCTTCTTTTCTGCTACCTACATACAGTCCTCCCTCTGTATCCACAGGGGGAATCCGTTCCAGAACCCACCTCCCAACCATGGATACCAAAATTCATGAATGTTCAAGTCCCTTATATAAAATGGTGTGAAAAAAAAATGGTGTGGTATTTGCATGTAACCTACACACATCCTCCCAAATACTTTATTTTTTTTTAATTAAATAAAATTTTTTATTGGAGTATAGTTGATTTACAATACTGTGTCCTCCCATATACTTTAAATCATCTCTAGATTACTTATAATACCTAATACAATGTAAATGCTACATAAATAGTTGTAAATACAATCTAAATTCTATGTAAATAGCTGCTAGAGCATGGCAAATTCAAATTTTGCTTTTTGGAACTTTCTGGATTTTTAAATTCTGATTATTTTTGATCCTAGGTTGGTTGAATTCATGGATGTGGAACCTATGGATACGAAAGGCCCACTGTACTTATCTACAGCTGTCCTCATTCTTCCTCCTCAAACTTTAATTTTTTCTTATTTCAGCAAGTCCTCTTATACCTCAATGCTTTTATAAACTCAGTTATCTCTGAAGCAAAAGCCACTTTCCTATTGTGTTTGCTCATTTAGCTCCTACTCACCCATCAAGTGTCATCCCTTCTTGAAAACCATGCCCGATACCCTGAAACAGAGTAGAGCCTACCTTCCCTGTCCTCTCATATCACTATGTATATAACTCTATTAAAGCACACTGCATTATAATTTTTAATTCATGGGTCTCATTCCCCAACTATACTCTAAATCCTTATTCATTTTAGTAACTCCAGTGCCTAGAAAAGTACCTGTAATATAAAAAACACTCAATAATTCTTGTTGAATGGATACGGGAAGAGAAGACAATTTGGGTTTCCTCCAAATTAGATCCTTTTAGACACAGATTTGTGATTTATCTTCAAAGAAGCTGTAATTCAAGGAACTTTTATTTATTTATTTATTTTATTTATTTATTTTTGTGGTACGCTGGTCTCTCACTGTTGTGGCCTCTCCCATTGCGGAGCACAGGCTCCGGACGCGCAGGCTCAGCGGCCATGGCTCACGGGCCCAGCCGCTCCGCAGCATGTGGGATCTTCCCGGACCGGGGCTCGAACCCGTGTCCCCTGCATCGGCAGGCAGATTCTCAACCACTGCGCCACCAGGGAAGCCCAAGGAACTTTTAAAGGGTGTTCTGACAGAAAGGGAAATGTAAAAGGAGACAGGATTTCCCCCTAATTGAAGTAATCCTCCCGGCCTCCACCCCCTTACAGATAATCTAAGGAAGAGCAGGAATCTGTAGGTTTTAGCTGTATGGCTATGTTTTTTTCTTAGCAAAGTATTGTTTGTTATTACCAATGTGGTACCCTATGCACAAAAGAGAATAGGTACTACTGCCTGTCATTGATTACTCCAGGTGAAGAGCCTGAGTGTTAAGAATGTCGTTTCCGGGGCTTCCCTGGTGGCGCAGTGGTTGAGAATCTGCCTGCTAATGCAGGGAACACGGGTTTGAGCCCTGGTCTGGGAGGATCCCACATGCCCCGGAGCAACTAGGCCCGTGAGCCACAACTACTGAGCCTGCGCGTCTGGAGCCTGTGCTCCGCAACAAGAGAGGCCACAATAGTGAGAGGCCCGCGCACCGCGATGAAGAGTGACCCCCGCTTGCCACAACTAGAGAAAGCCCTCGCACAGAAATGAAGACCCAACACTGCAAAAATAAATAAGTAAATTAATTAATAAAATCCTACCCCCAACATCTTGTTAAAAAAAAAAAAAAAAAAAAGAATGTCGTTTTGTCGTTTCCTTACTTACCTGGTGGCGCAGTGGTTAAGAATCCGCCTGCCAATGCAGGGGACACGGGTTCGAGCCCTGGTCCAGGAAGATCCCACATGCCGCGGGGCAACTAAGACCATGTGCCACAGCTACTGAGCCTGCGCTGTAGAACCCACGAGCCACAACTACTGAGCCCACGTGCCACAACTACTGAAGCCCGTGTGCCTAGAGTCCATGCTCTGTGGCAAGAGAAGCCACTGCAGTGAGAAGCCTGCACACCACAATGATGAGTAGCCCCCGCTTGCCACAACTAGAGAAAGCCCACACGCAGCAACGAAGACCCAACACAGCCAAAAATAAAAATAAATAAAATAAATTTAAAAAAAATATGTTGTTTCCAAAGGGAGATGATTTTGAATGAACTAAATGAGAAATAAATGATAGGATCTGCAAAAGTGCTAAGAAATCATATAGGAAAGATAATATGGGGAGAAAAAAGTCCTAAAAAGTGACTCATAATGTAAGTGGTTATACTTAATTAAAATAAATTGCAACATAGCATAACAGCCTTTGCTCTGGGAGAATATCAATCCAATTCAAATTTTACTTGCTCCATCAAAGTGTTCAGGATTCTGTGTAGAAATTATGGCTCTTTGACTTTTCTTGTAGGTCACTAACACTTTGATAATTTAATAAAAGATATAGACTCTCCCCCAGAAAAATGCACATATGTACACATACAAAAACTTTCATATAAGTTTAGGAGATTCATGGTCCACCCTGCCCCCTGCCCCGGTGTGGTTGGCTATTAACAATAACATTCACAACCAAGATTTACTGAGTCCTTACTATGTGGCAGACACTCTTCTAACTCATCTAATTATTTCCCTTTGCTTGGATTCCATATTTAGTAAATAGCTTTGGATTAAAATTTGGATTCCTATAGAGGTCTGCCTACAAGGAGAGAATGCCCTGGTCACAAGAGCTTAAGATGTAGTTACATTTTTCTTTATCAGTAAACTGGCCCTCTGATCTTTTGTTGAGTCTCATGAGTTTGATTAATGTGAGTCTGTCCCTGAGAAATGGATTTGTGCTCAGTAGGATGACCAAATCAAATCTCTGTCTGTAAGGCTGAGGGCCCTGAACACTGGTCAACTCACCAGGGTAATGGATACATCCCTGCAAAGCGTCTCATATGACAGCATGCTAACCTTTTCCCAGGCACATACAGTGGTGTAAGAGCTTTAGAGTTAGACCTGGGTTCAAATTTTGGCTTATCAGCCAGCCATATGACCTCAGGAAAATTGTTAATCATTCTAAGTGTCTGTTTCTTCATTTTATTTATTTATTTATTTATTTATTTTTTTGCGGTACGTGGGCCTCTCACTGTTGTGGCCTCTCCCGTTGTGGAGCACAGGCTCAGTGGCCATGGCTCACAGGCTCAGCCACTCCGCGGCATGTGGGATCTTCCCAGACCGGGGCACGAACCCGTGTCCCCTGCTTCGGCAGGCGGACTCTCAACCACTGCGCCACCAGGGAAGCCCTGTTTCTTCATTTTAAATGGAGGATAATAATTGTACCTAACTGGTATGGTAGTTGTAACAATAAAATGAAATAATTTAGGTAAGGCATTAACCCAGTGACTGCAATTATTATTATCTGCCTTCCTAATCCTGATTCACTTATTATCTATGTTACCTTGGGCTAATTATTTACCTTTATGAATCTCAGTTTCTTTAACTGTAAAACGGGAACAAAGAAAAACACCCCTTACTTTTTAGGGCTGTTGTAAAGATTCAAGATATATTTAATCTAACTTATTGGGAGCCTACTACATGCCAGGAACTGTGCCAGGTCATCTATAAAGCATTAGATTTACCCTTTCAGTAATCTTGGCACATAAGAGATACTCAATAAATGGTAACTATTATTATTTAACTAAATGATTCCGTTAAAACCCTCTTTCAGTGACATGTTAATCAAGAAACATTTCTTAAAGTTTCTTTGAACTTCTTGAGTATTCTAGCAGTTATAAACAAGTCTTGAGGTAAAGTACAAGAAGGTGTAATAGCATTCCACATTCTTTTAGAGGGCTTTAATTTACTTCTATTTCTGACCAAGTAAAAACGGCTTCAGAAAACCACCCACATGCCTCCTTTAGCCTACTCTCTTATTTCCCCTTCGTTTATTTTATCTTCTCTTCTTTCCTCCTTTTCTCAGGGGATGGGGGAGTATGATGAGAAGGAGGAAGAGATGGGGGTGGATATTAGGAATAAAGAGGGGCCAAGAAAGATTGTTTCATTTATCCCCCTCTGGTTGAACAGGATACAGCCTGTTATATTGTTGACAGTAAGACCCGGAACCTCCTGACCTTCCAACTGCAAATTAGGGTGCAGGGAGTATAGGATTATGGTGACGGTAGGGCAGGTGATATTTTTCTGGGAGTGAGATAGGAAGAATAGCACAGTGAGACTAAAAGAACCTCAACTTTGAAGTCAAAGAAACCTGGGTTCAAAATCTGACTCCTGTTTTTTAACTGTATGATTGAGCAAGTAGGCACTCTGAGCCTCTGTTTCCTCCTTTACATATTAGGAATAATAAGAGTGTCTACCTCAAACACTGGTTGGAGTGGAGACCTTGAGGAGTCTGGGAAAGGGCAAACTTGAGGGACAATTGATACTCCTGGTACTTTCGACTTGCTAAGGGTTAAGCTTAAAGATGGAATTTTTGAGAAGGGGTCCATTGAGAGAAAGACTGGGTGAACCATGTCCAAGAGAGAGGAGGATGTTTTGAGATAAGAGGAAGATAAAGAGAATTTTGGTGAAAAAGAAGAGATGGTTAAAAAAAAAAAGGAGTATATTTAAGAAGTTTTGTTAAATAACCCCACCCCCCATTTCCTCCCAAAATATGCAGAAAAATCTACACATTTTTCAAAACTTTGAAGATAGAATTCGGGGGGGCTGGTGGTTGGGGGGTTGGGGAGAGATATAGCAATATACTGAGACTGGCTTCATAGAACAGGGAGGTCTAGGACGCTAAGTTATGTTGGGGTGATATGAGAATTATATAAGATGATACATGAAAGCACTTGGCACATGCTAAGCAACCAATAAATATAAGTGCTCTTAATTTTGAGGGAGAGGAAAGTAAAATTCAAATAATTTAAATGTTGCACAAGGTCACCATGCTAGTGGCTTTGGTTTAATGTTTTTTTCTCTAACCATATTGCCTCTTTTTAAAAAAAAAATTAATTGATTAATTTTTGGCTGCATTGGGTCTTCGTTGCTGTGCGGGGGCTTTTTCTAGTTGCAGTGAGCAGGGGCTACTCTTCGTTACAGTGCACAGACTTCTCATTGCGGTGGCTTCTCTTGTTGTGGAGCACGGGCTCTAGGCACGCGGGCTTCAGTAGTTGTGGCTTGCGGGCTCTAGAGCGCAGGTTCAGTAGTTGTGGCGCGCGGGCTTAGCTGCTCTGCGGCATGTGGGGATCTTCCCGGACCAGGGATCAAACCCACGTCCCCTGAATTGGCAGGCAGATTCTTAACCACTGCGTCAACAGGGAAGTCCCGAAATTTCCTCTTAATTTATACTAATGATGTAGAATCAGTAAGTGACATCCTTAAAGAATAAACTGCACATTTACAAGACTGCAAATGTTCTAAGATGACTTTTAGGGAAACAAATACACAAATGAAGTAGGGGGCAACATCATGGCCTTATTTGTTGCTTATCTTATTTTTGCTGTGGTATGGAGCTTTACAGGCTGATACTTTGACTTTATTTCCAGGCCTTCATCAACTGGCTCATTCTAGTTCTAAGATCTGTATCTGTAAGCCTCATCTAGGAGTTACTGCTCTGGTGTATCATATGGCAGCTCCTTGCCTCTATAATTTTGTTCCTTTTTAATACGATGTGCCATCAAGTATAATGCATGGGATAGAAGCCTCAATTATTGTCAGTGTGCTTGGGTACTCATACCAATTATAGTGATATTTCTCTGACAGGCTCCAGGGGAGTTGCAGCTTGGAGTTCCTTAACACTGAGAAACAAAGATATTTCCTTTATGGGAAGTATTCTAATAGCATTTGAAATCCTTTAGTTTAAAACTGTCCTGTTTTCTTTTTTAATTTAGCTGTGGCAATTTATGTGCTTACAGCACATGCATTTAATTTGTATTGTTATAATGTACTTTAGAATATACTAATTATAGTGAAACCTGTTTCCATATAACTTGGCTAGGTGGAGGAGATGCTGTTTCAAAGCAGATTCACCCAGCAAAAATACTAGTCTTTGTTACCTTCTTCGGCTCTTTTCTTAGCTTATTTCATTATAAATCTCCTCCCCTCTTTGAACTTCTGCAATTATTTCCTTTCTGTCACCTCTCTATTTTTCTCTTATTGGAGTCAATTCAAAATGGTTTTACTCTTTTTGAAACTTTCTACAAATATAAGAAAAAGAACCCTATCTGACCTAATTTCCACAGACTTCCTTTGTCTTCTAACTCTAGATCGATAGTTTTGGCCTGTTCAATGTTCCCTCCCTACACCTGAAGAAAGAACATTGCTCTTTAACTTGTACTGTTTTATTTGAATGCAACCCACTTCCTCCCTCTGAGCCAATGAGTCATTTTCTCTTTTTAAAGCGAGCCTTAAAAATCTCCCATTTCTCTTCAGTTTAAAATTATTCTCTTTGTGAAGTACTTCATGTCCTGTATATGAAAGACACCCTATAAAACAGAGAATATTGCCTTAACCACTCAAGGACTACAGACAATGCATGACCTACCAAGACTTTAAAATTTTGAGTTAAATGGACATCATTTATTTTTTTCCTAATGGAGGCAAGGCACATAGTCTCTCTTGTTCACTAGTGAATTCCTAGAACGCTGATATAGTAGATTTTCAATAAATGTATACTGAACGAATAAATGATTGATTTCCCCCTCCTCAATCTTTCTAACTTGCTTGGACTTCCCTGGCGAGCCAGTGGTTAAGACTCTGTACTTCTACTGAGGGGGTGCGGGTTCTATCCCTGGTAGGGGAGCTAAGATCCTGCATGCCGCATGGTGCGGCCAATAAAACCCAAAACACAAACAAAGAAAAAAACCTTGCTTAAAACCTTTCGTGTAATTAATACTTTTCACATTGGTATCTCCTGTAATTAAGTAGAAAATATCATAAAAGCGAATTGAAAAGTGAGAGCTATAGCAAACTGCAGAAGATGCAGCAATACTCCTAGGGTTTAGTTTAGAAAATGCCTAAAGAGAGATACATTCATTTCAGTACAATTTACATAATTTAGAATATCATATCAAATATCTTCTAATATATATGTCAATGACTGATTTATCTGCTACCAAATGATGTACTGACTCAGTTTTAAAGTAACAGAACTTTGTACTGCAACCATCAGAGTAATGATTTAAGCAAGAATCTCCAATGGATATTAAATCTAATGGGTGCAGAACATGATATTTACACAAGTTTCAAAGTATCACCCCACAAATTACTTCCTATGTGTTATATGGAAAAGGTCATAACATAACTTATATATTAGTAGTTTTCCTGCCAAAAGTGTTTCACATTTTAAATAATGAGAAAAAAATCAACTCCAAATTGAGAGACATTCTGAAAAACAGTTGGCCCATGCGCTTCAAAAATGTCACTCACTCCCAATCAGGGGTCATGGGTTCAATCCCTGGTCGGCGAACTAAGATCCCGCATGCTGCACAGCGCCACCAAAAAAGAAAGTCAGTGTCACAAAAATCTAATGAAGGTTGAGGAGCTGTTTTGATTAAAGGAAATTAAAGAGACATGACAAGTACATGGGATGCATGATCCTTAACTGATCCTGAATCAAAAACAAAACAAGAAACCCCCCAAACTACAAAGAATATTATTGGAACAATTGGAGACACTTGAATATAACTGTGTATTGGATAAATAGTACACGAATGTTAAATTCCCTGACTGTGCTAATTATGTTGTAGTTATGTAGAAGAATGTTCTTGTTCTTAGAAGAGATATGCTGAAGTACTAAGAAGTGATGTGTCATGATGTCTGCAAATAATTCTCACTGGTTCAGAGAAAAAAACTCTCAAGAGGTTCACAAAACATATACACTTTTACATATATGAGCATGTGTGTGTATGTAGCATATAGAGAGATTTTACATACACATGCACACACACAAACTCATAGAGGGGAAAAATATGGCAAAATGTTAACACCTGATGAAACTAGGCAAATGATATTTGTGGATTCATTATGCTAGTCTTGCAACTTTTCTCTGGCTAAAAATTATTATAAATAAGAAGTTGCTGAAAAGACCTTTAAAAAAGCAGTACATAGATTCTGGGCTATTTTGACTGCTTATTCAGATACATAATGCTTAAAACTTGATGGTGGCAACTGAACTTTCTTTGAATTTTCTGGGTTTTTTTTGGTAAATATTTATTTATTTGGCTGCGCCGGTCTTAGTTGTGGCATGCAGGATCTTTTTTTTCTTTAGTTGTGGCATGCAGGATCTAGTTCCCTGACCAGGGATTGAACCTAGGCCCACTGCATTAGGAGCACAGAGCCTCTACCACTGTACCACCAGGGAAGTCCTTCTTCAAACTTTCTGTTTCACTATACTACTTTAGCTCTCCTTGTCTTTCTTTTTTTAAAAAAAAATTTAATTTTATTTATTTTTTTATATAGCAGGTTCTTATTAGTTATCCATTTTATACATATGTCAATCCCAATCTCCCAATTCATCACACCACCATCTCCTTGTCTTTCTATTCACTGCCAGCTTTCAAGCAGAGCCATCAATATGTATGTTATGTGCACAACTACTTCAACAAATTCTCAATATGCTTAGTGTGGAGTGAAATTCTGTTTCTTCAAACAGGAGACTTCTCTCACAGGAAGTCTCTTATAAATATATGAGAAATAAATATATCTCATGTATATCCTGTAAATATAAATATATTATATTTATATAACATAATAAATATATAAATTAAATATATATCTCATGTATATCCTGTAGACAGCCTGCTTTTTTTGTTTGTAGGCTAACAGCTTATCAGTGCATTAGAAACTGGAATATGTTTTTCATGTATCTGGAATATAAGTTTTTATTTCCCTAAGATCTTTTTCTTATTGTCCTCCAATATCCTTTTACTCCTAGACAAAAAAGAACCCAAAGTATCTCTGAAAATAGTGAAACTATTGCTTTGTTTTATAAAAAAAACTAGAGAAAAATAGATCTGTATAACAAATAAATGATATTTACAATTATGAAGTAATATGCACTGTGCAAAAAGTGATTTGTGACGTATCTGTGTCCACATCAAGGCTGATGATTTTGGAATTATTTCCTATACTACACTCTAAACCTTTTGATATTAACTTTTGTGAAATACAAAGTAGACTATTAGGGCTTACGTCATAGTTGCTCCTGGGTCAGCAGTCATTTGATTGGTCACAAACACAGCCACATTATATTCTGCATCAAGAAATAAAATTAAGAAACTAAGAGAATGACAATGTGAATATTAAAAGTTCATTGCTTAGATTTCAGAGGTTAGGGCTTCCCTGGTGGCGCAGTGGTTGAGAGTTCGCCTGCCAATGCAGGGGACGCGGGTTCGTGCCCCCGTCCGGGAAGATCCCACAAGCCTCCCAGCGGCTGGGCCTGCGCATCCGGAGCCTGTGCTCCGCAATGGGAGAGGCCACACAGTGAGTGGCCCGTGTACCGGCAAAAAAAAAAAAAGCAGAGTTTAGAAATATTGTGCCATGAATTTATTTGATGAACAAGATTACATTCCTGTTTATTCATTGATATCATAACTTAAAGTTATTATTGTTATATTATTTAGGTACCTATTGTATTAGAATCAGTATTTTTGGTTTAAAAAAAGAGTTGTATTCCATGAAGGAAATATTATTTTTATTATTATTATTTTTTTTGTACGCGGGCCTCTCACTGTTGTGGCCTTTCCCTTTGCAGAGCACAGGCTCCGGACGCGCAGGCTCAGTGGCCATGGCTCACAGGTCCAGCCGCTCCGCGGCATGTGGGATCTTCCCAGACCGAGGCACGAACCCGTGTCCCCTGCATCGGCAGGCGGACTCTCAACCACTGCGCCACCAGGGAATCCCAGGAAATATTATTTTTAAAAAATGGACTGCCTCCTGACATTATTCTGAGCTTCTCTGCAAAACCTACTTAGCAAACAGTCACAGGTGCTATTCTGATATCACCATTTATTTTAAAAATCTACCTTCTGAGGGGCTTTCCTGGTTGCACAGTGGTTAAGAATCTGCCTGCCAAGGCAGGGGACACGGGTTCGAGCCCTCGTCCAGGAAGATCCCACATGCTGTGGAGCAACTAAGCCCGTGTGCCACAACTACTAAGCCTCCGCTCTAGAGCCTGCGAGCCACAACTACTGAGCCCATGTGCCACAACTACTGAAGCCCGCACACCTAGAGCCGGTGCTCCACAACAAGAGAAGCCGCTGCAATGAGAAGCCTGCACACCACAACAAAGAGTAGCCCCTGCTTACCGCAACTAGAGAAAGCCTGCGCACAGCAGTGAAGACCCAATGCAGCCAAAAAAAAAAAAAAAAAAGAGTAACCCCTGTTCACCGCAACTAGAGAAAGCCTCAGCACAGCAATGCAGCCAAATGTAAATAAATAAATAAATAAGTATTTTAAAAATTAAGGAAAAAAAATCTACCTTCTGAGATTTTTTGTAGTCGTGACAACATCTGGGCCAGTTTTTGCTGCCGTTCAGCCAACTCCCCACGACCACTGAAATCCACTCGGAAAAGTGCCATTATTGAATCAATGATCTGTGTAGGATTAATGTAAAAATAAATAATGCATTTGGAAATGGAAGGAAGAAGTTAATTTGAATTGGAAGCAATAGAAGAAAGATAATATGCTAAATAGTTCTAGACTGAGCACCAGTAGTTTGAAGATGCCAGCTTCTTCATGGAACTTTGCTGCTACGTAATCAAGTAGCTCCATCTGATGTTCACCTGGTGGGAAATGCAGTGGGAAAATGTTATAAAAACTAGAAGAAGCAGAGGCTAAGATCATGTATGTTCTTGGGAGTCAGGCAAAAGAGAGTCCTTGAAGGATTTTTTAAATGATGACTTGATTAAATATGATATCATATTCTGCCTTAGCATACATACCAAACACTACCTTATCCAAAAAGAATGTTACTCTCCATTTCAAAGGCAAAGAATAAGAAATAATTTGAGAGCATTTCAATGTCTAAGGACTTACCAGATGATAAAATTTGTGGACTAAATAAATTTGGAGAAAAGTAAAATAGAAAGAGAAAAGAATAGTGTCAAAATGTTGTAAGCATCACTCAAATAATAAATCAGTGCTGCCAACCTTAAAACAGCCTAAGCATCCAATTGCATGGGGCTCTTACTAGTATATGCACGTGCATAAAGTACATTGTCCAGGACTGCATCATGGTCTACACTGAAGCGATCAGCAATGTCCCGAAGGCGATCTGGACGGCTGGAGTAGGCCAGGATTAAGGATTCAATAAATCAATTCCAAAAAGTTTAGACAACAACTACAAAAAATAACACCGTAAGCAAGTGTATCAAAGAGAGGCAAAACACTGTACCTGCAAAGGTATTCTGGAGGATACTAACAATCACTTAAAATCTATATCAGACTTTGTTTTTCATAAGTGCCTCAATTAATGAATACCTTAGGAAGTGATAACAGTGATAGAAATGAGACAGTAATGAATTTAAATATTAAATTATCTAAACAATAACCTTGGAAGTTAGTTGTTATGGCCACTATTACATTTTACAAAGGAGGACACTGACAAACAGAGATTAGGCAAATGACTCAGGATTATGTAGCAAATCAGTTCCAAGAGAAAAACTAGAAACTAAGATTTGTGAATCTCTGTTTTTCTCAGTTCAATAAATATAAACCTAGTCTAGGAAGATAATATCACTGAATTATAATTCAAGTCACTTCAGAGTGAATTAATTCACTCTCTTCATTTTCCTCACTTGTTCAACATGAAATAGTTTAATATATCACTAACCACGTGTTGCCAACAAATGATAAATTTGACTACATAAACCAAAGGGTCAAAAAAGTAACTTCAAGGGTCCAGAAGGGAATTATTATCATATAGTTTTTGGTTTATTTAGGGTTTAAAATCCACTTTCTTCTAAAGGAGTTGTGTTAGCATACTGAAATTAGTAAATTCATAAAGGGGCAAATTCAGTGTACCTGAAAAGGTATTCTGGAAGATGCTAACAATCACTTATACCTATCTAGACTATAAGGGAGTAATAAACATTCTTTATAGGTCTTTGGTGATCCTAACAATATGTCTATAATATTCTCTAAAGTGAAGTAAGATAAAATAAAATGCACGTCTATGGTCTCATTTCACTTTGTTTACAGTATTTGTATAATACTGATCATACTATAAGTAACTGTAAAGTAAGGACCATTTTTAATCTTATTTGTGACACTTGGAACTAGTTCAGTAAACATTGAATTGAATTGTCTTTAGGATTTCCCAGCCGTCTCTGTCCTACAGCACTATATATGTTTTCTTCAGAGCTTTAGTGACAGCCACTTAAATCTTCTATTGCTGCTGAGTGTACCCAGTAGATGTTTTTGGTGGACAAATCAAAGAAGACAAGGAATTGGAAAAGGCAATAAAAAATATTTTTCACTATGTCAGTTTTTACAAAGTCGGGTGACTATGTAACCAGGAATGTAAAAGTTGGGTTTATGCTGAAGGGAAGTTCAAATCAATTTACAAATGTTTATTAACTGATTCCCATATGGAATCGGTTACCATATTAACCAATTACCAGTGCAAGGCAGTGTGGAGGATTTAAGGGTCATAAGATAATCTATGCCATAGGTAAGTGTAAAACATAATTATGTAGGCAAAATATAAACACATAAAAAGAAAAGTACCAAGAGAGAGCAGTATACATGCAAGAGACACTGAAAGAGAGAACATTCCACTCAGGCCCCTGCATGTCCTTGTTCCTTCCAGCTGTTCCTCCCTATTCCCTCTTGCATATGACCTGGCTCCTAACTGTTTCTTTCAGCCATTCTTGATAAAATCCAAATTGCCCGAACAGTGGCAGCTATTCTGCAAGAACAATTCCTCCCTCTCAAGAACCATCCTTAATCTGAAACTAGCTGAACTCCAGCTGAGCGCCTCTTCCTACAGTCCTATTGTTAAAAAGAATGTCCTCTGAACCTGATATCTCCTCAAACTACTATTTCTTCTATTTATTGGTTAACTACACACTGCCTCAATTCCTTACTGTTTATTTGCAACAAGCTTCCATCATCTTACTTTACTGCAAATGGTCTCTTGGACTCCTTATTGCAAACCTCAGTGATCTTTTTCAGTTTGCACCTTCTCTCTCTCTCTCTCTGTGGAACATCACTGACTACCATTTTCTTCTTGAAACTTTCCTTATGCTTAGCATCCACAACCAGATATCCTCTTACTTTGTCTGTCTCTATTGATTCGTCTTTTTAGTCCCTCTTCCTAGACATAGGCACACCCCAAAGTTATGTTCTCAGTTCTCTTCTCTTCTCTCTATGTAAGTTCTCTTGCCTCCCCCTGGCTATTTCATCCAAATCCTTGGCCCTACCCCTTTCTCAAGCTGAGTCCAACATTTCCAACTGCCATAATGGATGTCCCTCTGTACCTCATATTCAAAATATTAAAATGAAACATCACCTTTTCTCTGAAACATGATCTTCCCAATTCTGTCATCATTATTCTCCTAGTATCTAGACAAACCTAAGAGTGATTTCCCAAGCCTCTCTTTCCTTTGTCTACCAAATACAGTCATCAAATCTCATTACTTGCCTAGAATATTACAAAAGAATCCAATTTACACCCATTATCCAGCTTCAAGGCCCTTCATGTCTAAGACCCACCTTTCCAGTCTTGCTTTCTGAAATAACTTACACTTCAATAAAACTGCAATTCCTTTTGTTACCCAAACACGTTCTTCTCTTTTTCCTTCTGTATTTTTGTTCAATTCAGACCTTTTTCTTTATTTGAGACCATGACTTTGAGTGAGTCAATAATCTTCTAGCTATTAAGTTAAATCTTGGGAGAAGTAAGAGAATTAAAAACAAGTAAGATGTAATTTCCTCTCATGTATTTGTTTTGTCAATTTTATACCAAACCCATTTGGAGAAGTGAAACCTTTTTTTAAAAAAGGTGATTTGAGGGACTTCCCTGGTGGTGCAGTGGTTAAGAATCCGCCTGCCAGTGCAGGGCACACGGGTTTGAGCCCTGGTCCGGGAAGATCCCACATGCCGTGGAGCAACTATGCCTGTGCGCCACAACTACTGAGCCTGCGCTCTAGAGCCCAAGAGCCACAACTGCTGAGCCCACATGCCACAACTACTGAAGCCTGTGACCTAGAGCATGTGCTCTGCAACAAGAGAAGCCACTGCAATGAGAAGCCTGTGCACCACAACAAAGAGTAGCCTCCGCTCGCCGCAACTAGAGAAAAGCCCGCGCGTAGCAATGAAGACCCAACACAGCCAAAAAAAAACACAAAAAAACCCAAAAAATTAGGGCTTCCCTGGTGGCGCAGTGGTTGAGAGTCCGCCTGCCGATGCAGGGGACACAGGTTCGTGCCCCGGTCCGGGAAGATCCCACATGCCGCAGAGCGGCTGGGTCCGTGAGCCGTGACCGCTGAGCCTGCGCGTCCGGAGCCTGTGCTCCGCAACGGGAGAGGCCACAACACTGAGAGGCTTGCGTACCGCAAAAAAAAAAAAAAAAAAAAAAAAGAAAACTATGAAAAAGGGTGATTTGAACATAGAAAACAAACTTATGGTTACCAAAGGGGAAAGAGTTGTGGGGAGGGATAAATTAGGAGTCTGGGATTAACATATACACACTAATATATATAAAATAGATAACCAACAAGGACCTACTGCCTACCGTATAGCACAGGAAACTATACTCAGTATTTTTTAATAACTTAATAACCTATAAGGAAAAAGAATCTGAAAAAGAATATATATATATACATATATGTATATAAAACTGGATCACTTTGCTGTACACCTGAAACTAACACAACATTGTAAGTCAACTATACTTCAATTAAAAAATAAAATAAAATAAAATAAAAATTTCAGGGGGAAAAAGTGATTTGCAAACTCGACTAGGAACTGTTTTCCCTTGGCTTTTCTCATTATTGCTGGTTTACAGGGTGATCACAAAATGACATATTTCAAACAAATTCTCTTTTACAGTAACAGTACTATATCTCACTATTATGTTAGCAACTTGTTTAAATAAAAGGGTTACAAAGTATTTTCTGTATCAATGAAGATAATCTTCCCTCCTGAGTAGCCACCTGCTCCTGGAAGTTGAGCTGTCACTAGAAAGCAATTAAATTTTGGTTAATATTAGTAAGAGTGAATAAACTTTGTACAAATGCGTATGTAAATTAACATAGTATTTAGGCTGGTTGCAACTCTCGCCATGTAGCAAAGAATAACGATCCTGTAGTTTCTAAACAGCATACTATATTTTTATATTACTAACCAGTGGTAAGATTATGAGTATTCTGCCAGCATAGTAGTAATTCAACAAAGAATGTCAATATCTTTCACAATGGGACATATTCATGAAATTTAGTTCTCCTAAAGAAGTAGAATTTAAGTATCACTAACTTTTTTCTATAAGAAATAATCATAAATATAATTTATGCTACATAACTCATTTAAGTAACTTTTCAATTAATGTATGTCAAAATTTTAAATGCATTTTCTTTATATGAAGTAGTTAACACTAAGGAATTACTTTACATAAAGTACATACATTATTTCATTTATTTTTCAAAACAACCCTAAGTTTGGCACTATCATTACTCCTGTTTTACTGATAGGGAAAACCTGAAAGGTGAAGCAACTTGCCCAAGATTATGCAGCTATTATTGGCAGAGCTATTTTGATGCCAGAATCCCCTTATAAAACACTTTCCCATGCTCCTTCTACTTAGGTCAAAGAAATGTAGTGTGATGTCTTTATGCAAAGGGAGGTATTTTTGCTTATTTTGCTTTAGAAACATTTAAGTCTTTTTAAGTTCCAACCTTACTCTATGGAAAGTAAGGAATTCTAGGCCTCAAAAGAGTCTGTGACATTCTCATAAATACAATATAGAAAAGATAGAATGGGAAAAATCGAGACCATGAATGAATACCTCTCTCCACCAACACATTCATATACCCATTTACCTCCTCCGTATTTCCATTCAGGTGTTCAGAGTGCAGTACATACAACATCACCTCAAGCATCACACATTCAAAGACCAGCTCTGGTATTTGTGTAACCATGGGCAGTTTATGTAATGTCTCTGAGTTTTAGTTTCCTTGCAAGTTTGTTCAGATTACTTGAGACTATGTAAGTACCAGGCACAAAGTAGAATAGTAAGTGGTTGCTATGATTATTATTGTTATTGCTATTATTGTTGTTGTTACATATCCTTACCACAGAGGGTATGAGAGAGTTGGGTTTTTCCAGTTCGAAATTCTGTGAAATATAGAAAAAAAACATACATAGTTAATTTTTAGATATTTTCATAAAGAATAAATATGGCCTCAGAGTATGGTTTTCTTTTCCAACTGTCAAATCTCACACATAAAGTACCTCTGTGTCATGAATGGATTCTGCATATATGAATACCAGTAGTAAAAACAACTTTTAAAAGGTTTTCTTTTTCAGAACTGTCCTTTAGATAATAATTAACTTAAACCAAATTTTCCTTAGGAATAGTTATATAAATGAAAGTTTAAGACTCCACCACAGGAATGAGAGTCTGGGGTTCTCCCACTGACCTGAGATCCTCAGGGGGGATCCCAGAGGGATCCTCAGATTGGTGGTATCCCCTAGCTACTAACAAAAGCAAATTCCCTCCGGAAAAAAATGTCCCCACTCACCAATTTAGGCCTATTGAACTCCAACAGATTAAAATCAAGAAATAAGCTCACAAATATCAATGAATACAACAGCAGGTAAGCCATTAAGACTGAGAGTCAACTGAAATAATTAAACACAGATTTATTTCTCCAAGTCAACAGAAACATCAACACCAAAAAAACAAAATACAGGGACTTCCCTGGTGGTCCAGTGGTTAAGACTCCATGCTCCCAGTGCAGGAGGCCCGGGTTCCATCCCAGGTCAGGGCACTAGATCCTGCATGCTGCAACTAAGAGCCCACATGCTGCAACTAAAAGATCCTGTGTGCTGCAACTAAGACCTGATGCAGCCAAATAAATAAATAAATAAATATTTTTTAAAAACACCAAAAAACCAAAAAACAGATTTAGTTCTCTGAGGACTGAAAATACTGGAACTGTCAGGAATAGTATGTAACATAGCTATGCATGAACTTTTTTTTTTTTTTGACCACACTGTGTGGCCCGTGGGATTCTAGTTCCCCAACCAGGGACCAAACCTGGGCCCGTGTCAGTGAGAGTGCAGAGTCCTAACCACTGGACCTCCAGGGAATTCCTGACTTTTTTTAAAAATACAGGATACAATAAGGGAAGGGAAATCTATTCTCCATGTTCCTGAAACATGTATTTCTTAGAAATAAGATTGGTCTCATTATACAACTACCCTCTGAAGGTATGAGAGAAAAAAATTCTAATCTCTTCTATAGGAATCAGAGATAAAAAGATGAAAAATGCCAATAAAATTCATCTGTTAATGTTGGAATATATTTTAACTGCAGCCCAGAATGATCTTGCATTATGATAACTGATATTTCATCATAAGTTCCAAAATAGATACAATTTACAGTTGGCTACTTAATTATATATATATATGGGTGTGTATATATACACATATTTTTCATATAACACAATATTAAGGTTCTACCTACCTCCAAAAGCTTCTGTGATTGCCATGCTTTCAATTCCACCTCCTAGCAACTTACTAGAAATAGAAAGTAAGCTTTAGTAACGGGAACAGAAATAGAGATATCAAGAAAGGAGAAAGTGCTAATATCATTAGTATCATTTCTATCTATCTATCTTTCTATCTGTCCAACATGAACAGGAATTCTTGACTGAATAAATGGCTTCCCACCTGTTTAGATCACAGGTTATACTGTGTATGGGCAGGGGGATCAACAAAACAATTTATAAACCCTGTTGTTCTTAACTCCTGTGTACCAATAGGAAATGAGCTATGCAGGGCTTATATTTCAGTAATTCTAAAGAACTGTAGTGCGAATAAATGATTTTAGTTATTAATTGGGTTTTTCATATTGTGCTGGGACTATGTTTCTAAAAGTCAACTGAATATCCAATTTTTTTAAAATGTACTGAAAAACATGAAAAATAGATATTAGGAGAATCCAGTGATTGTCACCATGATTGGCTTATCTCACACAAACCAAATTCTATGAAGAACATGTCAGAATAGAAAATATTCAAAGACGTGACTGGTAACGCTAGCAGATAGAAGAATAACTGACAGATTTTGACAGCATGCACTTACCTGGTAATGCAGTGATTCAGTGCACTTAATACATACTCTTGATATGGAAAGACCTAGTTAATTAATCTCATTCATTCATTTAATGCAATGAATATTAATTATGACAATTGTGCTAAGACCTGGTAAGAGCACTTTTAAAATCTTTGTAGTTATTTATTTATTTATTTATGGCTGCGTTGGGTCTTTGTTTCTGTGTACCAGCTTTCTCTAGTTGCGGTGAGCGGGGGCTATTCCTCGTTGTGGTGCACGGGCTTCTCATTGCAGTGGCTTCTCTTGTTGCAGAGCATGGGCTCTAGGTGCATCGGCTTCAGTAGTTGCAGCAAGCGGGCTCAGTAGTTGTGGCTCACAGGCTCTAGAGCACAGGCCTAGTAGTTGTGGCACATGGGCTTAGTTGCTCCGTGGCATATGGGATCTTCCCAGACCAGGGCTCGAACCCGTGTCCCCTGCATTGGCAGGTGGATTCTTTTTTTTTTTGCGTTACGCGGGCTTCTCACTGTTGTGGTCTCTCCCGTTGCAGAGCGCAGGCTCCGGACTCGCAGGCTCACCGGCCCTGGCTCACAGGCCCAGCCACTCCGCGGCACGTGGGATCCTCCCAGACCGGGGCACGAACCCGTGTCCCCTGCATCGGCAGGCAGGCTCTCAACCACTGCGCCACCAGGGAAGCCCGGCAGGTGGATTCTTAACCACTGCGCCACCAGGGAAGCCCAAAAATCTTTGTAGTTTTTATTAGCATGACTTTTGGGACATGGTCACAGATTAGACAAAGTTTTAAGAGATGGATAATCTAACAGATTTACACTTAGGTAGTTTAAGAGAGCAGCTTAAATGTAAATTGAAGTAATGTTGGAAGTTATCCACAAATTTAGTGAGGGCTATGGACTTTAACGAGAAAAAGAAAAATCTAGATACTGACCCACATAAATGACATGGTGGAGAGACCACTCCATTTGGTGGGTTGGCCAAAAAGTTCGTTCGGGTTTTCTGTAAGATGTTCTGGAAAAACCTCAATGAACTTTTTGGCCAACCCAATACTTAGGGATTCTATAAACCTACCAACTATTAAAGAGAGTTTTATTGATACTTGGCCCTCCTCATCTTGAGAAAAATCACCCTGAAAGGCTATAGCTCTGGAGAATCTCAAACAAAATTTCTGGTTGATATGCTGAAAAAGTGACCCCAAAATTTAACTGAAAGGGTACCCCGAATTACTTGGGATAGCATAATTGTTCCCTAATGAAACTCAGGAAAATTTACAATTAGGTGCAGAAATAGTGTTTTTAAATCTAGGAAGATTTAAAAATGGAGACACAAATCAAACCCACAGATTACTATTTTCATATTAAATTTGGGAATAATATGTGCATATTTGGTACCTGAGAACTTTCAAAATTTAAGAGAATTTGACATTTTTATAATAACACATTAGCCTCTAATTGATTAAATGATATAGACCTGCAGTTTCTAAGTTGATAACTAAGTTTATACACAGTATTTGAACATTTAAGAGTGTCTAAGACTCACTATACTTATAAGTTTAATTTATTAAATTTATAAGACATTCAGATAATTGGAAAGATTTTAATAATTACACAGGTAAAGTTCTTAGAGGAAATATAATAAATTTATAAATATAATTTAAAATGTTTAAGGGAATTTAGTTAACCATATTAGAAAGGCTCGCTTAAAATTTGCCAAATTTATAAATAGACTTGCAGCTTAAGAAAAAATTACATAACGTTTAAACAAATAAAATATTAATTTAAAAAAACCTAGCTCCTGAGAAAGCTCACTATGAGAGCAATAATTTCTCTAAGCCGAATGGTTCTTTTTTTTTTAAATTTTTTTGCGGTACGCGGGCCTCTCACGTTGCGAGCCCAGGCTCCGGACGCGCAGGCTCAGCGGCCGTGGCTCACGGGCCCAGCTGCTCTGCGGCATGTGGGACCCTCCCGGACCAGGGCACGAACCCGCGTCCCCTGCATCGGCAGGCGGACTCTCAACCACTGCGCCACCAGGGAAGCCAAACTGAATGGTTCTTAAACCATGATGTAGTAGAGCAACTGGAGAATATCAAGTTGTCATTTGAATCAAGTTTTATTTATTTATTTATTTAGGCTGCACTGGGTCTTAGTTGCAGCACGTGGGATCTTTTAGCTGTGGCATGTGGACTTCTTAGTTGCAGCATGCATGCCTGATCTAGTTCCCTGGCCAGGAATAGAACCTGGACCCCTGCATTAGGAGCATGGAGTTCCACCCACTGAACCACCAGGGAAGTCCCGGAATCAAGTTACCTTGACCAATTTGTCTTGGACCAAAGACTTTTCCTTAGCTGTTACTTGAAAAAAAGTTCTGTGATCTTAAAAATTCGAGGCAATGCTCGGTTAAAGAGGTGTTTTATTTCACTGCAGGAATTCAGACCCTTTAATAAAATGTGTGAATCTCCAAGAGGAGAATATAGTATATTGCACTTCCCTATTTTATTCACTATTTGTTCATTCATTCAATTAGTCATTCTACAAATATTTATTGAACACCTAGTTTGTGTTAGAGATTGCTCTATGCACTTGGAATAAAGCAGCGAACAAAAGAGACAGAAATCCATCACTTCATGGAGCTTCTATTCCAATGAGAGAACAGACAATAAACATAAGTAAAATTTGTGGTATGTCAGTTGTTATTAAATGGTATGGATAAAAATTAGATCTAGAAAGGGGATAAGATGTGCAGAGGATGAAGATGGGGAGTTTTCAAATAAATTTTCAAATAAAGTGATCAGAGAAGGCCTTAGTGAGAAGTGGACATTTTAGCTAAGACCTGAAAAACCTGACAGCAAGTCATGAACATAATGATGAAAGAGTGTTCTGGGCAGAGGGAATGCTAAGTGCAAAGGCCTTGAGGTGGGAGTGTATCTGGCATGCTCTAGGAATAGCAAAGAAGTTAGTGTGGTTGGTACATAGTAAACCACAAGATGAATTAAAGATGAGCTTAGATTTGAGATTAGAGAGGATTTTGGCTTTTGCTCTGAGTGAGATGGGGAGTCATTAGGATGTTTTGGGCAGAGGAGTGTTATGATCTGACCTATGTTTTAAAAGGATTATTCTGGCTCCTATGTGAAGAATAAATGGTAGGGGCAAGGTGTAGAGGAGGGAAGTTAGTTAGAAGTTATTATTAATAATCCAGAAGAGATACTAATAGGTGTTTTAGACCAGTGAAGTAACAAAGGAGAAAGTGGTGAGAAGTAATTGAATTCATATTTCTTCTCTTTCTCTGTACACATATAGACACAAATAGAAAAAATATATATATATATACACACACACATATATATAAACTTTCTATTATGGACAATTTAAAACATACACAAGTAGACAAAAACAGTATAATAATGAACCTTCAGGTACCTATAACTCAGCTTCAAAAATTATCAGCTATGAACTCATGGTCAACTTTTTTTCATATAAATCTCCAACCACTTCCCTCTCTTTTCATATTACTTTAAGCACATCCTAGGCAACATATCATTTCATCCTAAATATTTCAGTAGGTATCTCTACAAGATGAAGACTCTTATTTTTAACATAACTGCATTACCATTATCACACCTAAAAAATTAGTAATTCCTTAATATCAACTATCTAGTAAGTGTTCAATTTTCAGTCTCATATGTCTTATTATCCATGTGTGTTTGAATCAGGATCCAAAATAAGATCCACATATTGGGATTAAGTGACATGTCTTTTAAATCTCTTTTAATCTCTAGGTCTTCTCCCTGATTCCATCTCTTTTTTTTTTTATTCCTTATAGTTTATTTGTTGAAGAAACTGGTTGGTTTTTTTTTTTTAATATAAGGATTGTTTTGTTTTTTAAATAAATTTTATTTATTTATTTTTGGCAGCGCTGGATCTTCGTAGCTCTGCTGTCTTTCTCTAGCTGCTGCGAGTGGGGTCTACTCATCGCTGCAGTGCGTGGTCTTCTCATTGCGGTGGCTTCTCTTGTTGTGGAGCAGGGGCTCTAGGTGCGCGGGCTTCAGTAGTTGTGGCATGCAGGCTCAGTAGTTGTGGCTTGCGGGCTCTAGAGAACAGGCTCAGTAGTTGTGGCACACAGGCTTAGTTGCTCTGCGGCATGTGGGATCTTCCTGGACCAGGGCACAAACCTGTGTCCCCTGCATTGGCAGGTGGATTCTTAACCACTGCACCACCAGGGAAGCCCGGGTGGTTTGTTCTGACTAAATATATTTTAAGGTAGAGCAGAAAGGATTTGTTAATAGATTAGAGTTAGGGTGTGAGAAGGGAAAAGAGGTGCTAAGGATGACACTAAGGTTTCTGATCTGAGGATCAAAAAGAACTCAGGATGAGGGAGATTTTGGGAGGAGCAGATCTGGGGCAAAGATCAGAAGTTTGGTTTCAGACCTGTGAAGTCTGAGCTGCCTAGCAGACATTCAAGTGGAGGCATATTTGACTATGAACTCTTTTTTTCTTGCAGTTTTTTGTGAGGTCAGGGTTTTGAGGAATACTTTGAAGAAATACTGCTTTTGTTCAAATTGATCTTGGCCACTGCTCTGACTTATGAAACATTAACTCTGCCTACTAAGGTAGAGAAAAAAAACCACATTCTAGTCAACTTGAATTGGGAAGATGATGGCTATGTCTCAGGAATCATAAGATGATAAATAAAAAGGGAAGTTAAAACTGCTGAGGCAGAAGAGCAAAACCAACACTGCATTATTTCTTCTAAAATAGTCACTCTAACAACTGATTTTTAAGTAAAACCAAAAGTGAAATGGAATTTCCTTCATCAGTGGAGAAGAAAAGGGAAATGAAAAGTTAAACTAATTTTTAAATGGTTTATAGATTAATATAGGCTGATTTAGAAACTACTTATATTTTGGGTCTGAATTTCTTGTAAGAAATTTAATCCCGTTTTTACAAGCAGTCTGGAATTTATTTGCTTCAGTTGCCTTTTGAGAAAAAAAAAAACTTCTGCAAAATAAGAAGCTATTTCTACTACTTATAGTCAAAATAACAACCTGGATAGAGGAAAAGAAATATAGTATTCCAAAGATTGTGCTTAGTGGTTATAAAACATATGAGATACATACTCAAATTCCTGGCTCCCAGTGGTGATATGGAAAACCATCTTCCTCTTCTCACTATACTCAAATGCAGTCAGGAATCCTGGTTCCTACAGAAAGACAAAAGAAAAAGTTCAAAAAGGGTATAAGATGATGGTTTTAATTTCAAATCCCACCAAAAGCTATATACTTGATTACCAGGGTCATCATTTGATATAAGCTACAGTTCATTTGTCTTTGAAGGCAGCACAAGATCATGGTTAAGAACATAGGCTCTTATTTTCAAATAGATAATGAACAAGGACCTACTGTATAACACAGGGAACTCTGCTCAATATTCTGTAATAACCTAAATGGGAAAAGAATTTGAAAAAGAATAGAAAAAATAGATTAATTTAATTAAATTATTAAAAAAAGACGGCAATGATGGCATTTCTTAGGACACCTTTGAATTAATAATGAAAACAACAACTCTCTGAGTAGCTGCCGGCAGCGTTTAGTACATATATAAGCTATATGAGTTACTGTAAATATGTTGACAGAATTATTCTTGCTCGCTTCCAGGTGACCTCTAAAAATTGTTCGCTATTCACTTGACCCAGAAAACCCCACAAAATCATGCAAATCAAGAGGTTCAAATCTTCGTGTTCACTTTAAGAACACTCGTGAAACTGCCCAGGCCATTAAGGGTATGCATATCTGAAAAGACACCAAGTATCTGAAGGATGTCACTTTAAAGAAGCAATGTGTGCCATTCCGACTTTACAATGGTGGAGCTGGTAGGTGTGCCCAGGTGAAACAGTGGGGCTGGACTCAGGGTTGGTGGTCCAAAAAGAGTGCTAAATTTTTACTGCACATGCTCAAAAATGCAGAGAGTAATGCTGAACTTAAGGGCTTAGATGTAGATTCTCTGGTCATTGAGAACATCCAGGTGAACAAAGCCCCCAAGATGTGGTGCAGGACTTACAGAACTTATGGTCGGATCAACCCATACATGAGCTCTCCCTGCCATATTGAGATGATCCTTATTGAAAAAGAACAGATCGTTCCTAAACCAGAAGAGGAGATTACACAGAAGAAAAAGATATTCCAGAAGAAACTGAAGAAACAAAAACTATGGTCCAGGGATAAATGCCGCCAAAAAAATAAATGCAAATAAAAGTAAAAAAAAAAAAGAGTTTAAATAAAATAAAATTTTAAAAAAAGAGTTATGGGGAAGTGATGGTGGTAATGGCTGCAACAACAATGTGAATGTATTTAATACCACTGAACTGTATACCTAAAAATGATTAAGATGGTAAATTTTATGTTATGTGTATTTTATCACATTAAAAAAAGAAATTAAAAAAAAAAAGGACACAGGCTCTTGAGCCACCCTACCAAGGTTCAAAATATGTCTCTAATACTCATTAGCTGTGTGATGTCAGGTAAACTACTTAATCTCGCTGTACTTTGGCTTCCTCTTTTGGGTCAAACGGGGATAATAGTGTTTCTTTCATAGGTGAGTTGTAAGGATTAAATGAGATATATTTATGGCATAAAGTAGAATGGTACTTTACTAAGTGATTCAGTTGATTTCATTCAATAGCATCATTTCCCCCAGCTCTAGAAGTTGGAAGGAGCACAGGAATTTCAGTTTTCAATATTCATGATACAATATTTTTCATGTTAGATATACTACATATTGGTTGAATTAATGAGCTACAGCTGATGCAGTGTTATAACTAGTGAAAATAGGTCCTGATGTGGTCTAATGTATTCCCCTCTTTGTTGTTTTATACTATGACAGTGGTTCTCAAACTTTAGAGAACTTGAAGTGGGGGAAAAGCCCATGCTCAATCCTAATTCCATGAGCCTGGGCCTCTGTGTTCTTTACAAGCCACTCCAGATGATTCTGATACATACCACTGTACTGTGAGGTTAACTGTCTCTCTCTGTCTCTGTCTGTCTCTCCCTCTATGTCTCAATTGCTCTTTCTTTCAGAATAAATAGCGTTAGTTAAGAAAGGATAAGACTCTTGGTGCATTAGTAGGTACATGAGAAGGAGAGAGGTTCTTTTCTTTGGTAATAGAATTATTTTCCAAAGAAAAGAAGACTAATGCCTAGGAGCTATAAAGTAGCAGTTTCCCAAACCCTGGGTACTGCTCTAGGGCTTCATTAGATACCCTGGCAGTTATGGAACTGACTTGCAGGTATACTGCCCAAGAGTACTCAGAAGGTAAAGCAACTGAGCTGTGTTCAGAGCCGTTCACTTGGGTCCTCTCCAAGCTCAGGACCACATTGCATCACTCTCATGCCTCGACTGCCTCTGGGGAAGGAAACCAGATGGCTGTCAGTGAAGAGACTTTCTAGGCCTTGGTGGGAATGAGAGCCTCACATACACATGTAGAAATGGAGAAGCCTGCTCTTCTGCAAAGAGGGAGACTTTGTCTTTCTGCATATTCTTATTTCCAGAGCTGGTGCTTCCAGTGGCCCCCAAAAGCTCTACACAAAAGCTTGGGTCAAAGGCATGTGTTTTTGCATGGAGCCTCTCAGCTGCATAGGTCTCTTGTGTTCTGTGGGCCCAGCTACAGGTATAGGTTTCACTTAGCTTTAAGCTCAGGTGCCTCAGTGAGCACATTCTTGGTCATATCTATCTTAACTGCACACATGTAGACCCAGCCACTGCTGTTGTTTTCAAACGCAATGCTTTCTTATCAAATGCCTATAGCAGGAGAGAGCAACTTCTTTTTTGCTGAGCACTTCACAACAGCCATAGATACAATGTTTGAGGAGATAAGACAAAAATAAGGAGGAGGAAGATAAAAAATATGAAAAGGAGGGAATTCCCTGGCAGTCCAGTGGCTAGAACTTGGTGCTCTCACTGCCCAGGGGCCCAGGTTCAATCTCTGGTGCCGGAACTAGGATCCTGCAAGTCATGTGACATGGCCAAAAAAAGAAAAAGAAAAGGAGAAGGAAAGGCAGAGACACAGAAAGGGAAAAAAGTAATATAAAGGGAGACAAAAAGAAAAGTTTTGGTAAAAAATAATTACCTTCATAGTTTTCCAGGTCTCTTAACCCCTGTCTCATTCTTTCAGAAATTAATTGCTTTGAAACCGACATGATGAAAAGTTAACCTGGGGCGTATAATATCTTGTGATCTACAGGAACTCAGAGTTCTCACAATAGTTTCTAGTGTACATAATGAGAAAGGCTACAGAGACTCACAGGGCCCTTCTAAGCTAACACAAAGAATGGATTTTGCTTACAATAAGCTTGTTGGCTGCTTCTTTAATCTTGTCCACTTTTGCTTCTGAGAGCCCTTTGACATTGCATAGCGCTCTTCTTGTTGTCATTTGTATCCCTTTGATGGTACAGATGCCTACTGACTTCAGTTTCTTAATGTCAGCCACATTCTGTAAGTAAAAGAATGGGTGCAGCAGATTGAGAAAATGCCAGCCTGAAAGGCTCCCATACTATGTCATGTGCTTTTGTGTCCATCTACTTCCATCATGATGCCAATTTTATACAAGCAGCCAGGTGGAACCCACCCACCATGTAGCCAAATGTTCTGGAAATATCTGAGTAGAACATACCCAGCATGATGCCAAATGTTCTGGCTGTGCCCTGATTTCCCAAGAATGTTAGTGAGACCATGGCAATGTAACAAGGAATTCAAAAGAAAAGTCTGTTGGTAGGAGAGCTAACAAATTTATCACACGTTCACCCCCTCAGTTCAGCGCCTTCCTTCTACAGAACTTCATTACCAAAATGTTCTTTAAAATTTTTTTTAAGATTTTTTTTCTTTACCCTTGGAGAATGCAAATAACTATATAACCAAAAGACCAGGATTTTCTCTTGCTCCAATTTTCTACATTCAACTGAAAAAGATTAAATGTGAGGGCTTCAAAGGGTAATGTCAGAGAAGTTTTACTGCCAACTGGTTGCTATTGAAATTCATCTAGCTAGTTACTTAAAGTCTTGATTTCTGTCAACGTCATTTAATCACATGACACAGAAGGTGAATTTTCTGTTGAATGAGAACAGTAGATAGCTCTGAATGCCTCCAGCTGGACCAGTGGTTCTCAACTGGGGGCAATTTTGCCCCCTGGGGACACTTGACAATATCTGGAGAAATTTTTGGTTGTCACATCTAGAGAGTTGCTACTGGCATATAGTGAGTGGTTAGGAGTCAGGGATGCTGCTACACACCCTAAAATGCACAGGACAGTCTCCCACAACAAAGAATTACCCAGTCCCAAATGTCAATAGTCAAGCCCAAGAAACTCTAAAATGGACAATTTCACACAGCGTTGAAAAAATACTTACAATTCCATGTTTTTGTAACAGGTCAATGTCTTGAAACAAAGATTCCTAAAGGACATGGGACAGAAAAAAAAGGAGTGTTGATTCTTCATATCCAACTCTTTTCATATATTTTAAAGAGTTAATTTGTATTATGAGTCACTCCAAAATGCCTCAAATTCCTGAGGTAGGATCAATAATGCTTTTTCAAGCACATTGTTACATATTTAAAAGAAGTGCCAACACTGAAAGCACTGCGAAGCCCAACAGGCGCCCGTGATCTTAGTTCCCCGACCAGGGATCGAACCCGAGTCTCCTGTAGTGGACGCACGGAGTCCTAACCACCGGACCACCAGAGAAGTCCCATGGTCTCCCCAGATTTTTAAGACCTTAATCCAAAAGAGTGGAGCAGCACAATCTATTTTTAAATATGTTTTCTCAATCTTCTTCCCCACCAGACCGTGTACTCCTTCCTCTGCTATTCAGTACCAGTAAGCATAGGTACCAGTATGGCCATAACAGTTGTTAAATTATTAAAATACTTTCATGCCAGCTGCTAAGTAGCTAATCTTAGCACCCCTTGCCAAACAAGTTGTTACATATTTGTAATATTGCCTCTCTCCAGAACTATGTTTTATTTCTAATCTCAGTTTCTAAAAATAGTAGTTAACAGAGAAGGAACTTCATTTTTGTAGAATGACTGAGTGTCTACATATCTTTCAACATTCTAGCCATACTTCTTCCTCTTGGAATCCTGGTTCTTCCAGCACAACTTGATCCTCCTTCATAATGAAAGGTGAACAGCAGAAAAATAATCAATTCTGGAAAAAAGAAATATTCAGAAGTAGTCATAGATCATATAGTACAGAATCCTTTGCCCATAGACCTTGATTTCATTTCAGATATCAAGGACCAGAAGGACAATTAGAAAAATATTTAGTTTGGAACAACTGGGCTGGCCTATCTTCTTTCTCCAAGCCTGTGGCATTATGTCTTTTGTTGGTGTATGTGGGAATGGGGACTTCCTTTCTTTTCTCTTTCCTCAAAACTGGCCACTTTGTATCATCTTTCAATTTCCTATAGCACAAGTAATCATGACTAATAATATCTTTTTTGCCTTGGAATGTTATTTAGAAGTAGAATATTAGAATTCCATATTGTTATTAAACTTTCATGTTGGTTAACAACACTCTAAGAACTTTGGCCCTAAGTCAATCTTCCTTGTATTCTCCCTGGCACCTAGAACTTAGTCTATCCTCAAAAAAAAGATATATATTTTTTTCTCATATATGAGGGATGACTTCCTGCTTGGGAATTATGAATGGGCTCTCTTGTAACATATATATTTTTGTTTAATAAAACATTAGATGTATTTTGTTTTATAGTATTTACTAGTTTCATGATGTATTTTTTTTAAGATTTAAAATTATGGCAGATACCCAATATTTAAACATGATAAAATATTAGGGCCAATAAGCAGATAAAGAGTCTGATTTAACACTGTAGCAGTTGTTTTAAGATCTCAGGAATCTACAAGGTATGACTGTGTTCATTAGAAAATGTGGTCGAAGTAATGAGTTTTCTTGGTCTATTCCATCTCTTCGTTTAACACCAAATTCGGGTTGGGGCCCGGCCCATTAGGGGGACAAACTGCTAAGGAAGAGGTATGGTCGCTACTACCTAGTACCTCTGAACAGCAAAGTATTCGAGGCAAATGAGGACAGTGGAGATGGAATCTTCTGGAGTACGGTCCCTCATTCAGATAGCTAATCATATGTATGATAACCCCAAATTCCACAGTGACTGTCCTTTCTTTTCTCCCTGATAAACAAAAAGATTGTTCTCCATCTATCTCAAATAGCAATTGACGGGGTGAACAGCTGAATCCAAGGTAGGGCTCCCGGACACCTCGGCTTAAGGCACCAGAAGCTGTCCCTTATCGCGGGGAGCGCGGTCCAGATCACCCTCACCGCCTCCCCCTGCCACCCGCCGTTCTCCTGACACCTGACTCCCTCATAAGAAGGCCAAGGAGGCCTCTTCAAAACTTAGGTCCGACTTGGTTTAAAATAAGGATGCTGGGGCTTCCCTGGTGGCGCAATGGCTGAGAGTCCGCCCGCCGATGCAGGGGACACGGGTTCGTGCCCCGGTCTGGGAAGATCCCACATGCCGCGGAGCGGCTGGGCCCGTGAGCCATGGCCGCTGAGCCTGCGCGTCCGGAGCCTGTGCCCCGCAAGGGGAGAGGCCACAACAGTGAGAGGCCCGCGTACCGCAAAACAAACAAACAAATAAAATAAGGATGCTGGAAATCCCTCGAGAGCACTGAGATTCCCTCCGGGGGCTGGGTTGGGGGCGGGACGCAAGAAGCCACCAGCCCAGGGCCCAGCAACGACAACCGAGTATGACCAAAGAAAGGAAGCCCTGAGTTTCCCCTCAGATTCTTCACCCGCCTTCCCTTTTTGCCACAAACTCCACTCGTACCCACAGTCTCCCGGGGGTTTTCAAGGTATCTGAATCCCTTCCGCCCCCCGCCCGGGCCTTCCAGTCCTCAGGGATTCTGCCTCGGAACCAGAAAGCGAAGACTGGCGTCCCGTCGCTGAGAGGTTTGGCGCCAAACCACTAGTTCGGGCGCGCTGCTGGCGTGGGCGGGCCCCGGACGGAGGGGCGGGCCCACCGTGGGTGGAGCGAAGAGCGAGGGGCGGAACCCGGGGCGGAGCAGAGGACGAAGGGGCGGGGTGGCGGGAGGGCCCGGAGCAACTTGGAGCAGCTAAAGGAGCCTCCGAGGGTGGCGCGCTGGGGTGAGGGGGCGCGCTGAGGTGGAGGGAGTGTGCTGAGGAGAGGGGCATTGGTCGGAGGGGAGGCTGGGGCGTCTCTAGAGCGGAGAGAGATGCTGAGGTCAGGGAGAGGACTGAGGTGGGGGCACTGAGGAGACGCATCGAATTAGCGGGTACTGAGGTGGGCGCTGAGGTGAAGACAGGCTGCTGTGAGAAAGAAGGCCCTTAGGTGGGGCGTGTTCTGATATGAAGAGAGGCCGCTGGAAAGGGGTCAGGAGGTGGCAGACCTTGAGGCGGGGGAGGGGTGCTGAGCGGAGGTGGCTGACGTGGTGACAGGTGACGTGCAGAATGCTTATCAGGATCCTCTGGTTAGGAGGTCGAATATGGGGGTCTTCCCCCCCCCACCCCCCCCGCTCAAGGCTTTTCTTTTCACTCCACGTTTTTCATATCTGGCTTCACAGTCTGTACCTAATACCTCGGTCCGCGTTCCTACTTTCTCTCCTTTCTCTGTGACCCTCTTACCATTTGCCACTCTAGTCTGTGAGTGAGGCACCCAAGGCCCATTCACGATGGAGAGTAATTTTTCTTCGTCTTAACTTGAAATTTTAAATAGACAACAGAAGCCAAACATATTTTGATCCAGCTTTTAAATAGAAATTTTAGGCCAGCCTTCATGCCAGCAGAACCATCTCTGGCAGCGTCATCCTCCTCCCCTTAAATGGAGACTGACTGTTGAGGAGAGTCATGAAACATTTGAAAGAGCATCTGTTGAGGTGGAGGCTGCGATGTATCTTGGATGAATATCTGTGCAAACAGTTCTTTGGGTTCAAGACCTAGTGCAGGGCGACCCTTTTTCTTCAGTGTCTGAATCTTTTTTTGCCGGAATAAATAGCAAAAAATTCCCACAATAGCAGCTGGCAGTTTGTAGGACATTCCCCTTCCCCCCAGGTGGATTGTTTAAAGAGCCGACAAATAACTGCCATAGTTCTTCAAAATCTGTTATTTTCCAGAAACATAGCCTGTCCATGTTAAATGGAAATTAATGCCCTTTTTTTTTTTTTTTTTTTTTTTTTTTTGCGATACGCGGGCCTCTCACTGTTGTGTGGCTCACGGACCCAGCCACTCCAGGGCATGTGGGGATCTTCCCGGACAGGGGCACGAACCCACGTCCCCTGCATCGGCAGGCGGACTCTCAACCACTGCGCCACCAGGGAAGCCCCAATGCCCATTTTTGACATGAACCTGGATAGTGATGAGAGGCTTTCACTTTGGGCCTCACCTAAAACAATTACAGTAACTTCTGAGCAACTTGTTAGATGGAGACATCAACTGTACAGAAGAGCTGCAAAGAGCACAGCAAGATGATTTAGGGAAATATAACATATGTAGTTTGGTGTAGTGACAGCTGGGAGAGAGAAATGTTCATAATACTTGAAGGTTGTGTGCAGTACACTTAAAGAAACTGAAGCGAGCTTGGTAATGACAAATTCGTGAAGTAAGTATAAAAATTTCGTTTGGATAGGACATTGATGGTTATATACAACTTTAAAATTAAAAAAAAAAAATCCAAAACCCTGGGGTAGTTCAAAAGTACACTTGAAGATCTTTCCACTTAAATCAGGACCAAAAACAAAAAAAACACTAGTCTTTAATACCTTACAAAAATTCTGAATATGACGAAGGTGGCATTTCAAATCAGTGGGGACATGAATTCAGTGAATGTGTTGGAACAAACTAGGTAGTCATCTGGAAAAAAAATAAAATTGTAACCATACTTCACACCTTATACCAAAATAAATTCCAGATGGATCGAGAAATTAAATCTGAACAATAAAATAATAAAAGTACTAGAAGAAAACATGGGAACATTTTTTACTATCTCAGAGTAAGAAAGTCTTTTCAAGTATGACACAAAACTCAGAAGCCGTAAAAGACTTATAAGAATGACTGTATTAGAGAAAAATCCTGCATGGCAAAATGCTACTTTCCTAGAGCGTGGCAAACCAAAGCTTTTGTGTCAATTAGTAACCGATTAGTAATTGTGTCAATTAGCTTTCCCAATTTCTCAAATCCTTCAGCGAGTCCACAAGGTCTCTACAAAATTTTTAAAATGTGTGTCATTTTATGATATTCTAAGAAATAAAAAACAGGCAGTGGAATTACAGGTGACCTGAATTTTAAACCATTACACTTTACTGCCCCTCTGTGGACAACCACCTTATAATCAAATAGAGGCATATAACTCCACCGTGTACAGCTGGGTAGCTTCAAACTGGTGCCTATGGATGTATATTCTTGGTTTCAAGAGCTCAAATTTGAGAAATGCTTTAGTACAGAACTAAAGAATGAAGGGTCATTACAAAAAGAGAATTTCATTGGGCATACCTCCCCTTAAGCACATTTATTTTTAAAAATGTTTATTGACCCTACTATTTGTCAGACACTGTACTAGGTGTTTGTTGCCAGGGATTCAACAACAAACATGATACAAACCCTAGTGTGGGCTATAGATAAGTTTATAGGCAATTGCAGTAGCGTATATACATATACATACATACATACATATCAGTCATTTGAGGCTTTTCTCATTTATTTAGATTTATTTCCAAATTTGAAAATCTAACTTTGGCACACAGCTACCCAGAGAGGCATGCTCACGACCGTTTATTTAACCAACATTTATTAAACACTGTTGGACCCAGCTCTCTGCTGGATATGGAGATAAAGACGGGTCTCTAGCATCTCAAGGAGGGATGAGTCTACTAGGGAAGAGAGATACAGAAACAGATAATAACACACATGGTGAGATAAGAGGGATTATACACACAGTTGGGAACCAAGTAGACCTCTCCCTAGGGGATCCTCACAGAGGTGGTGACCCTTAATTTGGGGCTGAGAGGATAAGTGAGGATTTGCCAGCTGGGCAGGGTGGGAAAGGCAGAGGGAACACAGAGGCTTATTTAGGGAGCCGCAAGTGGTTCTGCTGGAGTAAAATGTACTAGGGAGAAAGGAGCTCTCAGATGCCAAAGGTAACGTTTGTTGATAGCTAACACGTCACTTAACTTCTTTCCACAGTTGAACACATCTACTTCACACAAAGATACCATGAGGTAGGGACTATTATTATCTTTGTTTACAGATGATGGAACTGGGGCACCACAAGGTTAAGTAACTTGCCTAAGGTTCACAGTCTGGCTCCAGTGTTCAGGCTCTCAGCCTATTAATATGCTAAACCAGTATATGACAGATCTTGTATGTTCATATGTGATTTTATTTTCCATTTATAGAAGTATGATATAAGTACACATAGGCATGGCAACTATGCCAGACTTATAGTACAGTTCAGCCATTTACAAGCTATGTGGTCTTGGGAAAATTTATTTAAACCTCTTTGTGCTTCAGTGTCCTCAGGTGAAAACCAAGAATAGTATTGGTACTGAGTTGTGAGAATTAATGGGTTAAGATACTTGAAGTATTTGGGCTGCTGTGTGGAAAATGGATTGGAGGGGGCAAGAGAGAGGGCAAAGAGAATACCTAGGAGAACACTGTAAAAGTCCAAGACAGGGGCAATGGTAGCTTCAATCAAGAAAGGCCTCAGCTTGAAAATAGAGAAAATTGTACTTCATTTACAGGGCTATAAGAGAAGACAAAATAATCTGTAAAACTATGCTGAAAAGTACCTAGTCCCCAGCAATGCCTTTAATGTTTTTAAGTAAAATGTTATAATATCCCCATCACCCAACTTCAGCAATTTTCAACACATGGCCAGTCTTGTTTCACTTATACCTCCCTCCACTTCCTCCCTTTCATATTATTTTGAAGCAAATTCTACATGTCATATAATTTCTTCTGTAAATATTTCAGTATGTATCCCTAAAAGATAAGGACTCTTTTTAAAAACATAACCATAACACCATTATCACACCCCCAAAATAATAATTTTTAATATCAAATATCCAGGCAGCATTCAAAAAACCAATTGTCTCATAAATGCCATATATTTTTAAAATCTTGGATCAACTGGGATCCAAAAAATGTCTGCATGTTGCAATTTATTGATGCTTTTTGGGTCTTTTTTTTTTTTTTTTTTTGGTGATATGCGGGCCTCTCACTGTTGTGGCCTCTCCCGTTGCGAAGCACAGGCTCCGGACGCGCAGGCTCAGTGGCCATGGCTCACGGGCCCAGCCACTCCGCGGCATGTGGGATCTTCCCGGACCGGGGCACGAACCCGTGTGCCCTGCATCGGCAGGCGGATTCTCAACCACTGTGCCACCAGGGAAGCCCTTGGGTCTCTCTTAATCTATAGATTTCCCTCTCTTTTTCCCTTGCAACTTATTTGTTTAAAAAAAAATGGAGTCATTTGCTCTGGAGTTTTCCATAGCCTAGATTTTGCTGATTGCATCCCCTTGGTGTTAACATGCTTCTCTGTCCTTTGTATTTCCTATTATGATAGTTGCAGCTAGAGTCTAGATCAGACCCAGGTTTGATTATTTGGTAAAGACTATTTCATAGGTGGTACTGTGGTCTAACGTCAAGAGGCATTTAATGGCTTTTTATCTTTTGGGGATGTAAGCAGCAACCTAGATCCATTAATTCATTAGGGTTTGCAAAATGGTGATATTTTAATTAGGTGGAGTATTTCTAAAAGAGAAACTTCCCCTCATCTCTTGTTTGCTTACCTGCTAATACAGTTCATATGATAAACGCTGATTTGTTTCCTCTATTTGCTAGTTTTCAAAATAATGAATTGGTTTCCTAGTATCCTTCGATGGTGACCAGTTAATTTTTTTAAAGTAATGATATGAATGTATGGGTGAAAACATGTTTGACGTGCTTCAATCCATGGCTATTATTATTATTACGCTTAAATTGTCCCATCTGAAGCCAATGGGATTCTCTCTAATTTGGGTACTGAGTCTTTCTGACAGGACTCTCATCTTTGGTAGCTTCCTTGCTGTCTAGTATGACAAGATGTTCCACGTTCATTTCATGATTTTCCTGCCCTAGATCTGGAACCAGACACTTCTTCAAGGATCCCTGTATCCCTTTTAGTGCAAACTGTATTTCAAAACCACAGTCCAGGTCACTGCTACTTGGTCAGTCTTTATTTCTAGGGTATTTCAATGGACAGAGTTAGTAGGTTTCTTTTGTTGTTTGTCTGTTTGTTACTGTTTTAAAACTTTAAGGAGGTATAAATTACATACGAGAAGCTGAACATATTTAAATATTTTAAAGCCTGTATATGGTGTGTGAACCTGTGAACCCTTCACCACAATGAAGATAGTGAACATAACCAACATGCCCAAAAGTTTTCTTGGGTCTCTTTGTATTCCCTTCCATCTTCTTCTCCCCTCCCCTCTTTAGCAACTATTTGTTTGTTTTTAAAGATAAAATATATTCCCAATTCATAATCAACTCAAAATCAAGACTATAGGATTTTAACTTCATTTCTTCTAGTTTAACATCTGAATTTCCTTACTTCCATGCTGAGAATACTGGTTCTCAGCCACAGTAGGAATGACAGAATTGGGGTATTAAACAATTACTCATTTGCTTTATCCCACATTACACTTAATGCTTCTTAAATGTTAGTTCCCTTTGACACTCTACCGTCTCTCCACCCCCCACTTATAAAGGGCAAAGAATTCTTCACCATAACTTTCCCTTCTAATACTTACAAAGAACAGAGACAGATCTTTTCATCTTGAACTTCCTGAGAGGCCTATGGTTATGAGTCCTCAGTAATTTCTGGAAGGGGTCTGAGCAGGGATGGTCTTGGACCCAAGCTGTGCAAAGGAGTATCCTGAAAGACATGTCCTGATTTCCATGCTCAACATGTCCTGGTTTCAGAAGAGTATACCTTTTAACAGCAATAACAGCAACAAGAGCTGGTAGCAATTACCAAGTGAAATATGCTAAGCCAGGAACTTTGCATAAATTATCTCATTTAACTATCACAACAGCACTACCTTCCTAGGCAGGCATTCCCTTTCTGCA